>NC_085950.1:5127678-5770803 GCF_963556715.1 Cydia fagiglandana | reverse complement strand
CAATTCAACATATTCATCAATGAATTTTTTATACTGCTCTAGCAACTCACACATTTTTCATTAATTTTCTCTCTATCGAGTAAAATATTTGTAAGGCAGCGGAAAAGGAGTTACCCAAGTTTAGTTCACCTAAGGGGTGTTTAAGGGGAATGTCCACCTGAAATGTGTTATTATTCAAAGTAACAGACTCCTGAAATATTTTGAAATATTTATCTTGCCACCGACAACATAGCCAAATACGGTGCTTTGCAAGACAAGCCCCTCAGGCAATTTGATCCAATCATTTAATAATGATTCAAAATAAATATCACTTGCTAATCAAACGCAGTGAATAATGTTCAAGACGAATTCACTATGCACTTACCATGTGTTATGGTCACGCAAATCACAGAAACGATTAGTTGTACAATCATTGCTCTCGTTTGTCTCAGTTTGTATTTTTTCAGTAGAGTCAGTACCAACTAACTTCAAAGACGAGTCAAGTCTGTCATGCGAGTTTAACTCCAGTGGAAAAATTCGTTGAACAGGTCTTACCTTTGTTCCGGCTGCAGTTCTAACACGAACCACTCTACTAACGCCATCAGCACCAGGGTAAATCTCTTCAATTATCCAATCCAATCCTCTTCAATCCACCAAGACGACGTCTCCAGGCTGAAGTTGTACAGGTCCATTCCGCTCACGCTTTTGTATGAGTGAACTGACGTTACATCACACCATGAAAGTAACAACGCTGCGTTTCGCTTTAGCCAGATGATTTCAACACAAAATATGAGTAGCTAGTTATAAAACCGAGTACTATATAAAGTTTTTACATCAACTTCGAGGCAAACTTGTCTTGACCGGTAAGCGACCGGTATATGAAAAATTTTCACTGTGACGTTTCGAGAGTCGTATTTTCCTACCAATTATTTCCATAACCATAGATACCAGTTAATCGATTAAAAATCGATGCTCATCGAATACAATTATCATTTTACTTACAAGTCGGCGTGGCATACGGTACAAAATCAAGTTGCTCAAATGAAATAATAGCAAATTATCATCATCATCATCATCTTATATTCATCTTATCATGCTTCATGAAATGTCACCATCGAATATCGAAATTAATACTCAAATTACCTTTCAAGTAATAATATATACGTGAATCAACATTTTAAAATACTTTGTATTTTAACTTAAAATAATTAAGCTGTTTATAGTTTAGCGTAGGAAAAGCTAGGAAATAAAAACAATAATCGTTACAAATCGATGATTCGGTCACTGCCAAATCGATTAGACAAACTCACTTACCAATGCTCGATAGATGGCGGGCTGCAACGGCTGCTCTAATTTAAACAGAAAAATACACCTCCTTTTTTTTTTTAAGTAGGCCAAAGATCATAGATATAATAATATCCAAAGATGATGACTTACGAATAGGCATGATGACATTTTTTTGGAAATGGTTTCATTATAGACGCCTAATAATTACAGAAAAAATAAAAAATAAAATAATATTCATTAATTTTGTGTGTGGCGTTCATTACTTTGCCTCATATGTGAATAAAATGCAATTTAGCTTTCAGTTTTTTAAGTGCAAAGTAAGCCTTTCCGAGCTGGTGTGGTGAAAGAAAATAAACTTACATACTTCAGAATCATGAGGAATAATAAATGTTATAAGACCCCGGCAATTTGCGAATTTCGATTTTCGCGGTAGCCACCCTGTCTAGTCTCTCCTCCGACACGGAATGACAGATAGAACGACGGGGTTGCCAGAGTTCGAACTGGGCTGGTTCGTGATGACTTTACAGAAGAAGATTTCTTTCTTTTTTATTAAATTTCACACGAATCGGTTTAGAATTGTGAAAAATGGTTAGTTGTTTTTTTTTTTTCCCTGCACTCTTATTTTATAACCTAAATAATAACATTAACACGCCACACCATATATCCTTTTATTTTTAACATTAGCACAGCTTTATTAAGCTTTCAATATACCTAAATACATACATATATTTATTTATTTATTTATTAAGTATTTCTCGATTCCTAATATAAAAGTGTAAAATATAATAATATAAAATTGTAGTATCATAAAAAAATATTATGGTAAAAAATATTTGCACACGGCGCGCACCTCTTCCAAATAACACAAAAATCAATAAAAATAAACGTAAGTACATTTTTTTTACACTCTATTATTATACGCAGTAGCCCCCTCCCTCCCTTTTTACTCAATCATATTATTATTAAATTTCGTTTCTACTTTTCTTCGGTCAAGGCCTCTACAGACGTTGTAACAAGTCACATTCGATTTTTTCTTTTGTCATCGATGCTAAGTTTATTTAGTTAACTTAACCAGCAAAAAACCTAAACTTACTTTTCAGATTTAATTTAGATAAATAAATGTACCTACCCACCTAACTGCCGGACGCAAATCGAATGCGATCCAAGGTGAGTTGTGTCTGTATAGCCCCCCCCTATTGACTGACATTGATTGATTTACATAATATGTCACATTGACACTGACACATTCAGTTCGACGACACAATCAATCAATCAATACGATCGATCCTTTATTATTTACCTATATAAATAAATAAATAAACAAACAATTAGGTAAGTAAGTGATTCCACCGGTAAACTTTGTTCGCCATATTTTTTTTTTTTTTTTTTAAGTCCAGCGAGTTCGTAAGGCGCCATCTTTAGAGTAAAAATGGCCTGTTTTAGTATGCTACTCACCGTTAGATGACACTGTATATTTTTATTATTCGCTGGGTGCGAAATAGGAGGTGGGGGAACCAAGAATCGATCAAATGGCTTCATTGGAGGCGAAAAAGCTGATGAACAGGACAGTCCTAGTTACGTCCCAAGAATATTTCCTGCTACATACACTCTGCACGGGATAATGCTAATTTAGCCATGTCTAGATACAAAGGTTGCATGGAACGCAGTAACAATAAAGAAAGAAATACAGCAAATGACAAAGAAATATGTAGCTCTGAAGTTCAAACTGAAATATCAAGTACTTAATTCGAAGGTTATTATGTATGACAAGAAGACGAAATACCAAGGATGTAATACTATTGAAAAGATTTACGCTCTTCAAGCAACCATAACAGAGAATACGAGGAATTAGCGAAGATGAGGAACTCGTTGATCGTGAAAGTGGAATAGAAATTGGACTTGTTATGCCACCTTTTCTAAAGAATAGGTAATATGAAATTTTCAGGAAACAGATGCTACTTACAGTATCGCTCGGATCAGGATTCATGTTGAGAGGATAATGGAATGGCTGACACTATCAAATATTAAATAAAATTCCTCAAAACTTGTTTTGCCATATTGAAGATATTTTGAATATTTGCTGTGTAGATATTAGTAAATTTGCAGTCCTCAATATTTTCTAATAAATAAACCCATGTATATATGTGTTTGGGATTGTTTTCTACATTTTCATAATGATGAAGAATAGAATATAAATAAAAAATTCATTAACACACTTTACTTTTATTTAAAAACACAATAATAGCATAAACAGTCAATAAAGTGATTTATTATAAATATTGTGAATAATTAACATTACCCTTATTAATTATATGTAGCAAACACTAATGGAATGGCTAATAAATTATGAATGTTTAACCACATTAATCACCTAGGGCCGCTTGCACCATCCCATTGACCTGGGGTTAAACCGTTAACCCAGTGTCAAATTGTACCGATAACCATGGTAATTCCAGGTTTAACCAGTTAACCCCGGGTTAGTCGGATGTTAAAAGTGTTCTTACCAGTAAAACCATGCTTTGGCACAATATGTTTATCGTTATTCTTTTCATTCAGTTCATTACCAATCGACACATACAAATGTGGTAAATAATGTTTAAAATAAAATTCTTCACTTTTCAAAATGGCATCTTTTATAAAATGTTCATCTCTATCTACTCTACTCTATCTACTCTTACTGTGCAAAAGTAAATAAAAGCTTGTAAAAATTATACATTGTCATACGAGTGACATACATTAGTGTTTGGATTTGGGTGTAATAGGAGAGTTTTTTCTCTAATTCTATATTGCCATTAACAAACTACAGATATTGCACATTACAAACTTTACTAACAAAATCTACAATAGCCGTTTTATGGCAAGATATTGAACATTTAAATTCTACCAGCTTTGTAATACATCCATGGTGTATGGCAACCACATCTATGCTTGTGCATAACCAAGGGTGAATTTTGCTGGGCCCCCATGGAAGTCGGTTTTTTTTCTTAAAAATTATTTTCTTTTCACCTCAGCAGCTCGAACAAGGGTACTTTGCTTCTTAAAAACACAGTGAGACAAAATGACTCAGTGAGCAAAATCGCATTTTGCTCACTGAGTCATTTTGTCTCACTCAGTGAGCAAAATGCGATTTTGCTCACTGAGTGAGACTAAATGACATTCAAGTGACCTTTATAGTCAAATGTCATTTCAACATGCGGGGTCTCATACAAGTTCGATATACTTGGGTTCTATTATCTCTGTCCCTTTAGGTACTTTCTCACTGCTTAGGGTGAAAAATTTTGTGTACTACACGAGATCAAAGTTATTTACATCTCGTGCGCTTTTGAATCCCTTACTACGCTCAAGATTCTATAGTTATTTGTTTTACAAGGGGCAAAGTTATTGTTTAACCACTCGTGCTAATATTGATACCCGAGCCAGCGAAAGATCTTGAGCGTTGCGAGGGTTTCAAAGCACGAGGGTTACACAAAAATTTGCCCCCGAGTGAAACACAAAATTTTTCACCACACCAACCCGAAGCAAATATTAAATGTAAAATATCATACAAAATCAAATCAAATCCAAATGAATGTTTTTTAAATATTTATCATCCAAAATCATCATTTAAAAGTCAATTCTACCAGCAAACATAAGAAAACCACTCAAAATTTGCATTTGATTACTTTGCCTCACATGTGAATAAAATGCAACTTTGCTATCAGTGTTTGAAGTGCAAAGTAAGCCTTTCCGAGCTGGTGTGGTGAAAAATTACTTATTAATATTATAGAATCTTTCGCTTGCACGGGACTCAAAATAAGCACTCGAAGAAATATCAAACTTTGATCTCTTGTTGTACAAATAACTATTGCCGGTTTCTTTGCCATCGAAGTATTTAGCTTTTGAGTATTTTTCTTTAGCGAACTGTCTGGCACTTGGTCTACCCCATTGCTGCTCTTCGCTGGTTTTCGAGAAGCTTTCTTCATGGCTGATATATTAATATCAGAGCCGTTATATGTTTACATCTGCTACTCTGATTATACACACCATCAGATTTTCCACTCGTAACATAACGACTAGAATCAATCTGTGTAAAAATTTTTTAATGGTGAGAATGTACAGTCATCAGCAATAGTATCTTACACAACTAGGGCCGCAAAAATATATGACGCGCTCTTATTGCGCTCCAAATAAGAACGTGTCACATAATTTTTGCGGCCCTAGTTGTGTAAGATACTATTGCTGATGACTGTATAATACAAAAGGTTCTTTAAATTGTCTAGGACACGCGCGATCGCTTCAATGGTTAGATTGCAATAGAGAGATGAGAGTGGGGATGCGTCTTATAGGCGAAACATTGGCGCTAGCATCGCGCTTTCTGATTGGCCGCTGATCTCGCCGTACATGTTGGCATCTTGGGCTGCATCTCCACACATCATTGGTTGGTTCGAAGCTGGCAGGGTTGCCAGAGCGCTAACAGAGGGTGATGGTGAGGTTCCCTCGTGAGAGCGCCGACTATAGTTAGGTAGAGGTTTCTACCTAGTTGGCACTCTTATTACATGGTGATGGGTTCAGGCCTGGTTAATCAGAAACAACACAGGTCTTCTAATAAGAATTTTAATCAATTGTTATCAATAAATTTTTCATTTCATTTTATTGAGCACACACACAGAGTATATTAACACAGTTGTTATCTTATAAAGTATCGATGAAGTCTGTAATGACACTAGCACTGCTCAATTGTCTTTGTTACTGTTCACTACGAGAAATCAAACTGTTCATTTACTTAGATAGGCGACTGACGGGTATAGCGAATTAACGATGTCACGAGACGTACTCCGCACTGGGCTTACGCCTCACTAGGGTAGGAGTTACACCGTGTGTGATCGGAATTGCGACCATAGAGGGTTTATGCAATGTGTGATCTGGAAAGGCTTGCTCCTTACTAGTAAGGAGTTCGCTTGGAGGGCTCGGTCTAGTAGACAGCCGTGTGAATCGGAATTGCGACCATATAGGGTTTACGCAATGTGTGATTCGGGACTGCCGTGCCTAGAGCGAGGTCCTAGTTAGGATCCGACTGGGATGTCAACTGATTTGGGTCGTGACTCGGCGACCTTTTATACCACTTGACAGCGTGGGTGAAGCCATGCTCTCGAGGCTCGGCGTCACCCCGCGGTGTAACGGACGTTTGGCGCGCGAGTCTGGAGCGCGCGACAATTGCATGTAGAAAGCGGCATGGCGCCGGCGTTTAGCGGCAGGGCCGGCGGGATCTGCTACCTGCGTTACGCGTTGTGGTCATTTTGGATCGAGGTCGAATTTGCTGGTGCTACATCTGTAAAAAATAAATTATTTCTTTACTTTCTATTAGATTATTACATTATAATTTTTAAGAAAAAAAAACCGACTTCTATGGGGGCCGGTGAAAGATTATTGTAGATGGTACACTATGTAGAAAAGGAGGTAAAACCACCCACTTTTCTACTAGCATTTTGCTTCTGTAAGGGTCGTAGTTCTAGCCTAACCTAACCCTTGTTCGGTTCTGTGAGGATCGCAGTTCAAACCGAACCAAACCCATTTAACGGCGCATGCGGTGCGGTGTACGGGGGTTTAAGCGGGAGGGGCTAGTAAGATTGGCATCATCATACTTTATACCAACATTTTATGGCAGGTAATCATAGTGGTTTATTTAGTTAAGGTATCATAGTGGTTTTCCGGGTCAAGGTCCGGGTCCGAGTCCGGTTCTGAGTCCGGGTCCGAGCCCGGGTCCGAGCCCGAGTCCGAGCCCGGGTCCGAGCTTGACAAAAATGTGGCTTAAAAAATTTACTTGCTTTACAAACATAACGCAGAGGAAAAATCGCCACACGTGAACTATGCGTCGTTGAAGAGTTCTGTTCTGATCATCATCAGCAGTTCCACTTCATCAAATTCGATAATTTTTAATGAAAATGCTTGATTTTCTGATGTAAATACAAAAATCTCTATACGTACGCCTTTAATATTTGAGGAGATCCCTCGAGTCCTTATGGATCCCATCATCAGAACTCGAGCTTGACAAAAATGTGGCTTAAAAACTTAACTTGCTTAACAAACATAAAGAAGAGGGAAAATCGCCAACCGTGAACTATGCGTCGTTGAAGAATTCCGTTCTGATCATCATCAGCAGTTCCACTTCATCAAATGACACTTTTTTGGATGTATATACTTGATTTGTTGATAAAAACCTAAAAATCATTATATGTATGCCTTTAAGATTTGAGGAGTTCCCTCGATTCCTCATGGATCCCATCATCAGAACTGGGTTTTGACAAAAACGGGACCAATCTGTATGCATATACATTCAATCAAAAAAAGAATTTTCAAAATCGGTCCAGTAATGACGAAGATATCGAGTAACAAACATAAAAAAAACATACAACCGAATTGATAACCTCCTTCTTTGAGATTTGGAAGTCGGTTAAAAATGTATCATAGTATGTATGTACTACTAGGCCAAGAAATAAGAAGTTATAGAGGGAAATGCTAGGAACAAAATTTTTGACTCCGTAACTTTGTTTGGACTAGTTAGGAGGTGAACATATCAAAAGTCCCCGGCCGTAGCCCCGGTGCTGGGGGGGAGAGGGGGGAAAGAAGGTCTCATTTTTCAGTTTTTCACTTATATCTTGGAAACTTTGCGTCTTAGCGACATGACTACTGAGACAAACCAAAAGCTGATAAAATTTGTTACAAGTTTTATTCAGTCAAGTTTTTCGATATCTTGAATAGTTTTTGAGATATTCGCTCTTGAAAGTTTATTTAGGGCTTCCAATTTTATCTTGATATCTACATCAGTGAAGCTGCTAGGCCGTGTTTGGTATCATTTTCGTATAAATCGGGGGTGCTGAATTCATTTTTGGTATCACATTGACACCATTCCTTAGAAAAAACATATAAACTTAAACAAATACCTTTTTTTTTAAATTCCTCTTCACGCTCAAACCGCTCAACCAATTTAATTGTAATCGGGGGGCACGGTAGTGCCCCCGCCAAGTCGAGCGCGAAGCAAACACTGCCGTACCATATTTACTGGAACCATTTCGCCGCATTTTCAGGCCCCTATTTGAGAACCTCTGGATAAGACCAGAACGAAGAAATTTTGGTCATCCAGTAAGCTATAATCACATACTTAAAATCCAAAATTTCAAGTCTGTAGGTCATTTAGTTCCGAAGTTGAGCGAAAGCAAAGTTTCGCATTTATGAAACTCACTCATGATCATCAGAATAGAACTAGTACTTCCCATAAACTCAGAGAGCTGAAATTTGGTACAGAGTTAGGGTTTAATGGCCACATAAAGGGAAAACCTAAAAATATTGCAATATCAGTCACGTTTTAAAGATCTAAGAACTGCACAAGTAAGTTTGTAATCCCATATAAATATATGATATTACAAAGTTACTGTTACAGTTCCTACAAATAGTAGGTAAAGTAAAGTAAAGGTACTCTACGATGTACGATGTGAGTATGAATGAAGATATGTTTAGTTATGATATGTGTATACATAGTATGGGTATGAGTACCCGAAAAGAAGGACTGCCTACAAAAAGAGATGAGATCCCATCAAAAACATTACATGTAAAAAGGTGCAAGTCTCGCAACGCTTTTACTACAAAAAAGTTTTGAGATGTAATGTGAAACCAAGTCGGTTATTTTAATAATCAGTGCCAGGGGGTGTTAAAACCGTATCAATAAGATATCTTTAATTTGTAATACGTATAATGACTTGGCCATCGCACGGCTGCATAATGACAAAAGGATCATCGTCACCTATTAAAAATAATTCTAATTGAACACAACGCTAGCGCTAATTGCAGTTTGAGCATTACACATATTTACGAGTACGGTACGAGTAAAGCATTATGTGCGATTGCCAAGTCATTATATGATGATTAGTGACGGATTACTGATTATTATTTAATTATTAGATTTAATGAATGGGCAATACGAAAAACTGTTGCTACTGTACAAGAATCAGAACCGGAAAAAAAGAAAAGAAAGATTTGTAATAATAAAAAAAACTACTCCTAAAAAGAAAAAAAATGTGTTAAATAAGAAAATCTAATAAAATAAATCAATATGCCCACGTTTCTACAAAAAGAAGTGAAATCCCACCAAAAACATTCTGTAAAAAACTAGCCAAGTCTCGATGGAGCTGCTTGTTTATCTCTAAAAAGTAATGAAATCTAGACAAAGTCGTGCCAAGTCTAAGGTTCCTTACTGCGATTTCTTTATTATTATAGTTAATGTTGTGTGACTTGGCCGTTGAAGGGTACACAAGGGTACAAAACCAGGTGCTCCATGACACCATTGCACCAATCTGCCATTGCACCAAAAAGAAGTGTTTGTTTCAGGCTCGCCCATACATAAGTATTATTGAAATACGCAGCTTTATCAAGCCTACAATTGACTGGTTATTGAATCAACGTTTTCCAAGTGGCAATTTTCCATCCTCAATGGGTAGCGGTTCTGGCGACAGATTGGTGCAATGGTGTCATGGAGCACATGGTTTTGTACCCTTGTGTACCCTTCAACGGCCAAGTCACACAACATTAACTATAATAATAAAGAAATCGCAGTAAGGAACCTTAGACTTGGCACGACTTTGTCTAGATTTCATTACTTTTTAGAGATAAACAAGCAGCTCCATCGAGACTTGGCTAGTTTTTTACAGAATGTTTTTGGTGGGTTTGGTATACAGATATTTCGAGTCCCAAGACAGGACATAAAATACTTTTTATCTCAATAATCATCCTTTAAAGTTGTGAAATGGAGTATGGGGGGAATTCAACTTCGTCGACGAAACTGAATTCCTGAGGTAAATACTGCTTAAGGTAAAGTTTGAAGTCATGTTAGGTATCATTTTCATCTAAATCACAGATGTATACCATCCTAAATTTCACCTAAACCGGTTCAGCGGTTATTGACTCCTCATACATACTTCCACCCCACTTTTCACATCCTCAAAAGATGCTTTTGGTTATAAAAACCATCCTATGTCCTGTGTCGAGACTGAAACTATTTCTATACAAATTGGTTCAGCGGTTTAAGCGTGAAGAGGGATTTTTAAAAATATATTTTTTTAAATTTTGGTTTTACTTCGGAATAGTGTCAATGTGATACCATAAATGAATTCAGCGCCCCCGATTTATACGAAAATGATACCAAACATGGCCTAACAGCATCACTGATGTAGATATCAAGATAAAATTAAAATCCCTAAATAAACTTTCAAGAGCGGGTATCTCAAAAACTATTCAAGATATCGAAAAACTTGACTAGATAAAACTTGTAATTAATTTTATGAGCTTTCGGTTTGTCTTAGTAGTCATGTCGCTAAGATGCAAAGTTTCCAAGATATCAATGAAAAACCGAAAAATTCGACCTTCTTACCCCCCTCTACCCCGCAGCACCGGGGCTACAGCCGGGGACTTTTGATATGTTCACCTCCTAACTAGTCTAAACAAAGTTACGGAGTCAAAAATTGTGTTCCTAGCATTTCCCTCTACAACGTTTTTTGAGCATTCATTTACTGACCTATACGTCAAAGATTGCAAAAACAGAAAAAAAACCGGGCAAGTGCGAGTCGGACTCGCGCACGAAGGGTTCCGTACCACAATGCAAAAAAAAAACAAAAAAAAACGGTCACCCATCCAAGTACTGACCACGTTGCTTAACTTTGGTCAAAAATCACGTTTGTTGTATGGGAGCCCCATTAAAATCTTTATTTTATTCTGTTTTTAGTATTTGTTGTTATAGCGGCAACAGAAATACATCATCTGTGAAAACTTCAACTGTCTAGCTATCACGGTTCGTGAGATACAGCCTGGTGACAGACGGATGGACGGACGGACGGACGGACGGACGGACAGCGAAGTCTTAGTAATAGGGTCCCGTTTTACCCTAAAAAAGCTTACATTGAAGGATGTTGTGTATGGCGTCGATGTCACAGAAGTTTGACGAATTACACGAGCTTCAATGGTACGTCTTATATGATCTTCGCATTTGACTTCTTTTACATCTTGCACATGTTGAGCCTAAACTAATTGTTTTCCTTTCATTGTTGTTTGTGGTTGGAAAGCGACGTTGTGCGTGATTGCTCGGAATCCAGTTTTTATCATTAATTTGACCATGATTAACTGAAAATACACAAAAAGTCTGAATTATTAACGACACTAACTAACATAAATGATCGTCTGCAATATACTATATATACCCAATGGCTATCCTATTTTTTTTTCTCTACTTATGTTCGACCTCCACATAAAATGGCAAAAAAACCCCGAAGATATAGTACATTTCGATGCTAGTGCGGAAGGTATGTCATTACTTCACGAGTACCGAAATATCTTGCCACGAGCCGCAGGCGAGTGGCAAGACTCGGGACGAGTGAAGAATGACATTTCCGCACGTGTATCGAACGACGTTTTTTAATACAGTTGCGAAAAAATAAGAAAAACATTGTTAATCGTACACTAAACAAAAGTGGTAACAGTGACAGCTCGGTTAGACGTCGTCTTTAAGTATATTATATCTATGGGCGTTTGGCAGCTATTCCGTTCCATTCAGTCAACTTATTAAGAACGGAATTTTCAATATTGAATATTAAAAAATAAACCTGTTATAATGATGAAGAGGTAAGTAATTAAATATGAAATATGTAATATTTTTCGTATTCTTACATTAACGGTAGGTTTTTATGCTGATTACGACGTTTAAAGGAAACTAATATTAACACTCATCAATAAGTAGTCGTGAATTGGAACAAGTATAAATTAGCATACAGCAGCATTATGGGCACCCTTCCGCAGGGATCGGATCTGGGGGACTATTTGTGTTAGTTTTAATTTTTTAGTTTTTATTTAATTGTAAGTTATTTTATAAGGTTCGATTTAGATGTGTTGAAATGTATTTGTTTGTGTAACTATTTTGTGATTTGACAATCAGTATAAATTTAAAAAAATTGGAAAAGTAAAAAGCACTAGTTCGAGATAACCAACTTTCCGCACGCTAAACAGCTACGTAAAGTAGCACTTTTTGAGCAACTGTATTAAAAAGTATAGTTCAGGTCTCAATGTTACCCAGTACTCTCCTAGGGTTGATTAATTTTCGACAAATTTTATTGACACACAGAAAGCTCGACTTGCAAACAGATACTATGGCCAATGAAGCCCTTCCGATTCGACCTGCAAAAAGGAAGCGGAGCAAACGCTAGCATTGCCTACCCTTAGCTACTTTTATTAGGGTTCCGTACCCAAAGGGTAAAACGGGACCCTATTACTAAGACTCCGCTGTCCGTCCGTCCGTCCGTCGGTCACCAGGCTGTATCTCACGAACCGTGATAGCTAGACAGTTGAAATTTTCACAGATGATGTATTTCTATTGCCGCTATAACAACAAATACTAAAAACAGAATAAAATAAAGATTTAAATGGGGCTCCCATACAACAAACGTAATTTTTGACCGAAGTTAAGCAACGTCGGGAGTGGTCAGTACTTGGATGGGTGACCGTTTTTTTTTATTTTTTTTTTACATTATGGTACGGAACCCTTCGTGCGCGAGTCCGACTCGTTTAGCTGTGTGGGCCTATAGTCTCTCAACCCAAGTCAGAACCGGGCAAAGTGGATAAGAGAAGTCGGAAAGCGGAACCTACCTACTCTCCACAGCAGTGAGGATCCCAACCCAACGGGATAAATGCTGTTCTGAGCCTGTCTTTAACCGTTCTCCCAGCTCGATCAACCAGCTGGCACGCCAGACACGAGCCGAGGATCTGCACGACGGCCAGCAGGATGGACTGCTTGTTGGGCGCGATGCTGGTGCTCTCGTCCTTGCGGGCCTCCTCGAACATGTGACTGGTGTATACTAGCACGGCGATGCAGCCGCGGAACTCGCGCGTCAGGTTCACGATCAGCGCTACCCAGAACGCTTTCACGGCGGTCTTGTCGGTGACTGCAAGAGAAACAAGCTTGTCAGAAACTGTCATTATTGGTACGGGCTTTTATAACCGACGGGACTGTTTTTCAGACACTCAGTAAGGTTTTGTCCTGCTGACGCCATAAGCGTTACGTCTCATGGAAATGCGGCTGTTTTCCCATAGGTACCTAGACCTCCAGGGTGGTTTCAAACGGCGTCAAAGCTCTCATTTCGTAGAGGATTCTAAGTTTCCAAAACGTCCCGCTTGGCGCGCTGTTCAAAATCCCATACCAAATGAGACTGAACGCAAGTAAACCCGTACTCACGTCACGCTATCGAATGAAATTTACCTACACTAGGGGTTATTAACAACTAGAATTAACACATGTGCGAAATTGTATTTGACGAAACGGGACGAGTGCTTTAACTTGTGTAAATTCAAGTCAGAAATCCAATATTGAAAGTGTAACAACTTTTTGCGACAATAACCCTATTTAATGTGTATTAAACAGAAAGGAAAACAATACGGGCAGATTCATCATGTCAATTGGCGAGACCTCCCCGGCCACCACGACCAATCACAGACCGTGCTGCAGCATCGCACATTATTTCCAATTTGCCCCATTGATTCATTGCAGGCACTAACCGTTGCAAATGAAGAGTCAGTTAGTAGGTAAGCATATCTTAGGTAGGTACCTACTTAGGTAAGTATGTCGTACTTACTTTACTGATTGAACACCACTTGGTCGATGCTAATGTCAGATTGTGGTCTGTATTGTGAATGTTACTTACACAACAGCTTCGGTGAGAACTTCGGTACGCTGGTAGTCTGCTCAATGATGAGGCGGTCCACCTCCTCGCTAATACGTTTGTCGTCTTGTGGCAGAGACCGCAGCCAGCTCAGGACCTTCGCCGTTTCCTGTTTAACACCATACATTGATGACGTTTTGAAATACACACATAAGTACTTAAACAAAACCAAAATTTATTGTTTTTAATCACCACATTCGTTTTGGTGTCTAGTTTTTTGGCTATGAGGAAGCGGAGACGGGATAAGTGATTCCGGTTAAAGGATTTAAGATACCCACACGAGTCCTATCTGCCCAGCTGTCTGTCCGAGGTCCGAATGTTGTCCACTACAGTACGCATTTCTCAGCCGATCTCGGATATTTCAGTTCATGCGGTTTTTGCGACTTCAGTGCGAGTTTTACATCAGCTCACAGAGCTACTATAGTGATTGTTTCTCTTCCAGCATAGTTGTCACGTTAGCTATCTGTTTACGTATAAATAATCACGTAACTATTCCCTCTTGTCTAACCCAAAATACGCACAGATACATATAATACATGAAATGCACGTGAATCTTCTCAATACGAACTCAATGCGCTGATGTTCAATTGTTTGTAGTAGTATAATTTCATTAATTTACACATAATACTGCTGTGCAGTATTTTCATCCAAGAACAATAGGAATCGTGACTTCCTTTGAGTCTCTTTTCTGTTTTTTCATTGTGTTAACCTACAGATAATAGATGGACGTTAAGTGAATAGCTTATTTTGTCTATAAAAGGGTCGAGTTTCATTCTTGAAAGTAGGATTGTTTGAGTCTTGGTTGTACCCAATAAACGAGAGATTCCTTTGTACTTCGGATTGCAAGAAATGTGTCCAGACTCTCTTAAACTGATTCGTTAGGTATTTCTAAAATTTGCAGCTAATAAACTATTAATTATTTTGCTGTAATGACCATTACATTACATTGTAATGAAAATTTAGGGAGAGGGCGCCACTGGTCCACCGTAAACATCGGCTCTGTGTTGTTTTGCAAATTAAAAATACTAAAAGTGATACTAGACGTTATAAAGCTATTAAAATGAAGAAAGTGAAGGCTAAAGACTCTGTGTATAAAATAAGCTGCTTGCAAAAGCTGTGAAATGTGAAATAAAACGGCAATAACACTTCCTGCTTATAATGAAAACAAACGGTAAAACAGTGCCTAAAAATCCAAGATAGTGTTGTTTTAGTAACTGTAGTGGTGTTTTTTGGAGCGCGACTGTGATTTACAAACTTTGGTAAAGTCGTGCTAAAAAATACAAACTAACCTAAAGACAATTCATCAAATTTATGCACGTCATACTACAAACCATAAGCACAGAGCGGATCTATGTACAGCGCCATCTAGCGTTAAATAGCGAAACTCGTTGGAACCTTAATCAATACGCTCATACCGAAGTAACATTTTGCCACTACTCGCCGCGAGAGGGCGTGGATATCAAAAATTCAAAATACAGACATGGACGACCTAAAAAAAATGCTTGAGAACATCCAATCCAGTCTTGAATCTCAGAAAAAAGAAATAAGCGATATGAAAACCTCGATAATAGAAGAAATCAATAAAAATATGAATGAAAAGTTTGCTACATTGGAAACAAAAACAACAGAGTTGGAAAGCAAGCTGGAAGAACAAGAAAAAGTAATAAACAATTTGGAATATCAATTAAAAAAGAAAATGAACATGAGAATATTTATCGTGAGTTAGAAAATAAGATGTTAAATATTATTACCGACACTATGGGAGTAAGGAGTTGGTTAGGTTAGGTTTTTATGATTAATAAAATAAATAAAAAAATCATAAAAACCTAACCTAATTTTTTTTTAAGCATAAACCCTCTCAACCTGTCCTCCAGGTTTGGTTCGGTTAGGTTAAGGTTTTACAATTTTAGGCTATTACAATTTTTTTCCCATTTTTCCTTGCTTAAATATGCATACGAAACCCACATAACAAGGTGAATGAATAAATAGGTCCGAAACAAAATTAATATGTCTAAGAGCTCACCCTGCACCATGACATCATTGACAGACAGCTTATTTTTGGATTTCATGCCCCAGGATCCCGTCCATCACAACACGAAGCTTTGTACTTTTGATGCTCGCCAGCCCCGTTGAAAACAGAATGATGTGCTAGAAAGCTTACAGGTCCATTCAACATATCATAAGAGTTAATATTGACCTCCCTAGCATGTCCCAATTCAACATATTCATCAATGAATTTTTTATACTGCTCTAGCAACTCACACATTTTTCATTAATTTTCTCTCTATTGAGTAAAATCTTTGTAAGGCAGCGGAAAAGGAGTTACCCAAATTTAGTTCACCTAAGGGGTGTTTAACACTTTCGCAACCGGGCAAAAAACGGTGCACTACCCCGGAAACCGGTCGTCTATATCTGCGTACAAAACAACCCGCTGGGCGGGTTGTCCGGCATCTGAGCAAACATTACGAGTGCCTACCAGGCGGGTTCTCGGTAATCAAAGTGTTAAGGGGAATGTCCACCTAAAATGTGTTATTATTCAAAGTAACAGACTCCTGAAATATTTTGTACTGTCACTGACAGCAAAATTTGTTACTAAATCAGTGTTTGAGATATTGCCAGATTGGTTTATCTTGCCACCGACAACATAGCCAAATACGGTGCTTTGCAAGACAAGCCCCTCAGGCAATTTGATCCAATCATTTAATAATGATTCAAAATAAATATCACTTGCTAATCAAACGCAGTGAATAATGTTCAAGACGAATTCACTATGCACTTACCATGTGTTATGGTCACGCAAATCACAGAAACGATTAGTTGTACAATCATTGCTCTCATTTGTCTCAGTTTGTATTTGTTCAGTAGAGTCAGTACCAACTAACTTCAAAGACGAGTCAAGTCTGTCATGCGAGTTTAACTCGAGTGGAAAAATGCGTTGAACAGGTCTTACCTTTGTTCCGGTTGCAGTTCTAACACGAACCACTCTACTAACGCCATCAGCACCAGGGTAAACCTCTTCAATTATCCAATCCAATCCTCTTCAATCCACCAAGACGACGTCTCCAGGCTGAAGTTGTACAGGTCCATTCCGCTCACGCTTTTGTATGAGTGAGCTTATGTAACGTCACACCATGAAAGTAACAACGCTGCGTTTCGCTTTAGCCAGATGATTTCAACACAAAATATGAGTAGCTAGTTATAAAACCAAGTACTATATAAAGTTTTTACATAAACTTCGAGGCAAACTTGTCTTGTCCGGTAAGTGACCGGTATATGAAAAATTTTCACTTTGACGTTTCGAGAGTCGTATTTTCCTACCAATTATTGCCATAACCATAGATACCAGTTAATCGATTAAGAATCGATGCTCATCGAATAAAATTATCATTTTACTTACAAGTCGGCGTGGCATACGGTACAAAATCAAGTTGCTCAAATGAAATAATAGCAAATTATCATCATCATCATTATATATTCATCTTATCATGCTTCATGAAATGTCCAAAGCAGAAGAATATAAATGATTGTATTAGATTCATAATTGTTACATATTTTCCAGCGCAGTAACATTCTATCTCTTTCTTTTTTTTTTCTATATTGTTACATATTTGCCGTAACTTATTTTTAAAATGTGTTATTCAATTAAAAGACACACCAAGATTGTTTACCTTATTTCTAATGCTAAAAAAAACGAACTTAAAAGGTTATTTCGACTGGCCTCAATCTGAAAGATGGAAGGAATAACAAAAGGTAAACGAAGAAATAAAAAAACAAAATAGTTTAACTACATACTTGTATTATTCTTCAGAAGGCAAGTTATTTCAACATGTACATAAGTTAACATATATATCCTATAGTAGGTATATCTACAGTAACTAACGTTTGTACAGTATAATATCACAACGGCAAAATAATGTCACTTTAAAGCTATCCTTAGTGCGGGTTGTCTCCTCGAATATGGCAGCCGATTTTTAAAGAATGATTTTATATAATAAATAAGAAAATGTCCATAAATGCCTTAGATGCTATATTATGCAAAACATTGTACTCGTTAAGAAATGGGATGTAATGTAACAATGCGAAATTCGTACATGTATCGTACGTTTTACAGTACATATGACCCTTTAAATTTTCGACGTAGTTACGTTATGTGTTTATTATAGCACAAGGTGTCGTAATGGAGCACCCGGTGTACGGTACTCTATCATCTGATTGATAGAGTCCTTTATTGGCTGACTGTACTATAAAAATCAATATTTAATAACAGTATAACTCAGAGGAACTCTACTTCATAAAAAAAACATTCAACAGATATATTAAAATCGGCTCATATATCATTTGAATTATTTTTCAAGCATTTAATCTGTTCATTAATTAAAGAGGGAAAATCTACAATTTTTGAGAAAATAAATCCTATTCATAAATTGTTATAGCACACGAATGGATGAATTGATTTGAGTGTGATTTTACAGTACAATCGAGGATTTTTAAGAAATGTTAAATGAAAATGTAATCTACCTTCAACGGAGCATTTTCATATTATGCTATAATTGCAATATTATTTTAACTACTTAAAACTAATTATTTCACCTATAAATATAATATAGTTGCATATCACTCTCACAAAATAATGATAAGAAATACTGGCGTTTTATAAATACATATGTGACATCCCACGGGTAAAGGTACCTTATGGAGGTTGACGCTTACGCTATTATTAACGCCGCTCTAATATTATGGCGGCGCTATGCGACGTAAGCGCCAGCCGCCATAAGGTACCTTTTGCCGTGGAACATCACATATTTGTCACAGTTTTTTTCATTAAATCAAAGTGTTAAATAAAATAAAATAATAAGATTTTTTAAAACTATTTATCATATAACTAGTTGTCATATTCAGGAGTATTGCCTACTTAAACTATAGAAAAATGGAATGGTTCATTTATTATAGAATTTATAGACATTATAGTCGAAAATACAAAAGACAAGCATTTTTTACAAAACTATACAAACAAATATACACCTTATTTCCGATGTAATAGGATTGAATTTGTTTTAAATATTTGTAAATTACGTTCGTCCCAAATATTTTCAACTATAATTTACTATTTTTTTATCTCAACATAAAGTAGGTATACTCACCAATTGTACTATGTATAATAATTATCACACATTAACATTATAGACCAAGAGTTAGCTACATAATTCATTATCTATTTGTATTGAAGACAGTGCAAGCATTGAAGAATCTTGAAGCCAAATGTAATATAGAAAATACACACCATTAAAAATCAGCATTTTAGATACTAGCTCCTGGTCTATAACTATAAGTTCATATCACGATATTTCACTTTTATAAACACAATTCAAATTGGCAACCTAAGTAAAATTGACATTATAATATTGTGCAATTAAAATATGTAGGTATATATTTTATTTATTTTACGAAGTACATATCTTTAATGTGTGTTACATAATAGCACTGAACGAAATAAATACATATAGATTTGTGACAATGTTGAGCTCTCAAGTATGTCTAAGAGATCTTATTTAAATCTAAAAGAATAATCTATATATATAAATGCAAGTGTCCTGACTGACTGACTGACTGACTGATTCATCAACGCAGAGCCGAAACTACAAAAGCCAGAAAGTTGAAATTTGCACACCAGATTGCATTTATAAAGTGTACACGAGATAAGAAGCGATTTTGAGAAATTCAACCCCTAAGGGGGTTAAAAAGGGGATGAAAGTTTGTATGGGGTGAAAGTTTTCTTTTAAGCTAGGAATTAGAAACTTCGTAAAAAGATATATTATTAAAGTACAAGAAAACTAATTTCAGTGTTTTTGAAAATTCATCCCCTAAGGTGGTGAAAAAGGGGTTGAAAGTTTGTATGGATATCAAAAAAATTTTCGAGTGGTGGACTTGAATCTTTGTATTTAGGAATATTATTAGAAGACATGAAAAGTAATTTCAGCGTTTTGTAAAATTCATCCCCTAACAGGGTTAAAAAGGGGTTGAAAATTTTAATCCATTACAAATGCTTTGAAACTTCTTAGAAAGGTATAATAGCCGATTACAAAAAAAAGTGACTGCAACGTTTTTGGAAATTCAACCCCTAAGGGGGTTAAAAAGGGGATGAAAGTTCGTCTTCGGGTGCAAATTTTATTTTAAGCTAGGAATTTGAAACTTTGTAAAAAAGTATTAAATTAGAATACAAGAAAACTACATTCAGCGTTTTTGAAAATTCATCCCCTAAGGTGGTGAAAACGGACTTGAAAGTTTGTATGGATATCAAACATTTTTTCGAGCGCGGGACATGAATCTTTGTATTTGGGGATATTATTAGAAGACAATAAAAGTAATTTCAGCGTTTTGTAAAATTCATCCCTTAACAGGGTTAAAAAGGGGATGAAAGTTTGTATGGGGTTAAAGTTTTCTTTTAAGCTAGGAATTTGAAACTTCGTTAAAATATATATTATTAAAGTACAAGAAAACTAATTTCAGCGTTTTTGAAAATTCATCCCCTAAGGTGGTGAAAAAGGGGTTGAAAGTCTGTATGGATATCAAACATTTTTCGAGTGTGGGACTTGAATCTTTGTATTTAGAAATATTATTAGAAGACAGGAAAAGTAATTTCAGCGTTTTGTAAAATTTATCCCCTAACAGGGTTAAGATGGGGTTGAAAGTTTGAATCCATTACAAATGGTTTTGAAACTTCTTAGAAAGGCATAATAGCCGATTACAAAAAAAATTAATTGCAACGTTTTTGGAATTTCAACCCCTAAGGGGGTTAAAAAGGGGATGAAAGTTCGTCTGCGGGTGCAAATTTTATTTTAAGCATGGAACTTGAAACTTTGTCAAAACGTTTTAAATTAAAATACAAGAAAACTAATTTCAGCGTTTTTGAAATTACATCCCCTAAGGTGGTGAAAAAGGGGTTGAAAGTTTGTATGGATATCAAACATTTTTTCGAGCGCGGGATTTGAATCTTTGTATTTGGGGATATTATTAGAAGACAATAATAGTGATTTCAGCAATTTGTAAAATTCATCCCCTAACAGGGTTAAAATGGGGTTCAAAGTTTGAATCCATTACAAATGCTTTGAAACTACTTAGAAAGACATAATAGCCGATTACAAAAAAAAGTAATTGCAACGTTTTTGGAAATTCAACCCCTAAGGGGGTTAAAAAGGGGATGAAAGTTCGTCTTAGGGTGTAAATTAAATTTTAAGCTAGGAACTTGAACTTTTTGCAAAAAAAAGGTATTAAATTAAAAAAACATGAAAACTAATTCAAGCATTTTTGAAAATCATCCCCCAAGGTGGTGAGAAAGGGGTTGAAAGTTTGTATGGAGATCAGATAATTTGTGAGCGCGAAACTTGAATCTTTGTATAAGGGCATTATGAGAATACAAGAAAAGTAATTTCAGCAACCAACATCAAAATCCACTTGACTTAAAACTTCATACAACTTGCTAAAAAAGAAAAGTACTTAATTTCAACATTGCTTGGATATGAAAATTATAGAAAATGATAGGTACTAAAGATGTAAAATGTTGAAGATAAAATTCCACGCGGACGAAGTCGCGGGCAACAGCTAGTAAATAATAATACTTTTCTCGTAAATAAAACATTACTAGCAATATTATTAAGCATTAGGCAAACATCACTTTAAACTTTAGGGAGCGTGCTTGAAATGAACTATAGGGGGCAGCATAGGAGCCGTATAAAACGCAAACTTAGAAAAAAAAAATTCGCATAATAGTACCTAATTAATTGTGTTTATATTTTAATATTATTTCATATCATAAGTTACCTACGAACAGGCAAGAATGTTAGGCTTCCACTTATATTACGTCATAATTAGTTACAACACACTTATATTACGTTATTGCATTTAAATTGATTTCTATTAGCCTAAAGCAGATCTAGATTTACTTTATCACCATTCGACACTAAATAGTCCTAAAAGTATAATATTTTTTCACACAAAAGCGTGTATGCGTGCATAATATTCCCGCCATTTTGTTTTAAAACACATTGTATTAAAAAAAATACTAATAAGAATGCTTTTGAGTATTAAATTTGAGAATCAATTCGTAATACAAATAATAACAAGGAATTAAATGAACTATTTACAATATTTAAGGTAGTTGCCATCCATGTGGCAACTGATTTTTCCACACTGTATAATCAATTTATTATTTGATTTTCATTGAAAGTATAAATTCCATAAACATTAGCAAATAAAATAAAGAATATTTTTTTTAGATCGTCGAGTTAGTGAGTCTTATACTGAAGGTTTCTGGATTCTATATCACAAGATATATGAGACGACTTATTTTTTCTAAGTGGCCATTTCCATGAATTTTCAGTATGCCCTAAATCCGGCCAAACGTATCTACATTTTAAATATTATTTGGACTATGCAAGTTCTTGCCTACTTCAGATAAACTTCATTACCCATACTGATATGTCCACTATTGAAAACTATATTTGTAAATAATATTTAAGCGTCATTATGTGCCAAAATTGTAGCTTTATGGCATTCGTAAAACTATTATTATTCATCCTCCTAAGTCCCTGCGTACAATTTTTTGTACATATTCCAAAATCTATTCTGAACTTTAATTGTGTAGCTAAGAGTTCCAATTTCAAAAACAAAACAATTGCTTCTGGGTCCCAGGAGGTTAAGATGCAGTGGCGTAGCTAGGGGGGAGGGGGGGCGGAGGGGGCGGTCCGCCCCCGGGTGTCACCCATTTAGGGGTGACACCCGACCGTGAACATCAGTAGTGCCACCTATAAAAATTCGTAAAATGAAAGCGATGGGGTAAATCCTGTTACAATTACTCTTTTTAATTATATTTTACAACTTTGATTGAATTTTGGGGTGACACCCACAATTTCCGCACCGGGTGCCACCCATGTTAGCTACGCCAGTGTTATGATGCACACTATATGTTAATTAAAAGGCAAATGATACATGAAATGGAACTGGTCTGAATGTAAACCTACCTACGGCGGGTAAGTGTGATAGAGAGCACAACTATAGGCGTCATAAAGGCGAGGGCCCAGCCACTTCCATTGCGTTTTGTACCTTATTACTATATGAGTAGAGTTGAGTTTTTCTAGTCAATCCCAAACGTTAAGCATTTTATACGTAGGGTTCAAAACCATGCCTCAGGAGATTGTGGCGAGCGTGGTTGCCGGGTGGCGAAGCCGGCGAGACGATCGCAGACGTCTTGGAGTTGCTTGTCGTATTTTATACCGTATTGCTATACACGTAGAGTTCAAAACCGTGCCTCAGGAGATTGTGGCGAGCGTGGTTGCCGGGTGGCGACGCCGGCAAGCCGTTCGCAGACATCTTGGAGTTGTTTGTCCAGCATTAGGGACGCAATTTGCTCGTCTGTTAGCATGTCCACACTGAAAATATGACAAAATGATAAAATAAAAAAGTTTTTTCGCTAACTCTTATAAAGATATCTGTCCTCGTAAGATCGAAGCCAATTTTTGCGCTATCGAATTTGGAACTTTCATTTATTTATATAAGGCCCACTTGCACCATTCCACTAGCCCGGGGTTAACCGGTTAAGTAGGTAGAGTTACCATGGTTACCAGTAAAATTTGACACTGGGTTGACGGTTAAACCCGGGTTAGTGTGATGGTGCAAGTTGGCCTAACAGTTCAAAACTCGAGTTTAATTTGTAGGTACTTGTATACAAGTACGCACGGACTTACAAGGCTATTCTATATTTAGGATCCAATAAGCTATATTTAGGATTCAAACGCCATGCCGTATATAGGATGGATGCTGACTGTTGTACCAGGCTCGCATGAGTCGGTAACACACCTGGCTAAACTGTCGGTGTCGGAGTTCCCGTCCGCTGAGCTACGAGAGGGACGCGGCGGGGGGAGGTGCAGCGTGTGAGCGTGACGACGCCATGCCGTATATAGAATGGATGTTGGCTGATGTATCCAGGCTTGCATGAGTCGGTAATATATCTGGCTAAACTGTCGGTGTCGGAGTTACCGTCCGCTGCGCTACGAGAGGGACGCGGCGGGGGGAGGCGCGGCGTGTGAGCGTGACGACGCCATGCCGTATATAGAATGGATGTTGGCTGATGTATCAGGCTTGCATGAGTCGGTAACATATCTGGCTAAACTGTCGGTGTCGGAGTTACCGTCCGCTGAGCTACGAGAGGGACGCGGCGGGGGGAGGCGCGGCGTGTGAGCGTGACGACGCCATGCCGTATATAGGATGGATGCTGGCTGATGTACCAGGCACGCATGAGTCGGTAAGAGATACCTGGCTAAGCTGTCGGTGTCGGAGTTCCCGTCCGCCGAGCTGCGCGAGGAGCGCGCGCGCGAGGGGGAGGTGCGGCGCGGCGTGCGGGGGGCGGAGTGGGAGCCGCGCTCGCCGAACAGCGACAGACCTGGGGAAAGTGGGGAACGTCACGTCACGTGACCGTAAGATTCGACAGATTGAAAAACGGACACGTGACCTGATGTCCTGATCGAAAAACTGTTACAATATCATTGAGTTTTCACTTCTGCCGGCACTCCCGGAGTGCAACCCGTTGTTTTTAGGGTTCCGTACCCAAAGGGTAAAACGGGACCCTATTACTAAGACTTCGCTGTCCGTCCGTCCGTCTGTCACCAGGCTGTATCTCACGAACCGTGATAGATATACAACAAATACTAAAAACAGAATAAAATAAAGATTTAAATGGGGCTCCCATACAACAAACGTGATTTTTGACCAAAATTAAGCAACGTCGGGAGTGGTCAGTACTTGGATGGGTGATCGTTATTTTTTTTTGCATTATGGTACGGAACCCTTCGTGCGCGAGTCCGACTCGCACTTGCCCGGTTTTTTTTTATTCTCAGTGACAGGCGATTCGGTTACCGGTTGTTGGTCGGTTCGGGGTTTCGGGATGGTTACAGGGGGTTCGGTTAGGGGTAGTGGACTGAAGACTACTAGTACGGAAATTTTCGTACGCGTGCGGCCAGGCTACGTCGAGCAAAACAAAGAGGTACGGCCGTACAGTCACCAATAATAGGCCGCAATAATATGTTAATTACTCTTCGAAGGCCGCAAAAATAAGTGACACGCTCTTATGGCTCTACCAATAAGATATTGTCAGATATTTTTGCGGCCTTCGTTGTGTAACATATTATTGCAGGTGACTGTACCATCCTTCTCTCGAAGCTATTCAGGCCATTTTCAACCTCCTATATAAACCGTAATAGTGTGTAAGGATGGTATTCTACCTGTCCAATGTCAGTGCGTCTCACTCTCTCATTAACACAAAATGTGAGACGCAATATGTTGGAAAAATAAATTGGATACCCAAGGTGGGCGCCGTACGTACGTAAAGGACGCAGCTATAAGTTAGAGCGAGAAAGAGACTGCACCAAGGACGCGGTGCGATTAAAAGGCTTGCTACACGGTCGCCGACAAGCCTTCTAACTGTCTGACCTTGGTCTGTCCTTGGACAATTTTGGTCAAATTTTGTTGGTAACAACTGTCTACACGGTCCGGGACCGGCCAAGGCCACGCGGTCTGGGGGCTTGTCGGCGACCGTGTAGCAAGCCTTTTAGGCTATAATTTTGTGCTAGTCTCATTTGAAAGTTTACAAAATACCTCCCTAGATGGCGCTGTCACTGATGGAAACTAGCGAACGCTCGGTCGATGGAGTAATAAGGAGTTGCATCCTATATTCAGGTCTGTATAATAATAATAATAATAATCATTTTTTGGAAGCCCCTGGACTAGCTAGCCACGGGCCAATTTAATTTTCTAAAACAGAATACGTTGTATAATTATCCTTTCTCTACTTCCGTACTTTTATTTGTCATTTAAAGGGTCGTGCACACACCTTTAAAACCCTACCTTATAGTTGTCAAGACAAGTCTTTAGTCTATTACCCAAAAAATGCTATGCGCATTTATGTCCGTGACTGTAGGTACGTGTACATTTAATTATAAAAATTGGGGTCAAAAATCTGCTTCGATGACCCCGTCCTACGTCATAACGTAATTTATGGACAGCCCCTAAGCTCGTGGTTCAATTTTGGAATCCTTCGCTGGCTCGGGTATCAATATTAGCACGAGAGGTTAAACAACCCCCCCCCCCCCCCCCTTGTAAAACAAATAACCATTTCCTTTCTTTCTAATAGGGATTAGGGATAGGTCGAATATTCGGTATTCGGCAAGTTGTACAATGATCATATTCGGCCGAATGCTGCCGGCGAGGGCTGGCAACCCCCGCCAAGTAAACACACATCAAGAAGACCGTCGGATAATTTATTTGCAAAATAATAGAAAAATCCCATTAATTACGGTAAAAGTGCAAGAAAAGTTATAACCACGAACCTTGCATCCTAATAATACGTCACAATGAGAAGGCTGAGGCACATTACGGACGAAATACACAAGGTGAGAAGATATTATTATCATTGAACTTTCACTTCACATCTTATTTGAACAGTAAACGGAAAAAAACTGCTTTTTTGAAGACCACTAACGGTATCACATGTGATCATCTGACAACTAATTGGCTGTTACACTGACAGTTGACATTTACGCACTTCTGCCAACCTGCGAACTTGTGAATGTGAAACATAACAAATGTTGCTACACTAAAATTCTAGACGATTACACTGACAGTTGACATCCACGCACTTCTGCCAACCTGCACTCGGGAGACATATTAGTTAAATGTTGCTACACTAAAATTCGAGACGGTCATAGAAGATTTGCATAATAAGTGAATCGGCGCAAGAACAAATCTGTCGTCTCTGTCGAGTACCCGGAAAAATATTATACCAACAACATATAACTATTGAGGTGAGACTTGGACTCTTTACATCGCTGCTTCGCAGTCCATTGCTTCTCGTTATTTTATTACTTAAAAATTAAGACTAGGACAACTAAAACAAAATCCATAAAATGTCTTACAAATGTGCTGGCTGTCATCTAAAAAGTCGAGATGTTATATCCTGTACGTTGTGCAGTGATAAATATGATTTGAAGTGTTCAAACATTCCTATTGAATCATTCCAAATTACTAAAAATAAAAAATCGTGGAAATGCCATGCGTGCCGCAGCAAAATGCCAAAGACTGACAACACAAATACCCCAGTACAGTCGCAACATCAGAAACTTCAATCACCTTCAACGAATCCAGGTGACGATACAAGTTTCCTAAATCTGAACCCTACAGAAGATTATAAAAGTGCGGACTCTAATGTCACGATGAGAGTAAAACGAAAAGACAAACCCACGGAAAATGAGACTCTTCTCTCAGAAGGAGCACAAACAAATCCTGGCACGGAAGAACTCAAGACTACTAGTAATAGAGACCATAGTCCAGCTCCAACAACTAATGCAAATATTCTAGAACAAATTGAAGCTCTTCTAGACAAAAAAATTGAAATATTTAAACAGGAGCAAATCATCCGAGATTTTAACCAACTCCGGGAACTCAAAGAAACTATCAAAACGGTGACAAGTGAGGAAATTTCAAAACTCAGACAGGAAATTATGCAGACAACTAATGCTTTATCCCTAGAACAACAAAGCATTAAAGAAAACATAAATCGAATGGATACTGTTATAGTCGGTCTCAAGGAAGAAAGTCGTAATTTACGCTCTGAAATACAGGAGATTCAAAGGCTATGTAATATGCAGAATAGTAATGAGCGAGACAGGAAACGAATAGATAGTGAAGCTTATAACAATAATCGGAAAAAAATTGTAATATACGGCTTAGATGAAGATAAAGGGGAAACAGAACTTCAAATGCATGAAAGAATATTGTTCCTTTTCAAGGATATACTCAACATCAATTTGGCAGGGCAAATTGATGACTTCAAAAGACTCGGCAAGCAGGGTCACAGGAGACCCCTATTAGTTGAATTTCTAAGCAAGAATGTTACCAGATATATTATGAAAAATCGACGCTGTTTTAGAGATAGTGGATTAGCCATCTCGGAAATTTTAGAAGGTGAATCACTTGCAAAGCGAAAAAACTTAGTACAAATTCTTATAGAAGCAAGACGAAAGGGAAAAAGAGCTAATATAATAAACAATAAACTAATTATTGACGGGAAAGAATATATTGAAAGTCATGATTCGCACATAGACAACTCGGACAAGGAACATACTCATAACATTTCACACAATTATGACACAAACACTATCGAGCTGGGCCGAAATAATGGGACAGAACCTGAAACAACGTTTTTTCGTAGCCAAAAACAATGACATATGTGATCGAAGCGTAGACACAGTACCGAATTGTTCAATACTTGAAGGAGAAATAAAGGAAAGTAATTTGAATGTATTTCATCAAAATATCTGTGGTGTTAATAATAAGCGACAAGAACTTGAACTGTACATAAATGAAATGGAAAAAACTTTGCACTATATATGTTTAAGTGAGCATTTTTTAAGCAGCACTGCGGTACCCTCTTTTTCTTTGCCTAACTATTTCCTAGCTACTTGTAATACCAGAATAAATAAGAAAAGAGGAGGCACGCTAATATTAGCTTCATCTGATGGCCCAGTTAAATTAAGGGTTTCACCTCGGAATGAGAGATAATAAGCTGGAAACTCGTATACACCTTCGTTATAAAGTGTTAAAGGTTCTCTTAAAAGTCGACGCATATATCGTGTGCGCGTCAGAAGTTATTCAAGGTCAAATGTCATAAAAATCGGTTTTTCGCGGATATCAAAATTTCTATAGCTCCGATGTTTTTTACATCTAGGTAAGAATTGTAGAGCATGAAATTTGCGACGAGTTAGGTATCAAATATTTTTTCATGCGATTAGCCGCTTTCAAGATATACGGCATAGAAGGCGCAGCGGCCAGCCAAACGCACTATGACGCAAGGTTAGCTGGTAATCTCTGTAATAATAAATTATATAAATATTTTAATCGTTAAAATGACACTTGTTGATCATAAATAGATTTTGAAACAAAAGTTGCCCCTCCTGTGGACATTAGTTAACAGTTTGTGTGCATATTGTAATGATTTTATTACATAGTTTAATATAAAAAGGGTACCCCTTTACACAGGTTTAATTAGAAAATTATACTTTATAGCCTTTAGGTATTTCTACAGGAAAGAGGTAGATTTTAAGTAATAACACGAAAATCTCTTGGAGACAGAGATTTGAGACACGAAAATGGTTTCACAAGCTTTTATTTAACTCCCGATGTTCGTATGTAACTATGAAACTTGGCTACAAAATTCAACTCAAATCAATCAAGCTGATCTGTTGATGGGGACTTGTAGATGGCCATAGGAACTCTGTGATAAAATGACTATCTCATTGACTTTATTTGTTACAATCGTCTAGAAGAGTAGTCGATGATCGTGAAACAAAGATCAAGATCCCTACCGTTTGAGGTTCAATTATTTTCATTTTCATCGTCATCTTCATCATCTATTGTCAAAACTGGGTCAAATGCACTTTCTTCATCGGGGTCGATTTGCAATGAAGCCGCATTAAAACAGGCTTGCCCATTGCACTGGCCACAAGCTAAATAGCATTTCAATCCCGATGTTCTGCACCCGCAGCGTGGACCACACCCCTTTTTACAATTGCAAAATATGGTATTTAGTAGCTCATCTGGAGCTGGTGCTAATTTTGTTGTTATTGGCTCCAGGAATTCGTTTTGAAGCATCCAACCCCATTCTTGGGGTTCGAAGTCATTCCCTAACCATGTTTGTACCTGGTAATATGTACGGTTTATATGCTGATGGGCTGCTGCAGTTGTCGGTGGAAGATTTGACAGCTGTACAGGTTTATTAAGCTTTGTAGACTTAACAAACTGAGTATAACGAAGATGATCGATGTTGTTCTCAGATTTAGGAGCATTATAAATCGCCATTAAGATGCGTATTCCGTTTTCGTATAATTGCTCTACTGGGCAGTTTTCTTGTAAAAAAACTTGAGCTAGTTGGTCAAAATTGGAAAGTTTTTGTACTAGTTTTATGAATGTTTTTTTCCCCTTTTTAAAGAGCGCAGAAGTTTTTATAATGAACGAGTTATTTAGCTATAATAACATCCCACTATCAATGTCTGTATGTATGTTTGGTCGAAAAAAATATTTATTATATTTTATTCGAAAAAATTGTATCCGGAGCGTATGGGAATAATGTTGGATTTCCTCTGGAACTAAAAGGCAAACTAATATCTTCGCAGGTACTTACTACTTACAATACCAACTAGTCCTAATTTTATATTTTCTACAGGACAGACAACTTTTAAAATCGGGATATGATCAATAAAGGATGATTAAATAACAAAACTTATACAAACTATTATTAAAATTAAGTGTAAACTAAATAAATTAAAACTAAAACTAATAAAATAAATAAATAAAACTTACCCACCTACCTCAGGTCCCCCAGATCTGTCCCCTGCGGAAGGGTATCCCATTAAATAACTTTGTAGAAGGTATTATTCACCGATATTCACGATTGACCTCATCATAGTGCGTTTGGCTGACCGCTGCGCCTTCTATGCCGTATATCTTGAAAACGGCTAATGGCATGAAAAAATGTTTGATACCTAACTTGTCGCAAATTGTATGCTCTACAATTCTTACCTACATGTAAAAAACATCGGAGATATAGAAATTTTGATATCCGCGAAAAACCGATTTTTATGACATTTGACCTCGAATAACTTCTGACGCGCACACGATCTATGCGTCGACTTTTAAGAGGACATTTGACACGTCATAACGAAGGTGTATACGAGTTTCCAGCTTATTATCTCTCATTCCGAGGTTGACCCCCTTTTTAGGCTTAAGATGACTGGGCCATGATAGAAAGTGTGAAGAATTGCCTATTTGTAAGGACTTATACGCGATGGAATATTTTGAGATATGTGGGGTTAAAGATAGTCTCACTAATACTTGTATCATTTGCCTGTATCGAAATCCCACAGACAATCAATTAGGCGAATTTATGCAGAAACTAGAAATGTTATTAGAGTACTTTGCGAATAAAAAATGTATTATCTGCGGTGATTTTAACATTAATCTTCTCATCACCGACAAAAAAAGGGATGACTTTGTAACATTATTGAACTGCTATGGCTTTAGTTTGATGTTTAATGTACCTACATTTAGGAGAAATGGTTCAGAATCAAGCATCGACAATATTATATCTAATCTTTCCGATGAGAATATTATTTGTTATAAAATTGATCATAATAATTTAGCTGACGGGCACGCAGGTATTTTCGGTGATTTTTACTTCGAGCAGAAAAACAAAAAACAACTTCCAAAGTACATTTTCGCGGAACAAAGGATGTTTAACAAAACTAATAATGAAATATTTAGAAACTTTCTAACATCTGTGGACTGGTATGAATTAGGAGTAAATAAGTTCTTAGACAAAATTAAAGAAATTTTCCAAGAAAGTTTCAAAAAAAAGAAAAGAAAAATATTGCTTAATAAGCGGGAAACACTTAATTGGGTCACTCAGGGGATAAAGGTATCAAGTAAAATGAAAAGATTTTTGAACTCTGTTAATAAATCTGAATGTGACAGCAGCATCCTAAGTTATAGAGATAAATACATAAAACTCTATAGAAAAGTCATGAGACAAGCTAGGCGACTTGCCGTTCAAGCGGAAGTAGACAGATCCAATGATTCTGTGAAATGTATTTGGAAATTGGTCAATAAATGTAGAAATAAGGTTAAGAAGAATAATCAAAAATCAATACAGCTAGTTGTAGACAACAAAGTAATTTGTAACTCAATGGAAGTTGCAGATATTTTTTCGAGCAAGTTTGATCACGGCAAGAGCGCTGATGTAGGTGACTGTAGCAATGCACTTGACATGATAGAGAGTAATATAGAAACAAGTTACAATGAAATGAAGTGGTGGGCTGTAACACCTAAAGAAATTGAAAGCCTTGTTACTTCCATGAAAAATAAAAAATCTTGTGGCCATGATGAAATGCCGATTACAATTTACAAGGACAATATTGATTTACTAGCGGGCCCATTAGCACACTTCTTTAATAAATGCTATGAACTAGGCAGCTTTCCCGATCAACTCAAAGTAGCAAAAATTCTCCCAGTACATAAAAAAAATGCTAAGAATGATCCAAAAAACTACCGACCGATTTCTTTATTGCCGGTTATGTCAAAATTGTTCGAGAAAGTGATCAAAAAAAGGCTCAGTACACACCTAAATATACACAATGTAATAAATCCTAGACAATTCGGATACCAAAGAAATATTGGCACTACAGATGCAATAGATACTTTACTTAGCGACGTAGCACAGTACCTCAACAATGGAATGAAAGTAGCGGGTCTCTTCCTAGATTTGAGCTCCGCCTTCGATACAGTAGACCATACAATTCTTTTAAGAAAGTTAGAATACTACGGAGTGAGGGGGAAAAATCTTCAAATACTTAGAAATTATTTGCAGAACAGGAAACAGTATGTAGAAATTAGAAACGTAGATGAGGGACAAGACAAAGTCTTCAAGTCAAAAATGACCACAATTACTAGAGGGGTCCCTCAAGGATCTATTTTAGGCCCTATTCTCTTTATCATATTTATAAATGACGTCATAAAATACGTACAGAACTCCCAAAATAATTTAAACGTGGTGATATTTGCCGACGACACAAATGCTATTATTAGTGCAAGTAATGAAGTCGAACTAAAAAATAATATTAAAACGGCTCTTTCAGTTTTCCATAAGTGGTTTGGAGATAATAATTTAAAATTAAATACAGAAAAAACAAGTATCGTCCAGTTTAAGAGTGATCGAAAAAATAAGGACATCCTAGAACTAGCCTTTGACGATAACACTCTACGATCCGTTGAGGTTGTCAGGTTTTTAGGGGTAGAAATTGATTCTTTTCTTAACTGGAAACAGGAATTGAATCAAATCGAAAACACAATTAGTTCTGCCTGCTTTGCACTGAGAAATTTAAGAGATATCATCGGAATAGATCGATTGAAAACTGTATATTACGCTTTAGTTGACTCAAAACTCAGATACAGCATTAAATTCTGGGGGGCAACGTATAGTTATAATATAAAAAGAGCTTTCATCATTCAAAAGCGGGCAATAAGAATAATGGTGCGTATACCCCAGTGGGTTTCATGTAAAGACTTCTTCGCCAAATTAGACATTCTAACTGTACCATGCCTTTATATTATGATACTATGCACGGACTTAGTAAAATTTCTGGCAAGTAGTGAAACTGTAGACGCTCGGGCGATAAGACTGGCAACAAGAACAAAAAACCTGAACCGTCCCTTTACACCAAGACTAAAAGTCACTGAGTACTGTGCTAGATACCAGGCTATCAAAGTTTTTAATAGGCTACCCACAGAACTCAAAGCGGTTTGTAACCCAACTACATTTAAAAATAAATTAAGGTCGTTTTTGCTAGCTAAATGTTTTTATTCAGTTGAAGAGTTTTTCCAATACAATAATGAATCTATTTAATTCTGACATGTACACCGTATATTATTTAATTGAATCAAGTTTTCTTTGTTTTTTAGTTAAGTATTTGTTTTTTTTTTTTTTGATTGACATGTTATCAAATATTTATTTCACTGTAACTATTGTAGGGTATGATTTTATAACATTTTATATTTGACATTATATTATATTATTTTATTAGTACTTTTCACCTGTTATTTAATTGTTTAATTTAATTATTGAAAACTTATTTACTTATTTGCTGACATGTCCCATCTTTTACTTCGTTTAATTAGATTATAAGTATGTAATTAGTTCATAAGTTTTCTAACACAATGTATTATTGTTATAGAAATAAATGAATGAATGAATGAATGAATGAATGAATTATTCGGGTAAAGTGCCGAATATACGGTAAATATTTCCTGTTAGTTGGCCAATAACCTATTAGGTCACCCCGAATCAAAAATGAATTCTACTCACCTATAAATAGAATTCATTTTAGGTGGCCAGTGATTGAAACCTTATACTAAAATGATTTCTGTTTATTTACGTCATCGATTTTCGACCCCCCCCCCCCCCCCCCCGCCCCTAAAATCATCCAAAAATCTTGCTTCGAATGACCCCGTTTCCTCCTACGTCATGCTACCATCATCCGATGTCCAGACCCCCCCCTAATTTGAAATGACCTATAGTTCGCTTTTTTTAGCATTACAAAGAACTCCACAGAAGTAAGCGTACAGTTTCTATCAGCCTCTTTAATTCTTAATAATTATTGAATTATCTTATGTAGCACGGTCAATACATATAATTTACTTCAATTTATTACCGTTAAAAGTGCCGGATTTGGAACCACAAGCTTACTTCTGCGAAGTTCTTTCTAATGCTAAAAAAAACGAACTATAATTTATGAATAGCCTCTAGGTGAAAAGAATTTATTTTTAATGTAGGACATAGACTAGGAATCCTCTAGACCGAGTTTAGGGCAATTATTTCATGCAACCGATGATGCCAAAAATGCGGGGGTGCGCGGGACGAGGTGAGCGAAGTCCCGTGCCGTGATTGGTCCGTTCAAAGACACGGACGTCACACAAAGACACTTTCGACTCGAACATGGAGTAAAATTACCGTATGCGTGGCAGAGGGGGTAGCGCGACTATGCTCAGTCTGGAATTCTGGATGATGTTTTGTGTGTGTGTGATGTAGTGTGGCCAGTTACTGGCGAATTATCCTACATCCGCTTTCGCTCGTGTTTTTCTTTTACTCTGAGCCAGATGGCCACAAAAATTCTATACGATATCCGACGTATAGGAAGGAAACATAATAACACCTATCATGAAAAGGGAACACTTAATTACATAACGCTGTCGACCTAGCGTTCGCTAGTTTCCACTCGTTACAGCGCCATCTAGGGAGACATTTAGTAAGAAAACCGGGCAAGTGCGAGTTGGACTCGCGCACGAAGGGTTCCATACCATAATGCAAAAAAAAGCAAAAATAAAAACAGTCACCCAAGTACTGACCCCGCCCGACGTTGCTTAACTTCGGTCAAAAATCACGTTTGTTGTATGGGAGCCCCATTTAGATCTTTATTTTATTCTGTTTTTAGTATTTGTTGTTATAGCGGCAACAGAAATACATCATGTGTGAAAATTTCAACTGTCTAGCTATCACGGTTCGTGAGATACAGCCTGGTGACGGACGGACGGACAGCAGTCTTAGTAATAGCAGCTAGTACTATTATTTCTTCAATGGTACTGACAAGGTACAAAGTCGACGGAGGGGGAACTGGCGCTGATTGTCACAAACACGTAATATTATGGAATGTACCACATTAATGGTAGCGAAAACAGTTTTAACTAATTGTGACGTTCCACGGAAGAGGTACCTTATGGCGTCTGGCGCTTACGTCGCATAGCCCCGCAATAATATTGGAGCGACGTTAATAATAGCGTAAGCGCCAACCGCCATAAGGTACCTTTACCCGTAGGACGTCACAATTTTACCCCTTACGATTTATCGTGAAAATTGCCAATTTAATAGCTGATTCGCACGTGTATCGATACAAAACACTTTTATTTATACTCGTGCGAACTACCTGTTAGCGATGGGCGAGTCGAGTTATCTGATTCGAATAATCCGAATCAACCTACAGATGAGTTGATTCGAATCAAGACTATTGGCAATCCGAATCAACTCGGCCACTAAACTGACTTAACTTGGTATCCGATCCGCTGACTCGGCGAATGAATCGCCAATTCACCAACTCTCCGAGCCGAGTCAACGCTACGCTAAGGCCATTCAAAAATAAACCTTAATTCCATAGCCCGAAGGTTCTTTTTACAACAACTGCCGCTTGATTTGCCATCCCGAGTCGAGTTCACTGGTAGTATGGCCATTGAAAAATAAACCTTAATTCGGTGTCCTGAAGGTTCTGTTTACAACAACTGCCGCTTGACTCGTTTGCGGCTCCGCGGCCCGTGACCTTGTCGCGAACCACGCAAACCGTCGAGTCGAGTCAGTTCGAATTTCAACTCGGATCAGTGGCCGAATCGATTCGAATGATTCGAATCGAAAAAAAGTGGACTCGTCACATCGCTACCTGTTTTTCAGCACTACTATCGTAATGTAGAATTAGCCTGAATGGCTTACAAAAATTGTCATATAAATGTCAATCAGATTAAAAAATTACAGAATGGAATGGAACACTTAGTACTAAATAATTCTGTTAACCTAGCGTTCGCCAGTTTCCACTGGTTACAGCGACATCTACCAAGGCATTCAGTAAACTGTAACATGAACATTTTCCTAATTTACGCACTTGTAAAGCACAGTCGCGAGTTCCATACAACACCACCAGAAATATCTTCAATACAAAAGTACTCAAAACGATTAAGATATACAGATGTAGTGCATAATTATTTCCCATCGTTTTTTCACGGAATCGTACAAACGTGTCTTGCAATTTCAGTCAGTCTCGGTACAAAAAGTACTGCGGTTGACTGAAGTAGCATGACAAATACGAACGTTTCCTAGAAAATACGATGGAAAACAATTATGCTCTACATCTGTACCAATACCAATATTTAAGAACCTTTATTATAGAGGCGGATTGTCCAAGTAAATTATGTAGCCACTGTAAATTTACTGCCATCTTTCGACAGAACTTAAAACTGTCGGAACGCCATTTGACTTTGATCCTTATTCTTTCACTGATATGTGTTCACTTATTATAGTACATTATTGTCGAGGCTCGGAAGTAGCTACTTGCAGGCTGAGGATTCGTTTTAAACGGACGACCTTGGGAGTCCGTTTAATTGAATCCGAAGCCAGCAAGTAGCCTTCCAGCCGAGTCATATGTGCTTTTCTCAAAAATGGTGCAAGAAATATAAATATCATAGAAATATTTTACAAAAACAACGTTCTTACATATATATTTTGACAGAAAAAAGCCCTTGCCGCCTTTTTATTTTTTTTAATAAAAAAATAGAAGTGTTGTTTTCTGCCAAAAATACGCCAACCTATTTGAGACATCTAAATAGTCGCGGTACTAATCATCTGTTTGGCTGTTTAATGGGCCTGTGCCTTCATTTGATATGGTCATTTCAACTTTTAAAAAGTTTGGAACTCGACAAATAATGGAATTTGTATGCAACATTGCAGTCCCAAAATCGTAGCTGCAATGTTTTTAACTTTTTAATTTTTGACTGACCATAAACTACGCGCTTCGCGACCTATTTTTTAGATGGCAAAGTCGACTTTGCCGTCCATTTTTGAGAAAAATATTAATATTCACGCCATCTACTCGACTATAGGCCAAAGGTATGGTTCCATGTTTTCGAGCGATGGCGCCACAACCTTCAGCCTATGCTCGAATCATCATCATCATCATTATCTCAGCCATAAGACCTCCACTGCTGAACATAGGCCTCCCCCTTACATATGCTTGAGTAGATGGCGTTAATATTAATATTTAAAAAGTTAACACAATAACACATATCAGTTAAAAAATAAGGATTAAAGTCAAATGGCGTTCAAACAGGTTTAATCTTCTGTCGAAAGATGGCACTAATTGAACTGCAGCTATACTGCAAAACGTAATTCAAGACCAAAAAAAGTAAGACAATGTTGCCACTGCAATAATTTGTTAATAAAATAGTAAATTCCTTTTGATAAATAATCACGTAAAGATAATTTATTCATTAGTAATTTTACTCATACTATTAAAAAAAGTACTTTTTCTCAAAAATGGACGACAAAGTCGACTTTGCCGTCTAAAAAATTGGTCGCGAAGCGCGTAGTTTATGGTCAGACAAAAATTAAAAAGTTAAAAACATTGCAGTCTCGATTTTGGGACTGCAATGTTGCATACAAATTCCATTATTTGTCGAGTTCCAAACTTTTTAAAAGTTGAAATTACCATATCAAATGAAGGCACAGGCCCATTAAACAGCCAAACAGATGAATAGTACCGCGACTATTTAGATGTCTCAAATAGGTTGGCGTATTTTTGGCAGAAAAATACACTTATATTTTTTTTTTTTTTAAATAAAAAGGCGGCAAGGGTTTTTTTCTGTGAAAATATATATGTAAGAACGTTGCTTTTGTAAAATATTTCTGTGATATTTATATTTCTTGCACCATTTTTGAGAAAAGCACTATATATGACTCGGCTGGAACGCTACTTGCTGGCTTCGGATTCAATTAAACGGACTCCCAAGGTCGTCCGTTTAAAACGAATCCTCAGCCTGCAAGTAGCTACTTCCGAGCCTCGACAATAATGTACTATTATTTTTAATACAGTTGCTCAAAAAGTGCTACTTTACGTAGCTGTTTAGCGTGCGGAAAGTTGGTTATCTCGAACTAGTGCTTTTTACTTTTCCAATTTTTTTAAATTTATACTTGTTCCAATTCACGACTACTAATTGATGAGTGTTAATATTAGTTTCCTTTAAACGTCGTAATCAGCATAAAAACCTACCGTTAATGTAAGAATACGAAAAATATTACATATTTCATATTTAATTACTTACCTCTTCATCATTATAACACGTTTATTTTTTAATATTCAATATTGAAAATTCCGTTCTTAATAAGTTGACTGAATGGAACGGAATAGCTGCCAAACGCCCATAGATATAATATACTTAAAGACGACGTCTAACCGAGCTGTCACTGTTACCACTTTTGTTTAGTGTACGATTAACAATGTTTTTCTTATTTTTTCGCAACTGTATTAAAAAACGTCGTTCGATACACGTGCGGAAATGTCATTCTTCACTCGTCCCGAGTCTTGCCACTCGCCTGCGGCTCGTGGCAAGATATCTCGGTACTCGTGAAGTAATGACATACCTTCCGCACTAGCATCGAAATGTACTATTACTTATTTGTACATAAATACAAGACGCGCTAATAAAAAAGTGGAAACATTTCTTACTTTTTTGGTCTTGAATTACGTTTTGCAGTTTACATAATTCTTTGCCTAATTACTAAGCCAAAAATCGGCATAGGCTGCAAAAATAAATGAATAATAATAATTTAATTATTATGAAATGATAACTTTCGTGAGACCTTCGACGAACCAATACTCAACTAATTTGCACAACGTTAGTCAGTTTCCGCTGGGTACAGCGACATCTAACGGGTGATTGGGTAAACTTATTATTATATTAACACATTCATTGCCACCAAAGACATATGTAACTTCGTATAAGATGAATAAAGTCTAAGAAAAACCGGGCAAGTGCGAGTAGGACTCACGCACGAAGGGTTCCGCACCATAATGCAAAAAAAAACCGAAAAAAATGAAAAAGAAACGGTCACCCATCCAAGTACTGACCACGCCCGACGTTGCTTAACTTTGGTCAAAAATCACGTTTGTTGTATGGGAGCCCCATTTAAATCTTTATTTTATTCTGTTTTTAGTATTAGTTGTTATAGCGGCAACAGAAATACATCATCTGTGAAAATTTCAACTGTCTAGCTATCACGGTTCGTGAGATACAGCCTGGTGACAGACAGACGGACGGACGGACGGACAGCGAAGTCTTAGTAATAGGGTCCCGTTTTACCCTTTGGGTACGGAACCCTAAAAAACGTGCCTCGGAAATCAAGTAAAAGTCATTCTCGGATACATGGCGCACACACCTTTTGCCTATTCTCGGCTAGATGGCGTGATGACACCGTTTCATATTTAACAATTTTAACACATGGATATCAGTGAATGAAAATGGGTCAAAATGATATAAAAATAATAAAATCATTTATCCATATATATTATTTTTTTTGATAATTTTATACGTATTTATAGATGATCAAACGAACTTCTCGAGCGAAGTTCGATCTAGACACGCGGCAGCGTGTCAAACCAAGTTCAAGCAAAGGAACTGGATACCTATAACAATTGCTGTTATTTAAAAAAATGTGAGATCTTAAAGTAGGTTAGATTTGGCTTGGCCAGGTTTTATCAGAATTACAATATAAATAAAATGATTGATATAATGAAAACTGGCCACGTCAAATCTAACCTACTTTAAGATCTCACATTTTTTTAAATAACAGCTATTGTTATAGGTATCCAATAAAGCAAAGAAATAGAGTTTAATACTTGTTTATATTTTGTTCCTATAAATACATATTTGTATTTTGCATAGAACTTGGCAGTGGCACTCATTTAGATCTCCATTCTTTTTGCGGCGAGCCCCACAGCCAAGCATAATTTTTGTATTGAACTTGGCTCTCCTTTTTTACATTTATGTTTTTGGTGGTAATTGTTTTCCATCGTATTTTCACGGAAACGTACGAACGTGTCTTGCTATTCCAGTCAGTCTCGGTACAAAAAAGGCGGGCCGGATGCTTGTTTGCCACCGACGTAGTAAAAAAAAAAAAACAACGGGTTGCACTCCAGGAGTGCCGGCAGAAGTGAAAACTCAATGACATTGTATAATTCGTTCATTGTATAAGTTCGTAGTTTTCTAACTGAGCCCGAGCTAATCCTATTGTCTATTGTTAAGTAAAACCGCTCGTGCCACGTGCCACCACCACCTGCATAAAAACCTGCGTAATTCGGTAACTGAGTGCCGGCGAGTCGAACGCTACAGAACCAGTCTAAAATGTGTCATCGAAATGCGTAACAAAGGCGCGTTATCGGAGAGCGCACCTACACTGGTTTTTTGAGCGTTGGACTAGCCCGCGCTCAGGTGCCAAATAGAATGAGTATGACCCTTTTTTGCAGGTAAGTAGCACGTGCAGTTTTACTTAACAATAGACAATAGAATTAGCCGCCGGGCTCTGTTACAAACCTACGCACTATAACAGTTTTTCGATCAGGTCACGTGTCCGCCTTACGTCTTACGAATCTTACGGTCACGTGACCTGTCGCGAGTTTTACATTTTTCCCCTATCACAAAAAGTGCACAGCGCCGCTAAAGAAGTTTTCACTTCAACAAAGAGATATAGAGGAAGGAATAGGAGAAGGGCTGTCTACATACGGCTGTCTCAAAATATGTGTTAAGCTTTTTAACAAATTGCCTGAACACCTTAAACAGTTGAATGCCAAAGCACTAAAACCAAGGCTCTATAAATGGCTACATGGACAAACCTTGTATAATATTAATGAAATTTTAAATTGACGGTTCCTTTAATTAATTATACTTAGCTTTAACATTGACATTTGAATTGTGTTGTATATACCTGTCTATTTTGATTAATGTGTTGTATGTCCTAGAGTTTAAGGTGTAAATTTGCATGCTACGTTGTAGTTAATCATGTGTAACCACTGTACCTTGTTTATTCCAAATAAATGATATCTGAATCTGAAGGGATAGGGATAACCGTGACCTCGACTGACCTTGGAACATCTCCTTGATCTCTTTAACCTTTTCACCAGTGTCGTGCAGTATGGCGTCCAGGGACTGCCGTCTGCCCCTCTCAGCTTTCTCCAGGTCCGCTCGGAGCAGAGCTGTGCGGTCCATGGAACTTCTGGAAATTATGTCAATACGGGATATTACCACAGAATAAATAATAGTACTAGCAAAGACATATGTAACTTCGTATAAGATGAATAAAGTCTAAGGAAAAAACGTGCCTCGGAAATCAAGAAAAAAGTCAATCTCGGATAGATGGCGTACACACTTTTAGCTCAGCTAGATGGCGTGACGACACCGTTTCATATTTAACAATTTTAACACATATATATCAGTAAATGAACATGGGTCAAAATGATATAAAAATAATAAAATCATTTATCCAAATATACAGTGTGGAAAGATAAGTCGGGCCCTGGGGGGAAACTACCTTAAATCCTTATGCTGGCTCATTTTACTTAAAGGAGACATTCCTTTATTTTTAAAATCAACAAAACTGCATTCAAAGATTTTCTAAAACTCGTTTACCTCGCCCGGGACTCGAACCGACTAAAATTTAAAAAAAATAAAAACTCGCAATTTTATTCTTCTAGTCGATACAGTTAATGTTAATGATAACATTTCTCCAAGAAACATTAAATAGGTCTTACACTCGTCTGTCGTACAAAATATCCATAAAATCTAATATTCAGTACTCAAGATTTTTTAGACAAGCCAAATTGAAGAAAAAAAGAAAAAAAATTGGAAAGCAGTTTTGTTTCTTTTTAAAAATAAAAGAATGTCTCCTTTACGTAAAATGAGCCAGCTTAAAGATTTAAGCTGGACTTCCGAGCAAAGCGGCTCTGACGCAAAGGCCGCAGCGTCAGAGCCGCTGCGTCAGTGTCGCGCAGCGTTAACTGACGCCGATTCGCTTCCGAGCGGGGCGACTCCGGCGACAGTCGCAGTTGTTATTCAATACGGTGCAGATGTGATATACTTATGATAAACCGATCAATTATGAAAATATTTGTAGAAGAAGAGGAGGATCACGATCTTTTTCTTCGTTACTTCTACAGTATGAAGCGAAGTCTACCCAACTCAATTTTCAAAAGTAGAATAGACGGAGGCACTTATACTTATAGCATCTTGAAAAAAAAAGCATTTAAACGAGAACGATGAGAAATTTAGGAGCTTTTGTCGGTTTAATATTCATTTTTTAGATGTTTTAAATATTGACATAGGCTCAAAACCACGTGCGATCGCAGCGACTGCGCGACAGTGCTTGCGCAGACGTAGCACGGCCGCTATCGCCGAGCGATACTGACGCGGCGCCACTGTCGCTGCGATAGTGACGCTGCGCTCGGAAGTAAGTTCATACATTTCCATACTGCATAATACTATCGCTCTGTCGCCGCGTCAGTGTCGCAGCGTTAGTGTCGCCGGAGTCGCTTTGCTCGGAAGTCTACCTCTAAGGTAGTTTCCCTCCAGGGCCCGACTTATCTTTCCACACTGTATATATTTTTTATAATTTTAAAAGTTTTCATTTTGAGTTTTAGTCGTGTGTCGATAGATGGCAGTAAATTTACTGTGACTACAAAATTTACTATGACAGGACCCCTCTATCCTATCTATTCTCTATATGGTAGACTCACTCTCTAACAAAGCGTCTGTTACGACCAAGACAGAAATGGCCGCTAGGTGGCGACAGCGCCACGCGCGGCTTATGGCTATTCACCAAAATTGGTGTGGAACGGATGTACTTGTAGCTACCTGTTGGAAAGCGACGAAATCGCGGAGTGAGCCACGCCTGGTATTACTGCGATGTTCTGCCGCCAGAGTGCAGCACTAAACTAGCTAGTAAACCATAGAGTAACATATACATACTGTGCCTTTAACTGTTTTTAACCGACTTCCAAATCCCAAAGGAGGAGGTTATCAATTCGGTTGTATGTTTTTATTTTTTTAATTTTTTATGTTTGTTACTCCATATCTCCGTCATTACTGGACCGATTTTGAAAATTATTCTTTTGATTGTATGTATATGCATACAGATTGGTCCCGTTTTTGTCAAAATCCAGTTCTGATGATGGGATCCATGAGGAATCGACGGAACTCCTCAAATCTTAAAGGCATACATATAGTGATTTTTGTGTTTTTATCAACAAATCAAGCATATACATTCAAAAACGTGACATTTGATGAAGTGGAACTGCTGATGATGATCAGAACGGAACTCATCAACGACGCATAGTTCACGTTAGGCGATTTGTCCTCTTCGTTATGTTTGTTAAGCAAGTTTAGTTTTTAAGCCACATTTCTGTCAAGCTCGAGTTCTGATGAGGGGATCCATAAGGAATCGAGGGAACTCCTCAAATCTTAAAGGCATACGTATAGAATTTTCTGTATTTTCATCATGAAATCAAGCATTTACATTAAAAACTGTCGCATTTGATGAAGTGGAACTGTTGATGATGATCAGAACAGAACTCTTCAACGACGCATAGTACACGTTTGGTGATTTCGAATTTCGATTTTGGCTTGGACTGGACCCGGACTCGTACCCGGATCTGGTTCGGATCCGGACCTGGACTCGGACTCGGACCCGGACCCGGACTCGGACCCGGACTCGGACCCGGACTCGGACCGGGACTCGGACCCGGACTCGGACTCAAAGACCCAGACCTTGACACGGAAAACCACTATGATACCTAAACTAAATAAACCGCTATGATTACCTACCATAAAATGTAGGTATATAGTAGGTATGATGATGCCAAACCCCTTCCGCTCAAACTCCCGTACACCGCACCGCATGCGCCGTTAAGTGGGTCAGGTTAGGTTTGAACTGCGATCCTCACAGAACCGAACAAAAGTGGGTTAGGTTTGGTTAGAACTGCGAGCCTTACAGAAACGAAATGCTACTAGAAAAGTGGGTTTGATTAGGTTCGAACTGCGATCCTCACAGAACCAAACTGCTATCAGAGAAGTGGGTTAGGTTAGGCTAGAACTACGACCCTTACGAAAGCGAAATGCTACTAGAAAGTACTGGTTTTGCCTCCTTTTCTACATAGTGCACCATCTACCATAATCTTTCACCGGGACCCATAGAAGTCGGTTTTTTTTTCTTAAAAATTATTTGACATACTGTGCCTTAAACTGTTGTCAGACAATAAAATATGACATTGATGCATCAAGGCGGTTTGTTAACAAGAGTCTACCGGGAAACGAGAAAATCGATATTTAGTTGTCTGCCTCTATATCGCTCGAATATGAACTCGGCTCCGTTCGGCTCAGCATTGCTCCGAGCAATTATTAGGGTTGACACAACTTGACGTCCCTTTGCGCGTACAACCACAGATAAGATAATGGCTTGAACACCCTATAGTTCGTTTTTTTTAGCATTAGAAATCTTGACATGTCTTTTAATTGAAAAACGCTTATTAAAAATAAAAAACTATTACTTATGAAAGCAAAAAAATATAAATGATCGTATTAGATTCATAATTGTTACATATTTGCCGTAACTTATTTTTAAAATGTGTTTTTCAATTAAAAGAACACATCAAGATTGTTTACCTTATTACTAATGCTAAAAAAACGAACTATAAATAACCGAAAGGGTTAGTGCCATATATGTAGTAGAAAAGGACAGCATGATTCGACCCTGAACCGCTGTCAAACGTCGGTTTTGCAGGATGTTTCCTTTCTGTACGGCAGTACTATTATTTATTCTGTGGCCGAGGTAAGCGAGGCCTATTACAACTAACCGTATTATGCGCCGGGGTGACGCAGCGGACACCTTGGACTCGCCAGGGCTCGGCGGAGACGGTTGGTCAGGGGACGAGCGAGGCCGCAACGAGCATTTCTCGAAGCTTACCTGTCAAATAAAATACACGTTTTCAGTCAGATTAAAATAGAAATACGTTCTTTACGTTCGTTCGTTTCTAACGGCCTTCTAGCCTAGTCGGTAGTGACCCTGCCTACTAAGCAGGAGGTCCCGGGTTCGAATCCTGGTAAGGGCATTTATTTGTGTGTTCATCACAAATATTTGTTCCTGACTTATGGATGTTTTCTGTGTATATAAGTTTATATATAATTTGTATATCTAAAAAAACGAACTATAGTAAATTCATCATTCATTGACAATTTCAATATAGCGGTTTGTTTACATAGTTAGCAAGTTCCATAGAATGACACTTTACAGTTATTTATGGTCTAAGGTGCATGAACAAGGTTCAGGTGTGTTCCAGCCCGGCCCGCTCCAGTACCCACCTCCTCAGGGCTGGAGTAGTCCAGGTCTATCTCCGTCCAGGTGTCGTCCTGCCCGGGCCGCTCGGCCGCGGCCCGCCGCAGCCACTCCCGCACAGATGCGTCAGTGCTCTGGGAACACAGGTCTTCGAGGACTCCGTTGGAGGTGTCGCTGGCTACATCTGTGATTGTTGATGCTCGGTCTATTTCTATCGCTGAAAAAAATAGGGAGTTTTATTGCAATATTCTGCCGCCAGAGTGCAGCACTATGTTGTTTAGTAAACCATAGAGTAACAATTACATATTATAGTTCGTTTTTTTTAGTATTACAAATAAGGTAAACAATCTTGACGTGTCTTTTAATTGAAAAACACATTTTAATATTAAGTTACGGCAAATATGTAACAGTTATGAATCTAATACCATCATTTATATTTTTCTGCTTTCATAAGTAATAGTTACTGATTTTTTAAAAGCGTTTTTCAATTAAAAGACATGTCAAGATCGCTTACCTTCTTGCAAGTTCTTTCTAATGCTAAAAAAAACGAACTATAGGCCTTAAACAGTTTTTGACAAGTTTTCACAATGACATTGATGCATCAAGGCGGTTTGTTTACAGGTGGCCTGCCGCGAAACGCGAAAATATAAATTTCGTTATCTGCGTCTCTATAGATCGAATAGGCAAGGGTGATAGAGGCAGAAACCGAGCTTTCGATGTTCATGTTTCGCGGTAGGCTCTCTGATAGCGCTTGTGACGCCCTCTACGCAGTTTTGCGTAATATTCCCTATAGTTAAAATTCAAACTTTTGTTAAAATTTGTGAAGGGATGTATTTTTTACACGCATGTAATATGGCAGTTTCAATGTTCAGCAGTAACGCTTTGGTTTACTGCGACATAAACGCATATTGCTTGTGTCAGCGCAACCTAACGTGTATATATAGGCAGGCATTTAGAGAATATACGTCCTCATAGTATCACACATAAGGCGTTTGACTTCTACTGCCATCACCCGCTCGAAACATATATAACAATTCTCACTTGTTATTTGACGCATATGTAGCCTTTTAGTAAAATTCGAATAGAGAAATCGAATAGAGTTAGACCAAGAAAAGTCTGCCATGATTTTGATAGCACATTCAGTGCAAGTCACGTCATATATTATTTCACAGAAACGCTGGTGGCCTAGAGGTAAGAGCGTGTGACTTTCAATCCGGAAATTGCGTGGGTTCGAACCCCGGCTCGTACCAATGAGTTTTTCGGAACTTATGTAATATTTACCATTCATTTGATATTTACCAGTCGCTTTTCGGTGAAGGAAAACATCGTGAGGAAACCGGACTAATCCCAATAAGGCCTAGTTTCCTCTCTGGGTTCGAAGATCAGATGGCAGTCGCTTTCGTAAAAGCTAGTGCCTACATCAAATCATGTTTTAAGATTTAGTTTATAATTGTATGTGCTCTGTAGCTATTAGTGTGCCATGTGGCAAAACATAGTGTTACTGGGTGAATCAACTTTTTCTTGTCACTAGTTGCCGTGGTTACGGTCTCCTGGGTCACTCTTAAAATACTTAGTTATTTCGTTTTTAAATGAACCAAATTTGATTTTTTTTGCAGTTATAAGGCCTTTCCATAATGGAACATCTACTAAGCACGTTTGTAGAACATGGTACAGCAGCTCTTCTAAGAAACTATGCTACTATTGTCTCCTGGCTGATGGGACAGAATAACAACAAGAAATAGTTGATCGACCGCACTATATCATACATGTAAGACCTATTGTTGTATATACCTATGTTTAACCACAGAATAAATAATAGTACTAGGTACAGAAGACCCCTCTCTAACAAAACGCGTCTGTTACGATCAGCACAGATATGGCCGCTAGGTGGCGACAGCACCACGCGCGGCTTATGGCTTTCTCCAAAATTGGGGTGAGGTGGTACTTTTAGCTACCTGTAGCAAAGCGACGAAATCGCGGAGTGAGCCACGCCTGGTTTAACACATAATTTGGAATTTGACATACTTCGCTTGTCAAACTATACTGCAAAACGTAATTCAAGACCAAAAAAAGTAAGACAATGTTGCCACTGCAATAATTTGTTTGTAAAATAGTAAATTCCTTTTGATAAACAATCACGCTAAGATAATTTATTTATTAGTAACTTTACTACTACGTTTTAAAAAAGTACTTTAATTTACTTATTTGTACATAAAAAACAAGACGCGCTAGTAAAAAAGTGGCAACATTGTCTTACTTTTTTTGGTCTTGAATTACGTTTTGCAGTTTATAGTATCGTTACCGTTTCTCGTGGACTGCCGCCTGGAGCGGTGCTTGTGTATCTCATCGGATATCCGCTCCAGGTTCCTCAGGGCCGAGGAGTACTGCTGCTTGGCCTCGCAGACCTGCTCCTCTAGGGTCTGTATGCGCGCCTTCTGCGCCTCCAGCGCCGTGTTGATGCGGGCCTTCTCTTCGAAATACGGTCTGGAATATATAAGATACAGGGTGCTTATTTAGTCACCTGCATAATGAGCGCTGGTGGCCTAGCGGTAAGAGCGTGCGACTTACAATCCGGAGGTCGCGGGTTCAAACCCCGGCTGGTGCCAATGATATTTTAGGAACTTATGTACGAAATATCATTTGATATTTACCAGTCGCTTTTCGGTGAAGGAAAACATCGTGAGGAAACCTGCATACATCTGCGAAGAAATTCAATGTTGTATGTGAAGTCCCCAATCCGCATTGGGTTAGCGTGGGGACTATAGCCCAAGCCCTCTCGCGCTCGAGGGGAGGCCTGTGCCCAGCAGTGGGACGTATATAGGCTGAGATGATAAATACTATAAGGTCCTGGTAAAGGTCACGGGAGTCGCGTGCGGGTGGCGCAAGACCGGTCATTGTGGCACTCTTTGGGGGAGGCCTATGTCCAGCAGTGGACGTCAACTGGCTGATATGATGATGATGATGAATACTATAAAAAGTCGCTGGCCCAATATTACAGGGTTCTATGTTACATTTTCAAGATAGTTGAAATTCGAATTAATGTCACTATGACAATGTTCACAGTTCGATAAAAGTGAAACATAGAACCCTGTAATATTGGGCCAGCGAAGTATTAGAACAAATTAAATTAATTTCAGAAAATATTTTAACTTGTTTTTATTTCAAATAGAAACAATATAAATTATAAACTGAAATAAATGTCATATACTAAGAAAAAAGTGACCAAGGCCTCCAGTGCCCGGTGTGTGAGCGAGACAGTGCTAATACTTGCATAGCGCTGTCTCGCTCACACACCGGGCTAACGTAAGAAGTGACTACAATTAGCATGCACTAGTAAAGAAAAGTGAGTACCGTGTGTGCGGCAGCAGAGTCAGCAGCGGCAACTACGCAAGCAGAAAAAGCACTAGAGTCAGACCAAGAATAATCTGCAGCGGATTTGATACCACACACAGTGTTATTTTAAACGTCAAACTTCTATGAAATTATGACGTATTGGGAACGTGCGAAGTCGGTGGCGCTGATCGTCACAAACACAGGTAATCTTATGGAATGTCCGACATTAGTGCTAGCGGCAGCCGCTTGAACTAATTTTACTCCACAAGATTTAACGTAGAAATTCCGACAAAATGAGGGCAGCACCAGTCGTGCACATAGCGAATAAATGACACTTGCACTGTATGGGCTATCAAATCCGCTGCAGACTTTTATTGGTCTATTAACAATCCGTGCTGATCGATACTGCCCGATCTATATTGAACCAGTTTATAGTCTGACAAGCAAAGTATGTCGCCATCAGATATATCGGAGCGGCCAAGGTGCTCACAAATATCTGAGCACGCCTTTATTGTCAAGGCGTTAGGGTGCGTGTTCAGATATTGTGAACACCTTGGCCGCTCCGATATATCTGATGGCGACTGTACAGCAAAGTGAAATAGGGCAACAGTCGTGTTTCGCGGTAGGCTCTCTGTCTATATCATAGAGTTATACCGGGTGTGGCCGCATGGCGCAGCAAGGCCAAAGGCTAAGCTGAAGTAGAGGACATGTGGAACACAAACCAATAGTAAACTGAGGTAAAATCACTCATTCACTCCGAAACAATTAGACAGTGTGCGCGTTATAGGTATTGACAGCCTCTTAAGACTGCGTCGGCCGTCCAGTGGCGCCCTCATTAGTGGAATTGTGTTTTATAATAAACCAATTAATTTCTGTACCTATACATGAATCAGTATAATATGTAGGTATTAATTTTGTTGTCCTACTTATTCCCCAACTTTTGGTCTTATTCCGAAGTGCCATTGCCGAAACCGAAACTACAGCCGAAACATGATTTTTTGGCCGAAACTGGCCGAAACCGAAACCGAACCTTCGGTCGGACACTATCACATACACTTGTTGCATGATGGGATTTATGGGGGACTAATCATATGACACTCAAAATGGAAATGTATGGCAAGGTAACTACTATTTTGAGAACACCAATGGTCCAACGGACGAGAGTGTGAAATATGTCAAGCTTACGATGTTTCCTAAAAAAGTTATCATAAGGAAGATAAAATTGTAACTAAAAAAAATGCCAACATTTGTGTTTTCGACACCGATGGCTTTAAAGTACGATAACGCGCGACAGCTTGCCAGAGCGATTTATAGACTCGAGTTTGCAATATTATTACGCCCCTAGTTACACACAATGTTTTTCATCACACTTGCGATACAAAACTTAAGTATAAAGACGAAAAACTGTTAATTATGGCACTAGAAACTTCATAACTCCCTAGGGAAAACGCTTTTTCTATAACTCCCGCTAAACCTGCGTGCAATTCCACATTTACTGAGCGAGTGTGATGAAAAATACATTATAAAGAACATGAAAATTTATACAAAATAACTGTGCTGTTTTTATCTAATACGACATTGAATTTTGTCCAGACGTTACAAAAGTCTCCGCATACGTTACAAAAGTTTTTCAACGTATTAAAAATGTCAATAGTTGTTGAAGCAAATGAGAAATTGGTCTATTTCAAGTTACGTGTCGGTTTTAACAGATTAATTATTAATTAATTATCTCAGACCAATCTCAGACGGTCGGTGAGATACTTGCGCAGTGATATTTAAAGGGCGGTAAGTTGTGACAGAGGAGAGTTGTGACATTGTCGATTTTTTGGAATCTAATAACTGTTAGCGAGCTCGCAACATGCAGTGTGCGTTTGTTAGCTCGTAACTTGAACTAACAAACGCGCATTATTGCGACTTAGTTTCTAGTTAATAGATTCCAAAAAATCGACGATGTCACAACTCTCCTCTGTCACAGCTCACCTCGGTCTTCCCTACCGATTTATTAATTAACATATTACGTACGTTTCGTATCGTTATCGAATATAATAGAAACTCATTTAATCAAGTAGGATTTTACAATCTCTTTTGCATCGTCAAAGTACATTATAAATAAATTAAAAAATAAATAACAGCTATCATATTAACCGTCGAATAATAAACTATCATATTAACAATATATTATTTTATAAGCGAAGAAAAGGGTGCACAACTACTGGGTAAGGAAAACTGCAATCGCAACTAACTAATAGAAAACTAACTAACTAATAGAAAACTAACTAACTAATAGAAAATTATCAAACGAGTGCAACAAAAGCAGGACTGCTCCGGTATTCGATGACTATTCTAACTCCTCTTGGCAAAGAGAATTTGAAATAGAGTTACTGTCATGGTAAATTATGTAGCTACAGTACATTTACTGCCATCTTTCGACATAAGATTAAAACTGTTAGAACGCCATTTGACTTTGATCATTGTTCTTTCACTGATATGTGTTAACTTGTTAAATATTAATATTAACGCCATCTACTCGAGCATAGGCTGAAGGTTATGACGCCATCGCTCGAAAAAACATTGCACCATACCTTTGGCCTACAGTCGAGTAGATGGCGTTATTATTCGTCGGCGTCGAAAGATGGCAGTAAATTTACAGTGGCTACATAATTTACTTTGACAATCCGTCTCTATACACTCTATTCTCTTTGCCTCTTGGTGAATCAAGTTAAGGAGCGTCAGTTTCAGTAGACGGATAAAAAAATAGTTGTAGCGATATTTTATGATTTTAAAAAAGCATTCGACACCTTAGAAATAGATACCCTTTTAAATGGAATGGACGAGTGTGGTGTGGGGCAGCCACTGAACTGTTGGTTCCGTGACTACCTCACATCACGATCATATCGCGTCAAAATTGGTGACGACCTAAGCGATGAAACACAGGTGCAATGCGGAGTACCTCAAGGCTCGGTATGTGGGCCTGTGTGCTATCTCATGCATGTTAACAGTTTGTGTGGAGCTATACAAAATTGTTCTGCATATATGTTCGCTGACGATCTTTGCACCTTACGTGCCGGAACCAATGTCACTGATATATGTCATCTGGTTCAACAGGACATAGATTCAATAGTTAAATGGTCACACGATAATGGCATTATATTGAATTCTGATAAGACAAAACTACTCATTATACAATCACCTTATATATGCACCGTAGAAACTCCTTTGCCTATGTATACCCACAGTTTTACTTGTTTCCACGATAAATTAAAAGCTTGTCATTGCAAACCAATAGAAAAAGTTGATTGTGTTACATATCTGGGAGTCAAAATAGATACCGCATTCTCTTGGCAACAACATATAGACCATATCTGTAGTAAATTAAGAATTCTCTTAGGTAGATTTTATCACTTAAGCTATAAAGTACCTAATAACATACTGAAATGTTTATATTTTGCAATAGTGGAATCTGTATTGAGCTATGCACTTCATTGCTATGGTCTTACTTTTAAATCATACATAGATAAATTAGAAGCACTACAAATTAGATTCCTAAAACTACTCGTAAATAAGAAAACCAGAAACAGCTGTAAAAACGATTATTATAAACTATTCAAAATTTGCAAAATACTACCAGTTAGTTTAAAGCACAAATTCCTTCTAGCAGTTAACAACCATGGCAATGAAGAGCACAACTCAATACTAATAGAACATAAGCATAAAACAAGGGCAGTAACTGCGCGAAAATTTGAAGTCCCCCGGGTTAGCAACTATTTTGGTGATAGAACTCTTAGGAAAAGAGTTCCGTATCTCCTGAATAGTCTACCCGAGAACATTCGGCATGAGCCAAATAAAAATAAATTTAAAAGTGCCCTAAAACTGTACCTATTGCAAACACTTAAGTGACAGTTGCACATGTGCAAGTGCCACTAAGTGTTTAGATTTAATAATAATTTAAAATTAGTACTCACTTAAATACATGTGTATGTAGAGACTCTTACCTGCAGGCAAACTGTAAATACAGTTTTGCAGGGACCTGTTCAATTATATGTTCTGTACTGTGTGTTAATAATAATAAATAATAAATAAATAAATAAATTGTGAGTTATTGTTGGGCTTGGCAACTGTCAAAGGTTTGCATAGATGGCGCCATCATAGCTTGCCCCTTTTTCTATGAGATTTGGCTTAAAGGGACAGGGCATTAAAAAAACTTAAATTTGACACAATTCTAGGGATTGACAGGGCAAGCTATGCTGGCGCCATAGACTAGGAATCTTCTAGACTGAGCATAGTCGCGCTACCCCCTCTGCCACGCATACGGTAATTTTACTCCATGTTCGAGTCGAAAGTCGAAAGTGTCTGACGTCCGTGTCTTTGAACGGACCAATCACGGCACGGGACTTCGCTCACCTCGTCCCGCGCACCCCCGCATTTTTGGCATCATCGGTTGCATGAAATAATTGCTCTAAACTCGGTCTAGAGGATTCCTAGTCTATGGCTGGCGCCATCTGCTACTTGGACCGGCCAACCCCATACCATGAGCACATGCAACACAGCAGCGCAGTACCTCGACTTGGTGATGTGTCGTTTGAGTGACGCTTGTAGCTGTTGTACCAGCGCGGCGGCGGCGCGGTGCGCGGCCGCCTTCGTCCGCTGCGTCACCGTCGCGTGCGCGCGGTCCATTTCTGCCTGCCACAGAATACCCTATTATACTCTGTATCTTTATTGTCTTAAGGTATTTAAATAAAAGTAAACAAATAATTTGTACATTTTCGGGTAGACATACACATTACACACCACATTATTATTATTAGACATCGTAACATTTATTGGCTAACCAACCAAATACAAAACCACCTGGATCAGTCACTGACCGACCTGACTTTAACCTACATTATATGATCGTGTAATGTTTTCATCTACCCTCAACTGGCTTACGGAGCCATTTGAGGGTAGATTTTGTTTACTTTTATTTAAATACCTAAAGATACAGAGTATAGAGATGCGCAAAACGCTTCACTGAGTTGAAAAGATTGATTCATATCTTTCGCTCGCGGTAATATATATTACTCATTTCGCTCAGTGGATCTGTTCACTATATTTTTCAAGAGTGAGTAGAGGGAAATGTCAATCAATCAGATACACACAGCCATAAGTGCGAGCAAGATGGCGAATCACGCGATACGATCCCGCCATGTTTTCCCGACACCCTCCGAATTCTTCTGAAGCGCTCCGAAACCTATTCGCATAGTCACTCGCTCGTCGCGCTCGGCCCGCTCATTCGTATCACGAGTCCATCTCTCGGGCCGCTGTTCGCCTTGTCATAGGTGATGGTTGTATGTAGACCAATGTGCATGTGAAGCAGTATAGTTACCTGGTTGACGCGGTGTGTGGCGTGGTTGAGCATCTCCTGCCACGCCGGGTCGAGGGTGACCCCGCCCTCAGCCCCCTCGGCGAGGCGGGCGAGCCCCTGCTCGGCCAGGAACACCATCTCTCGGGCCGCTGTTCGCCTTGTCATAGGTGATGGTTGTATGTAGACCAATGTGCATTTGAAGCAGTATAGTTACCTGGTTGACGCGGTGTGTGGCGTGGTTGAGCATCTCCTGCCACGCCGGGTCGAGGGTGACCCCGCCCTCAGCCCCCTCGGCGAGGCGGGCGAGCCCCTGCTCGGCCAGGAACACCATCTCTCGGGCCGCTGTTCGCCTTGTCATAGGTGATGGTTGTATGTAGACCAATGTGCATTTGAAGCAGTATAGTTACCTGGTTGACGCGGTGTGTGGCGTGGTTGAGCATCTCCTGCCACGCCGGGTCGAGGGTGACCCGCCCTCAGCCCCCTCGGCGAGGCGGGCGAGCCCCTGCTCGGCCAGGAACACCATCTCTCGGGCCGCTGTTCGCCTTGTCATAGGTGATGGTTGTATGTAGACCAATGTGCATTTGAAGCAGTATAGTTACCTGGTTGACGCGGTGTGTGGCGTGGTTGAGCATCTCCTGCCACGCCGGGTCGAGGGTGACCCCGCCCTCAGCCCCCTCAGCGAGGCGGGCGAGCCCCTGCTCGGCCAGGAACACCATCTCTCGGGCCGCTGCGTGGGCGCTGTTCGCCTTGTCGTAGGTGATGGTTGCCGCTTGCAGTTCTTGTGAAGTCTGAAGGCAATTAAAACGGTTTAGTTTGAAGTTAGAAAATGGTAACATTACCATGTTACATGTGTCGTTTTCAATCAAAAGGTACCTCTTTGCCGTTTACCATAAGGACGAAATTTTTTTTGGCAAGGTCACTACCCACTAGGCCAGACCAGTCGTCTAAATTTAGTAGCCCATATAAAGTTTGAAGTATGAAATTTCCTGTACCTACTACCAGATTAACCTTAAAATGTACATTAAAATAATACATTTTAAATAGGAATGATTACTCTTTACTTACAATATTAGCTCTGAATCTGGCTTCATAGTAAGGCCGGGCTTTGTGCACACTAGTTCCAAGTTTCTTGGTAAGCTGCTGTATCCGCAGGTGTCCCTCCGCCAGCAGCCGCCGGAACGCGAGCCGGGCTTCATCTAGTTCTACTTCTAGCCTGTTGATCTCATCTGTTGCTGTGTTTAAGCGCTCTAGCTCAATCTGGGGGATCAGAAAAAATTATTTAATATAATAATTAGAGTTGTTTTATGGCTTGTTAATTTTTTTATAAAATGAAGACAAAATAATAATGAAGTTTCTTTTCTTAATCTTTTTTTTTATATAAGGTGTTTTGTCACGCAGTGACAGTGTCACCCAATAATGAAGTTAAGACACAGAATAAATAATAGTACTGCCGTACAGTAAGGAAACTTCCTACAAAACCCAAGTTTCAGAAATCAGAAATCAGAAATTTATTTGCTAAAAACATGGTCATTACAAAGGTATTTACAACAGAGGTATTGAGTTTCACATGCTTTGTCAGTAAAGACATGCAAATATAAACACTTATTCTAGTCTAAACTATTTTTACGAAACCATAATCAATACATTTAATTACATAGATACTTAATAGCTACGGGCAATTTCATTTCTCTTCAGGAATTCGTTAACAGAATAGAAGCATTCTTCTAGCAACCATTGCGAAAGTTTTCTTTTCAGTTCCCTTAAAGACAAGTTTTTGAGACTGTTCGGTAGAGCATTAAATAATCTGATGGCCATCGGATAGCAACTGTTCTTAAATAATTTCGTTTTTATTCTCGGCAAGTACAAGTTATCTGGGTAACGGGTATTAAAGCTCCACACATCACTCACCTTTTTAAATAGGTTTGGATTTGTCTTTACAAAAATACACATTTCATAGATATACAGTGATGGTAATGTTAAAAGTTTAAGCTCTTTGAATAAAGGTTTACAAGATACATGCTGTCGTACATCACAAATATTGCGTATGCATTGTTTTTGTGCGATAAAAAGTCTATTTATATGCACCGAGTTACCCCATATTAAAATTCCGTATCTAAGTATTGAGCAAATGTAGCCATGATATGCTTGAATAGCAGTTTGTCTATCTGTTACTTTAGTCAAACGCCAAAGAGCATAGGCAAAGCTGTTTGTTCTTCCACATACTTTGTCGATGTGCGATTTCCAAGAGCACTTATCATCTAAAAGTATTCCAAGAAATGGCACTTGGTTATTCTCTACTAAAGGTTTTCCATCATATTCAACTTTTAGGTCCTGTTTTTTGCCATATATGTTGTGAAATTGCACATAAGTAGTTTTATTAATATTTACATTCAAATTATTACATTTAAGCCATTTAATTATTTGTATAATATGTATTTGACGGCGGTTCAGGGTCAAATCATACTGTTCCTATCCCTTTCGGCTATTTTGGGGTTGAAAAAATTGTACCAACCCTAATAATTGCTTGGAGCAATGCTGAGCTGATTGGAGCCGAGTTTGCTTGAAGGGGGGAGTTTCGCACCCCTGGTTAAAGTTTGAATTCATTAAGATATCCAAATGTTACTTAAGAACTATTCCTGCAATATATGATGTGAGTGTGAGTGGAGGCAAACATATGTGATTATAAAAATAGTATTTAACCATTGGTATAAATTTCCTACAACTTAAAAGAACAATAAACTTCAGACCAGTTTTAATTAAAAACTGACTAAACAGATTCTGCCTACACAAACATTATGATGTCATGTCTAGGTCAAACAAATTAAAAAAAAACATGAAAACCTTCAACATTTATTCAGCAAATAGGCTACAAGGGCACTTTTACACAAATTGAATACTATCTAACAAACATGTTGACCTGCCAGTACAATGTTTTATTGTATAAATAAACAGAAACTTTTAATAAACACCATTGTGAAATAGTACATTTCGATGCTAGTGCGGAAGGTATGTCATTACTTCACGAGTACCGAGATATCTTGCCACGAGCCGCAGGCGAGTGGCAAGACTCGGGACGAGTGAAGAATGACATTTCCGCACGTGTATCGAACGACGTTTTTTAATACAGTTGCGAAAAAATAAGAAAAACATTGTTAATCGTACACTAAACAAAAGTGGTAACAGTGACAGCTCGGTTAGACGTCGTCTTTAAGTATATTATATCTATGGGCGTTTGGCAGCTATTCCGTTCCATTCAGTCAACTTATTAAGAACGGAATTTTCAATATTGAATATTAAAAAATAAACGTGTTATAATGATGAAGAGGTAAGTAATTAAATATGAAATATTTAATATTTTTCGTATTCTTACATTAACGGTAGGTTTTTATGCTGATTACGACGTTTAAAGGAAACTAATATTAACACTCATCAATAAGTAGTCGTGAATTGGAACAAGTATTAATTTAAAAAAATTGGAAAAGTAAAAAGCACTAGTTCGAGATAACCAACTTTCCGCACGCTAAACAGCTACGTAAAGTAGCACTTTTTGAGCAACTGTATTAAAAAGAATTTTAAATTACTGATTTCAAAGATGGTTTTTTCTTGGGTTAATTTTTCTATTATAATTAAATATAAGAATCTTATTGGAAAATGTTAATACATTATTCATAAGATAATATTAATAAATATCTGTCCTATAATTAAACTTTTATTTGATAGTTAAAAGCAATCAACATAATATCAAGTACCATAGAACAATAAAGAAAACCGGGCAAGTGCGAGTCGGACTCGCGCACGAAGGGTTCCGTACCATAATGCAAAAAAAAAAAACAAAAAAAAGCAAAAAAACAACGGTCACCCATCCAAGTACTGACTACTCCCGACGTTGCTTAACTTTGGTCAAAAATCACGTTTGTTGTATGGGAGCCCCATTTAAATCTTTATTTTATTCTGTTTTTAGTATTTGTTGTTATAGCGGCAACAGAAATACATCATCTGTGAAAATTTCAACTGTCTAGCTATCACAGTTCGTGAGATACAGCCTGGTGACAGACGGACGGACGGACGGACGGACGGACGGACAGCGAAGTCTTAGTAATAGGGTCCCGTTTTACCCTTTGGGTACGGAACCCTAAAAACTTTCCCACGCAATGTAAAACGAAGGTTTGTTCTGAGATTGTTACTGAATTATTGGAATTGACTACTTCCGCAGACACTCCAGATCCTATCCGCTGTATCCTGACTCCGTAACACTAGACTAAGTTCAGTAGTATCGATTATCAGTACCTGAACTCTGGGGTCCAGCGTTTCTGAGCATTCTGCGGCGCTATCGTTCATTTTTCACTCAAACTATATACATTTTAAACAGAGTTACATTCAAAACGGACAGTATTTCACACAGTATCGGTTTGTTTTCTTAATTATCGTACGACATTTGCTGCATAAAGCAAATTTTCGTACAGTAAATCACAGCAGTGAAAAAGTCCGTCTGTCACTGACTGGATGATTCAAACGTCAACATGACAGTTCACTTTCCTTTAGTAACACATTGCTTAGAGTTTTAAAACATGGCTTAAATGTAATAAATATGGATGGTCAAGCCAATCTTGTCAGTAAAAAAAGGCGCGAAATCCTAATTTTCTTTAAGATATTTCTTCGCACCTACATTTTTCAAATTTGCCGCCTTTTTATACTGACAAGATCTGCTTGACCAACTATATTTATTATATTTAAGCCATGTTTTAAAACTCTTAAGTTTTTTCTAGTATAGATTTTGTACTCGGCTCATTTCATAGAAATCCAAATAACTGTCAATATAAAAAAAGAACAAAGATTTGTCATCGCATTTTGACGTAAACGTTCGATTACGAGTGGGCTTACAATTATTTACAAAAAATGGTACTTTCTTATAGTTTTATAAACTGCTAAGGCCTTTATTAAAGAGTATACCGTTTATAATGTGTTCCTTTTTCAGGCGACTGAAGTAGAGGAAACCATCAAGCGGATTCAAGCCCATAAAGGGGTGATGGGAGTGATCATTGTGAACCACGAAGGTTTGATCGAATTTCTCACGTTACCATAGTTACTTTTTACTTGAATTGAGTTTTTCGTCCTAAGTTTACGCCTAGTAATTGTTGTCGTACTAAATCCCACGGCTAAACGCGTTTTCAATTTGCAGGCATTCCGATCAAGAGCTCTTTGGACAATGCAACTTCAGTACTGTATTCCGGTCTCATTGGGCAGCTCACAGAGAAAGCTAAGAACGTTGTCAGGGAGATGGTGAGGATTAAACAAACCTTTTTAACCCTTTAGGGCCACTTGCACCATCCCACTAACCCGGGGTCAACCAGTTAAACCGTTAACCCAGTGTCAAAAAGTACTCGTAACCATGGCAACTCCAGGATAACCAGTTGGAATGGTGCAAGTGGCGCTTAGTTTGCACACACTCCACTTACAGAGGGTTGGTAGAGCAGAGAGAAGCTATCTGTGTGAGTGACATGTTTATAAAATAAATAAGAGTTCTTGCCCTATGATCAGGGCTGGACTTCCACCTAGGTATCAGGCAGAGTATAAATGATAGTACTACCATACAGCAAGGACACTTCCTACAAAAACAAAGTTTGACAGTGATGATATTCCTTTGTAACTTATAGCACTATCCCTTTCAGCTATTTAGGGTTGTCAAAATTCAAGTCATCATATATCTGTGGTTGTGCATGCAAAAGGTGGTCAAGTTGTGCCAACCCTAATAATTGCTCGGACCAATGCTGAGCTGAGTTTCCCCGAAGTCAGGAGTGTCTCCCCTCCCCACTGCCACAGGCAACCTAACAACGGTTTTGAGATGGAGAAGGGGGCGTCTCTGAATTCCAAGTGCCTAGGGCCCCTAGGTCTCTAAATCAAGGCCTGCCTTTGAGGGTCTCTCCAGCAAATACATTTTATATGCTGTTCTTCTCATCTCTACATTGCCCTTTGTATTGAAAAATAAAATTAAAAATGTGTACTTACTTTTCCAGGATTCCTCAAATGACCTGACATTCCTGCGTGTGAGGAGTAAACGCCATGAGATCCTGATTGCTCCAGACCGCGAATTCATACTCATTGTCATACAAAACACATCGGACTAATCTATCAGTAGTTATAAGTGTTAAGTGATGGTCATATTTTTTTTGCTTTAAGTAACTGATCTCTATTGTAAACACTACCGCGTGGCTCACTCAGCGATTTCGTCGCTTTGCTACAGGTAGCTAAAAGTACATCCGTTCAACCCCAATTTTGGGGTTTTCCATAAGCCGCGCGTGGCGCTGTCGCCACCTAGCGGCCATATCTGTGCTGATCGTACCAGACGCGTTTTGTTAGAGAGTGAATGTTCTGTACCTAGTACTATTATTTATTCTGTGACACTACTTGAAACTGGTCTCAATCACAAATAATTGGTTTATAGCTCTTGTCTATATATACATAATTTTGATATGATATAGATTCCATGTCAAGTAGATCTGGGGGCACGTGCCTCCGCCAAGACAAGCAAAGCGCAAGGGCACTACCTACCATTTCTCGAAGCGCTTCGTCGTTTTTTTTGAACCCTCATAACTTTCAAGATAGAGATCAGTTACATAATCCTTAGGTGTTATAATTTTAATTATACTAATATTTTCAAACTAGCCAACACTAAGACAGCTACCTTCACATTGATTCAAAAAATTGTAAGCACCCAGTAAAAATTGTGACTAGATCTAACTTCTAAATGCAGAATTATTTACGTTACGGTTACGAGTGTAGATTTTAAGTTTAACGAAATTATTTATATTTATTTACTTTGATATAAAAGTTACGTTATAAGGGCGCGTTTACATTGTCAAAAAAATTGTTTTTATAAGGTGCGTCCAGGTCCGGCGAATGCGCAGAGTTGCGCCTACTGTTTGCTCGTCTCGCTAACTGCTCGCGTGCTTTGTGTAGTAGGATGCGCGAACGATTCGTGTAAGGAGCACTAATGACGTGATTGCCAGATCTGGACTCGCCTACCTACAGAACAATCATAAGAATCGTAAAATCTTTTAAAAATATTGCGGTATATCTGCGCAAGGCACTAACGTTATAACAGCTGTATTATTCTATGAAAATCTTAATAAAGCACTTTATATGCAACCAGTGTATTATTTGTACAGGGAAAATTATAATTTACTATCTAGACAGAAATAAAACAAAGTTGTAAAATATAGGCGTTTATTAAACTCTCAAAATACAAAACCCAAAATTGAGATTAATTTCGCGGGGATTTAGCGCTAGAATCCAATATCATATGCCAGCGTCATCAGTATCATTACTGACAAACACTACAACCTATCGGTGGGTCCACACAAAAAGAGCCTCCTCGCGTGGAAACTGCCGCTCAAACGATTAGCTCGGCTTGTGAAGACTGTTCAGCCGGCTTCCTCTCGAGGTAGCTTGTTCAGTGTTGACCCGCCTTTAGAGTTGGCAACTATTGAAGGTTTTTATAGATGGCGCCACTAGGTTTCCCCAGTTTCTATTTTGTAAATAAATAGCAAAATATCAAACGAATACTTACGTGCCATGCTGGTATCCAGGCTGTGTGCGTGTTAGCCGCCTTTACCGAGTCGCGTCTTCTGACTAGAAGTAAATACATTTTAGAAGTAATGCAAATGTGGATAAGCCAGACATACAAATCATTTTTACTCGGGCTGAAATGGAGATACACTCACTGGCTCTAGGTAATTATATCATTTTTTCAGGATCGATATTTAGCTCTGCTTATTCCACATTGCATTGGCTTCTTTCAGAACTTTGCAGTAAAAATAATTCGTTCAGAAATAAGTGACAAAGAATACATAAGTAATCAAATTATATATAAGTAATTAATAGGAGCCAGTTCTGTTCTTATAGTATATCATCACTATCATCAGTGAAATATTTAATAATATTTGTTTTTATTATATTTAATAAGTTATTCATTATATTTTTCTTTGGGCTCAAATATAACTACCAAAAGATGCTCGTTTGCTCTACAATCATGTGAGGTAATTTTATCATGAATAATAAGTCTAGGATACACACACTTATTTGTGAACTCATCATAATTATTATTATAAATACTGGAATCAGTTATGTAACGCTGCCATACATGACCCAAAAAATTTGTATTAAGCTATGAGCTTCATCACATCTGATATTTGAGTAATTCTAAGCATTTCTAGCCTGGGGTGGGGGGGAAGGTGGGGTACAAAGACGGCCGCCACCCGTCATCTTTAAAAAAAAACTATTCTGATCCTGGTGGGTACTAGGGCAAGTTTGGTATCATTTTCGTATAAACCAAAGACGTAGAATTCATTGCTGATATTTGTTTTTTTCAGTTCATAGTAATTTTACAAGAAAAACGTAAAAAGGTGAAAAAATTGGTTGGAGATTTTTGCTACGCGGAGCCGAAACTACAAAAGATAGGAAGTTGAAATTTGCACACTAGATTACATTTATAAAGTGTACAAGAGATAAGAAGCGATTTTGAGAAATTCAACCCCTAAGGGGGTTAAAAAGGGGATGAAAGTTTGTATGGGGTTCAAGTTTTATTTTAAGCTAGGAATTTGAAACTTCGTAAAACGATATATTATTAAAATACAAGAAAACTGATTTCAGCTTTTTTGAAAATTCATCCCCTAAGGTGGTGAAAAAGGGGTTGAAAGTTTGTATGGATATCAAAAATTTTTTCGAACGCGGGACTTGAATCTTTGTATTTGGGGATATTATTAAAAGACAGAAAAAGTAATTTCAGCGTTTTGTAAAATTCATCCCCTAACAGGGTTAAAAAGGGGTTAAAAGTTTGAATCCATTACAAATCCGAGTAGACACACATTTCTTATTGCCTCCCAGGCTTGAAATGCTTAGAATTACTCAAGGAACATACGTGATGAAGCTCATAGCTTAATAAAAAAATTTTGGGTCAACTTTATAACTGTTTCCGCTAAAATCACCTTTTTATACTTATCCTCACTCGTCCAGTTGACTCGTAGAATATCCATAGGATTATATATTGATCTGCTTGCTTTTTTCAGTTTATTTTCAGGATGCAAGTTTGTGCTGTTTAATTATTACATTACATTTTATGTGTAACCATCAGATGACGTTATTATAAAAGTTACATTTTCAAGTTATTACATTTTATCTCTAATTTTAAGCATTTCAACATACAATTATTGATTTCAGTCTTTTATTTTTCAGCATTTCAACTTACAATTATTGAATTCAGTCTTTTTTTTCAGCATTTCAACATACACATATTGTTTTCAATCTTTCATTTTATAGCATTCATATAAAATTTTCAGTCTTGATTTCCGTATTTGGACTTACCATTTTCTATTTTGCTAGACAACAAAAACATTGTTTTTTTTTTATTCAGCATTCATACTTAGCATTTTTAATTTTTGCTACACAACATACGACTTTTAGGTAGGTCATTCAACGTAAATAATAATACAAATCTCTTACCACAGGGCACTGCAAATTAAGCCCTTTTTTTGTAACTGTAAAGGGTTTCAACTTGGGTTCTCCATTACCATTTAATTTTAAATACTTTTATATGCAAAAAAATACCAGGTTGTTACATATAGTTTGTCAAAGGACTGTCTCATTTCAATCATAGACATAGAGAATCTTACTATCATTGTACACTAGTACTAGCACCCAAAAGAAAAGGGTGAGTATTGTTTTTTTGTTCTTATTTACTTACAATTTGGTTTGACCAACTATACTTTTGTTTTGAGAGCAATGCTCCTGTTTTTTTTAAATAATCATATAACGCAGGTTTTTAGCAGGGGGTACTTGTAGCTTTAATGCAGGCGTCAACAAAATCATCAAAAATAAGTTGACTTGTAAGATTTGTTGAAATAATTAAAGTGGAGATATTTATTATTCGTTTTGTAAGAACCCAGTATTAGTAAATTTGCGAATATATCTTCTGTATTTGGAGATATGTATTGCGAACCAATTAAAAATCTTTGTTTTGTTTTTTTAATTTTATTTATTCATAGTCACACAAGAATTGGTGTAGTACATTTATTTAAATCTAAATAATTGGTTCAACATGTTTTAATAACCCTACGTGAAGGAGTACCTTCGTTTACAAGCGATTTGTTATATTTAGTCATACATTTTATGGGCATAAAGCTCCAATATTTTCTACACTACAAGTGCTTTTTAGTGTTGAAAGGCTACATCAAAACATGTTGAAATTATCAATGCCCAAGCTTATTTTAGAAGCGAAGTCTTACTTATTACACAAATGATGCATATTTAAAATTTTTTGTTCAAAAAGTCTACACGAAACATTCATATTTTAAAAGTTTAACCTATTTACCAAATCGGTGCACAATCAGTTTTTTAATAGTTTCGGCAGAGCATGCGTCCCTGTGCGCCTTAGCAATTCATTTTATTGATATAAAAACATAAATCATTTTCATATAACATAATAAAATATTTGTTACCACAATCTTTATAACATTATTTAGACGGCAAAATAATTTTCTGATGATATTTTAGTATTATGGTGTTGCAATATTTTACCAAACTAGACATAATTCTGTATAAGAAGAATGTTTAAAGTTTTGGTCCATTAAACAATTAAAATTATAATATGTTACCTAATAATTATACTGTACTTGCAAGTTGAAGGTTACACACGGTTTTGGGAGCCCATTTTTTAGGATTTTTGTCTTGATTTTTTGCTTGTCATATTATATTTGTGTTGATTTAGATCCTGTTTTGTATACTCACTGTGGAAATACTTACAGTGAGCGCTTTTTCGGAGCGGGCCTGAAAATTGAGAAAAAAATTAATGACTTTGTCTAAAAAAATATACTTACAGTAGCCAAAACAAAACAGAAAAATTGTTGTTCCATAGAAATATGTCTACAATCTTGTTTTTTTTTTTAAGTTCAGTAATGAATTTTTTTGGGTAGGTACAAAAAAATAAACAAATTGTAGACTGTTTATATGGAAGATATCAAAAGCAACGCAAAATAATCATATAAGCGTATTTCATTTACAAGCGAAAATAATATAAACGAGTGGCAAGTGCAGGCAACATATTCACTCAAAATTATTGCTGTAACGACAAACAGTATCTACAAAATAAAACATCTAAGTAATTCAACATGGCGTAAAGTATCTTAGGTATCATCTGTTCTATCCAGAGTTATGTGCTATCAAATTGTACTAGATAGCTCGCAGACGAGAATATTTTAATTAATTGTAAAAGAAATTAGATATTGAAAAAAGATAACCAAATGGTGTTTGTTCCTCAAAATTGTATTATGCAGTGCTATATATATAGAAAAGAACGCTACGCTATCGGAAGGACTAAAGAGTCTAGATTTATATCTGAGTATTAAGGGATTAAATTTGACATTCAATCTCTACTATGAGTGATTTGCGCGCCAAAATCGGTTTGAACAGTCGTCCCTACAGAGTGTGATGGTGTGCACCGGCCACCGCGTTGCGCGTTACGAACAATTACTTGGGCGGGCGCTGGTAGGGCTGCGGGCGCTGCTGCTGGTAGGCGCGGTGCTGCGGGCGCCGGGTGCCCACGTCGCGCGACGACTTGAAGTCGCGCTCCTCCTTGTAGCCGTAGCCCTCCTCCTCGTAGTAGCGCTCCGGCCCGCCGCCGCCGCCGCCGCCGTAGTAGAAGTCGTCGGCCGGCGGCGCGCGCGGCGGACCGCGGACCTAAGGAGACCATTTTGTGAGACCAACTTCTGACACCTGGGTTTGAGGCTGATAATGGTAGATCTATGACATCAATGTGAGACACCAAATATTCACCGGGGGCCTACACTTAAGACGTGCATCGAGTGATAGTGAGAGGTAGCGAGTTCATGCATCTATAATGCTTTATAGTCCTAAACAAAAATATTTATTCCTGACAATTAAACATAACCTATATACATATTTTAAATTGTGTTTCTAACTGGATGTTTCCTCGTCAGTTTGCCTTCTGGCAAAAAACTCATCGGCGACTCCGGCGCCGTGTTAGTACAGTCATTATATCCAAAAAACCGACCCTACCCGTGATTAATTAGTTCTTGGATTTTTTTTTCGTAGGTCCCTCGGGGGGGTCACTGGGAGTGTAAATTCAAAAAGTAGGCTTAATCAGGCTCCTGCGTATATTCGAAAAATGGTTTTTTTTCCAAAGAAACGGTTTTTCTTCAATAACTCGGCCATTTTTGATTTTACAGTAAAACCGTAAGGACAAAAACTGTAGGAAATTTGATTCTCTACAAGTTAGTCCAGTCATTATATCCAAAAAACCGACCTTTCCCATGAATAATCAGTTCTTGGATGTTTTTTTCGTACGTCCCTCGGGGGAATCACTGGGAGTGTAAATTCAAAAAGTAGACTGAATCAGGGTCCTGTGTATATTCGAAAAACGGTTTTTCTTGAATAACTCGGTCATTTTTGATTTTACAGTAAAACCGTGAGGACAAAAATTGTTCAGAATTTGATTCTCTACAACTTCGTTTCCCTTCATTTATGCCGTAAAGCGTGGAACATAGGAGATAATGATAATATTTTGAATTTGTCGCGTTTTTCAGGTTTAATTTCTAAAATATCGATTTTGGGGGAAAGAAGGTGGGAACCAAAATTGTTCAGAATTTGATTCTCTACAAGTTTAGTCCTCTTCATTTATGTCGTAAAGTTGAAAATAAACGGGATGTTGAAAATATTTTGAATTTGTCGCTTTTTTCAAATTTTATTTCCAAACTATCGATCCTAGAAGAAAAATTGTGAGGACCCAACTTGTAGAGAATCAAATTTTCTAAAATTTTTGTCCTCGCGGTTTTACTGTAAAATCAAAAATGACCGAGTTATTCAAGAAAACCGTTTTTGGAATATACACAGGACCCTGATTCAGTCTACTCTTTGAATTTACACTCCCAGTGATTCCCCCGAGGGACGTACAAAAAAAAAATCCAAGAACTGATTATTCACGGGAAGGGTCGGTTTTTTTGATATAATGACTGGACTAACTTGTAGAGAATCAAATTTCCTACAGTTTTTGTCCTTACGGTTTTACTTTAAAATCAAAAATGCCCGAGTTATTGAAGAAAAACCGTTTTTTTGGAAAAAAACAATTTTTTGAATATACGCAGGAGCCTGATTAAGCCTACTTTTTGAATTTACACTCCCAGTGACCCCCCCGAGGGACCTACGAAAAAAAAATCCAAGAACTAATTATTCACGGGTCAAAATCTATAATGACTGTACTATGTAGGGATTATCATATCCACACGAGGACTCCATAACGAAGCGCGCGCAGCAAAGGTCGCCTATATTGCTGATGATCCCTCATAGTCGGCCGAAACGCGCCGCGCGTCAACGGCGGCGCGTGCGGTACAGAATGCTAATAACCTCGATCCCGGTAAGTATGAAGCGGGTCAAAGATTGAACTCACCGGCGGCTCGGGTGCGGCGTAGGGGTCGTCATATCCATACGAAGACTCCATGGCGGAGCGCGCGCGGTCCAGGATGCTGATGACCTTGGTCTTGGCGGCCATGCGCGGCGGCCCCATGGGCGGCGCGTGCGCATGCGCGTGGTGCGGCGCGTGGTGCGCGTGCGCGGGCGGCATGCGCGGCGCGCGCCCGCCCGGCCCGCCCGGCCCCGGCCGCGGCGGCGGACCTGACGACAAGGATGGGGAACATTGTAATACTCACATTTATCATACCTTGAATTTGAACATCCCGGAAGAAATTGATTACGAAACACCGTTTTAATTCTTCTGAGAATGTTAGGAAGTTGCCGGCCGGCCAAATATATTTCGTGGCAAAAGTGCCCGACCAAAAATTGGTTTTCTTGGTTTTCACAAAATATAAAGAGTAACGCATTTTGCAAGCGTCACGGGTTGCGTCAATCATTAAAATAATGATATGCCCCTATCACAATAGCCGTGCCTACACAATATTTTTAAATTTCAGTATCAGAACCACATGGGCAATCTTAACAAGTTATAAAATACTACATTTAAAGATTGTTCAATTTAAAATATTTCAATTGAACTACATTCCTACAGTTTTTTTTTACTAAATTTCTACAAATCTACCGAAAATAGAATCAACAAAGGAAATTGTTTGAATTTCGAAATCTAGATGAATTCACTTATTGTTTGGTACCACTTAACCAATTACATACAATTTTAGATTGGCAATGAAACCAAATGAAAAATGTCACAACTATGCTGAACGTAGAGCGCTCTAGCGTGACGTAAACCCACCTTCGCTGACCACAGGCCCCTGGTAAGATAGGGACCGTTTGGTGGCCGTGAAGGCGCGGTATTGCACTTCGGGCCGACCGGACCCGCGGCCGGGGCCGGCTAGGAGCGGCCGCTGCCCTCCATCTGCCGACAACCCGCAACGCTTTACAACTCGCTCACTAGAGGGCGCCACAGGCCAAATAATACTACAATACCCTGAGATAGGCAGTGACTTCGAAATAGGGCCCGTGGTCTAGATCTAGACCGCCGGGGCAAGTAGGCAGACAAGGAATACAGTCAAGGACAATAGAATACAATCCAGCCTGCGAAAAGGAAGTGGGAAAAACAAAGGCCTGCCGGCCCTTGGCTCAAAAAGTTCTGAAGACACCTACCCTAAACTGACTCTGAAACCACTTTCAATTTTTATCTTTTCCCAAATCACTTCATTATGATGTATACGTAACGTTACTTAGCGCCATCTATTGATAAAAATGCCATCTATTCAGTAATTTTATATACCTATCCTATAACACAATAGGCAGTCATTTTTCAAGTGATGCGTATTCCAAGAAAATAATGCTCTATTTTATTTAACATGCATACTTAGTAATACAAATTGCTTAAAAAACATGGTTTTACTCAAATTGCTGACAGCCATGAAGCACTAAAAACACTTCAAATATAACCCATTGTAACATATTACATAACCTATAAAGAAGAGTCATTTTTCAAGACTACACCATTTTATTATCTTTACTTAGCTTATAGTCTGTATCTTTAGGTATTCAAATAAAAGTAAACAAAATCTACCATCAAATGGCTCCTTAAGCCAGTTGAGGGTAGATGAAAGCATTACATGATCAAATAATGTAGGTTAAAGTCAGGTGGTTCAATGAAATATCCAGGCGCTTTTGTATTTGGTTGGTTAACCAATAAATGTTATAACTACCTGAAAATGTACAAATTGTGTGTTTACTTTTATTTAAATACCTATAGATACAGACATAGTAAGTAATACGAAATGTCAAGTACTGAAAATCATGAAAAATGACCCGTTCCATTATTAAGTAACACCAACCTCTCTGTCCCATATCCCTCATAGGGGGTCCTCCCATCATGTCCGGCACGTCTGGCAGCAGGTACTTCTTGACCTCAGCGAGGGCGTACGCGATGCGCGCGTGGGCCTCCGCCGGCGGCGCCAGCGCGGAGATCTCCACGTGCAGCTCGTCGGTGAGGTGCGCGTATTTGGGGTCCAGGGAGTTGCGAAGCTCCTCTTCCTTTTGTCTGTGGATCAACAAAAGTTAGGACCGTCTGAGAGGTCATCAGTATAAGCTGATGTCCCGCAGGTCCTCCTCCTCCTCATCCTCATAGACACTTCTTTAGCAACAGAGTGTAGTATCAGCCCAAAGTGTCAATGAGTTTAAGAATAAACTAGACAAGCACAATGCAAACTCTACTCAAGACTGAAAACTCGGTTGATGGCTCTAGATACAGGCATTATCAGTTATTTCAACTGCCTGCCTGCTTCACAAATAATAATAATAAATAAACAGTTGGTTGGGGAGTAACGACCCCACGGACCCGAGTGCTCCCGAGAGTCGGTCAGGGTCTCCGTCTCCGGCGTGTCTTCGTCGGTCGGAGTGGACCCCAAGGGGACCCGCAGGACTCTCAGCTCTGGCTTGCCTTAATTGGCCGTCCAGAGAGGAGTCGTTAGAGCTATATGGTCCAGGGGTGGAAGTGAAAGATGCATAAGACGCGAGTTGGCACAGTGGCTAGTAACAGCCACTGGGTAGAAAGCGGCGCACACCTCTCGACACCCCTGAGCCGCTCACACCGATGTTGCTCCTGGTCGTCTTCGCGACGGCAGTTTCAGGGGCCCATCTAGTCAGCGGCAAGTCACCGCCTGCCGCGATAACATGTTTTAGCTTTGTTATGGCAGGTGTCCGGACTTCTCTACAATAGCCCAGTCTCATTGTCCATCCAAACTTCAATCCATAGACCGGTATACTATTCACTTTTTCTGCAATAGTCCTAATGCCCGCTGCGACCGGTTCATGGGTGTTTATTGTTGCGCCTGTGAACGGGTTCCAGCAGGCGTTCTACATGACATTAAAGCTCTCCAAGGGGCCTCTACGTGTTGGATCTATATCCCCACGCAAGCCTATCAAAAGACCGGGATTTGTAGGCCCGTGAATTCCAAAATAAACAGTTGAAAGATATTGATGCATCCATGTCATTTTTGCTGTGGATATCTTGAGCTTCATTTTATTTTTTTTACTAGTGGCAATGAGGTTACTAGTAAATAGAGATGGAGCGAATTAGGCAGAATTATTCGGTTCAATTGTATCATGCTAATAAAATATTTGAAAACTCTTTAATTACATTAGCAGCTAAAGAAAAATCGCTTACTAGGCAATCCCATAGAAATTCCACATTAAAAAGCAAGGGATTTTTAACACTCCAAATAATCAAAACAACTTATGTTCAGCCCATTTCTACTAGTGTAAGGTTTAACCCTGAAATGTTATAATTAAATTATTGTTTCTTTTTCTGTGTTTAATGTTATAGGTTCTCGCTTTAAGTACAGGTGGCCTATTGGCCTTACGGAGTAATATTATAGGTCTATGCTTTGGACAAACTCTACTGTAGTGTAAGTATATTTACCTGTCTCTCATGGAGCCCCGTCCAAGCACAGCCATCTTGCACATGGTCTCCTCCTGCAGCTGCTTCATGGTGTTCCCCTTGGGGCCCAACAGCTTGCCCACAAAGTTGAACTGCGGGAAAATGTCAAAGTAGAAACATTTTGTAGTTAATTAATAGGTGGGTTCACACAGAATGAGCCGCCTGAAACGCTAGCAAATGCAGCAATCCAAAATGCAGTGCTGCACTGCCAGTGCATCTTACTTGCAATATTAGTACAAGGGAGATGCATTGTTAGTTAAAGATAAACCCAAAATAATAATGTGATATTTGTATATTTGATAGTTTCAAAGTTTTAGAAGATATGTACTTGCCTAAGTATTTCATCATACCTTGTGATAGGTATTTAAGATATTATTATCTGGCATTAGGGTGGTATTCTACCTATCCAATTTCTTTGTCCAATGTGTATTGCGTCTCACATTTTGCATTAATGAGTGAGTGAGACGTACTGATATTGGACAGGTGGAATACCACCTTTAGTAATCAAATGCAATATAGCACTTACCTTGGGGTGTTCTTTGAGGGGCACCAGCACCTTAACGGTAACTTTGACCGGCTTCTCATGATACACATCGACATATTTGAAGTCCCGTGGCGGTAGCCGGCCTGACGCTTGCACCTTGGTAACCTCTGAAAGCAAACAATTCGTAAAATTCTTATTAAATAATGAACAATTGTACGAAAAACATACGTTCTTATTGTACTATGATAACGTTAGATTACATTGGGGATTAGAGTTAATCCCAGGAAAACATTTTATTACGAATTTCACTGCATTTTTCGAAATTTAGGTACAAGTTTGACGAAAGAAACCGATTGAAATCTAGAAACAATAAAAATTGATTTACCCTGGTCGATGAGTTTAGTAGCGTACGGGAATTTAGCAGTGTTTAGTTTGATTTTCTCACTCAACAATTCTCTCATGTATTCTCCGGCTTTATCATTTATTTTTGCCCCTTCGTCGCCATCTTGATCGTGGTGGTCGGCATCGGCTTGCATGTCTTGGTTGGAATTACGCTTAAAATCACTATTATTGTAACCGTTCTTATCGTTCATCATACGTTACACGTAAGAAAGACTAGACTACTTATTTTAGTAGTTATTGAAAATTAATCACGGCGCAATCAGCTCATTCGCCGTACGTCAAAAAGCTGCGTCGCGCGCGTCAGGAAAAGGAAGCGAAGCGGCGAGCCGGGCGAGTTGTGAAATGTTGCAAGGTTAAAAATTTAATGTACGGACAAGAGAGGTACGGCCTGACTAATAGACGATCGCAAGATCCAACGGACCGGACCATGCTATCTTGACCACAGTAGATGCCATTTTACATGCATTTTGCCCACTCTAGACGGCTAATTTAACTATACAAATTATTTTTTGTGTGTTTGTTCTTCGCCGGTACTACGGGTATTCCCTTGTGCAAATTCAGCAAAATTAGACTTTAACGGATTGTAATAAGGTCTATGAATCAAATTATATATCGGAAAGAGTACCTAATGCCGAGTACACATACAATGTACTACATACACATTTGATACATATCATAATAAAATTGGGATAACTATGGGATAACATAGGTCAGCTAATCTATGCGATCTATTCAAGGGATGCAAACTATGGTAGGACGCCTCGCCTGATGTAATTGACCAAGCTCTGACCAAGCTTAGCGAAGGTCTCCGTTTCAGCTTGGGCAAAAATACTAATCGTATATGCGGATGTTCTCCTTTGCAGGCTGTGACGGATTTGCCCTAAGCTAAAAGGCCCAGTATGCCAAAAAATTAGGGACAAAAAGAGTCGAAGGATGCGGTCGAAGGATTAGTTCGACGCAAAGCCTCGCTGTGGGAGCTCGCTTTAGGTATTTTATATATCAGTTTATAAGACACAGTGTAGTCATGTATAAGGTAAAATAATAAGGAAATCCAGCGTGGAGCCAGTGTTCGGTGTGGGATCGTTAAAATGAAGGCAAAAGGTTGGTGTTACATTTTTTTAGAGTTATATTATAAATGTGAATATACAATTATACATTATTCTAAACATATTATGTGCAAAACATTTGAATACAGAGTGATTTTTAAGTCGTGTATCAAAACCATATTTTCCTATAATACTTCCGAAAACTAATACGTAGAAAAAAACGCAACGAAATTATAATTAATTAATTTAAGAAACTCCGTTGGTGGTAGATATTGGTCGAATACAATCACGATATACCTATCATCCTTTATCACTTCACTAAAATTACACTTTATAAAGTTCCCCGCCGCGTCTGTCTGTGTGTACCTATGTATGACAAACTCAAAAACTACCGGATTTTCATGCGGTTTTCATTTCACCTATCAGTAGAGTGATTATTGAGAAAGGTTTAAGTGTATAATTTTGTAGTGTATACTAGATATAGTTATGTACGTAGTTCATAGGATATATATAAGGACCAATTACTCATGTATTTAGAGCAGTAATAAGGAATCATTTAAGCTGAACACTCGTTTCTACTCAGCTCCGAATCCTCACCTTACATGGCGATCCTGCCAGGTAAAAAGGTGTAAAGGTGTAAAGGTTTTGTGTAGTGCATAGACTAGGAATCCTCTAGACCGAGTTTAGAGCAATTATTTCATGCAACCGATGATGCCAAAAATGCGCACACGCGCGGGACGAGGTGAGCGAAGTCCCGTGCCGTGATTGGTCCGTTCAAAGACACGGACGTCACACAAAGACACTTTCGACTCGAACATGGAGTAAAATTACCGTATGCGTGGCAGAGGGGGTAGCGCGACTATGCTAAGTCTGGAGGATGCTTTGTCTGTGGTGTAGTGTAACCCTTGCGAACCGGGGCGGGTCGCTAGTGACCATAGAATTAGCGCGAGCGCTGATGCTATGTCTGTGCTAGTGACAGAATATTTGCAGAGTACCTACCTATTATTAAGACATTGTATGAGTTAATATTCTAATAATAAATGGTTAATTAAACTCGTTAAACTGCATATTGGTTAGTCGCATATTGGTAACAAAGTAATATGTTAGGTGTTTATTTAAATAACAGTAACAATTAACAAATTTAGATAATAAAATAATCAAGATTGAACCAATGAATGATTCAACAAAGGTAATATGATATTTATTCAAAAATAATCATATTATTAATGTAAGTAATAAATATTTAAGTTAAAAAAATGCCTTATATATGGTTTAAGACATTTATTATCTCATTAAGAATTTACAAAATTCACTTACATGAGAACACTTATAAAACAACACTTTTTTTTTGGGCTAGCATGCACTAATTAATTTAAATGTAAACAATATTATATACATAATATCTACTTATTTATAATAATAATAGAAGATAATGGTCTCGGGAAAAAACTTGACCAGTCTTTAGTAATTGTGCAATTAAATATTTATTTATTTTGGTTTTCCTCTTAACTTGCAATGTCTATCTGTGTTGTGGTTACTTGTGGTGGCGTATAAATAGGTGACTGGTGTGGGTATGGGTGTCGGAATTCACAATGTATATTCCTGTTTTTATTGGTGACTCACAGCATAGGCAATCAGCGCAGGCGGCAATGACGATAGACCATGATCACTTATGCCGTTATAAGTAAAATAAGTTTTTGGTAAGGGGTCATCCATTAATTACGTCACACCAATTTCTAGGTTTTTTGACCCCTCTCCCCCCCTTGTCACACTTGGTCACATTTGGCAAACCCCTCCCCCCTAGTGTGACGTCACATTTTTTCTACGAAATCGCCAAATCGAATTAAGTAAGTACCTAAGTATTATTAATATTTTATCATAATATTTTTGACGATATAAATATTAGTAATTTTATAACCCAAAACTGCTTAGGAAAGAAAATTAAACGATTAAAAACAATTTTCGTTTTAAAAACTTGTTATTTAAATGTGCAGCGAACTAAATAATTTAAATAAATTTTCGGTTACTGATGAAGTTAAAATGACGTCACAAAGTTTGTGTCTCCCCCCTCCCCCATGTCACAATATGTCACATTTTCTTGACCCCCTCCCTCCCCCTAAACGTGTGACGTAATTAATGGATGACCCCTAATAAGTTTTATCGCTGACTGTACTTTTCTTACGACATACAACTAATACTCATCGAGACAATTCTAAAAACCCCTAACACAATTAGGTTGCGTTGTTTCATCACAGAGTTCCTATGGCCACCTCCTGTCTCCATCATCAGATCAGTTCGACAGTACCATATTATTGTAGTGTCATCAGAACTACATACAGCTGCCAATTTTCATGACGCTACGATCCTTGGAAGATGGTTAAATTAGTTACCTTAGATTTCATTACATAGTTACATAGGTACAGTGCCACAGAATAAGTAATAGACAGTGCCCTGTTTATCAAAAGCTTGTAACTTGTAATACAAGTGGGAGACCCTTTCTAACAAAAGCTGTCAAAAAGGGACTTCCACTTGTATTACAAGTTACAAGCTTTTGATAAACAGGGCACTGGTCGAGAGTACCTATGGCCACCGCCTGTCTCCATCATCAGATCAGTTTGACAGTACCATATTATTGTATTGTCATCAGAACTATATACAGCTGCCACTTTTCATGACGCTACGATCCTTGGAAGATGGTTAAATTAGTTACCTTAGATTCCATTACATAGTTACATACAGGTCGACCTAATGAAAGCTTGTTAAAAATGTTTAGGCCGCTTGCCCACGGCGACTGCCGCACGGCACAGTAAAAGTAGCTCAGTATAATCCCAATACCTCCCTGGCAACGGGAATGCACTTATTTTTCGGCCACCCTGAGCGGCTACCGCGAAAACCGAAATTCGCAAATTGCGGGGATCTTTCTCTTTTACTCCAACGAAGGCGTAATTAGAGTGAAAGAGAAAAATCCCCGCAATTTGCGAACTTCGATTTTCGCGGTTATAGCCCTGTATACGATACCATAGAGTAATATAAGTAAGGAAAGAGTGGTAACTCCATACATCAGTTTCCTTACCAAAACGCGCGTTATTTCGTAGTCGACATCTAGCGTCATGTAGCGGAATTTATCAGTACTGCTAGTTGACTATAGATGTCTCGGCGAACGAAAACTATAATCCTTAACAATTTTCAGCTAATATTATAACCGGATTAACTGGCAGTCTATTTTCAACCCCTTCTGCTTATAATATTAGTTGTAAATTGTTTTAATAGTACATTTTTCGTCAGTAGCTACACTTGTGACATCTGGTGTCGAGTAGGGGTACTGATAGTTCCGCTACACGGCGCTAGATGTCGACTACGAAATAACGCGCGTTTTGGTAAGAAAACTGAGGGCCTACCGCGAACCACGTTCGACGTGTTGCCTCTCTGTCGCACTTGTAAATTCGTACGTAAGTGTGACAGGGAGGCAACACGTCGAACGTGGTTCACGGTAAGCCCTCTGATGTATGGAGTTACCACTCTTTCTTTACTTATAATTACCCTATGGTTTTAGTACCAAAACGACTATTATTTTCGTAGTCGACATCTAGCATCGAGTAGCGGAACTGCTACTTGACAGTAGATGTTCCGACGACCAAAAAGTCTGATGCTCAACAATTTTTAGCTAATATTATAACCGGCTTAACCGGAACTTTATTTTCAACTCCTTCTGCTTTTAATATTCGTTGTGAATTGTTGTTCAATACAATTTTCGTGAGGCGCGACATTAGAGAATTCTAGTATCAAGTAGCGGTACTGATAATTCCGCTACTCGATGCTAGATGTCGACTGCGAAAATAATAGGTATATAGTAGTTTTGGTATCAAAACAGATGTATAGAGTAAACACTCTATCTTACTTTATTTCTCTATGCCTACACATTGGTGTTTCCTGTACACGAATATGTCTTCAGACATGGAGCCAAGATATGCGGTGGAGTCGGACGGTCTACCGTTGCTGCCGCTCTCGCAGACGACATCGGAAGACAGCCTCTACGCAGTTCCAGGGCCCCCGCCGCTTGACAAGTTAATAACTCCGAAGAATGCTATACAGTAAGTAGTCTTCTTCTTCTTCCTCCTCGATTTCTCATGACTGAGGGCCGCTACCACATGAGGTCGTTATTTTGTGCACCAAGGCTCTGCATCCTGCACGATTTTCCGCCTTCCTAATAAGTAATATGCGCCTGTATAAATCCCTGGCAGGCCTTTTTTACAGTGTCTACCCATCGGGTTGGTATAAGTACAGTAAGTATAACTGTAATAACTATAAGTACCTATAACTATAAACGTTTTTCCTATGCAGACTAATGTGTGCGTGAACTTATACTCTGTATTTTTAGGTATTTAAATAAAAGTAAACAAATAATCCAACCAAATCGCCAACCCGCCTGCCAAGCGTGGCGATTATGGCATTCACCCCCCCAAAAAAAGGGGGAGGCCTATGTTCAGCAGTGGACGTCTTATGGCTGAGATGATGATGATGATGAAACAAATAATTTGTACATTTTAGGGAAGTTATAACATTTGAACATTTGTTGGTTAACCAACCAAATACAAAACCGACATTATTTGATCATGTAATGTTTTCATCTACCCTCTACTATTAGTTTAAGGAGTCATTTGAGGGTAGATTTTGTTTACTTTTTTTAAATACGTTAAGATAACTATACCTAGTCAGTTAACTAATTTACTTTTAAATTTTTTCAGCTATCAGCACCCAGAAGCCCAACTACTGCTGGCTGTCAAATGGAACCATGTCGAAGAGGTGGAGAAGTAATTAAGCTTTCATTTTTAACAAAAACTTCTAAAAATCGTTGGCTTGAAGGGCATAGTGAAATGCGTGTTTGTCGTTATATTTCAGATTACTGGAGGCAGGTTTCGACCCCAATGCCCTATACACAATGTCGTGGTACGAGGCCGAGGCGCAGATGCAGTACATCCCGACGACACACAACGAGGAGGAGCGGCACCGGTTCAACATGCTGCCTACTTGGGTACGTATGTGTCGGCGGCCGATCGTAAGATCAGGCATATCGTGAAATTCCTAGGCATATCGTGAAACGTGAAAATCTTTGACACGTTCCCTGAGTCGACGGAGCCCCGCTACGCGGGGCTCCTATTTCTGGGCAGTTTGCCCTTCGGTCATCTGAAGCAACCTAACGAACCCATTTTACTTATATATTGGTTTAATGTGACTATCCTCAAAACAATACACAGGAACATTACGATCTGCCTGATCTTACGATCGGTCGCCGATATATGTACAGGCAGGCGAGGCTCACTCCGCGATTTGTCGCGTCGATACAAGTACAGGCCCACACAAGTTTTGGTGTCTAGCAGTAGTGGTTGCCGTGCACCGCTACGGAACGGACGCCTGCTCGCGCTTGCGCCACCTTGCGGTCATATCTGTCGTAATAGATGCATTTTGTTAGAGAGTGAACCTTCTGTACGTAGTATGACCTAGTACTCTTATTTTTTCTGTGGTACAGGGTGATGTTTTATGTCTGAACATACTAATATGAGGGGTGAATAAGGTCATACCTACTGAACAACGTTTACTAAGGAGCCCACCCCGAAATTGCATAATTTCTGCTATTACGTAGAAAATAATGACATATGATTCGCCGAAATGTATGAGGTATGAGGCAGCAGATTCTTTTTTTGTTTTTGCGTATCACACTACTACAGCCAACATACCTTGCTGAAGAGGAGGGAGGGAGTTGAAGACTTCTGTTCTAATACTTCTAATTCGGCTTCCGCCCTTTTTCTTTACTATATGAAATCTATTTCAATTTGTTCTTGTTCAAGTTTTTTTTATAATTCACTTACATTTCCAGCCGGCCAATGAGAAGCCAGTGTGGAGCGCGCTGCACTCCGCGTCGGCGCGCGGGCACGTGGAGTGTGCGCGCGCGCTGCTCGCGCACGGCGCCTCGCCCGACGGCGCCGGCAACACGCGCCGCACCGCGCTAGATGTCGCTGGCTCCGCGTTCTATTACGACCACCATGTGCACAGTGACCAGTGAGTGATTTACAGTGCGTTTTACATGTACACACATAATTTGAAACTGGGTGAACGAGCAACCGTTGGTGAAATTTTTAATGCATCATGACGACCCTGCCAATGGTATACGCACTGCAGTGGCGGCGCGTCCATAAAAGCCGATTCCCACCGGCTTGCCTGTTTTTGGACGTTTGAGCAGAGTTGTAAAGGAAATATGTAAACCAAATTAGCCCCGGCTTGCCTATGGATATGTTTGACGCGTCGCCACTGACGCACTGTACACACATATCCTCACCACCGATCCCAGAAAATACACGCTTTACACGAGGTTAATGGTAGTTATTATCTGGCGTTACTGCACCAAAGTTTCCCGACGCGTCTGTCTGTTTGTGTGTATGTATGTTTGCGATAAACTCAAAACTACTGAACGGATTTTCATGCGGTTTGCTCCTATCGATAGAGTGATTCTTGCTTGAGGAAGGTTTAGTAGTATAATTTGTTAAGGTGTTGTGTTCGAAGCCAGGACTTGTCGCTAGTTTTCCGATTAATTTCAAGAACTCTATTTAAACCGATTTGAACGTGTAAAATCGTGACAAACTTAACATAAAAAAATTGACAATTTTATTTATAATAAACAGTAAAAAAAAAGACAGGTTTGAGGTTTGCAAGAGTCTATCAATAACTTTTTTTCAGCCTAGCAGAGATGATCAGCCTGCTCCTAGAGGCCGGAGGCACGTTTCACACGATGAGGGGGGACGGCTTCGATAACCTCAACACGCCGCTGCATACTGCTACTTTACTTGAGAGTGCAGACGCCATTAGAGCGCTGCTGGACGCAGGCGCATCTGTTGCGTGTATTAACAGTGTTGGGTATACGCCTCTGCATTTGTGTTTGAGGAACAAGTTTGAAGAGCTCCTCGAGGTAAGCATATTCTATACCTTTGACATGTTTCAGCTTAGGTAATCTCGTCACACCCCTCCATAACGTCAATAGGGTGCCTCCTGGACGCAGGGTCGTGTGTGGCGTATACGCCTGGGAACTGCACTATGTCTCAGGAATAATTTTGAAGAATAATTAGAGGGAATCCGTTAATCTTCTATACTTTTACAAGCGCTTGGCTTTGAAAATCTCAATTGCTTCTCTGGACCAAAAAGAATTCCTTGATCAACTGCTTGATGATAATATGCCGTCAAATTCAAAACCCCAAGCATAATTTTTATTCTCCTTTTGTAGATTCTTCTCTACTACAACTGTGACGACGAAGAGTCATCTCTTCGGGTAAACGTCGTGGATAAGCGAGGGTACTCCGTTCTGAAGACAGCAGTGGAACTAAAGTGGCTGCCAGGCGTCTGTCTTGCCTTGGAGGCTGGAGCTGATGCTGCCAGCTCCTTCGACCACATGGAGGAACAGGCTTGCACAGAGGTCAGGTTGTCTTATTACAAGGAGTAAGCACGCTTCTGATAGGTTGTAGATTTGCAAATACGTACACTTCTTTAATTTATTAATAAGCCTTTCTGTTTGTGTCACTTAAAACTGAGATCAGTCTCTTCTACGCGTTTTTCACCCTCCTTCGAGACCTAACCCTAATGAGGAGGAAGATTAAATTCACTCACATTTACAATTTTATTACAGATGAAAACAACTCTCATCCACCTGGCAGTCCAAGGTCGGAACACGACGATTTTAGAAAAAGTTTTGACCATAGCAGAACAGGAGAATCTCATAAACTGCATCAACAGTGACGGGGACACTCCACTTTGTGTAGCCATAAGGAATGGTCATTTAGAATGTGCCAAAGCTCTGCTCCATCATGGCGCTGGTTTAGAAGGCATGTCCACAGATAACAGCAACGCCCTCCACATAGCTGCTGCCTACGGTCGAACAGCTATCATGAAGTACCTTCTTGAATCTGTCGATGATTCTAAGAACCTCTTCGATAAATATAACAAAGTCGGATTACTTCCTATACATCTGGCTGCCAAAAACAACAGCCACGAATGCGTTCAACTGCTTCTCAAAAGCGGCAACTGCCAGAGATTGAGGACACAGGATGATACCTTTTCAACAGCTTTACACTTCGCAGCGCGAGGGGATTACGTTGACGTTGCAAGAGCGGTCATAAAGAAGGATCCCCGCGCTATAGACGATGTGAACCATCGCGGCTTCACACCTATGCATGAAGCAGCATTCCATTGCAGTAACAAAATCATGTTATTTCTTCTACACGAGACCGATGCCGTTCTATCTAGCTTCACTGCAGACAACAGCAAAAACTCAGTCATTAAGATCATAACATCCCAACTGCCTAATCCGGGTGACTTCTTAGAAACCGTGTTTGATTCTTTCACTCATTACGATAATAAACAAGATGAGACTGAGATATCCGTGAAGTATGGATTTTTAACAACGAGAAGTCATAACATGACACAGATACAAGTTATAGAAGAGTTGGTACGGTGTGGTCAAAGGAATATACTGTTACATCCGTTGATGGAAAGTCTTCTTTACTTGAAATGGAAGACTTTGCTGCCATTTTTCTACGTGATGATAACGATATATGGGATGTTCGTGCTGACTTTTAATATCTTTGTGGTGACTTTCTTCTTTTACTGTGACACTAATCAAAGTCAATTTAAACCGCTGATATTTCAGCACGCGTTTTGGGTATTCATGGCATTTACCTATATGATGATTGGACTTATGCTTTTACTGGTAAGTTAGATGACATCAAAGAAACGTATATTGAAACTACACTCTAACTGAAAATCCACTGAATAATGTGTCAAAAGAAATTAAAAAAATAATCTCTAGAGTTGGCGTTCAAAACGTTTCACTCTTCATGCTGCAGATGAGAAAATAGAGTCCTTTTGCTTCGATCCATAGTGTCCATATACGAGCTTCAGAGGGGTTAAATCTGTGATTATCTTATTAAATCTTATTAAAGTTGCTTGAGTTTCCTAAAGGTCATCAAACTCATCAATTTTCTCATATTTCCAGGAAATCTTCTACCTAGCAGTAAACAAGCGCCGCTACTTCCAAAACCTGGAGACCTGGATCCGCCTGCTCTGCATGGCCCTGGCCGGCGTGGTGCCTCTGGGCATGAAGTTCGCCCTGCCCTCTGAGGAGTGGCCACGCCACGTGGCCACGGCTGCGCTGCTCCTGGCATGGCTGCAGATGCTCTTCTTACTGTCCAGGTTCCCGAACTGGGGGTACTATGTGCTGATGTTTGGGGAGGTCGCTTGTAATATCTTTAAGGTTAGCACGAATTTATCATTGGAAATACCAAAAATGGTAGTGAAGAACGCGTGTACTTCTGAGTTTACTTTTCAACACTCGTGTAGCTAAAGTTAATAGTCAATGGTTAAAAAACGTTGCAAGAGAGATTACTGAGAAGAAGTTGTTGAAATATTTAAAATTGAAATTGTTCTCGAAATAAAAAAAACAAACAAAATATCTACGAGTATTGAACACTTATTTTCATTTTATTTTTATTTTCTTCTTTTAATTTCAAATTAACACTAGATTAGGTATACTGGGGCCTTATTCCACTTGTGCAAAACTGACATTTCAAATCAACATCACATCAACAGATGATTGTATCGCATTGTTCAATGGAATCGCGTTCTATCGCAAACTTGTGATCGAAAAATAAGTAAGAAAAAATCAACTTTGTTTTATTACTACTATACGGTTTATAATGACTTTGAACTCGGGGTAGGTCGGTTAAGTCGGTTTGGTTCGGTTGTCACCTAACTGTGGATTGCTAATGTCAAATTTTGACAGGCATGGATACTATCGCTAGACTTTTTTGTCCATGGGCTTGGGCACCATCTTGGAGTTTTTGACGTGCGAAAGGGTATTTTATAGCATAGAGTAAAGCTTTTTTTTTTCAATATATACGTTTACAGGAATTAATGACATCTTGTGAGCGATAGATGAACTAAAGCGCTATTCATGGTGCGGCGGCGAGTAGTGGAACTATATGTGACAATTTCCATCAATCAAAAGGGGACTACACTGTTGATGGTCGATAAAGGCTATTATTAATTGAATTTTAACAACACGAACGCCTTATTGACAAGCGCTCTTTTTGTTGAACCCACACCTACACGTCAAATAATGCTCGCTCCACACATTCACCTATGAACGCTCAAAAATGCCTATTCACGCAAGTTGTAATTAAACCATATTTAGAAAAGTCAGTTTTTATTACTGGGTGGAATTAGGGATGAAAATCCCGGAAAAAAACAAATGCTTATCGCACACACAAAAAACAACACAAAATTTCGTTTTTTCCGTTTTTTTTCCAGTTTAGGATGACTCACGTTAGACCGGGCTGTGGCCGGGCCGCCGGAGCTACCGGAGCTTCCTTTTCTATGCAAAGCGTTAAGCAGGCTACTGACCAGCCTTCCAAATGGATGCCGTTACAATGGATTCATCCAAATGGACGGCATCCTAATACTAAACATTGTACGTTTTTGACATTCACGGACCGATTTTGGAATGTAGCCACGCTATTTGGACTGTTGGAAGGTTCGTCAGTGGCCACCTTTATGTCATCACCAGGGCTCGGGAATGGCACGGTGCGGGCCCGGCTCGGTCTTGCTATGTGCAAAGCCCTGATCCCCCCCGAGTTTCTTGACAATTTTCACTATGACATTGATGCATCAAGGTGATTTGCTTACAGTGCCTATGTTTACAGATAGGCTACCGCAAAACGTGATAATCGAAATTTCGTTATCTGCCTCTCTGTCGATCGAATGGCCATGAGTGATAGAGGCAGAAAACGATATTTCGATTTACGTGTTTCGCGGTAGGCCCTGGGATGTGCTATTAACGCAGGGTTTTGCGTAATATTGCCTATTTCCTGCCTCAAATTACAGTGTGACAAAAACCAGTAGAATATAAATAAGGGCGCCACTTTCTACGTTACTGTCTCTCTTTTTTGACGTAAAATGCTTAAAAAAATGGCATCAATTTAGTATCGAAGATTTTTAGTTCCAGTTTATTTAATTTCTACTATTTTATGTCGCACTTTGGGTATAGGCACTAACTACTGAAATAATACAATAGTACTCTTTGTATATATATTTTTTATAATAAACTAAACGGGGATTGGCTCTAGTCACACCTAATGGAAAGTGAAAACAGAGCCTAAGATGATGGAGCTTACCGGCTCAGTAAGTAATAATAGCCTATTCACTCTTGCTTTAAAGACACCGAGGCAGTGGCGTAGCTAGAGGATATGGCGCCCGGGGCACCAAATTTGCGGCCCCCCCCCCCCCCCAAACTAAATGAACTAACGAAAGGGTCACTTTGTTACTTATTAAAGTTTACTTACATATAACTTAGACAAATACAGTGTATACAGGGCGTCCCAAGACTATGGGATGGGACATCAAGGGAAAGTACCTTAAATATCGTAGATAGGATATTTTGCTGAAAGAAGACATTATTTTAATTTAAAAAACAATTTAAACTGCATTCATAGATTTTTAAATAATTACATGGTTGAACCGGGAATCGAACCCGCTACACGAGAAAAAAAATCATCCAAAAATAATCCTTATCATGAATCCTTTCGATCGGTATGATAAAACTACAGGTGATTTTTTTCTCGTGCAGCGAGTTCGATTCCCGGTTCAACCATGTAATTATTTAAAAATCTATGAATGCAGTTTAAATTGTTTTTGAAATTAAAATAATGTCTTCTTTCAGCAAAATATCCTATCTACGATATTTAAGGTACTTTCCCTTGGGGTCCCATAGTCTTGGGACGCCCTGTATGTGTTTTTTTGGTACATCGGTGGCTAACAAGCTTACGACCCACCTGATGGTAAGCGGTCACCGCATCATATGGACGCCTACACTCCAGGGGTGTTATATTACATGCGCGTTGCCGACCATTTTAAAACGTATACACTTCTTTTTTGGAGGTCACCATAGCCTGTAGCCTCTCGAGAAAAGGGAATCTTATTTAACTTATTGTGAATGAGCTCCCTTTTCTCGACGAATTTCCTCCCGCCCGCTGTGAAGGGAATTCCTCTTAAACCGCACAGAGCGCGACCATTTAGATTCTAGGGTGTGAGGATAAACACTCTGCCTACGGCGAGCGGTGCAGTGATGGCAAGCTGTAACCGATGGCAGTTGCCTAGTTAGACAGCATGTTAAACAATTTTTCAGACAACAGCTCATTGTACTTTACCTTTTTTTTCTTTATAAGGCAAACTTTTTTTTCGCGAGATCGGGGTTGGTCCCGTAGTAAAAGTTGCTCAGTAAAATCCCAAAACCTCCCTAGCAACGGGAGTGTAGTTATTTTTAGCCACCCTGTATAGGAATCTCCAGTACCTACTGTCGTCCGACAGATACGCAGCAGCAGCTGCTATTGGAGCAGGTTCCGTCTACTACGGCATATATGTGCTTGCCGGACAAAGGGCTAGCGATCCATTTGCATAGGTAGTCTCTTGGACAGTCCATAAGATGGTAACTTCCCGACAGGAGACCCCTGACGGAAAAGACGCGCTAACATGGGACACAGCTCTGAAGCACTCAGCCCGCTCGCCTTATAAAATGAAAGCATAGTAACTCCCGCCGAATATCCCTCTGCTTGATAGGAGTACCTAAAAGATCGGCTTTCTGTTTTGAGCTGTGGGCCAGATTAACATCCACATTTCACACTTCACAGTGGTGGTAAATACGACTGACGAAAGTATCCCTGCTGCTGTGCTTTTGGCAAGGCGGAGAGGTAGTCTTTTGCCCATTTTTGCGCCCCCCTTTGGACGGCGCCCGGGGCACGTGCCCCCTCCAACCCCCCCCTAGTTACGCCACTGCACCGAGGTCAAATTTCCCAGGAAACACAGATGACGGGAGCGCATTCCATTCCTTAATCGTCCTTACAAAAAAGATGAGGCAAATCGTTTTGTGCGGACAAATATAGATGGTCAAGCAAATCTTGTCAGTAGAAAAAGGCGCGAAATTCAAATTTTCTATGAGACGATATCCCTTCGTGCCTACATTTTTCAAATTTGCCGCCTTTTTCTACTGACAAGATCTGCTTGACCAACTATAGAATATTAACAACGAACGGGTGCAGTCGCTTTGCTCCTCCCGCCTGGACGTCCGACATTCACATAGACCTAGTATTAGGTACATAGATGAGCTATACGCGTGCCTCCGTGAGGGATAAAACATTCGCAAAGCGACAATATTAAAAACACGTTTTAACATTCCTGACAACATACCAAAAACAATCTACGTAATTCGGTCGGGTTATTTGTTGCCCACCATAAACCATATAAATAAATTTTGGTGGGGAACAAACAAAAAGTGAGACTGTGACAAGGACAAGCAATAATACCGCTTTCTCTGCTACTCCTACTGAAATTGCCATAAGTGCATCTGGTTCGGTCGTTTAGCCCCACCCCCGTGTCATCTCTATACACCGTGTTTTTATTGAATTCCGTTACCTTCGGGGTATGGATAAGTACGTTTAAAGCAGGCCACTGACGAGCCTTCCAAATGGATGCCGTTACAATGGATTCATCCAAATGGAAGGCATCCTAATATTCAACATTGTACGTGTTTGACATTCACGGACCGATTTTGGATTGCAGCCACGCTATTTGGACTGTTGGAAGGCTTGTCAGTGGCCACCTTAAGAGAACTAAATGGCGTAGATAATTAAAAAAAAATCTATTTTTCCTTTTTTTGTAGAAATATTAAGTTTTAAAAAGTAATTAAATGTAGCACATAGCGTTGTAGTAACACGGGCATTACATTTAACTCAACCAAACAATTGAAATCTGTGACATGTCAATGTTATTTTGAACATAAATCGACCGAGATTGTACTTAAGTTTAATAGCAGATGTATGAACTCATTCTAAACACTTATCAATGCCGGCACTAAGGCAAGTGTACACGCTTGTAGAGGCCTTATAGGAAAAAAATAAATTATTGATTATCTCCGAAATTGAGTTAATTAGAATATTGGTGTCTTTGAGAAAGTAATTTGATTTAAGCTCAGGAATGCACCCTTGAAATTAACGGAAATAAAAAAAAACACGGTGTATTATTGTACCTCTATGACGTCCGATGATGAAAAGGGAAAGGTGGGATCAGGTCGTGCAATTCTTTTGGGTTATTCCCACTAGTTAACACCAAGTTCTTACGGGTGGTAACTACTGGGATTTTTTTCCCCACCTGTGGTAAACCACTGGTAACTACTGGGAATTTTTATTCCCACTAGTTACCACTGGTAAAAGGTGGGAATTTTTTTCCCAGTAGTTACCACCAAAATATTGCTAGAATGCAATACTAATAAAAACAGTATAAATACTAAAGGATAAATGTAGCGTGCTGTAATAAATAATTATACATCAGTTAGTGATTCAGTAAACTGCTTTAAAAGTGATCAAACATATTAAACCAGTTTTACCGGTATAAGCGTAAACACTAAAGTAGAAGAGTCTCATTCTAGTTAAGAAGAAATTAACTTATTATCCGGATTAAATTTATCTTATTAGCTGTAAATTGAATTACATATTTATACAAACGTACAATTCTCAAAACTCAATTTAAGGTTGTTTTATGCGATTTTAATTACTACACGGTCTTCCGATAAACATATTTTCCAAAAGAATAAAAGTTAAATAAAAAAAAAGAAGTGTACCCTCTGACTACTGATGCCCCACTGGTAGAGTGTTATTACCGTCCCGCTAGCGTGGGTGTTTAAAAGCAATCGAGCCAACCAGCGTAACATGACCGAGCGATGTACCCGAGCGTAATTGGAATGCGAACCTACGCTGGTTAGTCCGAGCAGTCAGCCGTCAGCCCATCCGAAGCGCGCCCTAAGCGGTTTTAATAACAACCATGCCCTTTTATTTAGCCTGACTACAAATTATGAATACCTACATATTCCAGCTCTGCGTCGTGTTATAATACTTATAATAGAACGAAATGAAGTAGCTCTAAATAATAAAACGAAATCAGTTCTGTCCGTTTTTGACTGATTGATTTGTTCGTTTGTATAAATATGTAATTCAATTTACAGTTAATAAGATACATTTTATTCGGATACTAAGTTAATTTCTAGTTAACTAGAATGAGACTCTTCTATTTTAGTTTTTAAACTTATACCGGTAAAACTGTTTTAATATTTTTGATCACATTTAAAGCAGTTTACTGAATCACTAAGCGACACATAATTATTTATTTCAGCACGCTACATTTATACTAAACTATTTATACTGTTTTTATTAGTATTGAATTCTAACAATATTTTGGTGGTAACTACTGGGAATAAAAATTCCCAGTAGTTACCACCAAGCCGAGTTGGTGGTAACTAGTGGGATTTTTTTTACCAGTGGTAAAAGGTGGGAAAAAATGCCCAGTAGTTACCACTGGTAAGAACTTGGTGGTAACTAGTGGGAATAACACATTCTTTTGCGCACTCCCTAGGATATATCCGATAGAACACCGATAGACATGTAACTCGTCGGCGATGATATTATGATCGAGGCTTTGTAACTTTGATTTGACAGCCATCGCCAAAAAGTATATGAGCCCGGCGCTCTATCGAGTCCAGGGCTGCCAGCTGATAGTCGGACCAAAAAAAGTCTGCAGCAGATTTGATAGCCAGTGGCAGCAGTATTCCATGCACGAGCGGACCTATGTTTAGTGCCGCCTCACCTTAAATAGGACATCAGGTTTTGGTAGCAGGCCTGGACTCAATTGTCGACCCGAAATTTTGGTTGGATTATTATTGTTCTAATACAAAGGCCGCAATGAGACTACCATAAAAAATTTGTTTTGTACCAAGTTTTGTTTCTTTTTAAAAATAAAGGAATGTCTCCTTTAAGTAAAATGAGCCAGCTTAAGGATTTAAGGTAGTTTCCCTCCAGGGCCCGACTTATCTTTCCACCCTGTATATGGCATCCTATTTGTAAGCAATCCTACAATTATGGTCATACACGCCAAATTTGTCAAAATTGTTGTTATTATACCATCATCTGTAAATATGTAGTTAGTTAATAAGTTTGTGCGTGTATCCTACTAACATTTGTTGTAAGATTTAAATTAAAATGACGAAATTGATCCTTAGTTGGCCTTAAATAAATTAAATTAAATTATTAATCACAGGATAATTAAATAACAACAATCTTAACAAATATAGCGTGTATGATCATGATTGTAGGATTGCTTTCAAATAGGATCAATAAACATTCTTTGAATAGGTAGGTATATCTTCCTTTGACGTGGCTGCTATAGTCTTCAGAATTTGATTTGCCGTGTGATCATCGCTTTCTGGTTGCAACTTGGTGCCATCGAGGAATGTCCATAGTATATAGGTATATGAAAGAAAAATATTTATCACAATACCTTCTACTACTACAGGGCGGCACCTTTAACCTTATTTTGGCAGTGATAATAATATATCCTTACTTAATATAAAATAGGTTAGGTGTCTACATAATTGTGTATCAATAATATTTTCAGTGGCTCATCTCTGTTATATATATACTAGCTTTTCCCCGCGACATCTTCAGCGTGGAATTATTAATTTAGGTAGGTAGCTATTATTTTATTCAATCAGTTAAAGGGTAATTTCTTGAATGAAAACTACCCTTTGTCATTCCCCGGGACTCAAACTATCTCTATGTACCCAACTAAATCGTGCACCAGCACCGGTGCTACACCGCGCGGGCGGGACAGTTCCTATTGACAAAGTTTGTTGTCCAGTTTGTGTTAAGTCCCCATACAAAGTTCCACCCCTTTAAGGGATGATTTCTGGAATAAAAACTATCCTATGTCCTTCCTCGGGACTATAATACCAATCTCTATACCATACCTATTTCAAATAAATCGGTTCAGTGGCTTAAGCGTGAAGAGGTAACAGACAAGACAGACAAACAGACAGCCACACTTTCGCCTTTATAATATTAAGTATGGATATGCACTAGTCCAAGCACCAAGGGCGTGTAAGCGATAAGATAGAGATTCCGTGTCGGTAAAAGACAATAGATAGGTACCTATATTAATAGTTGATCGCTGGCTGTTCACATTGCCGGCGAGGACTCTCTTTGCACTCTTTACTCGCAGCGATAAAAGCTGTCAACGATAAAGTCGCTTAGCGGTAGGTACTCGCTAAGCGATGTTCGCTTGGCGGTCGGAGAGACCATGCAACTAGAAAAAATAGTCGTATTGTTTTACCACATCTATATCGGTATTACTAACGAACCTCTGTAACTCAAAAAAAAGAAACTGTATTTTTACGTGTCTATGTATAATCACCTGCCTAACACGAATTTTAATGTGTTTTTAAGACTAACAAAAACCTACAAGAACCTCTCTAAGTCGATGCACTCTATAAGATAAAACCTCGTTAACACGAAGTTTTGGCGTTTCCCTTGAGATCCGTGCTATCGAGGTTCCACTGTACTACTATTCTGTGACTAAGGTTACAATACTTAATTCACGAAGGCTGATATTTGCTTGTAGACCTTCATCATCATCATCATCATCTCAGCCATAAGACGTCCACTGCTGAACATAGGCCTCCCCCTTGGACCTCCACTCGTACCGGTTGGAAGCGATCCGCATCCAGCGTCTTCCGGCGGCCTTAACAAGGTCGTCCGTCCATCTTGTGGGTGGACGTCCTACGCTGCGTTTGCTAGTCCGTGGTCTCCACTCGAGCACTTTTCGACTCCATCGGCCATCTTCTCTGCACGCAATGTGGCCTGCCCATTGCCACTTCAGCCTGCTAATCCGGTGGGCTATGTCGGTGACTTTAGTTCGTCTACGGATCTCCTCATTTCTGATTCGATCACGCAGAGAAACTCCGAGCATAGCCCTCTCCATAGCTCGTTGAGCGACTTTGAATTTTGAGATGGGGCCGATAGTGAAAGACCACGTTTCGGAGCCGTAAGTCATCACTGGTAACACACATTGATTAAAGACTTTCGTCTTGAGGCACTGAGGTATGTCGGACGAAAAGACATTACGTAGTTTCCCGAACGCTGCCCAACCAAGTTGGATTCGGCGGTTGACCTCCTTCTCGAAGCTTGTAGACCTTATTAACCTTAAATACGGTGTTTAAAACGTCAAACTCGCATTCAAAAACTCGCTTCGGTCGCAGCCGGACGCCCCAACTCGTTTCCAGTTTTATATTTCTAATCGCTTCTCGCTCATCGTTCTTGGTGAAACCAATGCCAGTATATTGAACCTAAAAAATAATATATTATATTTACATTTATAACACGAGGTACGATAAATATACCAATTATTTTACACTACTGAAAACTGCAACTAAAACGTTCGATATGTTTCGGAAATGTTTGGGCACAGTCATTTGTAAGGTCAAATATCCTCCCATCACCCATCTAATTAAATAAAATGTTCCGTAGGTTGTATGTATAACTATATACAGGATACAGGTGTATAAAGACGGGCCAATAACACCTGCTTTGTAGGTATCTTAGTTCAGTCATTATAGATTTTGACCTGTGAATAATCAGTTCTTGGATTTTTTTTCGTAGGTCCCTCGGGGGGGTCAAGGGAGTATAAATTCAAAAAGTAGACTGAATCAGGCTTCTGTGTATATTCAAAAAACGGTTTTTCTTGAATAACTCGGGCATTTTTGATTTTACAGTAAAACCGTGAGGACAAAAATTGTAGGAAATTTGATTCTCTACAAGTTTGGTCCTCACAATTTTTCTTCTAGGATCGAGATTTTGGAAATTAAATTTTAAAAAAAGCGACAAGTTCCTAAACCTACGTATAATGAACACCAACTACGCCGGTATCGTCTTGGGTTGTCCCATTCGTTTTTCGTCAAGTTCTTAAATTAGTCCTATTCTGCTTTCGTCACCCATTCTACATTCGTCACAATCGTCGGTGGCTTTCAATGTAGAATGCGTGACGAAAGCAAAATAGGACTAATTTAAGAACTTGGCGAAAAACGAATAGGACGACCCAAGACGATACCACTACGCCATATTGGTTAGTACCATGCAACCCCGCGACCCGCCCCGGCTTCGCACGGGTTACACAAAACCTTAACAGATTATACACCTAAATCTTCCTCAAGAATCACTCTGTTGATAGATGAAAACCGCATGAAAATCCGATCTGTAGTTTTTGGGTCTATCGCGAACATACATACACACAAACAGCGCGGCGGGGGACTTGGTTTTATAAGGTGGAGTGATTCTATACTCGCTGTGGTCAGTTCTCTTCCTCCCTCTCTTCCGCCCGGGAGGGTATAAATAATAAATAATTAAAAGCCTAAGCCGAAACACCTATTAAATACTTGTCATGGAGAAGTTACTTTCTGGTCTTCATGAAAAAGTTCCATTCACCAAATAGCACTGTTTAAATGCAAATGTAAAAATATACTATAAGTACCTATATATAAAATATTTGAAAAGTTTCGTCTATTCTTTCTGGAACCCATCACCAGAAATAGGTCTCGACTAAAATGATGCTTAAAAATAACTTGCAGATTAAACATAACGAAGAAGACATATTGCCAAACGTGAAATACGCGTCGTTAGGGTGTTCCAGCTGGTCTTCATCAGCAGTTCCACTTCATTAAATATCACTCATTTTATTTAATCTGAATGCTTGATCATCATATGATTCAACAACAAATTTAAATGTATTATGTCTGTAAGATTAGACGAGTTAGGAATAAATTCTTACGGAATGATCATTCACAGAGATAGGTAGAAAGATGGACAGACGGACGGATGCACAGACGGATAGACGGACAGACGGACGGACGGACGGACAGACGGACAATAAAGTGATCCTAAAAGTGTCCTGTTTTTTCCTTATGAAGTACGGAAACCTAAAGAATTACTTTCTGCTTATCATAGCGTTCTTTCTTTAGACATACGAGTACTTTATAGTAAGTAATAATCGTATTAACTTTATTCCTCTTCAACTCGATACCTACACCCGTTCCCGACATAAATAGTCATATGCCTTATGGGAATATAGTTCAGAGCCGGAAACCGCTACCAACTTTTAGTATGTTGTTGGGCATGGCATTGGGTCTCCAAAACTGCCGGGAGACGGCGGCGCCGGCCATCTACTTCAGCGGAATGACGTCATCAAAATGACTCCCGTTTAGTTGCGAATATTGCATATTGTACCCAAACTATGCATGGCACATAACGTCGTTGCGCTTTCCAAAACATCTATGTGCATATTTCCGTTTTTTATTTTATTTGCGATTCGTTAATAATTTTGCAAGCCGCGTCTGTTACAAAAACAAATATGTCGAAAATCGTAATAGAAACGGAGAATACAATGATTATATGTGATTTAAGTTCATTTAAAAAGCATATAAGTGTCTACAAGACACTTATCCGTTTGTATTAAACTAGGCAAATAACACATATCAGGTCTGGTTTGCACATGTCACTTTTTTATTCTTTATGCATTCTGGCGGTACGTTGAGTTCAATTAAGGTTTTGTAGTGTAAAATAAGTGAAAAAATACGAAAAATTGTGAAGTTACAGGTAAGTTTTTCTACTTTCATTAATAAAACACTATAATAAACTCATGTTAATGAAGATTCGTTATTTCGTGGGTCTTATTATATAAATAAACTATGTTTACAACTGCTTCGATGTTTGATACATTTGTAGGTAGGAAGATAGTTTATTTTATTGGATTAATTGATCGTTCGCATTGATTTATTGTATGATATAAATAAATCGATGTAGCAAATAAATATAACGGCTAGCTATAGCTAGAAGTATGAACTTCATACGTGTTTAATTTAATGAGAGGTTTATTTTGTAGTGGGGTTCACCGTAAGTTGGGGATACGTATACTATAGTAAGACTTCCAATTTAAGAAGACCCTCCGAACAGTTTTTGGTAAATTAATGGTTTATTAACTTATTTAGGTACAATTAAAAAGTCTTGTCTCTTGTAATCTGTTTCCTGGCATATTATTCGAGTTTCACTTGTTGAGATACCTACTTTAATAGCTCGTATATTGGTTGTAGGTACTTTTAAGTAGAAGGCTCACCGGAATAGTCTAATTATGAGTTCAAGATATAAAGGACGGCGAGGAAAACTTCTTGTGGATATGAGTACAGGGAATATAAATAGAGTAGAAGAACCACATTTTTCTTCGAATATATTTCCGTCAAATGCTTATAATCCCATCGGCTCTCATGATAGCACGGCTAACCAAAATATAACCCTCTCGTTGGGAAACAATTCTTTGATTCCAAATTCATCTCTTCCCTCTATAACCTTTATGGAAACTGGGGATATTTCATTAGACTCCTATTTTCTTGATGCTAGCATTGGCGCAGAACAGTCAATTGCCCCCGCACCTCAAACCAGAGAAGCTACTTACGATCATTACATCACCCAGAGCGAGATGGCAAAAACTTTTGAAAATATCCCTGCTTCAACTTCAGCACCAAATCAACAATCAAGCGGTTTGAACAATTTCACTTCCATGGAGCTAGATGAAACAACTGGGATATTTAACGTTGGCCAAAATGATTCAAGGATCCAAGACGACAATTGTGTGCTGGACGACCAGACTGGAGAAATCATTTTCTTAAAAGAGGCTACTGAGGAACCGCAGATTGATATTTACGACTATCGAAATGATAGGTTATTTAATAAAAAACAGGGAGTGACGGGAAAGCAGTATTTAGGAAGAAAATTAGAAAAAAATCAAAGTAATGACAGACTAACTCAAAATTTTGTAACAAAAGAGAAAAAGAAAATGAAACCCAAGCCTTGCACTCATAATTTGGCAGTAGCTAAAACTCCGAGGACTTTTCTTTGTGGGACAGTTTGTGAGGAGCAAAGAATTTTAGTTTTTGACTACTTTTGGAGTTTAGAAACGTGGCAAGAGAAAAAAGCTTATTTAAAAAACCTTGTATACATTAGGCCAGTGCTTAGAAGACGAGTTACGTCTAACGTGAATTCCAAAAAACAATGCGGCTTTGATTGTTTGCTACCAAATGGCAATAAAGAGTTTGTAAGAGTATGTAAAAGTTTTTTGCTCAACACGTTAGATATGAACAACCAGACTTTAATTGAATGGATAAAATCTATCAGTGATTGCACGGAACTGAATTCTAAACAGAAAAAAAGCAAACCAAGGAAGAATAATTCCCATCCATCCACAGGAAATGTTGCTTTTTCCTCAAGAAAAACCGATTCAACTAAGGAGTGGTTGGCCCTATTGCCAAAGGTGCCAAGCCATTACTGCAGGGCTAGTTCTAAGAGAACCTATGTCGAAGACACATTCAGGAGCAAGTCACATATGCATAGAGAGTACAAGAAATGGTGTCTTGCTAATGGCAAAAAGTTTGCACATCGAAAGCTGTTTTGTTCCGTGTTGAAAATAGAAAAAATATCAATATATAAGCCGCGAAAAGACCAATGTGACACATGTACTGCCTTTAAGCAGGGTAACATTGAAGAAACTGTTTTTGAAAAGCATCAAAAAATGAAAGACGAAGCCTACCATGCCAAGGAAGAAGCACAATCTTTATGTTCTTCGGAAGTGCTGGTTCTGACCATGGATGTCCAAAGTATATTACTGGCACCAAAATTGATGGTTTCTGAAATTTACTACAAACAGAAACTACAAATACATAACTTTACAATATATGTAAACAACAATAAAGAAGTGCACTTATACGTGTGGCACGAAGGCGATGGTGGTGTAACGGCTAATCAGTTTACGAGTTGTATCATAGATTTTTTGAATTCGAAAGTAGATCAAGGTTTCAAAAAAGTGATTCTTATTTCAGACGGTTGTTGCTATCAAAACAGGAACAAAGTTTTGGCTTCAGCTCTTCTTAACTTTACAAATGACAAACATATTGAAATAGAACAGCGGATTCTTGAAAAAGGCCATACTATGATGCAGGTTGACAGTGTTCACTCTACGTTAGAAAACCTCTTCAAGCCTCCCATATTTGCTCCTAGTGATTACATCAATTTAATGGGTCAAGCTCGACAGACTAACCCTTATGTAATTCATCACTTAGACTACACATTCTTCAAAAACTATGAATTGGTATGTGAGTTTGAGTCCATCAGACCCGGAAAAAAGGTCGGAGATCCCGTTGTGACCGACATCAGGGGACTTTTGTATAAAAATGGAGAGGTATTTTACAAATTACGTCACCCAGATCACTGGCAACTGTTGCCTCAAAGAATACGAGCCTCTGACGCCCAGTTGTCTGCCATATATGATATGCCCAGGAAACTCGAGAAGTCGAAATATAACAGCTTACAGTCATTGAAGAAATATATGCACAGAGACTATCATTCTTTCTATGATAACTTGCATCATGATTAGTCTTGGACGTAGTTCCACCATTACCCGGAAGTGTGACTAGATACTATTTAAATTGAATACTTATAGGTAAATAGATAAAATAATTATGTTAAACAAAACTGGTTTTCCAGGCTTATATTATTTTATATTACAGAATAATATGGAACTCCTAATGGGAAATATGAAAGTTATGTACCTACTTATAAAACATCATTTATTTAGGTATCTGACCAAATTGTTACTTTTTTGTTCGACTTCAAGAAGATTTTTTTCTGACTACTGTTTCTTTTTTTATAAATCGCTTTTTTTCGATTATATCACTGTTTTATTTCACCTCATATCTGTTACAAATTTACTGATCAGGCTGTTTTAACTACTTGGAGCACATATAAAACCAAAACGTTAAGAATATGTTAAAAAAAAATCTTCTATGTGCATAGCTTGCACATGTATAACTTTTTTGACTCTGAACAAATCTGACATGTGCACAAAAAGTGAAAAAAAAATTAAATCTATTAAACTCTGCGGTTTTCTGAAGTGATTTCTTATTAATTGGAAACTACCTATTTTTTTACAAATTTTCGTGATATTTTTTTAGGCTTTCAGCTTATGGTTTCGAGTTAAAACAGTTTTTTTCGTCTACTGAAAAGTCATGCCAACGCACATGTATGTTTAGGAAAGCGCAACGACGATAATTGTGTGGGGTATTGAATGAAAGCCAGTTAAATATGCTATATTTCATTTATACAGTGTGTATCAAAATATTCAGCCGTTTAAGAGCCATTTGCAGAAGAATCAAAATTACGTAAAAAAATATTCGATTATTTGGGTTTTACAACCAAACCAAAAGTCGGACGATAAAGCAATGTACTACAACATTAAAGATGACGTCTCAAGCCATACACTGATATCAATAAAATCAAAATTGGACCAAATATGTGGAAATTATGCATCAAAATGTAGATATTTGCCCATACAAATGCATAAAAGTTAAAAAAATCCAAATTGGTCATTTTCAGGATAATCCGCATAAGCTTCTAGTATGTTATTAGCAATATGACCTGGATTCTAAAACTGCCGGGAGACCATCTCTGTTGTTCCTCAGTTACAAATAATGACGTCATATAAATAATCACTGCCGAATTTCGCAAAATGTAAATTATAGCTATACCACGAGTCTCACATACACATGTGTTACATGTAATGAAAGGTTATTAAATGTATTATGATTCACCTAAACATTGTTTGTAAAAAAAATGTACGGTTTCAGAGCTAGAAACAATGAAATACCACTTTTTATGGAAAAAGTAGATATGTATCAATTTTATAGCTAAACTAAAATCGTCAAAAAAAATTTGCGTATAATATTTGAAAAATCAGTTATTCAACTATATATCACAATTTAAATTTTACATTTCCGACAAAAACTGTAGAAGTTCTGGAAAAAAAACTAAAGCGCCCCAACAATTCTACCTTAATGCGCTCATATTATGCAAAGAATAGTTCTAATTATCGAGTATTAAATGGATGAACATTACATAAAATACATGAAAACGACATTTTCGAATGGAACCATAATTAAAAAAATAATAATTTACTTGATAAGTAAGCAAAATACTGTTTCTTTAAGTACCTAATCTCCTCCTTTCAAAGTCGGTTAAAATGTGGCTTTTGTGACGTGGGCTACAAAGACAAATAAATTGACACCTCATTTATCAAAATCAGTTCAGTTGTTTCATGTAAAAAATACATAATTATATATTCAAGCCTCGATTAGCCTTATACATACATACATGCATACATACATCACTGGCTCAGTGACCCAAAGAGGATCTTGACCTCTGACACAAAAGAGCGTCACTCTGCCCTATTCTGCGCCACTTCGCGCCAGTTGGGTATTCTTATAAAAGTGGAATCTTGAGTGGTGCAAGGGTTTCAAGGCTGAGCTGAGAAGGCTGGCAGAATTTTCCCTCTGATCCTCCGAAATACAGGTCACCCCTCTGGTCTGCTAACATCTACGGCCTGAGGGTTTCAACGTTAGATGCCAAGCCACGCCAAGCCATAATAGTAAAGGTCTAATTATTGAATTTTAATTTTTTGTCCGACTACGGCAGAATTTGCTATCTATGCGTGCATGTGTAGGTACCGTTTGCATGAAAGTACTGAACTGATTTTGATAAATTAGGTGTCAATTTATTTGTCTTTATAGCCCAGCTCACAAAAGCTACATTTTTGAAAGGAGGAGATTAGGTACTTAAAGAAACAGTATTTTGCTTACTTATCTAGTAAATTATTATTTTTTTAATTATGGTTCCATTCGAAAATGTCGTTTTCATGTATTTTATGTAATGTTCATCCATTTAATACTCGATAATTAGAACTATTCTTTGCATAATATGGGCGCATTAAGGTAGAATTGTTGGGGCGCTTTAGTTTATTTTCCAGAACTTCCACAGTTTTTGTCGGAAATGTAAAATTTAAATTGTGATATATAGTTGAATAACTGATTTTTCAAATATTATACGCAAATTTTTTTTGACGATTTTAGTTTAGCTATAAAATTGATACATATCTACTTTTTCCATAAAAAGTGGTATTTCGTTGTTTCTAGCTCTGAAACCGTACATTTTTTTACAAACAATGTTTAGGTGAATCATAATACATTTAATAACCTTTCATTACATGTAACACATGTGTATGTGAGACTCGTGGTATAGCTATAATTTACATTTTGCGAAATTCGGCAGTGATTATTTATATGACGTCATTATTTGTAACTGAGGAACAACAGACATGGTCTCCCGGCAGTTTTAGAATCCAGGTCATATTGCTAATAACATACTAGAAGCTTATGCGGATTATCCTGAAAATGACCAATTTGGATTTTTTTAACTTTTATGCATTTGTATGGGCAAATATCTACATTTTGATGCATAATTTCCACATATTTGGTCCAATTTTGATTTTATTGATATCAGTGTATGGCTTGAGACGTCATCTTTAATGTTGTAGTACATTGCTTTATCGTCCGACTTTTGGTTTGGTTGTAAAACCCAAATAATCGAATATTTTTTTACGTAATTTTTATTTATTTGTAAATTTTTCTTAAACTGTTGCATATTTTGGTACACTTTGTATAAATAAAATAAAGTTTATTTAATTGGCTTTCATTTAATACCCCACACGTGTATGTGCTATGCATAGTTTGGGTGCAGTATGCAATATTCGCAACGAAGCGGGAGTCATTTTGATGACGTCATTCCGCTGAAGTAGATGGCCGGCGCCGCCGTCTCCCGGCAGTTTTGGAGACCCAATGCCATGCCCAACAACATACTAAAAGTTGGTAGCGGTTTCCGGCTCTGAACTATCTCTGCGACCGTTTCCCATAAGGCATGGCACTAAAAGGGCCTTGACTTGACAGACAGACAGACGGACGGATAGACAGACAGACGGACAGACGGATAGACGGACGGATAACGAATTGATCCTTAAAGGGTCCCGTTTTTTCCTTTTGAGGTACGGGACCTAAAAAAATAACTTGTACTGATCATAGCGATCTTTGTTTGGACATATCGTATAGTAATACTCGTATTTACTTTACACCTCTTATTACATATTTCGGTCCCTTTTACATATTACTTACATAGGTGAAAGAAAAACTATTAAGTTAAGTATGTATACCTATATATATACTAATATTATTTCTAGTACCAAAAAATCTACTTACTAACATACCTACACGTAATTTAAAAAAACCGGCCAAGTGCGAGTCGGACTCGCGTTTCTAGGGTTCCGTACATAAGTCCGACTCACGCTTGACTGCACATTTCTAATAGGTTTTCCTGTCATCTACAAGTGAAGATTTTATGTACATATTTATATTTTGTGTATTTTTTGTATTTCAAAATTTTAGACTTAGTAGTTTCGGAGATAAAGTAACTTTTAGGCTATTTTCTTAAATAACTTCGAATAAATGTATTTTAAAATTATTAAAAAAAAACTACTACTAATTTACATATGTGTACCAAATTTCAACTTAATTGGTCCAGTAGTTTTGGAGCAAATAGGCTGTGACAGACGGACAGACAGACGGACAGACAGACGCACGAGTGATCCTATAAGGGCTCCGTTTTTTTTCTTTTTGACGTACGGAACGCTAAAAACAAACCTCCTATGAGTAGATCCACTTCACTAAATGTCACTTTTTTTGAACGTAAATACTTGCTTTATTGATGAAAACACAAAAATCGCTATATGTATGCCTACTTATAAGATTCGAGGAGTTCGGATGGACCCATGATCAGAACTGGGATTTGATAAAAACGGGATACCTATACTTTAAAAAAAAATCCAAATCGGTTCACCACCGCCAACCGGTTGAAATTCTAACCTACGAGTAAGTAGTGGCTTACAAAATTAAAAATACCTACTTTCCAAATTTCATTATTATATAGTTTTTGAGTAAAATTGCTGTGGCATATGGACGGATAGACGGACAATTCTACCTTAGTGTACTTATGAGCTTAATCACAGAATAAATAATAGTACTAAGTACAGAAGACTCACTCTCTAACAAAACGCGTCTGTTACGATCAGCACAGATATGGCCGCTAGGTGGCGACAGCGCCACGCGCGGCTTATGGCAAACCCCAAAATTGGAGCCGAACGGACGTACTTTTAGCTACCTGTAGCAAAGCAACGAAATCGCGGAGTGAGACACGTCAGTTAATATTTACTTACTTCTTTTTTTTACTTTGAGACATTCTTAGCGGTAAACGTATTCGCTATGGCCGAAAACAGTTTATAGATGATTATCTTATATCGATGCTTTAAATTATTGTTGCTTTCCCACAGCCATCGTAAATTTATTATCTTTTAAACTTTCGTTTTTCATGCGTTCCTGAAACCATAAAGTAACTATAATCTGTGCTGAAACTGAACAAATCTGTACACATGAACACTGAAGAACGTGAGATTGATGGAAGAAAATAATGCCAAAACCTGAAAGCTGAAATCTAAATTTGAAGAATGTAGCAGAATGCATTGAGCACTGTCAGTTTTTTGATATTCCATATTCCATAATATCAATATCCAGAGAGGAAAATTGCGACTACGTTTGTATGGAGAACCGGACATCCCCTTGCCTCTTAATAATATGCTTCGGCACATGATTACACATATTTATATGTAGGTACGTGCATTGTATTTCCATATCTTACAAGCAGAGAGCCAGACGGTGCTTGCTGGATATTGTTTTCTGAAATCTTCGACTAAGTCTTGGGTCATATGAAAATAAAGCTCTTTACATAACATTGTATAATATTTTCCTTTTTCATAATTTTTTTATATAATATGCATTTTTTTCTTGGATATAAATTTCTTGACTTCGATTGACGTGTTTATTATTTTCGTTACTATGACAGCGTGAACATTGAAAAAAAAAATATAACGTGAAGGTTGAGTCCGCAGGTGAAGGTACAGTGACATTTATAGTTGATCAAGCAGATTTTGTCAGTAGAAAAAGGCGGCAAATTTGAAAAATGTACGCGCGAAGGGATATCGACTCATAGAAAATTTGAATTTCGCGCCTTTTATAACTGAAAAGATTTGCTTGACCATCTATATAACTCACACAAGCAAGAACCACCAACGACGATTTAAATTAATATGATAAGCATTTAAATAGCAACTTTTTGGCGTTTATCGTGCGTACTTCTATTCGTCTTTTGGGAAAAATTACCACAAACAAAGGGCCTACGGTGAAACACGAAATTCCAAATTCGTTAACTGCCACTCTATCACTCTTGCATATCCGAGCGATAGAGTGGCAGATAAAGAAATATCGCTTTTCGGGTTTCGCGGCAGGCTGTAAACAAACCGCCTTGATCCATCAATGTTATATAAGTAGTTGGTCAAACCAATTTGTCAGTCAGTAAGAACCGGGAAATCTATAGTCGTCCTTTTCTTTTGGGTGCTAGTACTAGTGTAAAGTGTAAGACAAAGATTGTATGATTGTCTCTGTCTATGATTGAAAGGAGACAACCTTTGAAAAAACTATATTTATTCGAAACATCTGTGAAAACTTGATTACTTATGCATGCAAATTTTCAGCTTAATTGAACACCCGGGAAGTGGGTATTTAGATTTGATTGATACAAACAAACAACGGGGCAGGTGAAAGTGAAACTACATAAAAGCTTGTAAAAATGTGGCTTCTGGAATTTCCAAGTTCTATTGGAATTTCAGATGAAAACGTCCTTATTGCATTTGAAGCATAAAGACGTACCCTTATTATTTTATGGAAAGCCACAAATAACAACCAATTCGAGGCTACTATTATTAAGGTGGCAAAATACGAGTAGGTCAAAGTAACTCGTAAGCCTCGTAACACAAAATAAGTTTCACAGAACAAAATTATTTACATATTCTAATAAAAGGACTGAAGTGTAGTGCTGCGAAGAAACGGTATTTTAATGACATAATTTTATTATGGATACCTATACATGGTAGAAGAAGACAAGTAGGCATGGAATCCTCCATTTTGCGTGGTCTGACGCATCTGGCCGGGCTTTCCCGATTTTCTGTCGATGTCTGTGAAGACCTTTCGTCACAAAATACCTAAAATAATAAGTTTGAAATTAATCAAAAACTCTCCAGTTTGCTATTCATTCAAACTGAAAACATCCAAATTTCTAAGTCGTTATACGACCGGTGTCTTATATGCCACTGAAAATTCAACATCAATAACAACTAATTAGGCATAGCGTCCAATCCCAACTAACATTAGGCGCTAAATTTAAGCGTTAGAAGAGATTTATATAAGCGCCTATTTACTCTTTAGGTGTAGTTAGTGCTCTAAAAATAGGAGTTATAGCCGGCTATAACCCCGTTTTAACCCCGGATTGGGCACAAATTTTATCACCATAAGATTTATAACAGTGCTACAGTAGGGTTAGCGGATAAAAAAAGAGACATAAGACCGGTATAGTGGAGCTACAATAGTGTTAATTAATTCTTTAGGAGCTATATGGGTTGCATATAGGTGACTACAAACTGTTGTAGTAGAAGAGCGCTAAAGTAGTGCTATAATAGCGTTGATTAACAACTTAGGATTTAAAAGGGTGCCAAATAAGCGACTACTAACTGTTTGAGTAGTAGTGTAGAGCTATGTAGATGATACTTTCAGCTTTAGATGGTATATTAGCATTTAAAGTCAATATTTGTAACACTCAAGAAGGTAATTGCACATTTTTTCCTTAGCCCTGCCTGCTTTGGTTGCAGATGTTTCCATTTTGTATTATTATTTGTAAGCTTGCACTGTGACAGCTTGAAGTGAAATGTAATGGCGGATAAATAAAAGCAAATAATTATTTTAGTTCACTGATGCCGGTGTTATCTGCGGATTTATGATGGCGAAATTAATTACACTGTCAATAACTATATGTATTACTAACAAAATTTTAAAGGGCCTCTGATCCTTTGCATATTTATCTGAATATAATATTTTTTAAATTGTGGTCCACCGTATTTAATTTTCGTAAAATTACACAATATAGGTGAAGTCCGGTTTTAAATACAACAATACTAACATTATGTCTATATTGAGTAAAAGTATCGATTTTTATTAAGTATTTACGTGCTAATTAACAGATTTTGTTTTGCTTATTGATTCATCGGTCATATTAACATGGCGCTATAGGCTTAGGTTGTAAGTAAGACTGTAATAACACTATAAGATGTACTAAGGTATTGAATAACGCCCGTCTGCGACTACATGATCTATAAAAGTGACTCATAACTTCTCTTTTCAACTGTAAGTGAGACAAGAGAGTTAAGAAGCGATTGCGAGTAACGGAGCTATAAAAGAGTTTTTATCGCCTGTTTAGAACCTTAAGTGAAAATTGCAGCTGCTTATTACTCATATAGATGTTAAGGTGGTAGAATTCACTTTGAGCTATAACACTAGCTGCTTAAGACCCATTATAGCGGCCAAAACGGCTACTGTGGATCTTAAAGCTATACATGGACCTCTTAAAGACCTTGATGTCACCAGAGCCTGTAAGCTTAGAGTATATAGCTATTCTACAGCCGTTATATGTCTTTAGGTGATAAAATAAGTGCTAAGTGTCGCCTAATTGTTTGTTGGGATGTAGAGAATGGCACAGGCACTTAGTTCTTACGAATTTTACCTGAATTTATTAATCAAAGGAGCTGATGTAAAAGTGAGTTGGGAAAGTTGGCAGCTAGTCGCCGAAGGTCCGGTTTTCCAGAGTTTAGCCCCTAATCAAGTAATCATGCACCTCACATACCCTGGCTCATGGCTTAGGGCTTTTAACAACACAATAAATGCTTATTTTGCCGCTTTCTCCACTATCTCTCCCTGCCATCTAACCCAGAGGGGAAAAATATATACCTTATTGTGGCTACTCCATCTTCCTCATGATAATTATTTTACTTCACAGAAAAGCAATTGGTTAAGATAGTTACAACAAAGTCATTGTTAATAGCCGGGGTTAGGACCCACGACCATTGGTTTAAAAATTATACTTTTTACCTATATGATTTGTAAGTATGTTTATAATAAATCTGTTTTCTTTTTGCCATTTTGAAGTAGTATTGTATCGCTTTATATTATTATTTGTCAATTATTTTTTTAATCATAGACAATTGTCACATGTTCGTTTCATGATAGATCTACACCCACGCAACTGCATGTCATGTTCTTGCGGTTTACTTTTATAACGCCAAGATCGAAATTTGACTGCTAACTCCATCTTGCGTCCAGTAGAAGAATCAAAGTATTGTAGAAAAATGAGCATGCAGTTTACTCTATGCCGTAGGATCCCCTTTTGAATGTCATAAATCCAAATATGGCAGCCATACCCATCGACAAAAAAGTCTAGTTTCATTGACAGTTACGATCACAAGTTGTCAAATGTAACAACTTGCGATACATTGTGATCCTAACTAGAGCTGGGACACGTTGGCAAAATGCGTACCAAAAGTACGTTTCTATGAAAATACCAGTTTTACGTGTACCACCCCAAATAGGCAATTTACGTGTTTACCGTACTTAAGCGACTTACAAATAAGGGTTATTTATGCAAATATCGACTTTTCATTAGTCTGATCTGACGTATGGTGACGTTTTGAGCCAAGGCCATTAATCAAATGACATATTAACAATGTAAAAATTATTTCCATTATTTTTTGATCCAACAGACACCCAGACGACTGTCTGTTAACAAAAAAATATTTTACTTAAAGTAAAAATAAGAATGGAGGTACGAGGTGTTGGCAACTTCATATTTGTTATATTTCGAAAAATAGAGTCCGTGCTTTTAAATACTCGACAAACAAAACGTCGTCCATTAGGAAAAACCTGTCCCAAAAACTATTTCAGTACAACACCCCCACCTCTAGTGTGGATAGAGTTCACTGACAGGTGGTGATTGTACGCGATTCCACAAGTCATGATTTATCCGCATCAACTGGATATCCTCATGATACGTCAAATGTCCGTTCTCGAATACACCCCCTGTATAGGTACATATTGACTACTATTATTGTGTAGTTTGTCTGTAGGTATCTGTGACATGATTAAAATCGGGATTGTTCTTTTACAGATTCTACTGACCTTCGTATTCCTCGTCCTCGGTTTCTCCCTCAGCTTCATGATCCAATACAGAGCTAAGGACCCCTTCGAGAACCCCTGGAAAGCCTTCGTCAAAACCACCGTCATGATGACCCAGGAGTTCAACTATGATGACATGTTTGATGAAAAGCATGAGAAAATCCTTGGAGCTTCAACAGAAGTCACCAGGTTCCTGTTTGGCTTATTCCTCATGTTCGTTGGCATAGTCCTTATGAATTTCATGGTAGGTGTCGCCGTCAGCAACGTCAATGAACTAAATGTCGCTGGTAACACGAAAAGGCTTGAGAAACAAGTAGAACTCCTCATCACTTTAGATTTCCTAGTATACGGACTAATTAGTAAAATCTTCCCAATAAATACTTACTATAAAAGATACCATTACAGTATCAACAATTTTCCAACAAAAGAAAAACTATGGCGAATCAGATACTACTTCGACCTCAATGATTCTTTGTCCCATGACGACATTTACATACCTCTGCATCTACGCCGTGATATCGTAAAGAAAGCTATGGAACAGAATAATGTCAAAGTGGATACTAAAGATATAGTTGGTAAGAAAATAGATGTGCTGTACGATGCTTTAATAGATAAAGTTAACGATACAGTTGAAGATAAAGAGACTAAGACAAAGTTAGATGGAGTTATGGAAATGTTGGTTGAATTATCCAACGATATGGCCAATTTAAAGGAGCAGATGCGAAGCTTGAAAGAAACGTCGACCAATAATCATACCCTGAGCTATAGGAGAAGTAGACAGGGTAAAAGGGAGAGCTCTCGATCAAAATCCCTGCAGCCACCAATGAATATGCGGCTTAAAGACGATCTATATGACTCTATGTACCAGGTGATATTGGATTTCAAGGAACAAATGGAGAAGAGAGAAACAGATGCTTAAGTATCTACTAAATACACAAAAAATACTTAGGTACTAAACAAATTTTAATACATACATACATATGTACTTCTATAGTTTATTACGTACCTATACCCTAGTTACTCATAAGGCTCCGCCTTTTGTGGGTTTCCCAGGTACCTAGTGATCGAAGCCTGTGATTAATGCTCGTCAAGTAATACTCACTTTATAATTAACTTATGTAACTAATGTAAGATAATATGTATGTTAACTTTGCTATTTTTGTTTTTAATTAAATAAAATCCTTGTATTGCTATTGTACCTTTTAGTAAATAACATGTAACACAGCGGCACACAAGAAGCGGCAAACAAGAGACAAAGAATGAGTTATCAGTAGGTTAAAGCTTAGAAGCTAGCTTAACTTTTGCACACCTAATAGACGACCGAATAGACGACCGGCCTGGCCTAGGTAGTGACCCTGCAAATGAAGCCGGTGGTCCTGGGTTCGAATCCCGATAAGGGCATTTATTTGTGCGATGAACACACTTTCCATCAGTGACCCTCTAATCCTTTTGTAATAAGGTCCACCGATGGACAGTTGACAGTGTATGCATGTAGTGTTAGTCACAGTTCCAGCGATAAATAAACAATCCGCGGCTATCTTTAAGGATACGCTTATCTACTGATAACATCGTCTTTTCATGGAGCTATGAAGCTCTAGAACTGACAACTGAATAAATATAAAAAATAAAAAGCCCTAGATTAATAAATAAGTTTTTTCGAAAAATCTTTGAATGCAGTTTTGTTTTAATTTAAAAATAAAGGAAGGTCTCCTTTAAGTAAAATGCGCTAACTTAGTTTCCCTCCAGGGCCCGACTTATTTTTCCACACTGTATATATAATCATAATCGTTTATTAATTGCAACCACGGTATTACAAGATGTTCTTTTATATTTGTCGTTACATACAATACCCTACTAGGGCGTGGCAACATTTTAAAATCATAATTAATCTAAAACTACGTTGCACACAAACATAAGATAAAGATAGAACAATGGCGACTGTACCTAATTGTGACGTTATCTATGAAAAGGGACTACTATATATATTGTCGATGGCGCTTACGCCATTATTAACGATGCTCCGATATAATTATAATGCCGCGCGACGCTGTGCGGCGTAAGCGCCATCGACAATAAGGTCTCTTTTCATAGATAATGCCCCAATTTAAGAGCCGTGTCTAAACATTCTTAAGTCTGACCGAAATTGTCAAATGACGATAAGGAATCAATCACTTAGCAGTTGGAGTTCTCATTTGGCACGGGTTGAATATAAGAATATAAATATTGTGAGTGGTGCTATTATGTGGAAATAAAATGCCTATAAGAGGTAAGTTAAGTTGAATAATAGTACATTATTGCAGAGGCCGGGAAAGGGCAATTCGTGGATGAGTTTCGATTTTGTCGGACGACGCGAAGCGGAGTCCGACAAAGAAGACGAATCCACGAATTGCTATTCCTGCCGAGGCATATATAGTGCTTTTCTCCAAACATGCGAGGAAATAAGCTAAAATAATTATTATTTAACCATCAAGCATCACTCAAATCAAACCTTCACATCCAAAATGTCAAAAACAATTTCCCTCTTTAATTAATTTTTAAAAGTTAAAGTTACAAACTTATTCTGCCATTCAGTATTCGTTCATTCAATATAATTGTGCAATATAGTTGGTCAAACCAACTTTTCAGTCAGTAAGAACCAGGAAAACTATACGCATCCTTTTCTTTTGGGTGCTAGTACTAGTGTAAGACAAAGATAGTATGATTCTCTTTGTCTATGTTTGAAATGAGAAAGTCCTTTGACAAACTATATAAGCTTTATGAACACGGATGAGATTTAAAAAAAATATAAAAATAATCTTTGATTTTATTAAGCAGTATTCGCACGATCATACACGTGAAATGATAGCTGATCGGGTCGTGTAGAAGCGGCTCGCGGCAATAATAATTGGCCGTTTGCGTTTTTTATTATTAAAAAGTAAAAAACACTACAGTAATAAGTTATTACTGTAGTGTTTTTTTACTTCCCGTCCGCTAGAACAGGACAGCGATAGTTTGATGTTTTTTAATTAGAGTTTGACATTAACGAAGAACTTCCCGTAGTATTTTTGCTACAGTAAGGTGAACATTTCCGAGCATATTGGAGAAAACCTATTTTTCTACTCGTCGACTATAATTCTTAAATTAAGATTTCTTATACCAAACTTCAATTGGGTATTTTTAATGTATGGGCTCCCAACTCAACTATAATATTCATATCGATACAGTTTAGTCAACTATACCTAATGAAATTGACCAATCACAGCTCGCCGCGATCAAGAGGACGAAACAAAACCATAGCTCAAATTAATTATTTATTTTAGGTAGAAACAATTGGTTCATAAGTCAGAAACACGCATGTGACACCCTTAATATAGCAACATCCATAGACTACGAAAACCACTTAGTGTTGCTTGTTAGTCTCCATAGGCTACGGTGGCCAAAATCGAGAAAACAACTGTCTAAAAATTTAATTTAGTGCGGAGCAAGTACCAGGGCCTCATGAGTTACGAGAAGGTGTCGTTGACCAACGCGCCGGGCGCGGCGGCCGGGGCGCGTAGTATGAATAAGGTATCGCGGCTGCTCGCGTACCATCTTAGCTGCATACTTTTGGTTTGGTTTATTTGTATGATTCTACTAGTTTAAAGTATTATTTTTGTTGACTCGTAGAAAAAGTATTGTATACAATAGTGATATAATCAAGCTTTTCAATCTCGTACTTGAATTAGGCAACTCAGCAAGCTTCTTTGCCTAAACACGGTACTCGACTGAAAAGCTCTCTATTATATCACGATTGTATAAAATACTATTTTAAAGTCCCGTACCTCAAATGGAAAACAACGGAATCCTTATACTCCTTATAAGGCAGCGGTCGGCAACAGGGTCCTCTTGGCATGGTCTACCTCCAGTGTCACTGTGACGTGTTACTTATGGGACACCCTGTAGGATCACTCGTGCGTCTGTCTGTCCCTCCGACCATTCCCCTTTATCTCCGAAACTACTGAGTCTAAAATTAAAAAAAAAATACACTAAATACTTATTTACCTATTGATGACAGGAAAATTTATTAGAAATATGCAATCGCGCATGAGAGGAGGCCTGTGCTCAGCAGTGGGACGTATATAGGCTGAAATGATGATGATGATGATGCAATCAAGCGTGAGTCGGATTTAATTACTTAAGTTTTTGGTCCGACCCCTACGGGTTTTTTAAGGATATTACATTTATGTTCCACATAAAAAAATACATTGTTAAAAATTGAGTACCTAATGTACCCCTTACCCCTACCCTAATGGAATCCTTGGAACTTTTTGGTCAGACTATAGTTATATGTAAAGCCAAGCTTTAAACTCTACACGACCTAACCCTACAAGCCCTAACTTCACAAACTCTACACCCTAGTCAAAATACGTGGCTTGGGGCCCGTTTATCAAAAGCTTGTAACTTGTAATACAAGCGGATGTCACTTTTTGACAGCTTTTGTTAGAAAGGGGCTTCTACTTGTATTACAAGTTACAAGCTTTTTAGAAACTGGTCCTTGGTCGTTTAGTTATTACAAGAATAGTACCTATCGATATAACGATAAGTATAGATAATATTCAAAAGTAGGTCAATATTACGAATTAGGCTCCAATATTAACACGGCATAATGTGTATAACAACACTCCTCCAACCAGACCAAGAAAAGTCTGCAGTGATTTTGATTGCATACGCAGTATTAATTGTAATTTATACGTCATAATTTCATTGAAATCTGACGTTTAAAATATATCACTTACACTGCGTGTGCTATCAAAAAGTAAGAATAATGATTGATCTGATTAGCTAAATTAAGTGCAAAAATATACATAAACAACCGTGATACAGAAATACCGGTTAATTTGTATGAAAAATATATCGGTATACAGTTTGTATTTACGAGTATGTTTGTATGATAATTATAGTCATCGCGAAAGTCGCGAAGTAACAAAAGTGTCCTTAATGGCATGGGCATGGCATCCGATAGCATGGCAATTTGTGACGTTATCTATGAAAAGGGACCTTATTGTCGATGGCGCTTACGCCATTATTAACGATGCTCCGCTATAAATACAATGCCGCGCGACGCTGTGCGGCGTAAGCGCCATCTACAATAAGGTCCCTTTTCATAGACAATGCCCCATTTACACGTTACACAATAAACATTCTATACCAGTATTTTAACACTTTATAGGGCACACTTCGATATTTAAGTGCTGAGAAAATGTGGTCACTTTAAGGTCATTTTAGGGGGCTATTTTAGATGGGGGATGGTGATTCCTATAACATAATGTTTTTGTATTTTCTTATGCACTTTTTTTGGACTTAACGAGTAAAAAGGCGATGGCGCTTGAAACGTGTGTTTATGTATTTTAATCTGTTAAGATGAATTACCTTCTGAAGACCCCAATGCACTTTAGATTAAGATAAGATGTGTCATACATATAATATGTGAACTAGCGACGCGCCTCGGCTTCGCACGTGTTAACAAATTATACACCTAAACATTCCTCAAGAATCACTCTATTGATAGGTGAAAACCGCATGAAAATCCGTTGAGTAGTTTTTGAGTTTATTGCGAACATACAAACAGACAGACGCGGCGGGGGACTTTGTTTTATAAGGTGTAGTGATGTGTATCTCAATACTGTGTTATATTATAATCTTTTAAATATTGTTTAGTTTTCCATAGCAAACTTAACCTTGACAGAGATGACTGTCCAACGATAGCTTGAAGAATGACTGTACTGTATACTTAATAATACAAACTTATCATTGCGTCTGAGAGAGGTGTCGGTAGTTGACAAACACAGACGATGATCTATGAGATTGTGTTAGTTTAAAATTTGGCCACTGGTAATTTTAAGTTTGTTAAAAGTACTTTGCATGTGGCATGTGTTTGTGTTTTAGTTTCTTATCAACTTTCCTGCGGTCCGAACGTTAAAATACTGGTAGTAAATGATTGAGGAACTTAACCTCAAAAATAGTTTAACTGAAATAAACTTTATTATTTACTTGCCAAGGTTGTTTTTAGAAGTGTTATAGAGTGGCACTCACCGGCAAAATAGTTTTCAGTGCAACTTGATAAATTTGTGTAAATTTTAAATGTTTCGGTAAATTGTTATTAAAATAACTAAAGTTTTAATGAGTGAATGATTTTATTATTTAAGTGATTATGGAGTTTCGTGTATTTTATGTATTTCCTTTTATGTGTTTGTCAATAAATGTGCACTAAAGGCGTGTTTTCTTCATTTTTTTTGACAGGTAATTTTGCGATGATGCAACTTTTTTTTATTACTATCTACTTACCTAATTTGATTACTTTATGTTCTAAAAATTAAATTAAATCCATACTATTATTAATTTATTATATTAGCATTGCGATAGTAAGACATTCTGTCTGTCTGTTACCTCTTTACTCCTTAACCGTTGAACCGATTTATGTACCTAGATGAAATTTGGTATTGAGATAAATATAAGTACTCGGGCAAACCCATTTTGTAAGTAGAAAGGGCGCGAAATTGTTTAAATTTGCCGCCTTTTATAGGTACCTACTGACAGAAATCGCTTGCCAAACTTTAGGTACTTAACTATTTATTAATCTGTGACTTTATAGGTAGTTTGGCAGTAAGGGGGTGAGAAGAGATCGGATTTTTCTATGGAAGTAGTTTGAAATTATTAAAATTTTACGCAGGCTGGCAAACGCTAATATAAATATAAGCACATTCAAATAACCTTATTTACCTAAATACACGTTAATAGTCAATTTAAGATACCTCGTTACTTTGAAACCCGTTTTAAACCAGTATGTCTACAGTTTATGCATAGGTATGTAAGTTACCTTATTTCCATTTCGACTTCGTCTGATGGGATTGTCCCGCACCCGCAATGCATAACAGCGCTCTAGGTAGGTATAGGTAAAGCAAACACGCCAGAAGCTGCCTCGTATTTAGATACTTACCTATACATAAACAGAACATAGTCAAATAGACACAGGAATGGATATACATTAGATTTTTGCTACCTCGCACCTTAGAGCATTTAGTAAACGTTATCGCTGTCATTTTCTTTACAAAACAGTCTGCCAATTTTTGCGGGGGAGGGGACTTCAAATGTATTGCTATATGAATTGTACGTAACGTACAAATAGTCATGTCAGTCCATACAAAAGTTTGCACAATTGTGCAAGTTTTTCGGCAGAGGGGTACGCTCTTAATGGCCACTCCAGTTATTAAATGCTCTAAGCCTCTTACCTTTGACGGTCTATAAAAAAAAAACAATAATTGACACTATTCGTACGACGGACAGATAAAACATATGCTGGCGCCATCTGTAAAATTCTTTGACCGCCCAGCGCCAATCTTACTCAGTATTTTTTTTAATCTATGAAGACTTATAAGCAACGTTTAATTTCAGACGTCGAACGCGGCGTTCCCGACAAGGATGCGACCCAGCTTCGTCCCCTACTGTCCCGGCGTCCCGGCCAGGGGAACGCCAGTGGCCAAAACCCTAGCAGCCAGGGCAACACCCAGGCCAGCCAGGGCCGGAACACCCCTAGTCCGGGGCAGGGTAACCGGACAGCCCAGGGTAGCCAGGGTGACAGGGCAACCCAGGATAGCCAGGGTGACAACCAGAGCCCAAAGCAAGGCAGTAACAGCAAGTCTAGCCCTGGTCACGGTCAGGACGCTGGAGTTAGAAAGAGAACCGCGGTGGTTCCAGAGTAAGTAGTTTATAACAAAGTAGTTATCTAATTGACTCGTATATGATTCCGTTATGGTTGTAGGTATGTGAACCACACTTTACCTGTGACACAAAGCCACGGAAGTACAGACAGACATGGTGAAACTATAATGGTCCCCAGTTGATTACAGAACTCTAAAAAAAGTATAAGAATTTAATAAATAAGTAGTGTAGAATTTTATGTTAGGTAGTAGGTACTGCAACTACTGTAAAGGTCCGTTCAGACTTGGCGAATGTACCGAGTGTCTTTCGTGAATGGCTCGCATACTGCCTTTTACATACAAATAATATGATGTAATCGTGACGTTTTCATCGGATCTAGAAGAACCTTTGTAGTGTACTAATTGTGTTATTTAAGAATTCTAGTCTCGTCAACATTCGGCGATTGCTTTGTACCTACTACATTTCTCTGTCTTGCCGGTCGTATTTTGGGATACAATTAGGGTTGCCAGATGGTCGGGTTTTGGCGGGATTCTTCCGATTTTTAGCATGTGTTCTCGATTCCCGACAAAGTGAAATATGTCCCGAAAAACAGCTTTAAGTATAAAACAATAATTTCAAGTTCCGAACTATCGTCGAGCGAGCGAGCGACCCGCGTCGAGCGATGACCGAGACTGTTCAAGATCTCAATGAATTTATACTATTTTTATATAAAAACGTAAATGAGCAGAGCAGCTTACGTAGAGCCAATAATGTAAAATATTGTTGTATATGTATATATTTTAGGTTTTTAATACACTTACTTTTTCCCGACTTAAGTCCCAAAATCCCGAAAAATATATATTTTTTCCCGATAATAGCGCCTTTCGACCAGGCAACCCTAGATACAATACCATTTAGGAGAGATTTAAATCTTCTCAGTTCAGAGGTGTAGGGTTAGAGCCGGCATAACTTTATTTGACGTTCACAAGCGCACTGTACCTAATGTTCCTACTTGAAAAAATAAACTATCTTTATCTTCCAGGCGTCCTGCTCTCTCTGTAGTCATCCCACCACCACCAGCTCCAGAGTCCCAAGCCAGCACCCCCACCCCAACCCCGCAGACGGAGACAGCCACCTCGTTCCAGAAGAAATGGCGCCGCAGCGACCGCCGCCTGCGCAGACTTAACACCGAGCTGCTGGAGGCTATTGAAACGCATGATATTGAAGAGGTAGAAAGGTGGGTTCCATAAATTGTTTCTAGATCGTAGCGGTAGCTTTTCTTGCTGCCAGTTTATAAGGTCTACAGACAATGAAAGCCACAAGACCATTCTCCCCAAGGTGGATCCGCTAGCTCGAAAATTTATGGGCCAATGTGCAGACGGTTCCGTACAGTGTCAATATATATAGATAAGTATATACAACCCTAGAAATATTGTCGCTACTGCCGGCCTAGGCCTAGGTTACAATCGCTATCGCTTCGACAGCGAAAAGCTTTATGTCTCTCTATCACTCCTCCTTATTAGTGCGACAGTCACAGTTGCGTTTCGATCGCTACGGAGCGTAAGCGAATGGCATCTTGGCTACGCGGCCTGGAGTTTTATACAGCACACTGACTCCAACTTCGTAGACGAGGAAAGCGAGTTTTATCCAGAAATTCAGAATAAATAGCGCATCAAAACAATTTTGAAGAGGTGGAATGGCCATATATTCCGATTGTTTCAATAACAGTAAGGCAAACAGGTTTCTCAATTGCAAGTGTCATCATCCTTCATAAGTTTTTGCTTATTTCTAGGCTACTCCAAAACGGCGCCAACCCCAACGCGACATGTCGTCTCGGGAACGTGTCAGCGTGCCACATGGCAGCTTTATCTGGCGGCGACGCCATGGCGCTACTCTTGCGTCATGGCGCCGAGAAACACCGCTTGGACAAACTGGGCCGCACGCCGCTGCACTTAGCTGCCTATGCTGGGAACTCCAGGCAGGTCGCCATCATGCTAGACTTCCCTGAAGGTAGGTTGTTATAGAATTGAGCTGGATTTTGCTGGAATTGAGGATCGAATGCTCCCATAGAAGAACACAGCTCGAATGTATTTAGGAGAGTGGTGTAGTTTCTTAAAACATGTCGACCTATAAGGTTGGCCTAAAAATATCTGCAGAACCGACAGCAAAGGAGGTTCAACCTTTTCGACGCCGTGTCAAACATAAAAGCAGTCACTCGGACGCCACGTCACTGAAGTGTCAAAACTGAAATTGAACTTTATGCATATGCACGTAGGTCTATGTTGCTCTGTGGTCTGTGACCGATTAATCCGTCTTTGGCGTTGGACCTGCGGTGCGGTTATATCGGTCATTGGCGTCCAAAAGGTTAAAACATGTCGACCTATAAGGTTGGCCTAAAACTATCTGCAGAACCGACAGCAAAGGAGGTTTAAATCCACAGAACCCTTACCTTCCTATTTGGTTTTCGCGCCTCTAAGGCTTTTTTGGATTAGAAGACTTTTTAAGGGGTTGATGTTCTGAATTGACGTAGGTATCATATTGTACCTATCATGCATTGCATTCCATGTGTTCATTACTTAGAAAGCAAGACCGCGCTATTGGCGGCGAGACTAAGGCCAAAAATAGTTACTTACGTATAAATAATGCCGAGAATTTCAGAAACTTAGTTCCATTTCGAGCGATGAAAAAATCCTAAGCTACTCTCTATAGCTACATATACCAACTAATAAACTATAATAGTTAGCCAGAGTTATTCAAATAAAATTGACAAGGAAGTTATCACTCTGTAACTTTAATTTTAATCTGAAACATTAAGGGCCACCCCACATCTAGCGTCCCTCGAGCGTCGGCGTCTGGTCAGCGCCACTCAGCGCTATGGAAAATGACGTCGCTGAGCAGTTGCGTCGACGTTGCGTCGAACAGCGGCCATAGAATTGTGCCGACGCTCGAACGCCAGATGTGGAGTGCTGGCCCTAACTAAGGTCTATTTCGAAATGGCTTCTTGGCTCCTAATCCCCAAGATGTTAAGATTTCCTCATGACGACGATGATGTGGAACTCGTGATCGGGGACCACCACCGCCTCAGTCTTCTTGGAGACCATCCTCAGCACCACCAGGTCATCCAGTACGTCCTGGAATACACGATGATGATGATGGAAATAACTATCGGTTGTCACAGGACTGACTTTTATAACATTATGTTTGCAAATAAGGCCCTGTCCGTGACCGCGGCCTCGCAAAATATGCTTAAAAGCCAGTCCAGACTGGGACCATTTTTCGTCCAAACCACAGACAAAACATCCTCCAGACTGAGCATAGTCGCGCTACCCCCTCTGCCACGCATACGGTAATTTTACTCCATGTTCGAGTCGAAAGTGTCTTTGTGTGACGTCCGTGTCTTTGAACGGACCAATCACGGCACGGGACTTCGCTTATCTCGTCCCGCGCACCCCCGTATTTTTGGCAGCATCGGTTGCATGAAATAATTGCTCTAAACTCGGTCTAGACTCTAGAGGATTCCTAGTCTATTGTCCAAACTATTTAAATTGTAAACCTATTCTACTTACTATGAAATTGTGTACGTGTGGATGCTGAAATGAGATTGACGCCATTTTTTTCTGCACAAATTGTCAAATGCTTTTTTGTAAAAAAAAAGCACTGTAGGTACAGAGCTATAATAGACTCACCACTTCCTTAATCGCGTTCTGCGCGTAGTTGGATAGACTCCTCATGTGCGTGGAGTAGGTGGCCGCCGTTAAGCTGTCCAGTGTTGTTGTCTCTGGGAACCCTGAATAAAAAAACCGGGCAAGTGCGAGTCGGACTCGCGCACGAAGGGTTCCGTACCATAATGCAAAAAAAACAAAGAAAAAGAAAAAAAAAACGGTCACCCATCCAAGTACTGACCACTCCCGACGTTGCTTAACTTTAATCAAAAATCACGTTTGTTGTATGGGAGCCCCATTTAAATCTTTATTTTATTCTGTTTTTAGTATTTGTTGTTATAGCGGCAACAGAAATACAGCATCTGTGAAAATTTCAACTGTCTAGCTATCACGGTTCGTGAGATACAGCCTGGTGACAGACGGACGGACGGACGGACGGACAGCGAAGTCTTAGTAATAGGGTCCCGTTTTACCCTTTGGGTACGGAACCCTAAAAATAAAAAATAAAACAGCGAAGTTGACGACTCGTCGTCTGCGTTATTTCCGAAACAATACGAAATTCAAACATTTAAGAAAAAAAACGTATCATACTCCCATCTTAAACGTCAGCGATGTACTTGCAACCCCTCTGGTGTTGCGGATGTCCATAGGCGACGGTAATCGCTTTTAGTCCCTAGAGCGACATGTTTCTATAAGCACTAACAGTGCATGAGTAGCAGTGACGAAAACGTATTTAAATACGTGATTTAAACCGTGAATGATGGGTAATAAGTAAGGCACCCATACGAGGCACTTTTACATGGGATTATATAGATTAATTAGTTATGATTTTATTTAATTACCTTCACGATTTACAATGATGGTTCCAACCACGTTTGCGTTTTCATTGATCCTGATCATGGTCTCAGTCGCATTTGAACCCTGCAAGAATACGTATACTTTAGTCCACCGAGCAGGGCCGTCTTAAACTATGCTGGGGCCCCTGGGCACATAAGAATTTTGGACCCTTTTGAAAAGTAAAGAAAGATACTTAAGCTAACATTTTTCTACTATGATCTTCTATTTATTATGGGTAATCAAATATGCTGTTACTGTCTGTCCTTCGGGGCCCCCCGAGGATGGGGGTCCTGGGCACGGGCCCCGTGTGCCCTTATGGTAAAGGCGGTACTGCCCCCGAGGCATTTACTACTCGGTGTTTTACCCCACAAACTTACGTTGGTACCTTTATATCTATAAACTAGCCCGACCTGTAAGTGTAAAGGCAAAATATTACACTAGTCATTTTGCGTTCTAGACCGTCTTAATATTAAAAAAAAAATATCTGCAACTAAAAACAATCCAAAACAACCCCTCACAGCGTCAGTAATCCACAAATAAGGCGACTTATTTTAAAATTCAACCCTACCTACCATAGCATATTAGACTTTTTCTTTACTTACCATATAATTTTGAGCAATTTCCATAGCGCTTGATTTCCGCTTCTTTAAAACACAAAGAAGTTTATTAAAATTATAAACACTATAAAAGTATCCAAGCCGAAATCCAAGAAGTTGACAATCTTCTGTATGATTGAGAATCAACAGTTTCTTTTTTCCTGTCAGTAATCTGATTTATATCAAAAAGGTTCAATTTATCTTTAATGCATAGCAGAAAATAAAAAGCGGCCAAGTGCGAGTCGGACTCGCCCATGAAGGGTTCCGTACAAAGAATATAATACTCACTAGGGTTCCGTATCAGCAAGTAACATAGCGGAGCGCGCTGAATGTCGGGCTTTGCCCGACCAGTAAGTGTGAAGGGCGCCGCAGGCGCCCAGTATGTAGGAGCGCGCTCCCATTTAGGGCTTCGTCCGACCTATACGTGTGAAGGGCGCCGCGGCCGCCCAGTATGTAAAGCGCGCGAAACGCGCTGTTTGTCGGGCTTTGCCCGACCAGTAAGTGCGAAGGGCGCCGCAGGCGCCCGGTATGTAGGAGCAAGTGGCTTTTTATACCAGCGGCCCGCGGCCGGAATCCAAGGCCCACCTCCCCGACCAATCTCCCTATAAGTGACTCGGAGGTACATATACGCGACAGGAAAAATTTCGATAGCGCGATGTAGAACATTCGAAATACGAAAATTTACTGATGGCTATTTTTGAAATCTTTGGCACTTATGCTTTACTCTATGTCTAATAACAAAAGAGAAGAAAAAAAAGCGGCCAAGTGCGAGTCGGACTCGCCCATGAAGGGTTCCGTAACAGCAAGTAACAAAATAAAATTGGGGTTTACGGTTTATGACGTATTAAAAAAAAACTACTTACCAAATCTTGTTCAAACCAATTTTCGGTGGAAGTTTGCATGGTAATGTACATCATATATTTTTTTTAGGTTTATCATTCTCTTATTTTAGAAGTTGCAGGGGGACACACATTTTACCACTTTGGAAGTGTCTCTCGCGCAAACTATTCAGTTTAGAAGAAAATGATATTAGAAACCTCAATATCATTTTTGAAGACCTATCCATAGATACCCCACACGTATGATTTGATGAAAAAAAAATTTTTGGATTTCAGTTCTATGTATGGGGAACCCTAAAAATTTATTGTTTTTTTTCTATTTTTGTATGAAAATCTTAATGCGGTTTACAGAATACATCTACTCACCAAGTTTCAACAGTATAGTGCTTATACTTTCGGAAAAAAGTGGCTGTGACATACGGACGGACAGACAGACAGACAGACATGACGAATCTATAAGGGTTCCGTTTTTTTGCCATTTGGCTACGGAACCCTAAAAATGAAGAAAAGGTAAATTTAAAAAAGTAATGTTTCTGAAGAACTATGACTGAGGATGACTCGAAGAGTCCCTTAACACGAATCTGAAGTCGAAATTGAACAGAACGGTCGCCATCTTGAATTTCTTTATTTTCGACCCGATCTTGATGAAAATCGATATCTGAGGATCCGAGAGGCCCCTTAACACGAAACTGAAGTCGAAATTGAACGGAACGGTCGCCATCTTGAATTTCTTTATTTTCGACCCGATCTTGATGAAAATCGATATCTGAGGATCCGAGAGGCCCCTTAACACGAATCTGCGGTCGAAATCGGACGGAACGGTCGCCATCTTGATTTTCTTTATTTTCGACCCGATTTTAATGAAAATCGATATCTGAGGATCCGAGAGGCCCCTTAACACGAAACTGAAGTCTAAATTGAACTATCAACGTAAAACGAAACTGATTTTATTCGTATTAAGTCAAACGTATTAAGCGCCCTCCAGACTATGCGCGTGAATCGCGGGCGAAGCCGCGAACGCGAGTGTGGAGTCTAGTTCGCTGATATGCGAAATCGACTCCAGACTCGCGTTCGCGGCTTCGCGCCGCGATTGTGGAGCGGGCTTTAAAAGCAGTTTCGGTCAAAAAGCGCATGGCCTTATATCGGTAGTGACTAGTTTCAGAAAATCGCACTTTTAAACTACTGTTTCATAAATATGAACAAAAATTGTATCTATTAATCCATTAATTATTAGTATCCATTAAAAAAAACAAAGATGTTTACCAAATATCACGCGAGATTTCTACATCGCGCTAACGACTTTTTTATTGATTGTATTTAAGAGTATGGGATTATTTTTATTGTATTGACTTTATTCGTGACTGGTTGTTTATTTACTTAATCAATTAGTAAAGAGCGCTCTTTTTGATAAAATTAGGAGTAGGTACATACATATACCAGGCGGCGTAGCACGGTGACGTTTTTATCCCTTGTCACCATACCTGTCACGTTCTAACAAGTATGTAAGTGCGAAAGGGACGCGCATAGTGATAGTCGATAAAAATGGAACCGTGCTGCGCCCGCAGGTGGTGTGGATACTATTAGCCACGCCTTCAGCTTAGCTCATCTCTACGCTGAAATATTATTTCATCCACCGTGTTACTAGATCCAAGGGAGGAGGCCTACATCCAAGATTGGATCACCAAAAGGCCACCATGATGATGATTATGATTATCATAAGTCGAAATTGGCGAGCCAAATTGGCGTTTGCGTCCGCACGGCCTGGTTTTATCAGACAATTTAATCATATTGGCGAAAAATTGTTCTCCTCTGGGGCCTTATTCGACATGTACAACTGTCGAATTTCGCGTCAACTTCAATTCAACAGTTGAAGCTCATCAAGTGCGGATAGTTCATTTGGTACAACCAATAATTTAACAAAAAACAACTTTGTTATATTATTACTTTAAGGTTTATAATGGTTTGGTTTGGTTGTCACCTAACTGTGGATTGCTAATGTCAAATTTTGACAAGCAATGATTCGATTCAACGGAAGTTCAACATGCGACGTCAAAAGTGGCATGTCGAATAAGGCCCCTGGCCTATTGTATTAGTTTCAGAATAAATGTGCAACTGAATGAACCCCTATCTCATTTGACTCCCATGTTCTTTGCAGACATGCAAGTTCGCGTGGAAAGCGACATGTCCTCAGGAACGGAAGAAGACGTGAAGAAACTCTGCCAAGTCACGAGACAGTTGGTGAACGTGCGCTGCGACCTGGAGGAGATGCACATCCTGGTGCCCAAGTCCTGGAAGGACAATATTGACCATGAATGCAAGGACATCAGAGGATCGGTGCGTTATGCTTAGTCTGTTGACTATTACAGGAACTGTCTGAGAGAAAGATATTTAAATACATTTATGCATGCCTGCCTGCTGCCAACCGTAAGCTGCGAAATCACACACACTATACTTAAATCTTTCCCGGATCATACAACTACACACCCAGAAACAACGCGTATACCGATAGCGCCGAGTTTCTGGCAACAAAACACCTTACAGGGTGGGGTAGTCCGTAGGCGGTTGGAAGGAAAATCTCCAACGCAGCCGAGTAGGGCATGCTGCCGGATACCGGGCCGGTAGTTATCCAATGAGGCGAGGCTTACCTCTACATTAATACGAATTTAAACGCATCCACAGCTCCCCCTCTTCCAACCGGGCTGGACGCCTCTCCACGTTGCCAGCTCGTGCGGGCGGCGCCACTGCACACGCCTGCTACTCGCCGCCGGCGCTGATCCCAACATCCGTGACGTCATGGGCCGCACGCCACTCGACGTTGCCGGCTCGGCATTGTATTTTGATAAAGAGATTAAGGAAGACCAGTGAGTATTTCTTCAAACTTGGACACTTCATTTTCAGCTCGTGCGCGTCGACCCTAATATAAAAGAAGTAATGCGGGCTGCACGCCGCTTGAACCAGGGTGCTAGGCAAGAAGACAATCGTTGATAAAAAAAATGCCAAATAAAAACTTGGGTCCGATCGACTGCACTTAAGAATTGACATACATATATATGCTTTGTATCTCCATTTTGGACTTCACGGGCCTATAATTACCGGTCTTTTGATAGGCTTGCGTGGGGATATAGATCCAACACGTAGAAGCCCCTTGGAGAGCTTTCATTTCATATATGCTCATTATTACAAAAGCTACCGCAATCTAAAGCCTTTCTAAAAGACAAACTTCCTAAAATAGTACATTTCGATGCTAGTGCGGAAGGTATGTCATTACTTTTTGAGCAACTGTATTAAAAAAAATATTTTTTTAATATTTTTGAGCAACTGTATTAAAAAATATTTTTTACGACGTCTAACCGAGCTGTCACTGTTACCACTTTTGTTTAGTGTACGATTAACAATGTTTTTCTTATTTTTTCGCAACTGTATTAAAAAACGTCGTTCGATACACGTGCGGAAATGTCATTCTTCACTCGTCCCGAGTCTTGCCACTCGCCTGCGGCTCGTGGCAAGATATCTCGGTACTCGTGAAGTAATGACATACCTTCCGCACTAGCATCGAAATGTACTATTAATACAGTTGCTCAAAAAGTGCTACTTTACGTAGCTGTTTAGCGTGCGGAAAGTTGGTTATCTCGAACTAGTGCTTTTTACTTTTCCAATTTTTTTAAATTTATACTTGTTCCAATTCACGACTACTTATTGATGAGTGTTAATATTAGTCGTAATCAGCATAAAAACCTACCGTTAATGTAAGAATACGAAAAATATTACATATTTCATATTTAATTACTTACCTCTTCATCATTATAACACGTTTATTTTTTAATATTCAATATTGAAAATTCCGTTCTTAATAAGTTGACTGAATGGAACGGAATAGCTGCCAAACGCCCATAGATATAATATACTTAAAGACGACGTCTAACCGAGCCTCGGGACGAGTGAAGAATGACATTTCCGCACGTGTATCGAACGACGTTTTTTAATACAGTTGCGAAAAATAAGAAAAACATTGTTAATCGTACACTAAACAAAAGTGGTAACAGTGACAGCTCGGTAAGACGTCGTCTTTAAGTATATTATATCTATGGGCGTTTGGCAGCTATTCCGTTCCATTCAGTCAACTTATTAAGAACGGAATTTTCAATATTGAATATTAAAAAAGAAACGTGTTATAATGATGAAGAGGTAAGTAATTAAATATGAAATATGTAATATTTTTCGTATTCTTACATTAACGGTAGGTTTTTATGCTGATTACGACGTTTAAAGGAAACTAATATTAACACTCATCAATAAGTAGTCGTGAATTGGAACAAGTATAAATTTAAAAAAATTGGAAAAGTAAAAAGCACTAGTTCGAGATAACCAACTTTCCGCACGCTAAACAGCTACGTAAAGTAGCACTTTTTGAGCAACTGTATTAAAAAATAGGTTTTCTGTACTTTTGCACAATCAGAGGAAAAACTGGCATACAAGATTTCTTATACCATTTTTTTAAAATTTTGTCCATATCTCATATTCCAGTTTCGTCGACGTCCTAAAAATGCTCCTCAAAGCCAAAGGGCAGTTCCACACGATGCGCAGAGAGAAGGGGGTAGCCAACGTTGACACCCCGCTTCACACGGCCGTCATGTTGGACAGCAAGGAAGCCATTGAGTTACTTCTTGAGGCTGGGGCACAAGTGTCCTGTCTCAACAGTTCTGGGCTCACTCCCTTACACTTGTGCGTTAAGAAAGAGCAAGAAATAGCTTTGCAGGTGAGTCTTTATTATAGCACAGAGTGAGACAGACACATTAAGAGTGCAGCAAGGAAGCTATAGAGACTGCTGCTGGGGGCTGGGGCGCAGGTGTCCTGTCTCAACAGTTCTGGGCTCACTCCCTTACACTTGTGCGTTAAGAAAGAGCAAGAGATAGCTTTGCAGGTGAGACTTTATTATAGCACAGAGTGAGACAGACATATTAAGAGTGCAGCAAGGAAGCTATAGAGACTGCTGCTGGGGGCTGGGGCGCAGGTGTCCTGTCTCAACAGTTCTGGGCTCACTCCCTTACACTTGTGCGTTAAGAAAGAGCAAGAGATAGCTTTGCAGGTGAGTCTTTATTATAGCACAGAGTGAGACAGACATATTAAGAGTGCAGCAAGGAAGCTATAGAACTGCTGCTGGAGGCTGGGGCGTATATGTTCTGTCTCTTCTGTCTCTGATCTTGTTTATGGCGGTATCTTAAAAGGCTGTTGGTTTATAATATCACTATTATTTTAACAGGTATTAGCCAACTACGACTACAAGCACGCAGACCCTCTGTCTGCTGTAGTGGACGTGAAGGACGGGGAGGGACACACGGTGCTCCAAGCAGCTATCGAAGCGGAATGGGTGCCAGGAGTCTGCGTGGCGTTGGAGGCTGGAGCCGATGTCACACTGAGGGTAAGAAATTCTACTTTATCAAACCTACTACCTTCTTTTATTTATACAAAAAGTCCTTTTCCTTGAACAATTTTGTCGAAATGCTGTTACCCATTTCTAGAACTTTTTTTTATTGTAAATACCTCTATACTATAAGGTACTTATGTAAATTCTTCAGAAAATGTATGAATGTTAATATTGGTCAAATCCCCTTTAAGCAAGTAGTCTGGTGGTGGACTAACTTTGGTGGTACTATTTGTTTCAGGCCAATGACGGAGAGACTCCTATCCATTCAGCAGCAGCTATCGGCAACATCGAAGTGCTCAGCGAGATCCTCAGTCTCGCCAAACAGAGCAAGTTCATCGACTGCCAGAACGACGAAGGGGAGACTCCTCTATTCAAAGCCATCACCAACGGGCACGTGGCCTGCGTGCGAGCGTTGCTCAAAGATGGCGCTGCCATCGACAAAACTCTACCAGGAGACATTAATGTTCTCCACGTCGCTGCAGACCATGGGCATTTAGAAATACTCAAATGCCTTCTAGAATATGATCAGAGCTATCAAATGTTGAACGTCCTAACGGCAGCAGACAGGAGAGGCATGGGGCCGATACATTTCGCGGTGTCCGGCAACCATTATGAGTGCGTCAAGTTTCTTCTTGAGAAGAACGCTGACATCAGGCTGAGAACAACTTGTAGCCCTCACATATCTTCCACTCCTCTCCATATTGCTGCTGCCAAGAACTACTCAGAAGTCGCTAAAGTTATACTGGCTATGGATAAGACGACAATACATGAAGTTAACAGTATGGGCTGGTTCCCTTTACATACAGCAGCGCACCACAGCAGCCGCGAAGTTATAGCTTTGTTGCTGAAAGATGGCGGTAATCTGGCCGGTTACACTGACGGTCCAAAGAAATTCAGGAGAACAGCGATCGACATGCTTTTGAACAATCTATCTAAACCAACTGAATATTTGGAAGAGGTTTTAGATACTTACATCACTTCGAACACACAGAACTTACAGGAGAATGACTGTGTTGTTACAGTTGATTTCGCTGTTCTCATTCCTAATGTCTGCGAAATGGAACAGATGAAGGTGATTGAAGCGCTGCTGAAGACTGGAAACAGATATGGACAGAGAAGGTTACTCGTACACCCATTAGTCGAGAGTTTCCTCTTTTTGAAATGGAAAGTTTTGCTGCCATTTTTCTACACTATTATAGCGTTCTATGCATTTTTCGTCTTCTCGCTGTCTACGTTTGTGGTGTCTGTGTTCTGGTATAAAGACACGGATAAAGTGGCACCCGAATGGCTTAGCCCGCATATATGGGGATACATCGTATACTCTGCAGTTTTTGTGGTATTAATACAGGTAAGAAAGATTCTTAAAAAAGAAATACTACAATAAGGTACTATAATAAAATACGATAATAAGGTATCCCTTGTTAATTAATAACAATCTTGTTATTAATTAATATCTAATATAACTCAAATTCGGAGACCTTCGGGATTCGGGAGCATTCAATTCGCTGTTCAAATAGTATGAAGATGTTGTCCTGTTAACGTTTTTTTTCCCACGTGTTTCTTTATTATTTTCCTCACCAAACACAAAGGTAATAAGATACACAGACATTTATACATTTGATGACTACAAAATCCTCATTACAGGAGCTCCTATACATGAACGTGAAAAGCAGCCGCTACTTCCTCCAACTAGAAACTTGGGTGAAGTTTGGCTCCATCGGCCTGGCAACCCTCCTACCTCCAGCCATCACCATTAACTCCTGGATGGAAAGTGACTGGCCACGGCATGTGGCCACGGTGGCGCTGCTGCTGGCTTGGTTGGAGATGATGTTTCTGCTGTCCAGGTTCCCTAACTGGGGGTACTATGTGCTCATGTTTGGGAAAGTCGCGTCTAATATTGTGAAGGTTTGTTGATTGGTTAGATAATGACGTGTAGTTATATTTATATGATAAGTTTTGTATTCCATCAGTTAGTAGCCTTTATTTTATGAGATTATGAGCTATCCGTAGCTCACTCAAAACTGGCTGTCCTATATGTATATGTCCTATATGTGAAAATTTTGACACCCCAAATTGTATAATAAGAAATAATGGTATTTAAGCATTATTTCTTTGTAAACACAATGCCAATCCTGATCCTGTGAGAATTTTGGTAGATGATTTTTTTTTTAATTTTTAGAACCTGGTCTCCGTTTTTAACTGTCTAATGTGATATTTTAAATTACAGATTCTCCTCACCTTTGTATTCCTAGTCATCGGTTTCTCATTGAGCTTCATGATCCAGTTCCGCTCCACGGAACCCTTCGACGACCCCTGGTCAGCGCTGGTTAAGACCTTGGTCATGATGACCTCAGAATTTGAATATGAGGCCCTCTTCGATGACGACCACGCCAAAACACTCTCGACATCAATATCCGTAGTCAGATTCATGTTTGTTTTATTCCTGATTCTTGCGGCAATAGTCCTCATGAATCTAATGGTTGGTGTTGCGGTCAATGATATCAATGACTTAGAAATATTAGGAAACATAAGCAGACTTGCAAAACAAGTAGAGTTTCTAGGCACGTTAGATGTATTAGCCTACAATAGGTTCTTTCAAACGATATTGCCAAAAAGGGTGAATAATCATATCAAGAATAGAAGAAGAGTTATGGGAACAATTTGTCTGTGCCCAGGAAAACCTAGATGGAGGCACTACACAGTACTACCCTCAAAACTAAGAGACGCCATTTTAGACAAAGCCCAAGCTCAAGAGAAGCTAAAGGAAGTAGAGATGGATTTCAAACAATTTAGACAGAAGATGGATGAAATGCATGAAGTTCTTATGAAGAACGAAAAGAAGAAAGAAATCTTCGCCATTGAGGATAGGCCGGTAAAAATGAAACAAAGATTTGACGAAATAAACAAGCATTTGAAAAATCTGGACGACGATGTGGGCGACGTTAAAGATCAACTAGTCGAACATGAAAATACACAAACGTTTATAAATGAGCTTAATGTTAAAATGGACCAAATGTCGCTAGATATAGAGAATATAAAACAGTTTTTGTTAAGATTGGAAAGCAAGTTAAGTAAATAGATAGTACGTATTCATTTTGTATGTTACCAAAAAACGAGTTAACAAATTAAACAAACTGATTAATGACAAACTCTTTAATTGATTTCTTAAATTACCTAACCTTATTCTCATTACAATAATTACTACTAATAATATATGGTAATAATGGAAAAGATACATCGCATTCCACCAGACACCAGGCCCCTATTTCACCACACCGTCACCGCATCCTATCCGGGCCGTACCGCGCAGGGTCCGGGCGGCGGGGGTTACCGTAGCCTATGGAGGCCTGTGACATCAGTAACAGTGATGTCGACAATTGTCAAGCCTGTCACCGTCGTGAAATAGGGGCCAGTGTATCGTTTGGTGAATAATGGCAATCCATCCTATTAAATATAGCATTCGTATTTAACCGACACCCTGATGCTCGTAAGGAGTGTTTTTCTAAAATTCACCATTTATTTTGGAAATGGAAAATTTCCCATCCTCATACATAAATAGGTAACAGAACTTTCCGAAGTTTTTTCATGTGGAAATTTCTCCATTTTGGAAACTTTCCGACGTCACATCAGTATTAGGAACGGGTCGCGACCCACTAGTGGGTTCGGGAAATACTGATGACTTGGCATCTATTAAGTCCACCCAATTGTTTTCCTAAATGAAATCTTCTACTGAGGTCTGCAATTAAAACTATTCTATCTATACTTTGGCAACCCATTTCCATCAGTAGGAAAAGACGGAAAAAAAAATGTAGACGCAAAAGTGCTAGCATAGGAAAGAATATCGCGCCTTTTTCTACTGACAACGTGGATTTGCCAGAGTAAGGACTGATTTAGACGGCGCGCAAACTCTCATGCGATTTTAGTTATAAACATTGGTTATACGTCCAATTCGACCGAGCGATCAAAAACAGCAATGTAATGAAACTCGCATGCGAGTTCTCGCATCGTCCCGGGGCCTAAATCGGTATCGTCTTGGGTCGTCCCATTCGTTTTTCGTCAAGTTCTTAAATTAGTCCTATCCTGCTTTCGTCACTCATTCTACATTCGTCACAATCGTCGGTGGCTTTCAATGATACCCCTAAATCTATCCACAGGTGGATATTGCTGACTTTGCTTCCATACGACGCAATTCTCCAGCTGACTGACAGAAGGTGTCTTCTGATCACTTATTTCGTCCTCTCTGCGGGTTTTTTAGCCTTCTCCCTCTGAACGACGATGATGCTGAACTCCCGGTGCGGGGCCACCATCACCTCTTCCTTGCTGCTCTTTAGACGGAACACTAGTGGTTCGTCGAAGGGGTCCTATGTACAGAACAGATTTAAGGATTTAGGCGACTCCATACATCTAGCGCTACTTCAAGTATGGACATGGACTCGCGCGCGAGAACACAACTCATGCTGGACCGCCTGATCTGATGATGGAGTCTCCCGATTCAAGTACCTACTTATAAAATGCTACTATTTGAGCAGCACTATAACAGCCCAGTTAGTACGGTAGTAAAAGTAGTAAATATGGGTGCAATGCAACCGAAATAAGCGGTTACTCTCCCATACTAAATTTGTACGCTGGTGGCCTAGCGGTAAGAGTGTGCGACTTTTAATCCACGGGTTCGAACCCCGGCTCGTACCAATGAGTTTTTCGGAACGTACAAAATATCATTTGATATTTATAATACCAGTTGCTTTTCGGTGAAGGAAATCATCGTGAGGAAACCGGACTAATCCTAATAAGGTCTAGTTCCCCCTCTGAATTGGAAGGTCAGATGGCAGTCGCTTTCGTAAAAAGTAGTGCCTACGTCAAATCATGGGATTAGTTGTCAAGCGGACCCCAGGCTCCCGTGAGCTGTGGCAAAATGCGGGGATAACGCGAGGGAGAAGACTTGTACGCAGTGGCGGATTTGCAGTCTTTGCCGCCCTAGGCCCCCGGCCTTGTAGCCGCCCCTTTCTCAGCACCCATCATATTGACTACATTTTGAGTTATTTCTTGTTATCATCAGCGAATTTTTTGTCACAATTTGCCGCCCCCAAAAATCTTGCCGCCCTAGGCCCGGGCCTACTTTGCCTTAAGGCAAATCCGCCACTGCTTGTACGGTAATGCTTGTACCACTGCTTGGTGGTCTTTCCTAATAGCAACTAATAGATATATATGAAAGATATACGCACCAGCTCCATGATCAAGTGGTGGATCATGGTGCCTAGACGCTGCATGCGCGTGGCGTACCGCGTGGAGACAGACAGGTTGATGTTCGTCAGGATTGGAGATCCTGTAATATACTCAGTTTAGATGTAAGTACCATATTTAACCAAAAGGTATATTGTCGGTTGTCAATGAGGCACTATTTAGATTGTAAATCAACCTTATCGACAGCCGACAATGTGGTACCTTTTAGTTAAAAACTTCATAAATGTTGATACCAAATACTAATTATTACAAAATAAATTGAATTATGGATGAGCGAGATGAAGATGGATATTTCAAAGCTTAGAAATGAAGTAAAAGTCGAAAATCACAATGTCTTCGGTGAGATACGATCAATACGATGTATTAAGTATCCTCCAATTGTTAGGTATTTGTAAATAATAGGTACGAAATTAATTTGTATTAAGCAGAGACGTGTGTATGTAGAAATACCACAATGTTGATTGAGCTTTCTACTTTTTCTTTCTAAGCATTGTAGTATCGTTCGCAGATGTTTCTGCTTAAACAAAATTAATGTTAGATCGATTAAGGTGGTGGTACTAGTGCTTCACATGCTAATGCCCAATAGATGACACGACACCCTGCTGTCACCTCTGACAATGACTTCAGTTTCAAGATGACATGTACTGGGACTGCGTCGAGCACCAGTAGGTACCACCACCTTAAGTATTGAATATGTGGATATACCTTCCTTGTTAGCCATGATGACTGTGTCCACTGAGTCGCCGTCCATGATGCGGTCCACAATGGGATTCCTCTCGTTCATGAGGGCTGTCTGCAAAATACATATTAACAGTAGTTTGTTAACCAAGGGATGAAAGGCACTCATTACTGCCGAGGTAGTTTGGCGCTTGAACGCAGTGAGCACGAAAGCAATACAATACATATACAATACAAATACTCTTTATTGCACACCTCATAACAGAAAACAATACAAATAATACAGGAAGAAGAGGTTAAACAACAGGCGGTCTTATCGCTAAAAAGCGATCTCTTACAGACAAGCAATTTGCCTCAAGCCGAAATGGAGGTGAGATCGTCGCTTTCGCTCGGCCATTTGTTAAATAGTTACCGTGTGAACTAAAAAGGTGTCTCTGTCGTCTTTCAATAACTTCTGCATGATTTTCATTTCGTCTCACAGCTGTTATTTCAGTGACAATAATAGGCCATTCAGTAACGTTGACTAATGTTGAGTGAACAGTTCGAAATCCAGCAGGCTATGAACTATTGATTGTAAATAGTTAACCTCTTAAAGCTCAAGGTCCTACCTATAGTACCTCTTCAGTTCAATGAAATTTAAATTCTATTCAATCTGGATAGAGTCGCTTTTGCTTTAAATTGTTTCGGTTAATTTTCCAACAACGCAAAATCAACTCTTTTTCCTATACTATAGGTTCAAATTTCAGTAGCTAATTTTTGATTTTTCATTTGTATGGCTGGGACTTAGGAGGTTAATATTTAAGTTTATATCATGCCTATCCCACCTCGAATACGATAATATTTTATGGTGTTAATTTACCGGCCTAGGTCATACGTGCATGTGTGGAAAATTTATAGGTACAGTACCGGTCAAAAGTTTAAGTTCACTCTGTAAATTCGGTTAAATGAAGCTATAACACAATGTACTAATAAAAGTATTTAATAATCTTTTATTACATAATAAATTAAAGGTAATTCTCTAATTTAAAACCACAATTAAATAAAAAAGATCAGTTTTTGCCAACTTTAGACTCTTCAAAATATCCGCCTTTTGCTTTCAATGCTGCCATACACACTTTCGGCATTCGCGTAATTAGTTTTTGCAGTGTTGATGTCGAAATTTTATTCCAACAAATGTATAGGTATTCCCAAAGCTGTTCTTTATTAGTTGGCCGCATTTTTCTCACACTCCTGTCCAATTCATCCCATAACAACTCAATCGGATTGAGGTCGGGCGATTGAGGAGGCCAATCCATATATTTTAATTCTTTTTGGTTCTCTTTGGATGAAATGTAGTTTTTGCACAACTTCGACGTATGCTTGGGATCGTTGTCTTGTTGGAAAACAAAACCTCTGCCTACAATCCGTTTTCCAGATGGAAAAGCGTGACGTTGCAAAATGTTATGATACATTTTCTTATCCATTATGCCATTGACTCTCACGAGATCACCAACTTTATCACCCGCAAAGCATCCCCAGACCATAACTGATCCTCCACCGTGCTTCACTGTTGGCATCACGCATTGCTTTATCATTCGTTCGCCTACTTGTCGTCGAACATATTGACGACGTCTCCCTCCAAAAATTTCAAACTTCGATTCGTCAGAAAATAAAACTTTAGACCACTGTTCAGACGTCCAGTTTTTGTGTTTCTGGGCCCATTTCAACCTCTTAACTTTATTCTGACTACGTAACAAGGGTTTTTTGGCAGCAATACGACCTTTTAGACCATAGTTTCGCAGACGCCGTTGCACTGTCGAAACCGATACTCGCTGTTCTCGGGTGGCGTTGAGTTCTTCGCAAATTTCTGGAGCAGTTAGAGTACGTTGGCGTTTGCTCTGCACGCAAATAAATTGGTCTTCGCTTTTAGACGTGACTTTTGGCCTACCTGATCGAGATCGACTGCAATTAAGACCGGTTTTTCGTTTTCGTTTCAAAGTACTCACGACAGCGGTTTGAGAAACCTTCATTTTTTCAGCGATTTTCCGCGTCGTGTAGCCCTCATTTGACAGAGTTACAATAACAGCACGAGTTTCGACACTAAAATCGGCTTTGCGACCCATTTTAAATGATTTCTAACTTCACGAAATCTCATAGGAAATACGGAACAAAAATATTAAATGGATCAAATTTTCCGAATAACATAAAACGATTCCTCCAAGAGGTATTTTTATTGTTATTTGGTAGTCGTGGAAACAATTAAACGTTTGAAATTCAAAACATATTCTATATTTGAACATAATTAAATATGATAACCTTATTTCGCAGAGTGAACTTAAACTTTTGACCGGTACTGTATGTACTGTAAAACATTGCACAATACACATGCGGAAATGTAATTCGCAACTCGTGTCGATTTAAATTTTTAAAACACTCCCTAGTCCCTACGTTCTCCTTCGGTCGTGTACCTACATGAATTTATCGTCACTCGTTGCGAATTTCCTACTTTTGGTACTTGTATTGTTGGTAGAAAAATCTATATATATAAATGCAAGTGTCCTGACTGACTGACTGACTGATTCATCAACGCAGAGCCGAAACTACAAAAGCCAGAAAGTTGAAATTTGCACACCAGATTGAATTTATAAAGTGTACAAGAGATAAGAAGCAATTTTGAGAAATTCAACCCCTAAGGGGGTTAAAAAGGGGATGAAAGTTTGTATGGGGTTAAAGTCTTTTTTTAAGCTAGGAATTTGAAACTTCGTAAAAATATATATTTTTAAAATACAAGAATACTCATTTCAGCGTTTTTGAAAATTCATCCCCTAAGGTGGTGAAAAAGGGGTTGAAAGTTTGTATGGATATCAAAAAAAATTTCGATTGGTGGAGTTGAATCTTTGTATTTAGAGATATTATTAGAAGACTGGAAAAGTAATTTCAGCGTTTTGTAAAATTCATCCCCTAACGGTTAAAAAGGGGGTGAAAATTTTAATCTATTACAAATACTTTGAAACTTCTTAGAAAAGCATAATAGCCGATTACAAAAAAAAAATGATTGCAACGTTTTTGGAAATTCAACCCCTAAGGGGGTTAAAAAGGGGATGAAAGTTCGTCTTCGGGTGCAAATTTTATTTTAAGCTAGGAACTTGAAACTTTGTAAAAAAGTATCAAATTCAAATATAAGAAAACTAATTTCAGCGTTTTAAAAAATTCATCCCCCAAGGTGGTGAAAAAGGGGTTAAAAGTTTGTATGGATATCAAACATTTTTTCGAGCGCGAGACTTGAATCTTTGTCTTTAGGGATATTATTAAAAGGCAATAAAAGTAATTTCAGCGTTTTGTAAAATTCATCCCTTAACAGGGTTAAAAAGGGGATGAAAGTTTGTATGGGGTTAAAGTTTTCTTTTGAGCTAGGAATTTGAAACTTCGTAAAAAGATATATTATTAAAATACAAGAAAACTAATTTCAGCGTTTTTGAAAATTCATCCCCTAAGGTGGTGAAAAAGGGGTTGAAAGTTTGTATGGATATCAAAAAAAAATTTCGAGTGGTGGAGTTGAATCTTTGTATTTAGAGATATTATTAGAAGACAGGAAAAGTAATTTCAGCGTTTTGTAAAATTCATCCCCTAACAGGGTTAAAAAGGGGTTGAAAATTTTAATCCATTACAAATGCTTTGAAACTTCTTAGAAAGGCATAATAACCGATTTAAAAAAAAAGTCATTGCAACGTTTTTGGAAATTCAACCCCTAAGGGGGTTAAAAAGGGGATGAAAGTTCGTCTTTGGGTGCAAATTTTATTTTAAGCTAGGAACTTGAAACTTTGTAAAAAGGTATTAAATTAAAATACAAGAAAACTAATTCAAGCATTTTTGTAAATCATCCCCCAAGGTGGTGAGAAAAGGGTTGAAAGTTTGTATGGAGATCAGATATTTGGAGTGCGGAACTTGAATCTTTGTATAAGGGCATATTCTCATAATAGGTACCTATTATGAGAATACAAGAAAAGTAATTTCAGCAACCAACATCAAAATTCACTTGACTTAAAACTTCATACAACACTGCTAAAAAAGAAAAGTACTTAATTTCAACATTGCTTGGATATGAAAATTATAGGTACTAAAGATGTAAAATGTTGAAGATAAAGATTCCACGCGGACGAAGTCGCGGGCAACAGCTAGTTACTCTATATAGACTCAAACAAAATTAATGGGTAAGGTAAGTATAGAACACGACATTGTTTGTTTAATTTAGTTAAAAATGTCACGTTAGATGGCGCTGTTTCATTTAGTTGAATGCTATAAGTATAGAAACGCACAGTTACGACTTTCATACACTTTTCATAGTAACAGTGATTCGCCTTTGTCTCAGGAATCTATATAGACAGCAGGGAAATCCATTTCTAAATAGGCAAAGTTGCCCCCGTGACCCCGTGAGGCAATCTTAAGCAATACCTACGATATCTCATGCAGTGTGAAATGGCTTTAGGAAACCGTAGCCACAGTGAAATAATTGTCAGAATTGTTTAATATCATTTATTTAGTTTTAGATATATTTCTTATTTTGATAATTTGATATATTTGTGTAACTAGGCACCTATAGTTTAATTAGGTACCTACTCAGTCTTTCGAATAATATCTACCTACAGAAAAAATGTCTGATTTAAAAAATATGATGCGACTAAGACAAAAACATATGCCAGAGGTAATTTATTCTGATCAGTATTCAGTTCATACTGGTAAATATCAAATGATATTTCGTCCATGAGTTCCGAAAAACTCATTGGTACGAGCCGGGGTTTGAACCCGCGACCTCTGGATTGAAAGTCCGCTAGGACCTGACCGCTAGGCCACCAGCGCTCCATATCGTATTCAGTGCAGCTGTCTTATAAATTAGTCTCGCGAAATATGGCTTAGGGTCAAAAAACACCCTGTATAATAAAATTAAAAAACCGGGCAAGTGCGAGTCGGACTCGCGCACGAAGGGTTCCGTACCTTAATGCAAAAAAAGGCAAAAAAAAACGGTCACCCATCCAAGTACTGACCCCGCCCGACGTTGCTTAACTTCGGTCAAAAATCACGTTTGTTGTATGGGAGCCCCACTTAAATCTTTATTTTATTCTGTTTTTAGTATTTGTTGTTATAGCGGCAACAGAAATGCATCATCTGTGAAAATTTCAACTGTCTAGCTATCACGGTTCGTGAGATACAGTCTGGTGACAGACAGACGGACTGACGGACGGACGGACAGCAGAGTCTTAGTAATAGGGTCCCGTTTTACCCTTTGGGTACGGAACCCTAAAAATTATCTAATTGCAGGGTTTCTCGCATCAAACTGAGGATACAGTGTGCCGTATAGACGGAAACCATCATGTCATCGGCGTCCTATATTTGGAGAAAAGTAAGTTTAGCCAGTGGGGAGACACTCCTGACTTCGGGCAGACTCGGCTCCGTTCGGCTCAGCATTGCTCCGATTAGGGTTGGCACCACTTCACGTCCCTCTGCGTACACGACGGATAAGATGATCACTTGAATTTTGACAACCCTAAATAGCCGAAAAGGATAGTGCCATATATTCGAAAGGGACAGCATGATTCGACCCTGACTGAACCGATGTCAAACTTCGGTTTTGTAAGAAGTGTCCTTTCTGTACGGTAGTACCGTACATTGGGGTGAGTAGGGTCAAAACTGAAATTCAAACCTCGATAACATTTTATTTTTACATATGAAAACTGAATGGTGTATATTATAATAAGTGTTCCGGACGTTTGTATTTTAGATTTTATTTTATTTTAGGTAGATCCAATTTCATAACTTTGACGATAAAGAGGAAAACCCACCTCGTATTTGGGGTGAGAGGGGTTTTCATACAAAGGTGATTTTGGAAGATTGTTGGATCGATTTTTTTTACTATGCGTATTACTATAGCTCCGTTTTAAATTGGAATACATTATTTTTTGTAGCAGTAGCCTTAAAATACCTTCTCACCCCGTTTTACGGTACTATTATTTATTCTGTGGTTTAGACTAAAGGCTTTATTTAGGCCGCTGTTCTACCGCTGTAAACCTGAGAAGCGACAGTAGTATGTTATTTTATCTACTCGTCGACTGTAATGGTTGAATTAAGATTGCGTATACCAAACTATAATTGCGTACTTTTCATGTGTTTCTCCCAACTCAACTATAAATATTCATTTCGATACGCTGTAGTCAACTATAAAAATTGACCAATCACGTGCCACTTGCACCATTCACTAACCCGGGGTTAACCGGTTAAATCATGGAGTTACCATGGTTACCAGTACAATTTGACACTGGGTTAACGGTTTAACCGATTAACTCCAGGTTAGTGGAATGATGTCGCGCGTTGATGTCTTTTGTACTACATTAATTATTTAGGTTAAAATCCATCATCATCATTAGCAAACAATGATAATATGACAAACATTACATTATGACACTTTATGTCAAAAAAGGGACCTCAAGTATAATATCAAATGATGTTTTTGTTCTTACGTCCTTGAGTTGATCCTTATCTTAGACATGCAATACTTAATAATATAATAAGAGGAAAACAAATTGACCGACCCGCACTCGTCGCGATGTATTACGATATCATGGCAAATAAGGAAAATCTCGGCTCGACAAGTTTGACCAGAAGCACTGACACTGTACAAATATTGTTAGAATTTTACAATAAGGTTGGGCTTTGAAAAGTGTACTAAGGTGGTGGTAAGAGACACCGCGATATTTATAGCTCACCGCTGGGCGAGTAACTATAAATATCGCCGTGTCTCTTTTATTTACACGGGAGTGCTTATCTTTTGTTCGTGTTTATAGCCGATAGCTCATAGCTTACTAGCTCGCGGTGGGACCAGTGCCTAAGTGCTCGACATGCTAATGCCCAATAGATGACACCCTGCTGTCACCTCTATTGACAATGACTTAAGTTTCAAGATGACAATATGTACTGACCGCGTCGAGCTCCAGTACCACCACCTTACCATGACTATGTCTAAAATACAATAGTGTCGGCGAGCAGTAGATCTCGTAATCCTTCAGGCTTTCACCATTTCGAATAAAATAAAAACCGGGCAAGTGCGAGTCGGACTCGCGCACGAAGGGTTCCGTGCAAAAAAAAACAATAAAAAAAAGCAAAAAAAGAAACGGTCACCCATCCAAGTACTGACCACTCCCGACGTTGCTTAACTTTGGTCAAAAATCACGTTTGTTGTATGGGAGCCCCATTTAAATCTTTATTTTATTCTGTTTTTAGTATTTGTTGTTATAGCGGCAACAGAAATTCATCATCTGTGAAAATTTCAACTGTCTAGCTATCACGGTTCGTGAGATACAGCCTGGTGACAGACGGACGGACGGACGGACGGACGGACGAACGGACGGACAGCGAAGTCTTAGTAATAGGTTCCCGTTTTACCCTTTGGGTACGGAACCCTAAAAAGAAAAAAATATAGATCAAAATACAACTCTCCAAATTTCACGAGTTGAGAAAAATTGTGACCTGTTAAGGACGACTCACGTTAGACCGGGCCGTGTCCGGGCCGGATCTTACGGCGCTTACTTTTCTATGACATGACATGACAGGCGTGACGTGACGTGATACTTTCCATAGAAAACGATGCGCCAGAATGGTCGTATTAAGTTGTTCAAGTAGATCTTGTCAGTAGAAAAAGGCGGCAAATTTGAAAAATGTAGGAGCGAAGGGATATCGTCTCATAGAAAATTTTAATTTCGCGCCTTTTTCTACTGACAAGATTTGCTTGACCATCTTAGACCTACCCATGACCGATAGAATTGTTTCGTGTTTCAGATTTATTGAGCATGTGTACGATGAACGAGAGCACGGGCCAGATGCTGGCCGCCAGGCTGCCCGCCTTCACGGAGCTGGTGCGACAAGCCGTCTGCGAAATTGTAGGGCTCAATACATTAAGATAATATAATAGAGAGCGTTTATTCGAGGCAAAATAAAAGAAGAAAACAACACGTAAAATAACTTGACATATAGTTACCACGAAATGGTCCCGACTCAGCATGATGCTAGCCTGGCTGGGCTAGCGCTAGTGTTGGTATTAGGGCCACCCCACATTTAGCGTCTTTCGAGCGTCGGCGTCTACAACTCTATGGCCGCTGCTCGACGCAACGTCGCCGCAACGTCGACGCAATGCGCAGCGACGTCATTTTCCATAGCGCTGACCAGACGCCGACGCTCGAAAGACGCTAAATGTGGGGTGGCCCTTAGAACCGCGAGTCATTTGGGTCTGAATTTGAAGACGACAAGATTGCGCTTAAAAAACCTTCTGAGTCTTTTAAGTCCCGAGTGGAGTCCTTTATTGAGTCTTATTTAAGAGCAACTCAAAACGACTCGAGCCTCCGAATAAAGACTCCGTGAACAATTTTATAGGTTTTTCCTAAATAAAAGTAAAGACCTTAGGCGTTATTGCATGATTTATGCATCTAACCCACAAAATATAGCCCTTTAGTCTTTTATAGCCCCTCATCTCACATTAATTATTTTGATACCCTAGAGAAAACTTTGGAAGATCTTAGTCCGCAGTTCGATCATCGTATTATAATGGGCGACTTTAACACCTGTCTCATCAAAAACGATTCCCGTGCCCTTAAACTGCAATCAGTAGCTACTTCCCTAAATCTTAATATCCTGCCCCTCGCCCCTACTCATTTTCCTCATAATGGCCCTCCTTCCCTCTTAGATCTTATTTTAACCTCTTCTGCTGATTTAGTCGAGTTTCATGGACAGTTTAATGCTGCTGGTTTCTCGTGTCACGATTTAATATACGCATCCTTTAAAATTCGTCCTCCCAAACAAAGGCATAAGATTTTAATGCGCCGGGATCTTCGTAATATTGATTTGCAGGGGCTCCATAATGATATAGGCAATGCCGATTGGTCTAGAATCGATGGTTTGGCTGACGTTGACTCAAAGTTAGAGGCCTTTAATGGCACATTGCTTGCGATTTTTGATAAACACGCTCCGCTGAAGCCGATGCGGGTGAGGCACTTTCCAGCACCGTGGCTTACGCCAGATATCAAGTCACTCTTAGCCAGGAGGAACAGAGCCCGGGTCAAGTATAGGGCTGCTCCTTCAGAGGAAAACCATCTCTCCTACATCAATTTGCGAAACCGCTGCAACAAAACCTGTAGGGACGCTAGGCGCCGTTATATCCATAAAACCATTGATGACTGCCCCCCATTCAAGTTATGGAGGTTCTTGAGGTCACTGGGGGTGGGCAAAGTCTCTCAGTGCTCCTCAGACACTCTAGACCTGAACTCAATCAATCGGCATTTTAGCTCATCTCCAGTGACGTTGGATCCTTCCGTCAAGCAAGCTACATTATCTTCTCTTGCCAATAACTTTCGCTCTGACCCTGACTCTACCTTTGCACTTGACAATATTTCACCACAAGAGGTTGTCACAATCCTAAAAAACATTGAATCGAAGGCTGTTGGTGAGGATCGCCTTAGCCTGGACATGCTTATGCTGGTGGTGGATAGAATTGCTCCTATCCTATCCGAAATTATAAATTTTTCCTTTTCCACTGGTACATTTCCTGCTATGTGGAAACTTGCTCATGTTATCCCTCTTCCTAAAACTTCTAATCCCACATCCTTTTCCCAATATCGGCCCATCTCCATTCTACCAGTTTTGTCTAAAATCATCGAACACTTTGTTAATCGTCGCCTCCTTTCACATCTCCACAAGCATGATTTGTTGAATCGATTTCAGTCAGGTTTCCGCCCCGGGCATAGCACCGTCACGGCTTTGGTGAGGGTCACTGATGACATTCGTTTTAATGTTGAAAATAAAAAGCTCACGGTTCTTGTACTTTTAGACTTTAGTAGTGCCTTTAATACGGTTGATTTTGATATTCTCCTTCATATCCTTCGTACGTTAAATGTTTCACATGCAGCTCTGTCCTGGTTCCGTAACTACCTCTTTGGGAGGCGCCAGCGTGTCAGGGTTGACGACAAGGTCTCTGAGTGGTGTGACCTTTCTGCTGGTGTCCCCCAAGGAGGGATACTCTCTCCTCTCCTTTTCTCAATATTCATTAATGGCATTACTGATTCATTAAATTGTAGCTACCACCTTTACGCGGATGATTTGCAGATATACGCAGCGGCTAGCATTGATGACTTTCCATCTTTAGTTGATAAAATTAATAGCAACCTTGAAACAATTCGTTGCTGGGCGAATAAGTTTGGTTTAAAAGTTAATGCAAAGAAATCGCAGGCGATTTTTATTTATTTTATTTGTTGATTGTCATTGGTGGTCCTCACTTTGTGTCCAAATTGTCGGAGATGGTGGTACCCAAAGTACTTTTTGACGGAACAATTATCCCTTTTTCCTCTACAGTTAAGAACTTGGGTATCATCATTGATCAAACTTTGTCCTGGTCAGCTCATGTTTCCGACATTAGCAATAAACTTTTTGCGTCTCTCCACTCACTGAGGCGTCTTCAAAATTTCCTTTCTCTCCAAACTAAAATAACGCTTGCTTGTTCACTTTTACTTCCTTTGTTAGACTATGCTGATTCTGCTTTTCTAGACCTCAGTGAGGAGCTTCTGGATAAACTCGAGCGACTGCAAAATATCTGTATTCGATACATTTTCGGTCTGCGTAAGTTTGATCATGTTTCCCAGTTCCGATCTCAGCTTGGCTGGCTTCCGATTCGTCGTCGTCGAGATATGCATATCCTGTCATTGCTTTTCAATGTTTTATTCAATCCTGCTGCGCCACCTTACCTCTCCGAAAGATTTAGTTTTTTAGCTGCTGGCAGTGGTCACCGTCTTCGATCAAGCACCAATCTTTCACTCGCAATTCCATCCAATAAGACGCGCACTTACAAAAAATCCTTTACTGTCCACGCCGCTAAGTTATGGAACGAGATTCCGGTGTCCGTGAGGCAATCCCAATCTGTAGCATCACTCAAGGAGAGGCTTAGAAAATTGTGGCTTTCCGATACTTAGATAATTCTGTTTTTCCCGATTAAGTACCTATTTCTTTCATTTCCTTTACTTTTCTGGTTCGAATTAATATCTATATATCTATTTATATTATATGTTGAGTATTTATTTATTTTTATTTATACCTATATATATTATATGTATATGTACTCTTGTATTGTTATATTTCTATTTATGTATATTTGGAGTAATGTGTATTCAAAACGTGCATTTTATTTATTTTAGGGATTATACACTTTTGCTTTTGTTTGTCATTCATCGTTACTTCTGTTCTACTCATTTCCTCAAAGGTTAACTGGAAGAGATCCCATTCAGGGATAAGTTCGCCTTTGTTGTATTTAATTGACTCTGTACCTGTGTTTCTCGTGTTTATATTTCTATGTACAATAAAGTAAATACATACATACATACATACAATATACATAAAGATAAGGGGTCATCCATTAATTACGTCACACGTTTAGGGGGTGGGAGGGGGTCAAGAAAATGTGACATGTTGTGACATGGGGGAGGGGTTTAACTTCATCACTATACATGGAAGTAGGTAATTTTCGTTCCTAATTGGTTTTGTGTTATAAAATTGCTAATATTTCTTTTATAAATATATTTCTTTATTAAAAAAATAATGCCGAGTTAGGATTGCCGATTTGTTGAAAACAAAATTGCCTAAAATGTGACGTCACACCAGGTGGGGATTTAAACTCGAGTTCTTTTCAACTAGACTCAACTCTCAAGCAACTTGCGTCCTTTTCAGAGAACTCTCGTTTTCTCGTTTTTTCTCAGGTGGGGATCCCCACCTGGTGTGACGTCACATTTTAGGCAATTTTGTTTTCAACAAATCGGCAATCCTAACTCGGCATTATTTTTTTATAGGGATTTGCAAAATGTGACCAAGTGTGACAAGGAGGGGGGGAGGGGTCAAAAAACCTAGAAATTCGTGTGACGTAATTAATGGATGATCCCTAATGCATTTCGAAATTGTATGAAAAAAAACGAAGGTTCTCTGAAAAGGACGCAAGTTGCTTGAGAGTTGAGTCTATTTGAAAAGAACTCGAGTTTAAACTTAATTCTATGAGTCTGAAAAACTGAGTCGAGTCTTGAAGGAGAGGACTCAAAGGGCTCGAGTCCTATCCAGCACCAGCGAGCGCTGGTCTTCCGTCGGGGCCCATGGGGCCGATTTTTGAATTTCGACGTGACTCGACGAAAACGAGTGGTCAATACCACTCCATTCCAAATTTCTATCGCTCGTATTTCAAAAATTTGCATTTCACTGTTTTCCACCGATTTTCGAGTGACGAAATCGAGCGATCGAAATTCAAAAATCGGTCCCCTGATCTGTATTAAGGCGTAACGTAATTAGAGTAACGGTAAATTAGAGTGAGTGAGATGGTTGTTCGAAATCACCTATTTTCTGTCACAGGACGTGTTAGAGGAGCTGGTAGCGTATCGCATCGAGACTCGGAACGTGGAGCTGCTGGTGGCGCCCGCGGGCCACTGCACCGCCGCCGTGCTGCACAAGAGGAAACCAAACAAGCGAACATAAAGGGGAGTCTAGACGGGATGATCTAATCGACCGATTTTATCAAGAAAGAAATTGGGGTCAATCTCCAATTAAATCACCAATTTTTAGTTTTATGGTGCTATTTAAGCGCTCTAAATTTATAAGAATACCCTCAGATGCGAATACTTGAGTCAAAAATTGGTATTCTTGCGTCTTGACATCAGTTCTATTGGTAATATCGGTCATAATAATCGGCGGTCAAAATTAAGACCGATTTGATCGGACAATTTAATCAGATTAGCGAAAAATTGTCCCGTCTGGACTGGCCTTCCTCCTATCGTACTCTATCTCTATCAAGAAGAAACAAGACAACATATTCTAATTTCATATCCAACCATAGTCGAACCGGCCAAGTAATGCTGTTACCAGATGATGCTAATAAATAAGAGGTGAGTCACAGTTGAGAGGGATAATTCCTGTTTTTTTAACCCCCGATGCAAAAATAGGGATGTACGTTTGATGCCAATGTCTGTCTGTGGCATCGTAGCTGTCAAACGGATGGGCCGATTTTGAAGCGATTTGTTTACGTGAAATGTGTCTGTCACATGTTTCTTTGGGTTATTCTTAGTTATTATGATTAAAATTGATCCAGCAGTTTGAAGAGTATCAGCTCTTTTCCAAAACGATGTAAGGCATTTTCAAGGCAAGGTGGTTTAAAATCTCATGATTAGTATAGGGGGTTTAATTATCGCGGGGGAGGATGGGAGCATTAATTACATGTGTTAAAATACGCAAGAAAATACAACGGTTTCGCACGTTATTATTACGAAGAATAATTTTTGTTTTTTAATTAATATTGATTTCCGCAAAGTAGCTAATGCTTTGATTCTATTATTTATTTAAGTAGGTACCTATCTACCTAGCGTAAGTATGGCTAAAATATAAGGGAAGTGCTTCTGGATTTATAGATATTTAACAGCCATTTTCAAAATTATCCCACTGTCGAAGTTATCCGAATGCACCTTACTTAAAAAGTCTACAACAAGAGTAAACTAGTTCTTAAACTGGATGAGATCAAAAACAGTATATTTGTTTTACATGTAAACTTTTTGTGGAGGTTAGCTTATATAAATATAAAATGTAGTGGGGATAAGCCCAGTTGCGTGTGCGCAGGCTTTGTGGTACAAGGCCCGTGTGGAACTTTATTTTATAGTGTTTGTTTTATTACGAGATGAAAATAGTTTTGTGTGTGGCGCTTTGCGCTGTCGGTAAGATTTACTTTTAAAATGCCTATCTTGTTTATTTATATGTCGGCGGCCGATCGTAAGATCAGGCAGATCGTAATGTTCCTATATAATGTTTTGACGATAGTCACATTTAACCAATATATATATAGGTCGGTTAGGTTAGTTTGGTTGCTTCAGATGCCCGAAGGGCAAACTGCCCAGAAATAAGAGCCCCGCGTAGCGGGGCTCGGTCCACTCAGGGAGCGAGTCGAAGATTTTCACGTTTCACGATTTGCCTGGGAATTTCACGATATGCCTGATCTTACGATCGGCCGCCGACATATATGTATATATATATATATCGGGGAACTCGGAAACGGCACTAACGATTTCGTTAAAATTTGCTATATGGATGTTTTCGGGGGCGAAAAATCGATCGAACTAGGTCTTCATCATCTTTGGGAAAACGGGCATTTTAAAGTTTTTATATATTTTCCGAGCAAAGCTCGGTCTCCCGGATATTTAATATTATAAATGGAGTACAAAGTCCCCTGTGTGTGTACCTAGTAAGTAGTCTGTCTGTTACCTCTTCAAGCTTAAGAGTGCTATTACATTTCGGGGTTGAGCGAGTTTAGGTATTTTACGCGCTGCGGCAGGCCGTGCGAGCTCAGTATTCCGATCCCTTCTACCACACTCGCACTACCATGATGGATTAAACATTCTTGATCCTTCGCGAAGCATATTGAAATCAACCATAACAACACTAACTGTACTTAACTTATAAAGTCCTAAAACTGTTATTTGGTAAGTACGAAAATACTAAATGCAGTGCAAATGTACATAGGGGCTGTTCATAAATTACGTCATCTATTTTTGACCCCCCCCATCCCTCAAATCATCCAAAAATCATGCTTCGGATGACTCTGTTTCCTCCTACGTCATGCTACCATCATCCGATGTCCAGACCCCCTCCCCCCCTCCTCCCATTTGAAACGACGTAATTTATGAATAGCCCCATACTCGTACTTATGAACGTGTATTACTCGAAAGAAATTATAGGTACTCGCTTATTTACAAGAAACAAGTTACAAGAAACTGAAGATACACAGGGTCTGACGATGGAGCTGGAAGGTGGCCACGGGTACCAGTCTATCATGTAACTAAACCACTTCGTGTTTGGGCTCGTTTGATTCGTCTCAACAAGATCTTTGACACAAGACAGTACTCAGGGTCTGATGATGGAGCTGGAAGGTGGTCACCATTACCAATCAACCATACAACTAAACCACATCGTGTTTAGGCTCGTTTTATTCATCTCAACAAGATCTTTGACACTATATAGGTGATACTCAGAGTCTGATGATGGAGCTGGAAGTTGGTTACCGGTACCAATCAACCATGCAACTAAACCACTTCATGTTTAGGCTTGTTTGACTAGTCTCAACAAGATCTTTGACACTAGGTGATACTCAGAGTCTGATGAAGGAGCCGGAAGGTGGTCACCGGTACCAATCAACCATGCAACTAAACCACTTCATGTTTAGGCTCGTTTGATTAGTCTCAACAAGATCTTTGACACTAGGTGATACTCAGAGTCTGATGATGGAGCTGGAAGGTGGTCACCGGTACCAATCAACCATGCAACTAAACCACTTCGTGTTTAGGCTCGTTTGATTCGTCTCAACAAGATCTTTGACACTAGGTGATAAACCAAACACGAAGCCAAAACAAGAAGTGGTTCAGTTATGTGATAGACTGGTACCCGTCGCGACCTTCGAGCTCCATCATCAGACCCTGAGTAGTATCTTGTGTCAAAGATCTTGTTGCGACGAATCCCAACATGGATGGGCATCAAACGAGCCCAAACACGAAGTGGTTCAGTTACATGGTAGACTGGTACCCGTGGCCACAGTCCAGCTCCATCATCAGACCCTGAGTACTAACTTGTGCCCAAGGTCTTGTTGAGAGGAATCAAACGAGCCCAAACATGAAGTGGTTCAGTTACATGATAGCAGTGTTGGCAAAAAATCAATTCGAATTGACGATTGAGAACTGACCGATCAATTCGAATTGACGATTGACGAAACTAATTCTAAATCTACTGATTGAAGATTGACGATTACTAATCGTTAATTCGAATTGATCGGTCAATCCTCAATCGTCAATTCGGATTGACGATTACTTTGTATGTACCTACCTAATGTCCTTTTTATTTAGGCCATTTTTGTGAAACTGACCAAATGCGTTCAAAAGCGGTGTCTGAGTTTACCAAAGGTTCCGAAACATGTTTCCGATGGCTATATGAAGGATGTCCTTTTTGGAACATTTTCGGGACTTTCCTTGAAATTAACCGATAGCGTTCAAAATCGATATCTGAGGTGCTCAAAGGTTTCGAAACTTGTTTCCGAGGGAAATATTGAGAGATGTCCTTTTTTGGGACATTTCTAGAAATTACCCGATTGCGTTTAAAATCGATATCTGAGGTAAACAGAGGTTTCTAAACATTTTTTCAACTGCAATATTGAAAGGTGTCCTGTTTTGGGACATTTTAGTGACATTCTTTGTATCTGACCCTGACCCTGTGTATCTTCAGTGTCAAAGATCTTGTTGAGACGAATAAGACGATCCTAAACACGAAGTGGTTTAGTTTCATGGTTGATTGGTACCGGTGACCACCTTTCGGCTCCATCATCAGACCCTGAGTACTATCTTGTGTCAAAGATCTTGTTGAGACGAATCAAACGAGCCCAAACACGAAGTGGTTTAGTTGCATGGTAGATTGGTACCGGTGACCACCTTCCGGCTCCATCATCAGACCCTGAGTACTGTCTTGTGTCAAAGATCTTGTTGAGAGAAATCAAACGAGCCCAAACACGAAGTGATTTAGTTACAGGATAGACTGGTACCCGTGGCCACCTTCCAGCTCCATCATCAGACCCTGTGTATCTTCAGTGTCAAAGATCTTGTTGAGACGAATAAAACGAGCCTAAACACGAAGTGGTTTAGTTGCATGGTTGATTGGTACTGGTGACCACCTTCCGGCTCCATCATTAGACCCTGAGTACTATCTTGTGTCAAAGATCTTGTTGAGACGAATCAAACGAGCCCAAACACGAAGTGGTTTAGTTGCATGGTAGATTGGTACCGGTGACCACCTTCCGGCTCCATCATCAGACCCTGAGTACTATCTTGTGTCAAAGATCTTGTTGAGACGAATCAAACGAGCCCAAACACGAAATGGTTTAGTTGCATGGTTGATTAGTACCGGTGACCACCTTCCGGCTCCATCATCAGACCCTGAGTACTATCTTGTGTCAAAGATCTTGTTGAGACGAATCAAACGAGCCCAAACACGAAGTGGTTTAGTTGCATGGTTGATTGGTACCGGTGACCACCTTTCGGCTCCATCATCAGACCCTGAGTACTATCTTGTGTCAAAGATCTTGTTGAGACGAATCAAACGAGCCCAAACACGAAGTGGTTTAGTTGCATGGTAGATTGGTACCGGTGACCACCTTCCGGCTCCATCATCAGACCCTGAGTACTATCTTGTGTCAAAGATCTTGTTGAGACGAATCAAACGAGCCCAAACACGAAATGGTTTAGTTGCATGGTTGATTAGTACCGGTGACCACATTCCGGCTCCATCATCAGACCCTGAGTACTATCTTGTGTCAAAGATCTTGTTGAGATGAATCAAACGAGCCCAAACACGAAATGGTTTAGTTGCATGGTTGCTTAGTACCGGTGACCACATTCCGGCTCCATCATCAGACCCTGAGTACTATCTTGTGTCAAAGATCTTGTTGAGATGAATCAAACGAGCCCAAACACGAAGTGGTTTAGTTGCATGGTTGATTGGTACCGGTGACCACCTTTCGGCTCCATCATCAGACCCTGAGTACTATTTTGTGTCAAAGATCTTGTTAAGACGAATAAAACGAGCCTAAACACGAAGTGGTTTAGTTGCATGGTTGATTGGTACCGGTGACCACCTTCCGGCTCCATCATCAGACCCTGAGTACTATCTTGTGTCAAAGATCTTGTTGAGACGAATAAAACGAGCCTAAACACGAAGTGGTTTAGTTGCATGGTTGATTGGTACCGGTGACCACCTTCCAGCTCCATCATCAGACCCTGAGTACTATCTTGTGTCAAAGATCTTGTTGAGACGAATCAAACGAGCCCAAACACGAAATGGTTTAGTTGCATGGTTGATTAGTACCGGTGACCACCTTCCGGCTCCATCATCAGACCCTGAGTACTATCTTGTGTCAAAGATCTTGTTGAGACGAATCAAACGAGCCCAAGCACGAAGTGGTTTAGTTGCATGGTTGACTGGTACTGGTGACCACCTTCCGGCTCCATCATCAGACCCTGAGTACTATCTTAAGTCAAAGATCTTGTTGAGCCGAATCAAACGTGCCCAAACACGAAGTGGTTTAGTTGCATGGTTGATTGGTACCGGTGACCACCTTCCGGCTCCATCATCAGACCCTGAGTACTATCTTGTGTCAAAGATCTTGTTGAGATGAATAAAACGAGCCTAAACACAAAGTGGTTTAGTTGCATGGTTGATTGGTACCGGTGACCACCTTCCGGCTCCATCATCAGACCCTGAGTACTATCTTGAGTCAAATAAATACATATAGAATGTCAGGTCGTTTCAAATATTTTTAATCCTGTCCGGTAGTTTATTAAACTGGTATTAAAAATTATAATACTATAAAAACAGTGCTAGGATCAAAGTCTCTCGTTGCGGTTTACACGCACACAGTATAGCGTTTTACACGGCGCCCGCCGCACACAATGATAAAAAACCTCGTCGTCGACGTTGAAAATGTGCGGAGCCGACCGACACACGTCCTGCCTGTACAAGCTCTGCCGCGGCACTGAGCTGGCGAGCGCGCGTCATCGGTAATATAGAGTAGTTTTCAAAAAATTGTCAAAAAATTATAGTAGAATTTCATAAACACTAATGTATACCAACAGTATAAGCAAACGTTGCAGATTGCTTGAGTATGAAAATGACTTCGATATTAAGTAGATTTTCGTAGAAATTGACACTTGTTTCGGAGAGAAAATTGAGTTCGTTTTACTTTGATTTTCTCTTTCTCAAAGGTATGTAGGAAAAATATCGTTTGATATGCCTAAAGTACAGGGTATTAGTAATACAAAATAGCCAGGTTTAGCAGAGTAAACTTCTCAACATTTCCAAATAAGAGCTTGCCGTTCAGTGCTTCACGCGGTTTTTCGGAAACGACCATCAGAAAAAAATTCATTACTAATTTAATAAGTCCTTTTTCTAATATTTACAACGATATTTAAAAAGATAAGAAGACGCTTTTACTGGAACAAGTACTCATTGTTTCTAATAATGAGCACAAAGTCCTGAATTTCGTCGACTAGTATCATCAATTTTGCATTATTTCGACTTTTCTTGTAAGAGCGCTCTTAAACCGCTGAAGGGATTTCGATGAAATTTGGTATGGATACCTATAGTTCGAACTCCGGGAAAAAGGATAGGATAGTTTTTAACAATCATCATCATCGTCCCAAGCAGACGATGTCGCGGGCAGAAGCTAGTAAGTACGAGTATTAGTGTTTGAAGATTATCTGAGGTATGAGATCATGGGGTCAAAAAACATCACACGGACTAGAAATCAGGTTTTATGCATTGCATAACCAAATATCCTAATAACTAATATTATTAATGCGAATGTAACTTCCGGCGCGATTCGGGAAATGAATTAGAGATTAACTAGATACAAATAGTAAATATATGTGACGTCCCACGGCAAAAGGTACCTTATGGCGGCTGGCGCGTACGTCGCATAGCGCCGCAACAATATTGGAGCGGCGTTAATAATAACCGCCATAAGGTACCTTTTGCCGTGGGACGTCACATATCTTTACTATATCGTATCTAGTTAATCTCTAATTCATTTCCCGAATAGAGCCGTTAGTCTGTCTGTCTGTATGTATGTAGCATAGAGTAATATAAGTAAAGAAAGAGTGGTATCTCCATACATCAGTTTCCTTACCAAAACGCGCGTTATTTCGTTGTCGACATCTAGCGTCATGTAGCGGAATTTATCAGTACTGCTAGCTCTACGTGTTGGCTTCGGCTCCGCGCAACCCTAAAAACCGGGCAAGTGCGAGTCGAACTCGCGCACGAAGGGTTCCGTACCATAATGCAAAAAAAGTAAAAAAAAAACGGTCACCCATTCAAGTACTGACCCCGCCCGACGTTGCTTAACTTCGGTCAAAAATCACGTTTGTTGTATGGGAGCCCCACTGAAATCTTTATTTTATTCTGTTTTTAGTATTTGTTGTTATACCGGCAACAGAAATACATCATCTGTGAAAATTTCAACTGTCTAGCTATCACGGTTCGTGAGATACAGCCTGGTGACAGACGGACGTTTTACCCTTTGGGTGCGGAACCCTAAAAAGACTAGTTTTCATCCAAACACACATACAACGTTAGATATAATGGAAGACCAGTGAACCTTGCTGCAGTTGCTCGCTGTAAGGTCAGCTTGTCTCTTACAGACAAATATATAATAAAGACTTCGTAAAATAAAACTCGGCAGCCGCCATACATGGAAATTGCTCCACCGACAAGACTCATACTCTTAAATATATGATGATAATGAAAATAAAACTAAATAAATAGAAGAGGCCCAATTTCTTAAAAATGTATTTTCATTTTATTAAATTAGTATTAGTTTTTATTTTTAAATGAGTTTTATTTTACCTAAATACAGTTCTTCATTGCGGCTGAAACGCTATAATATATATTATTGTGTAAAAATAACAACTGAGTGCAATTACGAATGTAGTAAACTGCAGTCGCGTTGAACCCATATTGGGTAGAATCATGAACAGGAAGAATCCCGATTGCGTTAAAATAACGGCTGTATTGAATCACGGATGTAGTAAATTGCGGTTGCATCGAAAAAATATTGCGTAGAATCACAAATAGGAAGAATCTCATCATCATCATCATCATCATCATCTCAGCCATAAGACGTCTACTGCTGAACATAGGCCTCCCCCTTGGACCTCCATTTGCACCGGTTGGAAGCAATCCTCATCCAGCGTCTTCCGGCGGCCTTAACAAGGTCGTCTGTCCATCTTGTGGGTGGACGTCCTACGCTGCGCTTGCTAGTCCGTGGTCTCCACTCGAGCACTTTTCGACCCCATCGGCCATCTTCTCTGCGCGCAATGTGGCCTGCCCATTGCCACTTCAGCTTGCTAATCCGGTGGGCTATGTCGGTGACTTTAGTTCGTCTACGGATCTCCTCATTTCTGATTCGATCACGCAGAGAAACTCCGAGCATATCCCTCTCCATAGCTCGTTGAGCGACTTTGAGTTTTGAGATGAGGCCGATAGTGAAGAATAAGGGAAGAATCTCAATTGCGTAAAAAAAAAACCACTGTGTGGATTTGTGGAATCACGATGTAGTAAACTGCAGTTGTGTGGAATCCATATATGTAGTATGGGAATCGCAAATAGGAAGAATTGCGTTTGTGTTATCGATCGCATAATCCGTTCAGTGAAGGATTCAGGTGGTTTTGTATTTGGTTAGTTAATCAACAAATGTTATAAATTGGGTCAAGCAGATCTTGTCAGTAGAAAAAGGCGGCAAATTTGAAAAATGTAGACGCTAAAGGATATGGTCCCATAGAAAATTTGAATTTCGCGCCTTTTTCTACTGACAAGATTTGCTTGACCATCTATAACTACCCGAAAATGTACAAAATATTTGTTTACTTTTATTTAAGTACCTAAAGATACACAATATAAGTGCCGCCATCTACAATTATGATGAAGCTCGGTACAATTTTCGGGATTAACAGTATTTGCGATTAGCTGGTCCCTGGTATCATTACCAGTGTGTATAAACAACCAGTGTGTGTGTGTGTATTCACAAAAACATCGGCGGATTCACCTTGAAATTATATTTTACATTCGATCAGTTGATATCTGATTAAAGTACATATTTGTATAATGAATACTCAAAGAATGTTACTTAATTAAAATTGGATTCCAGTTTGATCTGATAACTATTTGAGGCTTTCCATCACAGATGGGTCCTTTATATCTGAAATTCCAACAGAAATTCCAATAGAAGGTTCTTATTGCACATGAAGCATAAGGAAGCCCTTCATTGATGGAAAGCCACAGTCGTCCTTTGTTGTGGATGTTTTTATGGGATGAATATTTACAACTTTAGTTTGTCGATTTATAAACCTGTTCTTTTTTGGGACGTGAATAAAAAAGGAAAATAGGTATTATATAATAACCGCGTGCGACTTTTATGTGATGAACGCAGCCTTAGACGCAATTGCGTTTATCACACACCCATTTTACGTAACATCAGATACTTAATGGTAAAACCATTCATTTGCATACAGTGGTACTACTAAACGTTAGCATTATAAATAAATAAATATTGGGGACATCTTACACAGACCAACCTAGCCCCAAACTAAGCAAAGCTTGTACTATGGCTGCTAATAGGCGACGATATATATACTTATACAGATAAATACATACTTATATACATAGAAAACACCCATGACTCAGGAACAAATATTAGTGTTCATCACACAAATAAATGCCCTTACTGGGATTCGAACCCAAGACCATCGGCTTCGCAGGCAGGGTTACTACCCACTAGGCCAGACCGGTCGTCAAAGAAAGAAGGTAAGCGATCTTGACATGTCGTTTAATTGAATAATTCTTTTTAATAATCAGTAACAATTACTTATGAAAGCAGAAGAATATAAATATTATTGTTAGATTCATAATTGTTACATATTTGCTGTGACTGACTTATTTTTAAAACGTGTTTTTATTAAAAAGACACATCAGGATTGTTTACCTTTTTTCTAATGCTAAAAAAACGAACTATAGGTTATGTAGGTACATATATCTAAGTATGTTAGGTTACAAAACTCGTTGACTCTTTATATTTAGCTCAGGCCAGGCCGGTATTCTTTTGTTTTTCATTGCGAAACCCGTTTAATATATCCCTAAAGGGGTAGTATAGTGGAGTTCATAAATATGTAGTCATTTATTCACCTTAATCCATTTCTATAAGGTGAAAATAGTGGATTGTTAACCAAGGGGTGAAAGGCACTCATTTCTGCCGAGATTGTTTGGCTCTCGAACGCAGTGAGAGCGCCAATAGTCCGAGCCTGAAATGATGCCTTTCACCCGAGTTAAACAATCTACTTTTCATTTCGAATACGAGGAAAGTAAAATGCATGTGTTTTTTTTTAAACCTGAGAAAGTAGACAAATTTATAGTAAATAAATCTTGAGGGTACTTTCAATTAACAATTTAGGCAAAAGTATAGTCATACTTGGAACGTAAAATGCTCTAGTATAAACGTATCATTTTCTTCACACCTTTTAGAACAACAATGACCCTCAATCAGAGCATGATAATTGAGCTTCTTGGAAGATGTGTTTAATTAATTATGTTATTTAACCATCGTGCCTTGAAACCCTTGCAACGCACAAAACTCCTTTTTCGAAACACTCGGGGAACCAATTCTCGTGGTTCAATTTTGGAATCCTGAGCTTGCTCTGGTATCAACAACAACTTTGCCCCCTTGTATAGTAATAGTTATTTGTTTTACAAGGGGGCAAAGTTGTTGTTTAACTGCTCGTGCTAATATTGATACCCGAGCAAGCGAAATATTCCAAAATTGAACCACGAGCGTAGCGTGTGGTTCGAAAAATGGAATCTTGAGCGTTGCGAGGGTTTCAAAGCACGAGGGTTAAACAAAATTTGCCCCCCACAAAAATTTTCACCACACCAACCCGAAGCAAATATTAATGTAAAATATCAAACAAAATCAAGTCCAAATGAATGTTATTAAATATTTATCATCCAAAATCATCATTTAAAAGTCAATTCTAACAGCAAACATAAGAAAACAACTCAAAATTTGCATATGATTACTTTGCCTCACATGTGAATAAAATGCAGCTTTGCTATCAGTTTTTGAAGTGCAAAGTAAGCCTTTCCGAGCTGGTGTGGTGAAAAACAAATTGTTTTGTTTCAGCAGTGGTGAGCGGCTCGCCAGGTCTCTTCGGCAGTTTCGGAGGTATAGACAATTAATATTATTTTTTATGTTATGTTGGAAGCATAAAGTCGCATAGTGTACATAACTTATTTTCTAAACGAGCAATTATTTTATATATATATATATTCGGTTCGGGGATCTCGAAAACGGCTCTAACGATTTCGATGAAATTTGCTATATGGGGGTTTTCGGGGGCGAAAGATCGATCTAGCTAGGTCTTATCTCTGGAAAAACGCGCATTTTATGTTTTTATTATGTTTTCCGAGCAAAGCTTGATCTCCCACATTTTGTTTCTTAATGTACTCTTTCGTATTACAGATTCCGTGACCAGCACACTGACAAAACTGCCACAGTCAGTCAGCCAGCGTGTCAGTGATGTTCAAGACACGATCCCGTTCTCGGATGGCCGCTTCGATAAGGTTTTTGGTAAGTGTTTAAATCTACTTCAGCTTATATACTTAAGGATAGTCTGTAAAACAATACAGTCATTAGATGAAGCCGTCTTGACACTTGACAGGGCAATCGTGCGGGGTGCGAGGGGCGAGCCATACATCGTCTTTGTTAGTCGCTCGGTACTAGGGAATGCAATAACCGACCAAACTTCATAACCGGTTTAGATTAAAATAACCGAATATCTGTTATAATCGGTTACGGTTATTTTTGACAAAAAATTATAAATTTACAATGAAATAATTAAAAAATTAGGAAAACAAAGTTACAGTATTAGGGAATATGAGTCTTCGTTTTTTAATATACTTAATACAAAAATACAGTAAACGTAAAATATAACCTTGAACGTGAGTTGTCGAGGACTGATATAAGGTTTTATATTATTTATACTTTTTATACATTGTCTATGTTTTTATGCTATTTTGTTTTACGTTTTGTTTTAGATCTTAGTTGTCATTAAATGCTCATGTCTGAAAGCCCAGCTTTTTCGTTTTGCTCCCATTTTAGCTATCGAAGTAGTAATTGTCCTGGATTCCGGGACATTTTGGTCCTTCTCGGAACATGATCACGCGTTCTAAAACGAAACAGCTGAGCACACCAGCAAAAAGTGCTGGCAAGACGCGCTCGGACTCAGGAGCGTTGGCTGCGGGTGGGGCCGGCCGGTCCTCGAGATTGGACACCGTTTCGGCCGGTGCCACTGTTATGCCCGCACCCCACGTTTTCAAAAGCCCCGAGGAGCCCGGAGCGTCGGCTGCGGGTGGGTCCGGTCAGCCCACAAAGTTGGACACCGTTACGACCGGAACCACTGATACGCCCGCACCCTACGTCTCCAAAGGCCCCGAGGCCCCCGAGACGCCTCGCCAGTGTCGTGTGAATAGTGCTGAACAGATTAATGTTGTTTCTCCTAGTAACAGGTCGCGTGTGTCGTCTTCTCGTTCATCAGCCACAATAAAGGCACTGAGGTTGAACGAGGAGGCCCAATTGGCGCGTCGCAGCCTGGAGCGTGAACAGCAGCTATTTGAACGTGAGCAGGCGCTACTGCAACTACAACGCGACCAGGAGGTCGCACGCCAGCGGCTTGACTTCGAACGTAAGCTCTTCGAACAAGCTAAGCAAGTGGAAGAGCTCGAAATAGAGGCAAGACTGGCAACCCAAGAAGTGGATGGACGATCCAACACTCATACGGTCAGTCAATCTTATTCACGTACTGCATCGTGGGTCCGCGACGTCAACCATAGCGGCCGTCGTCCCGCTGACAACAACGTCGATGCGGCCCTAATAAATATCCCGCCTACGGGCGCAGACTCTACTACGGTTCACGTTCGCGAGAGAAAGTTAGGTTTAGAACCTAGTTATATTCAACAAAATAATGTAAACAACCCTATCAACCCATATTTCTCTCAAGAACGAGATACCACACGTCAAAATACTAATAACACAAATGATATGATTGCGTCACATCGCAATCATGAAAATTCAGTGGTACATCATAATCCTGAAAATCATGAAATGCATCGCGATGTCTACAAAAAACCCGTGACATTTCAAATACCAATAAATGACAATTCAAACTTATTGCAAACCTCTACGAGCAATAATAATAAGGCACTGACATCAATGCCGTTGCTTGACAACCCAAATAACAAACAATGTCAGTTGCCGTCAAATCAGCCAGAGCCTTATTTTTATTCTCAAAGGTGCTCACATAAACTACAGCTTACTCCTTTTAGCGGTAAGACCACGGAATGGTTAATGTTTAAGCGCATTTACCGCGATACTCAACATTTGTTTACGCCTACAGAGAATCTTGTGCGTTTGAGCGGCGCGCTGCGCGGCGCGGCCCTGGAGAGCGTGTCGTCGCTGCTGTACACGGCGGAGCGGCCCGAGCAGGTGCTCGACGTGCTGGAGCAGACGTTCGCGCTCCCTGAAATGATCGTGCTACACGAGATTACTCTCGTGCGGAATCTCCCAAAGCTAAGCTTTGATCAAAAAGATCTTACCAACTTTGCTTGTAGATTGCGCAATTGTATAGCAGTAATTAGAAACTTAGATCAGATAGAGCATATTTATTCAGTAGAGTTGTTTCATAGTGTGTTATCCAAACTGACACCGATATTGTACAGTCAGTGGAAAGAATATGCGTACAAAAGTGACCGATCTGTGCCTAAAATTCAATTATTGTCTGAGTTTCTTGATATTGAGGCTATAAAACACAATCGTTACGGTTTAGTACTTGATTACGCCCGACGACCTGGCACTGTTATGCCCGATTTAGGTAGGCGGTCTGGCACATTTATGCCAGAGTTAGGTAGGCAAACCGGCACCTTTACTTCAGGTTTAGGTAGGCGAAATGGTGCCATTATTTCAGAGTCAGGTAGGCGACATGGTACAGTCGGCAACAATAATTTTTCACACAAACCTACACGAAGTGAAAACATTCATGTGACATCTGTGCGTAACACCAACAATGAACTATGTCGTTACTGTAACAATAAACATAAACTTACGGAGTGTGAGGAATTTAAGTCACTATCTTTAGATGACAAATGGATTTGGTTGCGTGAAGCAAAGATATGTTCTAAGTGTCTGGTATCTAAATCACATCGGTGGAAGTCATGCAGGATCGATCGATGTGGTGTCGACGGGTGCGAACGTTTTCATCACCCATTGCTACATTCAGCAACGACGCCTCACGTAGTCAATGCTGCCAGAGAGTCTCCGTCTTCCTCCTGCGATGTTATTGAACACAAAAACATAAATAAAACTGTTACAATTTCTAACGTCACTGGATCACACTCAAACGATGAAATGTCAAGTCCAGAATCTCAAGTGTTTTTAAGAGTCATTCCGGTTGAAGTAATTGGACCTCATGGGAAATATGACACATATGCGTTACTTGATGATGGTTCCATGTCAACTATGATCGACTGGGAGGTGGCACGCCACATTGGAGCGTCTGGCCCCATGCAGTCAATCAAAGTCGACGGAGCCTGTGGAATGTCAGTACACAGACCCATCCAACATGTTAGCTTTTCTATAAAAGGTAAACAATTTTCTGAAACGTTCACGGTTAACAACGCTAAGGCCGTAAACTCACTGTCACTGTTCACACAAACTGTCAACCAAAGCGACATTACGAAATATTCACACTTGGCTGATTTAGCGGACGTTCTTTCAATATCGGAAGCTACACCTAAAGTCTTGCTTGGTGCAGAACATTGGTATCTCACCATCTGCCGTGAGCTTAGGGAAGGTGCCCAAACCGATCCAATTGCCACACGTACAGCTTTAGGTTGGGTGTTACACGGCAAATCCAACATTTGGTCTAAACCCGTCTATTTTGTAAATCACATTTCAAGCAACAATAGTGCTAGTGACACCACCATGGATGAACTTGTGAAAGATTATTTTCGCCTTGATGCCGTAGGTATTTCTAAGTCTGAAAATGTGTACTCTACCGAAGATAAACACGCTTTAGGGGTTCTAGAATCCACGGCCAAACGTTTGCCATCAGGTAGGTTCGAAGTAGGTCTATTATGGCGTAATGACATTCCAAACACACCTGACAGTTATCCTCAAGCGCTTTCGAGGTTCCACGGTTTGGAAAGGCGAATGGCTCGAGAGTCTAACCTCAAAAAAGATTATTGTGCCTTTATCGATAACATGATGTCAAAAGGTTATACTGAAGAGTGTCCAAAGGAAACATACCATGATAAAATAAACACAAGCGTTACACACAAAGGTTTACGTTGGTATTTACCCCATTTTCCTGTAATCCACCCTCAAAAACGAAAACTGCGCGTAGTCCATGACGCAGCCGCAAAGACTTCGGGAGTCAGTTTGAATTCACTCCTGCTCCCGGGGCCTGATCTCCTGCAGTCACTGCTACACATATTGTTCCGTTTTCGTGAAGGTCATGTTGCGATGACAGCTGACGTGAAAGAAATGTTTCCACAAATTAGGATTAGGCAGGAAGATCGTGACGCTTTACGTTTTCTTTGGAGGAATGACCCTCACTGTGAATTAAAAGAATACAGAATGACTTCCGTTATCTTCGGTGCTGTGTGCAGCCCCTGTACTGCTCTATACATAAAAAATCGTAACGCTCAGGAATTGCAACGGTCTTACCCGGCCGCCGCAAAGGCCATCGTTCGTGATCATTACATGGATGATTATTTAGGAAGTCTTGACAGTGTCCAAGAAGCTGCGCAACTTGCAGCTGACATAGTAACGGTTCACAAAGCGGCAGGCATGGAGATGCGTGGTTGGGTCTCTAACGTACCCGCTGCACTTGCAGCCGTACCAGAAGACTTACGAGCTCCTATAGTTGAAGATATACATGTAGGGCCTGAAGCTTTTGTTAGGACTTTAGGACTTATATGGCATCCAAAGAGCGATACCTTTAGTTTTCGTACTGGTTCTCCCATACCAGACCAAGACAAATTAACAAAACGAAAGGTATTGTCTTACCTGATGTGCGTGTACGACCTCTCGGTCTCTTGACTCCTCTGGTTATTCAAGGTCGTATTTTATTCCAGCAGACATGGCGAACTGGTATTGATTGGGACACTGAGCTGCAATCACATGCCGTTCAAAAGTGGCGAGCTTGGTCTCAACAACTTGCTACGATTACATGCGTCAAAATTCCGCGTTGGTACAGATGTGGGTTTCCAGATGATATCATTCGTGATAGACAGCTCCATATATTTGCAGACGCCAGCGAGGAGGCATACGCGTGCGTCGCATATTGGCGCTTTACATTAACGAGCGGTTCCGTAAAGCTGTCTCTCATTGGAGGAAAGGCCCGACTGAGTCCTTTGAAACCTACGTCTATACCACGACTTGAACTCCAAGCTAGCCTGATAGCCTCCCGATTCGCCAATACGATATGCATCGGTCACGATATAAAACCTGATGCGATCTACTTTTGGTCTGATTCGACCACAGTACTCAGTTGGATCCGTAGTGATGCACGGACATTCAAACCATTTGTCGCGAACCGTGTGGGCGAAATCACCGAAATCACCAAAGTTACCAACTGGAAATTCGTACCAGGTGGTTTGAATGTAGCGGATGACGCGACTAGATTAAAAGATCGTGACGTCGATTTATCGCGGTGGTTCTCTGGACCTGATTTCTTATTACTGCCGTTCAGCGAATGGCCCAAAGAACCATCGCCACCTGAAAATACATCCGTCTTGGAGGAGTTAAAACCCTCTAAGACGCATGTAGGACTAATCAATCTGGACAAGCCTTCATCGGTTGTGCCAGATCCCTCACGTTTTAGTGAATGGTTACGCCTGGTTCGTACAACTGCACGTATATTTCAGTGCATCAATAAGTTTCGTTCCCTTTTGGCACATGACAATCCAAATTCTAAAAACAAAACTAACCCTTCTTCTAAGCTTCCGCCACTGTCCGCCGTAGAGATGCAGAAGGCCGAAATTGCCATTCTTCGACAGACGCAGACCGATTTGTTCGGCGAAGAATTTGCCTTGCTTCGAGAAGCTAAGCCCTTGCCCAAGTCGAGCAAATTGAATCCTCTCTGCCCGATTATTGATGAAGATGGCCTTCTCAGACTGGACAGTCGTATAAAGCGCATGAAGAACGTTGACTACGCCACTACATCACCTATTATTCTTGATGGCCGTCACCCAGCTGTTCGTCTACTCATACGGCACTACCATGTCGAAGCTGCACACGCCTTCAACGAGCTGGTGATTAACGAACTTAAACAAAGATTTTGGATACTGCGATGCCGTAGCGAAGTGCGCATGGTTGCCCGAAAATGTGCCTACTGTATAAAGCGTAAAGCAACGCCCCACATCCCACCAACCGGCGACATACCAGATGTGCGCCTGGAACACCACAAACGCCCGTTCACAAACACCGGGCTAGATTATTTCGGCCCAGTCGAAGTGTCAATCGGCCGTCGACGAGAGAAACGATGGATAGCCCTCTTTACCTGCATGACGACACGAGCAGTGCACCTGGAAATTGTTGCTAGTCTATCAGCAGATTCCGCAATCATGAGCATACGTCGTTTTGCTGCACGTCGAGGACTCCCGAATAAGATACTTTCGGATAATGGGACTTCCTTTGTTGGAGCCAACAGACAACTGTGCGAATTTTACAACGACGCCGTGCAAGACTTTGCTGCCAGCAAACGCATAGAGTGGTGCTTCATTCCCCCGGCGTCACCATTCATGGGTGGTTGTTGGGAGAGACTTGTAAAGACAGTTAAGACAGCACTCCTTGTGACTCTAAAAGAAAGGGCTCCCAGAGAGGAACTACTCCATACTCTTCTCCTAGAGGTAGAGGCGCTAGTAAACTCGCGGCCATTAACCTACGTTACTGAGAACAGAGAGTATGAAAGCCTGACTCCATCCCATTTCTTGATAGGTACCTCTTCACCGCAGCAGCTACCGGCCGTTTTAGACGATGGTGTATTTTCATCAAGGAAGGAGTGGCAAAAAGTTCTACGACTGTCCGAGCACTTTTGGACCAGGTGGCTCAAAGAATACCTGCCCAGTCTAAAGCCGAGAAGAAACAACGGGAGGCAGTATCACAATTTAAAAATAGACGACGTTGTCCTCGTAGTTGACCCCGACCTGCCTAGAGGTGTTTGGCCTATAGGCCGTATAGTGGAAGTGTTCCCGGGCAGAGATGGGATTGTCAGAGTGGCTGACGTGGCCACAAAAGGGGGCCTATTAAGGAGGCCCGCCAGAAAGTTAGCTCGACTGCACGAAGAAGTTGTGTAGCCTTGCTACACGGGGGGGATGATGTCGAGGACTGATATAAGGTTTTATATTATTTATACTTTTTATACATTGTCTATGTTTTTATGCTATTTTGTTTTACGTTTTGTTTTAGATCTTAGTTGTCATTAAATGCTCATGTCTGAAAGCCCAGCTTTTTCGTTTTGCTCCCATTTTAGCTATCGAAGTAGTAATTGTCCTGGATTCCGGGACAGTGAGTAGAAAGTATTCCCCGATTCTGGCCCCGCCTCTCAGTGGTCCCCGATCCTGACCCCAAGGCCAAGCCACCGCCCCTGCTGAACCTAAAAAAAAAAAAAAGCCCCCTATTTGAATTGATTGCGCTAGGTCTCAGCAGTGCCCGGCGCCTCCTTCGGGGACTTACGAAATACGCTAATTAAACAATACACCTTGTTCAGCACGGTAACAATAGGCTTATCGACCCTTTTCTATTGTTCGATCTCGACTCGGGCGCGCTATTGTGTTACCGAGCATACTACCTGCCTGGACCCTTTCCTTAACCCACCGACGTCTCCATTCATGCCTTCTTTATGTGTGTATACTGTAGGTGTTTGTGATAGGTATTTTGCAATAGGTATTAGCGACAGCTATTTGCAATAGGTATTAGCGATAGGTACTTATTTGTGATGCATAGGTACTCTAACTATCAACTCTAATAACCCGCATTATCTTATTACCTCTTGGAGCTATTTCGATTTATAAGGAATACAGTTCTAACCTTCTTCTGACGTAGAATTTACACTAGTAATCCTTTGGCAGCCTAAACTAACCTTAACCTTTTACCAAACCTAACTTATTCTTCGAAAACCTAACCTAAACCTAACTTGACCAAACCTAACTAAAATCAACCTAACTCATTTCAAACTAACCTGCTTTCACCTAGTCTTCCGATATAAAGTAAACTCGTAGTTACTTGTTTCTTTCTATTATTTAAAAAAATAACGAGGCGTGTGAGGCATTTCTTGTGCACTTGTGTTCATTGTTATAATAGCTTAATTGTTTTATTGATAGACGTCTATTATATTTTATACTGACAATGGATTTATTGTTTCCTATACCTATTCTTTTATAATTTGGGTTTGAGTAAAGAGAACGTCTGTTTAGATGAACTTGTTGATACATGTTACTTTGTGTGATTTAAAAAAAAAGAACGAGACATGTCAACTGGTTTCAACATGATTTAGTCTAATACATCAACATTTCTTGTGCGTTGCTATTCATTGTTATAACAGCATAATTGCTTTATTAATAGACGTCTATTATATTTTATGCTCACAATGGATTTATTGTTTCCTATACCTATTCTTTTATAATTTGGGTTTGAGTAAAGAGAACGTCTGTTTAGATGAACTTGTTGAGACATGTTACTTTGTGTGATTAAAAAAAAAGAACGAGACGTGTCAACTGGTTTCAACATGATTTAGTCTAATACGTCAACATTTCTTGTGCGTTGCTATTCATTGTTATAACAGCATAATTGCTTTATTGGTAGACATCTATTATATTTTATACCGACAATGGATTTATTGTTTCCTATTATGCTTTTGAATTTGGGTTTTAGTAAAGAGAGCGTATGTATTAGATGAACTTGTTGAGACATGATTTTAACGGTACTGTACCCTGGTCATAGTGACACAGTATAAAAGCCGAAGAGAAATGAGTTTGAGTAAGTATTACCGTCGTGGCAGTCCACTGTATCAGAGCTCCTTGTATCTATTGCAGTATATAGAAATATAGTGTTAATTCAACAGTGAAGTGTTTAAGTGTTTATAGAAAGACCCAACAATGGATGTAAGTATGTCTTTTATTACCGTAACTTACTTTGTTTTGTTTTCACTTGTGTTCTTTGTGTTTTAATTATCAAGATTGTAGACAGTGTGTAAATTATTGTTTTATATTGTTTCAGTTCACTGAAAATACTTTCAAGAACTATTACTACCCGGATAATAATAAAGACGAATCAAGCGATGAAGAGGGTACGCTTGGTTTCAAAGTTAAACAAGCCATCGCAAAGAAACGTTCAGGAAACAATATCGATAGTTTCTTTGAACGACCTAAAAAGCAACCCAAAATTGTGAAACGGTCTTCAAATGTGAGTAAAAGTTCACCAGACGGTGTTGCAAACTTATCATCCGGACAAGACGACGGGGCATATGCATCACATTTGATTAAAATCGAGATATATGATATGCAAACAATTAAAAACGTCCCACCCATGGAACACTGGAAGCATGCGGACTTCAGATTGAAATATTTTGCGCTGGAAGACGATTTGGAGCTACAAAATACGCGAAATATTATTTATAACATAACAAAGCAATTAGCTTCTAAGGACAGTAGTGTGAAATATTTTATAGATAATAAGAAACAGTGATAGTTATAATTATTAATGATAGTAGTAGCTTAATGATTGTGTTAACGTATTTCTCATTTTTTACCTCTCCTTAAGTACATTTTCCATGTAACAGATTATTTTTATTGTATAACATTACAACAAGTTTTAATTTAAACTTCTCACTTGTAAAGGTCACAGTCCCCACTCTTAGAAATCTTATACGTGTAGTCAACTATTTAAATGAAAGAAAGCACTGTATGATTTCTTATTTCATAATGGACTCTTTGAGCTGTGATGTCTACGATCTTGAACTTATCAGACTCTGTGAAGAAATAGAAGAAAATGAAGATCTATGCGAGGCTGCCCGTCTTGTGAGCCAACTTCATCGAGAGGCGTAAGTAAAAATATTCCTGTTCATACATGTTTATAACTCTTAACCGGTACCTGTTTAACAAAGGATGGGTCCGTAACTTGTTGTCACCTGAACTAATTGTTAGGATAAACGTGGGGTGGGAGAGGACTGGTTATATAAGCGGGGTATCTCGAGTTCATATCATTCAGTGTTTTGGTGCCGTGCTTGTATTGTGATATCCTTTCCCATAATGGTGTTTACTTATTATCATATTGGTCTCACCTTACCTCGTGATAAGATTGAGGAATTAAGTAAAGAATTTATTGTATCATATTTTCATAGAAATATTAGAATGTGGTACATTTCAAACAAATTACCTCACACGTTACTGGAAGATTCTGATATTATACCGTATTATACACCATGTGATGGGCATATAAAAAATTCCAAGGGGAATACTGAGTCATCAGATGTGATTGATGGAGTTTTGATGATGCAGGCCTATTGTCAGCAATGTCGAAAAGACTTACGTTAGTATATACAACCAACCGTTTTAGTAATTATTTTTATTTTATCTCACATTAAGATATTTAAGTTTATTTTGTATTGTTATAGATCTTCTCAAATAAGACGGGGAGTAAAAAGGACAGCTGCAGTTTTGGAGACTGAAGAATTCTTGTTGAAGAAAAACCGTCCAGCAGCTGCTGAACCTGTCACATCAACATCACCCGAACCAGTTCCCGATGTCATTGTGAGTACAAATAATAATCATGAAATTGAATGTTCTGTGTGTAATAAGTTTGTCTCTAAAAGATATTTTAAAAATCATTTAAATAGTAATCTTCACAAAAATAATGTTTTAAGGGCTGACATTGAATGGGTTAATGTTCAGTTAATTGAAAATGCTTTTAAGAATAGGGTGGCCACTTACAGAATACTATTAAATGAAAATGTTCACCAACCATTTACTCCCGAATCTATTTTACTAGGAAATAAAGATAAAATCTTTGCATTATTGGATCGTTCCCTCACTGATCACCATGCTTTAAAAGTAAACTTTATTTTAAATGCGGATTTTACTCAAGAGAGCAAACAAGTAAATAATACATTTGATTTCCAATTATGTAACAATGTAGTTGATGTTAGCAGCGACAAAGATGAGATTTTCGAGTCAGTTGTTAAAGATATATTAACAAAATTATTTAACTTTGAGAGAAAAGATAGTGGATGGAGTTTAGTAAAATTTCACTATCTAGATGTCAATGTAAACAAATTTAATCCATTGCGTGGTTCTTCCTATATCGAATTACCACGTGATATTCAGAACAGAAAAGCAGTTATTAATGTAAAAAATAGTGATCATGAATGTTTTAGATGGGCTGTATTGTCAGGCTTGTATCCACCTACAAGTCATCGTTCAAACACTACGAAATCGTATATAGCGCATAAAAATAAATTAAATTTTGGAAATTTAGCTTTCCCACTTAAAGTTGGAGATATTCAGAAATTTGAAAAAATGAATGATATAAGTATAAACGTTTTTGGTCTTGAATACAATTCGAAAAGTAAAATACATGATGTAGTAGGCCCATTACACTTAACAAAGTGCAAAAAAGCTACCCACTTGAACTTATTGTACATATCCAAAGACAGTAAGGGGCATTATTGCTATATCAAAAATTTATCTAGGTTAGTATCCAAACAATTATCAAATACACAGCATGCCGCACATATTTGTGATGGTTGTTTGTCGAACTTTACAACTCGTGACAATTTAATGAATCATCAAAGAAACGATTGTTTCCATGTTTGTACACATTTACCTTCAGAACAGGATAAAAAGAAAAACTGGTTCAATGAAAACGTTTCCTCCAATATACTTACTTTCGATAATTATGAACGTAAATTAAGGGTACCTTTTGTTATTTATGCTGATTTCGAGGCCTTTCTAAACCCGATTCAAACAGGTAAAATTAATCCTACTACATCCTCAACAACAAATATACAAAAACATGAGATATATAGTTTTGGATACTATATTAAATGTTCTTATAATGATAAATTGTCAGTGTACAGAACATATAAAGGCAAAAATTGCACCCAGGAATTTATGAAGTATATGGAACAAGACTTAAAGGCCATTTGTAGGAGAAATACTTTTGTAAAAACTCCATTGCCTTTATCTAATGCAAATAATTTGCATATTTCTCAGAGTAGTACATGTTATATTTGTGATAAAAATTTAAACGAGGATTCATTTCCTATAATTACCATACTGGTCTTTATGAAGGAGTGGCACATAAATTTTGTTCTGAAAAATACAGGGCACCTAATTTTGTACCTGTATTTTTCCATAATTTGTGTAACTATGATAGTCATTTTATAGTGCATGGGCTTGGTTTGATGGAAGGCGACATTGAACTGATTCCAGAGAACAAAGAGAAATACATTTAATTTTCTAAGAACTTGCAAATAAATAATCGCACAGTTAAATTGAGATTTGTTGATTCACTTAAATTTATGTCCAGTAGTCTTGACAAATTGGCAAAAAACTTGTTGCCTGAACAATTTCATGAATTAAAATTGAATTTTTCATGCGAGGAGGATTTTAAACGCTTATTACGAAAGGGTGTATATCCCTATGAACACATGTCATCATACGATTCTTTAAACTTAACAGCTCTTCCCTCTAAAGATGATTTCTTTAGTTCCTTGTCTGATAGTCACATCTCAGAGGAGGATTATGATCACGCAAAAGATGTTTGGTCTCATTTTCAATGCAAAAATATGGGTGATTATTCTGATTTATATTTAAAAACTGATGTTTTATTACTAACTGATATATTTGAAAATTTTAGAAACCTTTGTCTTAAGACGTATGGATTAGACCCCGCTCATTATTATACTGCTCCGGGATTAAGTTGGGATGCAATGTTAAGAACTACAAAAATAAAACTAGAACTCCTAACTGATATCGATAAAATAGCTTTTATAGCGAAAAATATTCGAGGTGGCATATCACAATGTAGTAACAGATATGCGAAGGCTAATAATATTTTTTTGTCAGATTATAATCAAAATATCCCATCGTCATTTCTTATGTACTTTGATGCAAATAACCTTTACGGGTGGGCTATGTCTCAATGTCTTCCTACCGGTAAATTTGAATGGGTAAATACAGATACTGACTTTAATATATCTGATGACGCTGATCATGGTTTAATTTTAGAAGTTGATCTCGAATACCCTAACGAGTTGCATGACTCTCATTCAGATTTGCCATTCTGTCCTGAAAACGTTTGTTTGGGTAATTCCAAAGAAAAAAAATTAATTCCTAATTTAAATAAAAAAACGAATTATGTCATTCACTATAGAAATCTAAAACAGTGTTTAAAAAATGGTTTGAAATTGAGTAAAATCCATCGCATTCTTAAATTTCAGCAGTCTATGTGGTTAAAAAGTTACATAGATTTGAACACCCACATGCGATCACAGGCATCATCCGATTTTGAAAAAGATTTCTTTAAACTAATGAATAATTCAGTGTTCGGTAAGACCATGGAAAATGTTGCAAAACGTGTAAATGTCAAATTATTCAATAACTGGGAAAATCGAGGAAAAATGCAGGGGGTTCAATCTTTGATAGCGAAACCCGAGTTCCATAGTTTATCCATATTCTCTGAGAATTTAGTGGCCGTTCAATTGAATAAAACTAGAATATTTTATAATAAACCGATTTATTTGGGATTTTGCGTATTAGATATATCAAAAACTTTGATGTATGACTTTCACTACAGCTACATGAAAACCAAATATCCAGACAATCTTAAGCTTCTTTATACAGATACTGATAGCTTAGTATATCAAATTTTCACGGAAAATTAGTACGCAGATATAAAATCAGACCTTAATTTATATTTTGATACATCTGACTATCCTCCTAACAATAAATATGATTTGCCGTTAATTAATAAAAAGCGATTAGGGTTTTTCAAAGATGAAAATAATGGTAGAATTTTAAAAGAATTCGTAGGTCTGAGATCTAAAATGTATACCTTAGATGTTGAAAAATATGACGAGAATGATGAGAAAACTGAAAAATACGGTGTTTTATCAAAAGCCAAAGGAGTCAATAAATGTGTTACAAAAAAAATTACTCTTGACAATTACAAAACGTGTTTATTTAATAAAAATTTGCAACGCGCTCAAATGCTAAGATTTAAGTCTATAAAACATATAATATTCACTCAAAAAATAAATAAAATATCATTATCGCATGAAGATACAAAACGATACTTATTAGAAAACTCTTCTGACACTCTTAAATTAAAAAGCAATAATTAAAAAGTTTCAAAGTTGTAATTTAATCACACAGAACATTCGAATTCCAAATTATTGTTTGTACATTGTATGTTTTTAAGATATTACTTGTAAACATGTAAAAAAAAAATGTATGAATTTTATTTTATTGTATCTTTTAAGGAAGTTTTGTAAATAAGAAACAAAAAAATTAAAAGTGTGATCATATATAATAAATTTATTTTTTTACGTAATCCTTTTGTTTTTTTCTACTATATCTGAGTTGTTTAAATAGTAATCTTCTTTCTGAATATTACCATTTAAAGTCCATCCGTTAACATATCAACACTCACCTACACACACACACATAGACATAGATTACGATATTTAATAATGATTCACTTTTATCATCCTTTCACCACCATTGTCGCAGGTCCCAGTGGCTGTGGTAAAACTCAATTTGTCACAAACTTTTTGAATAACTCCAAAGAGATATGTAATGTTGAATTTGATGAAATTATTTGGTGTTATGATGAAATGCAACCTCTCTACAATCTGGAAAATGTAAATTATAGTCAAGGAATACCAGATTTTTCAATTTTTGATGGGAAGAAACCTAAACTTCTTATTATAGATGATTTGATGAGAGAATCAGATGGACGAATCGTTGACATTTTGACGAAAGGTAGTCATCATAGAAACTTAAGTGTTTTTTATATTACACAAAACATATTTCATCAAGGTCGAGGTCAACGTGATATTTCATTGAATACAAGCTACATTGTATTTTTTAAAAATCCCAGGGATAAAACTCAAATACGCTACCTGTCACGACAAGTTTACCCAGAAAACTCAAAGTTCGTGGACGAAACCTACAAAGATGCTACAAAGGAGGCTCATGGTTACCTCATGATTGACCTGAAACAAAATACAAATGACATATGCCGTTTCAAAACAAAAATATTTCCGTTCGATGGGCATTGCACAGTGTATGTACCTAAAAAGGGGTTTAAATATGATAAAAATCAGCATATTTTAGTCAGTTCTACATGATGCATGCAAGAGTAAACACATATAAACATTTACTTGAAGCATTGCAGTTGCTTAAACCCAAATATCGTACTGCGTTACTTAAATCTTGTGACGATGAAGAGATCAACATTATTTGTGAGTGTATTTATAACGTCCTAAATGGGAAAATTCCATTAGAAAAAAAAGAAAAGACGAAACTAAAAAAATATAAAGATATTTTAAGAAAATTAGTTTCGAAAGGGAAACATAAAATAAGAAAAACTGTTATAGTTCAAAAAGGAGGTGCATTTCTACCTATTATTTTAGGTGCAGTTTTAAGTGCTTTAGTGAACTCTTTATCATAAACAAAATGGAAAACACAAAAAAAATGTTATTAGTAGAATCAGATTTTATTGAAAGACTGAAACGGAATGAGAGTCCACCCGAAAATTCCTCATCTCGGCTAGATGGAGAGATGCAAAAGATCCTTAAAAGTAAAATGAATGATCGCGAAAAGTGGACGTTATATTCTCAAGCATTACAAAGATTTCTACATTTTATTGAAACAGATCGAAAACCGTTTAGAATACCCATCGTGATGGAGGGGCTAGATCAAGTCATCAACGAAAGTAATGATATTATAAAAACAAAAGTGAACAAAAAGGAGGAGAATGAAAATAATGAGTCAGTTACAGATAATATAACTGAAGCAGCCACACCGTCATCGTTTAATACACCACCTGGTGAAATAAATCCAGAACTAATGCCAATTAGTCCATCAAAAATTATAAACATATTACCTAAATCTTATGAAAGAAAAGCTCGAACGTTGTTAGATTACATTGTTTCAAGTAAACCGAAAATTTGGTGGAAACAGACTGGTGAAGTTGTTATAAATAACCAAACCATTCAAAATAGTAATATTACTGATTTGGTAAGCGACACCGTTAGATGTCTTAAACGTCCTAAGCCAATTGGATGGGAACTGTTTGCTTTACTTTTAAAAGATATCGAAGTTCCTAGGTCATGCATAGGTAATCCTACAAATTTAGCATTTATTAAAGGTACTCCTTTGATTGAACCCTTTACCCCCTCCACATCTGTGAAGACGAGAGCCTCAACAGATAAAGATAATAATACTTCTACACCTCTTGCTACACGGGAGCAAAAGCGATCCGGAAAGAAAATAGAGTGGGAAATATGGACTCCTTATTAGACATTAACAGAATCTACTATGATGTCTCTAATTCAGCTGGCTATAGCAGTTTAAATAATTTATCAAAGGAAATGAAAGGTCAAATGAACAAAGAGGAAGTGAAAAAATGGTTACAATCTCAAGATACGTACACGCTGCATAAACCTACTCATAGACGATTTACTAGAAATAAATACATTCTCTCGAACTTTAATGAACTTTGGCAAGCCGATTTAAGTGATATGAGTACTTATAGTCAATATAATGATGGGTACAAATATATTCTTGGTGTTATTGATGTATTCAGTAAATATGCTTTTGCAAGAGCCATGAAGAAGAAGGATTCAGTAACTGTTAAACAATGTTTTGAAAGCATATTTACTGAAGCCAACTCTGTTCCCCGTCACATCCAATCTGATAAAGGTACAGAATTTGTTTCAAGGGCGGTTAGAGATTACTTTAAGAGCAAAAATATTAATTATTATACCACTAATAACCCCGACATTAAAGCAAGTATAGTAGAAAGGTTTCAAAGAACACTTAAAATGAAAATGTGGCGTTACTTCACTCATAAGAATACATATAACTACACAAATATATTACAAGATCTTTTACATTCTTACAACCATAGCTATCATTCTAGCATTAAAATGCGCCCAGTTGATGTTAGCTCTAATAATATTATGACTGTTTGGTGTAATTTATATGATCGCAAAAAAGATAGGCAAATTTCATCAGAAACTAAAAAACTAAATGTAGGTGATCATGTTAGAATCACTAAATATAAGCATGTGTTTCAAAAAGGTTATGAAAGTAATTGGAGTGATGAAATATTTATTATTGATTCGATTATTAACAGATCGCCACGAGTTGTTTATACAATAAAGGATTTAGAAGGTGAACCCATCATTGGTACATTTTATTCTAAAGAATTACAAAAAGTAACTTACCTCCCCTCCAACGAGTATAAAATTGATAAAATAATACGCTCGCGTCGAGTTGCTGGCAGAAAGGAAATACTAGTTAAGTGGCAAGGTTATCCTAATAAATTTAATTCTTGGATACCTGAATCAAACTTAAAGAAAATATGAGTGAAAATAGTTTTTATCTAACTTTGTTAAGTAATAGTTCATCAGATTACTACACGGATAACACGACTGCACATTTCTTAACTAAATTACCAAAGACCATTAAATTGGATGGAGAATGGGTAGTTGGGTTGGTGGAATTTCAATACCCTTGTTCCATGTATAATGTTCAAGAGCACGAAAACATCATTTATTTAAAGAAAACGGTGTTATCACCCACCGATAAAACTACAAAAATAGTGGATATAAAAACTCATATACCAGCCACTACATATGATAATATAGATCATTTTCTTCAAGCGTTTAATGAAAACCCACAGTTAAAAAATAACGTAAAATTTCGATATGATGGATTAACAAAACTGGTTGGAATAGCAACAACAAATAAAGAAATAACATCATATATCATAACAACTCCGATACTAAGTCTGCAATTGGGTTTTAAACCGAGAACAAATTTAAAACAAAATACATTAGGAAAAAACCCCGCAAATTTATATTTAGGTTTACCATCTCAAATATTTGTTTATACTGATATAATACATCCACAAGTAGTCGGAGATGTTATTACTTCATTACTCAGAATAATACCTTTAGATCCAACTAAGTTCATTTATGGAGCTTATAAAACTCACATCTTCTCACCCGCTCATTATGTACCAGTTTTACGAAGAGAGTTCGATACAATTGAAATAGATATAAGAACAACGACTGGTGTCAGAGTACCATTTCAATTTGGATCTTCTTGCGTGAAGCTACACTTTCAACGAGTAAAATGATTTACAACAGATCGTCAGTCTCTTGTCCTTACGAACATTATTATTCACACCAAGCCGGCTCTGGGATAGGTATTGTCTATAAGGGAGTTCCATACCAACGAGGACATGGTATAGGCAGTTTTTTGGGTGGACTATTTAGATCAGTGCTCCCTTTGTTATCTAGCGGTTTAAAAACCATTGGAAAAGAAACCTTAGGGGCAGGGGTTGGTCTGTTATCTGATATGGTAAATTCTCGTCCTATGGATAGTTCCATTCGATCACGATTTAAGGAAGCGAGCGCTAACCTAAAAAGAAAGGCTGATGAAAAAATTGATTCTCTCATGTCAGGATCTGGATATAAAATGTCGAATAAAAGAAGAGAACCGCTCATTACTCGAAAAGCATCGCGACGAAGAGGAAGTAAAAATAATAACAAAAATAACGATATATTTTCAAGTTAAATAATGTCATTTCTACACAGTCATTCATGTGAATGTGCAAAATCAGAATTAGATATATTTGCCCTTCCATCAACCCAAACAAGTATTGAAAGCGGACATTGGATTCATTACAAACCAATTTCATCTTTAAGTGATGATGGCCCCATTGAATTTCAAGTACCTGGATCAGGAGATGACTACATTGATCTATCACACACAATGTTACATATTACTGCTAAAGTGTTGAATCAAGATGGGACAAAATTAAAAGCAGATGCCGGAGTTGGACCCACCAATAACTGGCTACATTCCCTTTTCAACCAACTTGATGTATATTTAAATCAAAAACTCATATCGCCCCCAAACAATACATATGCTTACCGTGCTTATATGGAAAATCTTCTCAACTATGGACCGGCAGCCAAAAAAACCCATCTTACTTGTGGGTTATGGTATGAGGATACCCCAGATTTTATGGATACCGTTGACGCCAACAACAAAGGATTTCAGAAAAGACTAGAATTTATCAAAGAGAGTAAGCAAGTGGAAATGATTGGACATTTGCATGGCGATATATTTAACCAAGAGAAATTCTTGATAAATGGCGTTGAATTGCGTATTAAGTTAGTCCGATCAAAAGAATCGTTTAATTTAATTTGTCATCAAGATAAAAAATTTAAAGTACAAATAACAGATGCTAGTCTCATTGTTAGAAGAACAAAAATTAATCCTAGCGTTTTGTTAGCCCATCAAAAAGTATTGGCAACAACAACTGCGAAGTACCCCATTACGAGAGCAGAAGTTAAGGTTCTCACAATACCATCAGGGGTCCAGGGTAAAACATTGGATAATATATTTCTCGGACAAATTCCTAAACGGTGTATTATTGGATTTGTATCAAATTCAGGTTTTAATGGAAATTTAGCTTTGAATCCATTTAATTTTCAAAACTATAATATGAATTCATTTAGTTTGTTTGTAGATGGTCATGAAATTCCTTCTAAAACATTACAACCGTCATTTAGTTCTGGTTTAATAGCGGCGGCATATCACACCTTATTTTCCGGAACTGGTATTCATTTTCACAACGAAGGTAATGGAATAAGTAGAACAGATTATGGTGGAGGTAATTGTTTGTTATGTTTTGATTTAACCCCAGATTTATCTGCTAGTTCAACTTCACATTGGAATCTTGTTAGACATGGAAGTGTTCGGATAGAAGTACGCTTTGATTCGGCTCTAACTAGCACCATTAATTGTATCGTTTATGCAGAATTTGATAACATTATTGAAATAAACAAAAACCGTGATGTATCTGTAGATTATAATAGTTGAAAAACATAATTATATAAATACAATGTTTTCTTTCGTTTACTTTATTTTGTTGTAGTCATTGTTTGCAGCATCATCAAGACAAAAATTGTTATTAATTAAGTAATTATGGATACTAATGAGATACAATTTTGTATGAAGAAATTAAACCCACTTTTTGAAACAAATGTTTTTGCTGCTAACAAAATACCTATTTGGGTCGATCTACCTGTCTTTATTGTTAGTAATTTGGACCCTGACACGAAACCTGGCTCCCACTGGGTTGCCATACACATTGATGTTACTGGTATAGGAGAATATTTTGATTCCTTCGGAAGGAAGCCTTCAGGTTACCATAACTTATTTTTAAAAAGAAACACCAGACAGTGGTTTTTTAACAATAAACCTCTTCAAAACCATTTTACTTCAGTTTGTGGTGAATATTGTTTAGTTTATTTGTATTTTAAATATCATGGAAAAACTATGAAAGATATGCTAAGTTTGTTTTCTGATAATTCTGTATGTAATGACCTTATATTAAGGAATATGTTTAAAACATTTTTTGTGAAATAAAATAATACGTGTACTTACATAAGATTTTTTATTTTTTCATATAATACAAAGACCATTCTAAACTATACATTTTTTTTAAATTTTATTATTTACAAAATATTTCTTAACATTCTTTGTTACTTAAAAACGAAACGACACAAAAAAATCTGTTACATGGAAAATGTACTTAAGGAGAGGTAAAAAATGAGAAATACGTTAACACAATCATTAAGCTACTACTATCATTAATAATTATAACTATCACTGTTTCTTATTATCTATAAAATATTTCACACTACTGTCCTTAGAAGCTAATTGCTTTGTTATGTTATAAATAATATTTCGCGTATTTTGTAGCTCCAAATCGTCTTCCAGCGCAAAATATTTCAATCTGAAGTCCGCATGCTTCCAGTGTTCCATGGGTGGGACGTTTTTAATTGTTTGCATATCATATATCTCGATTTTAATCAAATGTGATGCATATGCCCCGTCGTCTTGTCCGGATGATAAGTTTGCAACACCGTCTGGTGAACTTTTGCTCACATTCGAAGACCGTTTCACAATTTTGGGTTGCTTTTTAGGTCGTTCAAAGAAACTATCGATATTGTTTCCTGAACGTTTCTTTGCGATGGCTTGTTTAACTTTGAAACCAAGCGTACCCTCTTCATCGCTTGATTCGTCTTTATTATTATCCGGGTAGTAATAGTTCTTGAAAGTATTTTCAGTGAACTGAAACAATATAAAACAATAATTTACACACTGTCTACAATCTTGATAATTAAAACACAAAGAACACAAGTGAAAACAAAACAAAGTAAGTTACGGTAATAAAAGACATACTTACATCCATTGTTGGGTCTTTCTATAAACACTTAAACACTTCACTGTTGAATTAACACTATATTTCTATATACTGCAATAGATACAAGGAGCTCTGATACAGTGGACTGCCACGACGGTAATACTTACTCAAACTCATTTCTCTTCGGCTTTTATACTGTGTCACTATGACCAGGGTACAGTACCGTTAAAATCATGTCTCAACAAGTTCATCTAATACATACGCTCTCTTTACTAAAACCCAAATTCAAAAGCATAATAGGAAACAATAAATCCATTGTCGGTATAAAATATAATAGATGTCTACCAATAAAGCAATTATGCTGTTATAACAATGAATAGCAACGCACAAGAAATGTTGACGTATTAGACTAAATCATGTTGAAACCAGTTGACACGTCTCGTTCTTTTTTTTAATCACACAAAGTAACATGTCTCAAGAAGTTCATCTAAACAGACGTTCTCTTTACTCAAACCCAAATTATAAAAGAATAGGTATAGGAAACAATAAATCCATTGTCAGCATAAAATATAATAGACGTCTATTAATAAAGCAATTATGCTGTTATAACAATGAATAGCAACGCACAAGAAATGTTGATGTATTAGACTAAATCATGTTGAAACCAGTTGACATGTCTCGTTCTTTTTTTTTAAATCACACAAAGTAACATGTATCAACAAGTTCATCTAAACAGACGTTCTCTTTACTCAAACCCAAATTATAAAAGAATAGGTATAGGAAACAATAAATCCATTGTCAGTATAAAATATAATAGACGTCTATCAATAAAACAATTAAGCTATTATAACAATGAACACAAGTGCACAAGAAATGCCTCACACGCCTCGTTATTTTTTTAAATAATAGAAAGAAACAAGTAACTACGAGTTTACTTTATATCGGAAGACTAGGTGAAAGCAGGTTAGTTTGAAATGAGTTAGGTTGATTTTAGTTAGGTTTGGTCAAGTTAGGTTTAGGTTAGGTTAGGTTAGGTTAGGTTAGGTTAGGTTAGGTTAGGTTAGTTTAGGCTGCCAAAGGATTACTAGTGTAAATTCTACGTCAGAAGAAGGTTAGAACTGTATTCCTTATAAATCGAAATAGCTCCAAGAGGTAATAAGATAATGCGGGTTATTAGAGTTGATAGTTAGAGTACCTATGCATCACAAATAAGTACCTATCGCTAATACCTATTGCAAATAGCTGTCGCTAATACCTATTGCAAAATACCTATCACAAACACCTACAGTATACACACATAAAGAAGGCATGAATGGAGACGTCGGTGGGTTAAGGAAAGGGTCCAGGCAGGTAGTATGCTCGGTAACACAATAGCGCGCCCGAGTCGAGATCGAACAATAGAAAAGGGTCGATAAGCCTATTGTTACCGTGCTGAACAAGGTGTATTGTTTAATTAGCGTATTTCGTAAGTCCCCGAAGGGGTTCTCTTATTTATCGCCGAAAATGGTATGGCCGATTATCACTTCCCAACTCACGTTTGGCGGAATTTCATTTCGCCGAATTTTCATTTCCCAAATTATCAAATGGTTTTTTTTTATTTGCCAACCGCACAGTTACCAACTAAACGTTTGGTCTGTGTTTTATAATGCCTATTTTCAAAATGCCAACTTTCATGTCGTAGAATGTTTTAGTTGGCATAATATACACTTAGTTGTTTATTGTCTACCAATTGTTTCATTTGGTCAGACTGTGCCAAAGGGGGGCCGTTTTGTAGGAATAACTTTTCTCTAAAATCAAAAATGGCCGAGATATTTGACACGAAAGTTGGGATATTTGACCCGGAAGTTACTGTGTAATTACGTTTTTTAGGTTGTTGAAAAAAAAATAACCTCGAAGACTAAGGCGGGAGCAAGCTCCCGCCTTAGTCTTCTAACCTAACCATGTCCAAGTCGGCTCTGCCCAGGAAGGTCTTGCTCGCTCGCTTCGCTCGCTCGCTGCCACTGGCTTCAAATATTAAAATATACATTTTAAAAATTAATTTTTGATTTTTTGGTATGTATCTTTTTCTTATTTGTAACTTGTCTAATGTATGAAAAGCGAACTGTAGCTTCAACGAAACGTTATTCGTCCAAGAGTTGTTCGACCAAGTGAAAGATTTGACAAATGATAAGTCTCCCAAAAGTTTAGAGGCGTTATAATAATCTGCTATACAATAATTCTACCAATTGAAACGTTGTCATACAAAAATTTGCTAATCGTTAGTTGTCAAAGTGAAACGTCGGCGAAACGTTGGTTGGCAAATGAAATTCCGCCAAAGATAGTTCTGCGAAAAGGCAGAACACCCCCCGAAGGAGGCGCCGGGCACTGCTGAGACCTAGCGCAATCAATTCAAATGGGGGGTTTTTTTTTTTTTTTTTAGGTTCAGCAGGGGCGGTGGCTTGGCCTTGGGGTCAGGATCGGGGACCACTGAGAGGCGGGGCCAGAATCGGGGAATACTTTCTACTAACGTGATTTTTTTCATAAATAAGGGAAGTAAATTTGGTATATTTTAATTATTGTAGCACACGAATGACAAAAATTATAGTTACAGGCGTCACAGCCAAAAAATGCAGGATTTTGTAGCCGTTAGATGACAAAAACATACGCGTAGAATTGAAGTCATAAATAAATAACAGAAAATAACCGTAACCGGTTATTCGAGTTTCCAATATTCGGTTATGAGAATTTGTCAAAATAATCGGTTATAACGGATTATTTTGGTTACGGTTATAACTTATAACCGATTTGCATTCCCTACTCGGTACTATACTTACTTGTCTTATTTGAAATGTTTGTAATTTTTGTGTAAGTCTGTGACAACCCTACATGTGATCTTGTGCGGTCTCGCCATTTACGCAAACATCAAAGGCGTCGGTCTACTGTTACTTTTTACACTGTATCATAAATGTAATTAACATATACCCAATAAAAAGGTCTCAAAGATCGAAAGGTTCGTAAAGTGGAACCTTGTTCATTGCGAAGATACAATGCGTGAGATGTACATCTGCTTGAATAATAAAAACTTTTTACAAAAAAAAGAAAGCCGACTTCAAAAAGAATGAAATAAAATATTATCCTTTTTAAGTCTATGCGTTACCAACTGATATGTTTGAAGTCGGTGCCAAGCCAACTTTTGAAGCATACCATGATTTTGGTGCGATTCGATAAGGATGTACGTTGGATTGCCTTACACGACGACAATGAACGTACTTTCTGTAGGTACAGTCGACGTTCAAAATATGTTTATACTTTTCATCTTATTACAAAGGAGTAAGGTGCAAAAGTGTCCACATATCTTTAACATCGACTGTACCTAAGAACACACCTCAGAACACACGATCAAACCTTCTTGGCACAGTCCGTACCATGTTTGTCGGCACGCACGCGTGGGATTGGGACTGAAGTTATGTCCCGTCCCTGATTCAGAGGACTACATTTCAAAATATAAAACAATTCAAGGAATTGTTGCCAAATTTCACCTAAAGCGGTTCAGTTGTTTAGCCATGAAAAGGCGACAAAGAGGGAGACAGAATTACTTACACATTTATAATCGTTATTAATACAGTTCTAATGGGATTTATAGTCATAAAGCTGATTATTTTTGACGGGTATTGTTACTACTTGGCTTGGCACCGACTTCAAACATATCAGTTGGTAACGCATAGACCTAAAAAGGATAATATTTTATTTCATTCTTTTTGAAGTCGGTTTTCTTTTTTTGTAAAAAGTTTTTATTTTTCTAGTTTTAGTTTTAACGCATTGTTAAGAGCGCGACGCATGAATGAAAAACAATATCATGATTAACACTAAATTCGTGTACCTACTTTAATAAATACATATGTAATCAGGAATTTTCTCGAGTCTGTCTGGGAAATTATAATTCCTGTCTCTACACTAACTCCAACCTCCGCCCCGCCACTGACCCAATCCCTCAACCCCCCCCCCCCCCCCCCGATCACTCTACCTCACAGCGCATCAACCCCTGATCCATGTACCCCTCGGCCCTGAACCAGCAGCCCTTCAACCACCATTACCCGACCTCTTAATCCCCGACCCCTTAACTCCTAACCCTAACCCCCGATCAGTAGATCAGACATTGATTTATTCGCTAGCGTGTGTGTAACTTACTTTCTTTGCATCTCGCTCGTACTGGCATATTAGTGCGAGCGAGATGCAAAAAAAGTAAGTTACGAAGACGTTAGCGTCGCTAACTTAGCGAATATGTCAATGTCAAACTCGTGGTAAGGCTACACTTGCACTACATCAAATTGGCGGTGTTCGGAAGCAAATGCTCGAGGTACTTTAGAAAACACCGAAATCACTTTACACGTGCCTTTAAAAACTGAGGAGTTCCCTCAATTCCTCATGGATTCCATCATCAGACCAGAACCAAAAATAATACGGAAACACCTTGGAGGCAACTCCTTCCAAACAAAAAAGAATTACTCAAATCGGATCACAGGTGCCGGAGTAATCGCTGAACATACTACATTTAAAAAATCATCATCATTATCATCAAAACAATCATCATCATCAGGTCTATTTCATCAAAGTGGTGGTTTTCGGGAGAAAATGCTCGAGTTGCTTAAGAAAACACCCAAATCACCATGCACGTGCCTTTAAAAATTGAGGAGTTCCCTCAATTCCTCATGGATCCCATCATCAGAATAGAACTAAATTAAAATGGGACCAACTCGGAGGTAGCTCCTTTCAAACAAAAAAAGAATTACTCAAATCGGACTACGGATGTCGGAGTAATCGGTGAACGTACATAGAAAAAAAAAAATAGCCACAACCGAATACAGAACCTCCTCCTTCTATGAAATGGAAGTCGGTTAAAAACCACAGAATAATTAATAGTACTACCGTACAGAAAGGAAACTTCCTACAAAAACGAAGTTTGACAGCGGTTCAGGGTCGAATCATGCTATCCCTTTCTAATATATGGCACTATCCCTTTCGGTTATTTAGGGTTGTCAAAAATAAAGTGATTATCTTATCTGTGGTCGGGCACGCAACAGGAAGTCAAGTGGAGCCAACCCTAATAATTGCTCGGAGCAATGCTGAGCCGAGCGGAGCCGAGTTTGACCGAAGTCAGGAGTTTCGCACCCCTGTAAAAACACAATATTTTATGTCAAATTTTTGTAGGTACACAAAAAGCAGACACATTGAGGCCAGTGACAATTTCACCCGCTTTGCCACTTTATAACTACCACATACATAGATATACATATAAATATACACGCACCACAGACATATAAACGTATCAGTACTAGAGTCAGACCGTGAAAAGACTGCAGCGATTTTGATAGCCCACGCAGTGAAAGTGTCATTTTAAACGCCGAACTTCTATGAAATTATGGCTATCAAATCCGCTGCAGACTTTTCTTGGAGCGACTCTATCGTAATTTTTTTTTTCCACAGGATCGTCGGACGAGATGGTCAAGAGCTTCCGTAAGCAGCAAACCAAGTCCTTCTCATCACTGTCCGACATCCTCCCGGCCGGTCTGAGCCTCCCAGACCTCAGTCTGCCTACCTCCCTCCCCATCCCCGGGATCCCCGGGTTCGGCCTGCCTTCCGGTAGTCCTGGGAGCTCTGGGCCGGCTCCGCCGAAGCCTAAGTTCGAGCGTTCGCTGCATTTGCATGAGGATCTCATTGTGCCGTTGTCTGGGTTCACCGAGAGCTTTGAGATAGAGTAAGTTATGGATGACTCACGTTAGACCGGGCCGTGTCCGTGCCGGAACTTCCGGCGCATCGTTTTCTATGGAAAGGATCACGTGATCGCCTGTTATATCATAGAAAAGTAACCTCAGGAAGCTCCGGCCAGGACACGCCCCGAACGTGAATCATCCTTTATTATTACTAGCCTTTTGACCGCAATTTGTTCTTATTAAAAACGTCAAACACCAATAACCAACTTAATTATTGGTACAACCTACTCTGATAGCGTGCGACAAAGCACTTAAATCAGCGCCGCTTTCTTGGCGTTTTGGGCACGACGTCTCATGACGATTTTAAGAGCGAATATTAAGTGGGCCCTGAAACTACTAGGGAATCTGTGCGTCACATAAATATTTGTTGCCCCTTTTTAAGACAGCCAAGAGGTGGGTCCCGAATTTGTCAGTTTTTATTAGTGGATTGGAGCCCAGTCAACTTTGGGAACCACTGCCCTAGGGTATTATATGGGTTCGAACCCGAAACTTAATTAGAGTTCTAGTCTTCAGAGATAATTTTCTAAAAGTTAACAATTATGGTTAATTAAAGATATCTACGAATCTGTTTTAGATGGCACGCTGAATCTGACACGATGCGTAAGATCCTGGAGGGTGGCAACACCATATACCGGTCACCGAAGCCCGACGGCAAAGTGGAGTTCCTTGAGGTACACCCAACATTAAGTTAGTGTCAACGGGAGAGCTGAGGTATGGTTGAGGTGAAGGATTACACAAAATACGCGATTCGTTAGTCTTGGCAACACATTACATAAATATTGTTGGTGAGATTCTTCTATTTCAATAGCTATTTGAGTGGATCAACTATTTCTTGTTGTTATTCTGTCCCGTCAGCTAGCAAAAATTGTAAACCACAAACCACTTTCTACTAACCCGGTAGGTTAGGTTAGGTTTGGCAAGGGTACCACACAAAAGCGAGTTTGGTTTTAAATGCCAGTAAATAAGGTTTTAAAGAGTGACCCTGGGCCCTTATTCGACATGCCACTTTTGACGTCGCATGTTGAACTTCCGTTGAAACTTGAATCGAATCATTGCTTGTCAAAATTTGACATTAGCAATCCACAGTTAGGTGACAACCAAACCAAACCATTATAAACCTTCAAGTAATAATAAAACAAAGTTGTTTTTTGTTTATTGGTTGTACCAAATGAACTATCCGCACTTGATGAACTTCAACTGTTGAATTGAAGTTGACGCGAAATTCGACAGTTGTACATGTCGAATAAGGCCCCTGGAGAACGTTATCAATGTTATCATAGCAACGAGTGACAGGAAAAGTTGATATGATCCACCCATTTAATGATTTACTACGGTTTGAACGAAAAGACATCTAACTTAATTTTTGGGGTCGTAGAGATTTTATATATAGGTGTAGGTACCTACTTATTAAAAATCACGTTGCATCTATTCTACTATGACCTTAACATGTCCAGCAGCAGTTTTAGAATGTCTGATTAATTTACATACCTGCCAGAGCATGAGAGCAGACTGTATTTTAGAATTCATTAAATAGGTCAGGTAGGTAGGTCATCGATATGTAGCATAAGTTGTCTGCATGTTCCCAAAAGCCAAAATTTACGGATTGTATCAAAAGGAAATAATATAAGGTAATAGGTACCTATTTGTTTCTTAGGTACTGGAGGATTGTGGAATTACTTTTGTACTCGGCGGAGGAAAGCTTTTTGAAATAAAGGAGCATGGTGTGTGTGTTTGTGTGTATGTGTGTCTGTGTGTGTGTGTGTGTGTGTGTGTGTGTGTGTGTGTGTGTGTGTGTGTGTGTGTGTGTGCGTGTGTGTGTGTGTGCGTGTGTGTGTGTGTGTGTGTTTTATTTCTCCTTTATTCCAGATTATTACAATTTGGAATGGCAATGTTTCAGATTCGTGAGGAGCAAGAAGGAAAGAGTAAGGTTCACCGCTGCTCACGCACCGTCGTCTCGTTGGGTGCTCCTGCTCACAAGTCCTTCCCTGGTCTGCCTGACTTAAGCGATTATGTTTTCGTTGGTAAGTAATTTCAAAGGAATTAAATAGGAGCTTTAAACCTAATTCCTTTGCCTTTAATGGATGTTTTAAGACTAAAACAAATAGCTAGAAAGACCATTTTCGTCACATTAAGGCTCGCTGAGGGAGGTTGTTGAGATGTTTTGTGGTGTGAACTTACTTACTCTGTGGTGAGACTTGGCCTCTGCCATAAGAGTCACAAGACAGCGCCACTTTTCTCGGTCCAGCGCTACTTCTCGCCAATTGTTCAAATTGACTAGAAGTTCGCACGGAGCGCAGACAATGGCGGATTTGCAGTCTTTGTCGCCCTAGGTCCTAGCTGTAGCCGCCCCTTTCACAGCACCCATAATATTGACTACATTTTGAGTTATTTTTTGTTATCACCATTGAATTTTTTGTCACAATTTGCCGCCCCTAATATCTTGCCGCCTTAGGCCCAGGCCTACTTGGTCTAATCCGCCACTGAGCGCTGACACATTTTCTAAGAAATTTGGAACCTAGATCCTAAGAACTAGTAAATTTGTAATAATAGAGTTTTATGTGTCCTATAGGAGATGCTAAATCGGAACTATGGAGGAAAGTAATAAAGGGCAAACCGGGTGAAAATGGCGCGGTGAAGGGAGAGTCCCTCACAGTCACCCATGAGCTGCTGGTCGCCAGGGAGAAGGAGGGACCAGTACCGGTCAGGTCAGTACAAAGTCAACCCGATGATCTCTCTTTTTTTAGGGTTCCGTACCTCAAAAGGAAAAAAACGGAACCCTTATAGGATCACTCGTGCGTCAGTTTGTCTGTCCGAACCCCTCCCCCCCCCCCCTTTATCTCCGAAACTACTGGGTCTAAAAGGATATGGTTCCGATATGACGCTCAACGCGCTTTTTGCCATGTTATCCTCTGGTCTTCTCATAACATGGCCGTACCAGCGCAAGCGCGATTCTGTGACTTAACTTAATTTTACAATGAGAAGCAGTAATACCTTCCTTCCTCAGATACTCCGTGACAACAGACAGCTCCATCCTCGGTCCGGCCAGCGACGTCTACATCCACACCTACAAGGTGCTGCCTCCCCCCACCGCCGCCATTAAACCCGACACGGCTCAATGTAAGACCATAGAGGACGCGACTCCTCGACAGAAGAGAGCGGATTTCTTCTCCAAGATTACTGATACCGTGTCCAAGTTTAACCCAGTTCAGGACTTCTCGCTGCCTTTAGGGGGGGATATTGGTCCTAAATTTGACAGGTGCGTGTATATATGCTTGAACTTTTGGCGAAATATTTATGTCACATTTGGTAGTGCCCTTGCGCTTCGCTTTGCTCGTCTTGGCGGGGGCACTGCCGTACCCTCAGAACCCAGGATAACTTCGCTTTTGTATGTATACATTTATAGAATTATCTCTTTGTTTATGTACTAGTTAATATACAATAAATTGTTTTACTACTACAAAATTGCTATATAGGTAACCATTGTAATACGAGTATCAGTCTTTCTTGTAAGTTATATCGAGTAGTATCTGTCGCATTCGAAAGACACAAGTTTCTCACAAAATACAATATTTTTTTCATCAAACCAACCAGATTTAACGCGCTAGATAGAGTAATGAAACTGAATGTGTGATCTTTAATTCAAGCTTCAAAGACCAATTCAAACGGAACTACCTCGACCCAGTGGAAGAGGCAGTCCGCAAGAACCTCCTCACCCAAGCCACCCGTTTCATCGAGGCCGGCAACCAGGCCACCTCCAGCTTCAAGATGGGCGTGAACTTCCTCGCTGACCGCTTGGAGGAGGAGATCAGTCAGCTCTTCGGAGTGAGGGAGCCTGAAGGACTGGTCGAGGAGGGAATGGTCCCGTTCCCGTATTCGGAGAAGGAAGTAAAAACAGCGTCTGAGAAGCTGCCAGACGAGTTTGATTGGAGGAAGTATGGTGCTGTGTCGCCAGTGCGCTGTAAGTATCATTAAATATAAAAGTTAGGGCCAGTTGCGACACTGGAAGGACTGATCAATGTTACTCAGAAGTGAACTATGAAACTTTCGATAAAAATAAAATTGCGATCATTTGGCAGACGGTTTGGTGCAACCAAAACAAAGATTGACTTGATGAAAAGCTTTTCGAAACTTGATTCAATATTTTAGACTATGAGTTCTTTTATGTTTGTCAGACTTGGAGTCTTTTTTGGATTCTCTAGTCCTTTATTAAAAAAACACAATTTTACAAGATTTAAGATCATACCATAAGTACATACCTACTAAAATGATCCATGTGCCTGTATCTACCCATAGATCAGGGAACAACATGTGCTTCTTGCTGGGCCTTTGCCGTGGCGGCCTCCACGGAGGGCGCGCTCTTCAAGAAGACCAACAATCTGGTGCCGCTCAGCCCTCAGTGCCTCGTCGACTGCGGCAAACCGTAAGTATTGGAGTATAGATGACAAAACTCGTCGTCCAGGAGACATGCTGAGCCTTCGCCGTGGCGGCCTTCACGGAGGGCGCGCTCTTCAAGAAGACCAACAATCTGGTGCCGCTCAGCGCTCAGTGCCTCGTCGACTGCGACTGTCAAACCGTAAGTAATGGATTATAGATCCGCCGTCCAGGAGACATGCTGAGCCTTCGCCGTGGCGGGCTCCACGGGAAGACCAACAATCGAGTATAGATGTTAACACTGGCCGTCCAGGATATTTTTATTTTATATACCTACGGAAGCTGGTTCCATAATTCATTATACTTACTGTTCAGGTTCGGAGCGCAGGGCTGTGGGCCTACCTGGCCGAGTTTCGCCTATGACTACATCCAGAACCGAGGCCTGTCCGCCTGGGACGAGTATGACTATGAAGCCAAGGTACACATTACTACGAGAGCAGTTGCATTCGATTAAAAGCAGAACAAAAACTGCTATAAATTTATTAACTAATGCTTAGGACATCCTTACACAATTTCACTAAGCCCCTCTGTACCTAAGCTCAAGAAGGCTTGTGTTGTGGGTAGGTAGATACTCAGACAAACGATATATACCTACATACACAAATACTATACATAGACAACACCCCTGACTCAAGAACAAATATCTTTGCTCATCAAACAAATAAATGCCCTTACCGGGATTAAAACCTATGACCATCGGGTTCATAGGCAGGGTCACTGTCACTACCGACGGTACCGACTAGGCCATACCGGTTGTCTTATTCTACTAAACCTCATATTCAAGGTAATCCGTTGCATGACAATAAAATTGCGAGTATCGATGTTAAGTTAATGTTATATTTACAGGTCCTGGAGTGCAAGGATACCAAAGTGTCTCCCGTGACGCACATCAGCGGACACGTCAACGTTACGGCCAACAATGAGGATGCTCTCAAGGTACCCACCAGAGACATGTACGAGTAGCCTCTTAGGCCCATTCTAACTGTATACAGGGTGTTATTGACCATCGGGCTTTAAATCCAGGGCTCGATTCTACTCGCTAAACTTAGCTACTTTTATTATGGCACCAACCCCGAAATCCCGAATTATTTTTTCTTTTTCATACATTTGGCTGATCAGATGTCGACGTTTTCTATGGAAAAGCCAAAAAAAAATTCCCCGATTTTAGGGTTGGTCACATAGTAAAAGTAGCTCAGTTTAGCGAGTAAAATCAAGCCCTGGAATTAAAGCCCCATGGTCAGACACATACTGTATAGCTACGAATTTGGTGCAGTATTAGTTCCCGAGGCGCGGCTGCAAGGTAGCAGAGCGCACGCACCCGCAGACAGCAATAGGTATACTGATGTCTACCGACCCATCAGGCCCTCTCCGATTTCCTTATGATGTATTTGCCAAGCCTGAATACCTACAGTCCAGTGACGACGCCTACCCGAAGACCACGAAATATCATTCTGACATGGTATTTCATCGCTGGGTCTTTTACCTCTTCGTGCTTTTATCGGCATTTAAGTGGCTGATAAGTTGATAACGCGTCACTGTTTCTATTCCTCGGTAGACAGCGCAGTAGTATCGCGTTTCTACTAGATATATAATGAATTGAATTAATGTTTTTCGAACGAGCGAGCGAAGCGAAGCGAAGCGAAGCGAAGTTCTTACATTCGACTTGGATCACGCGGCTGGCTAGCGGCACGTCCCGGCATTTCGATGTTTTTAAGCTGAACTGTCAGAAGATAGTTTGATACTCAAGCACTTAAGTTAATTTGTCCTAATTTAAATGAAATTGGGGAAACGTGTAGTTGAGGGCATTATATTTTAGTCATTAAATTTTGAGCAGGCTCGAACAAGAGGTTATTGAGCTAGAAAAGCTTAAAATGCTAAAAAGCCATTTGTGAGGGGTCTAGCTATTCTGGTCATTTTTATTGAAAGAAAGTATGGTCGAGTTTGGTATCAAATGAAAGTGCTCGGTTTGTTACACATTTATAATATTTCTTTTTAATTTTAGATTTTTTTTTAAATGATGACTATTTTGGAATTCAAGATGGCGGCCATGCATATGTCATGAAAGTCGTCATGGATGTCGTTTTATAGGTTTTGGGGAGCGCAGATTTCGAAAATGATGACAATTTTGGATTCCAAAATGGCGACCATGCACTATGTCATAAAAGTCGTCATGGATATCGTGTTATAGGTTTTAGGGGGCGCAGATTTCGAAAATGATGACCATTTTGGAATCCAACATGGCGGCCATGCACTTTCTCATAAAAATCGTCATGGATGTCGTTTTTTAGGTTTTGGGGGGCGCAGATTTCGAAAATGATGACTATTTTGGAATCCAAGACGGCGGCCATGCACTATGTCATAAAAATCGTCATGGATGTCGTTTTTTAGGTTTTGGGAGGCGCAGATTTGGAAAATGATGATTATTTTGAAATCCAACATGGCGGCCATGCACTATGTCATAAAAGTCGTCATGGATGTCGTTTTATTGGTCAAGATCATCATTTTCGAAATCTGCACACCTGTTTCAAATAAGGTATAGGTAGATGCATCCTAGTAAGTCAACAACATCTATATCTACTATCGAATTGTACTTTTGATAGTAGTAGTACGAAATGTAATCTGAAAGGAGTCAAGTAATATACTCCTGTAATGAGGAATCTACATTGATTCCAATTACTAGTAATTGTAGTATTCGAAAATTGATTCCTGATTCCTCAAATGGATAGTAATTCGATATTGTTAGATTACAAAGTAATCTGGGAATCGGTAATCAGATTACAAAGTAATTTCAAGTAATGGTGGAATCAGGAATCAATTACGAAATGCCCATTTCGGACTAATAAGTAGCACTACATTCAATTGATCTTTTTGGCGAACCGCGAGTTCACAGTTCGGGGCGAACTACTAGTAAATAATTATTTTTGCTTAGGTGGCGATCAAGAACCATGCACCCACCGTGGTGATAGTGGACGCAATGGCAAAGAGTTTCATCTATTACAAAAGCGGAGTCCTGAATGACAAGAAATGGTGAGACAAATTTTGTATGGGCCACGGTAATTAGATCGCAGGCATATTTTTTGGGAATGACCCTTGGTGCTTAGTTTTCTGTTATTGAATAGTAAAATTATTTGAGTGGTTCATCCAGATGATCCAATTTGACGCTATGTTTAGCACAATCCTCCAAGATATCGGCCAGGTATCAGCGCATAAATTTAATAACAATCTAGGGTCCATTCCAGAAGCGGGAAGCTTAGGAGAGATATTTTATATTTAGTTTTAGTTGTTAGTTTTAGGTTTTGTGTAAGTATTGTTTTAATAACGTTGTTGTATATAGAGGCTTGTTATGAAAATAAATCATAACATAGTGAAAAAAAACCAATCTTTATTTATTAGGTCGGTCGTCCCACTCATCCCAAAATAGCTGATTCTTAGTTGCTTTCTACAGAAGCCTGTTCCCGACTTTAGATAGACCTAAGTTCTCCCATTACTAAGCCGCCGGGACAGTAACCTGCAGCTCCAACTCCAGGGAATTCGGCTGAATAAATGCAACAAGCCGCAAGCGATCGACAGTCCGCCTATTTCCGGCCGAGCGTCCCTGCACTACATCTACATCCCACTACCTACTAATTTAACCTACTATTATGGAATAATCAAACTATTTTTACTACAATAGGTACCAGGCCCTATTTTTTCTTAATTTTATTCGTAAAAACCAAATAATATGATCATAGTTACTAACTCTGAGTTTGCATTACAGCGGTGAAAGCAAGCCCCGCCTCAACCACGCAGTCCTAGCGGTCGGATGGGGCTCCAAGGACGACTCCAAAGACGCCCCCCACTTCATCCTGAAGAACAGCTGGTCGGACAAGTGGGGGGATGAGGGCTACATCAAGATAGCCCCAGAATCGTGTGCCGTATTGGAGCGTCCGACGTACTCCTTGGTTCAGCAGCCGAATGTGGATAGGGAGGCGCTGCGCTCTTCATATAAAGACTAGGCGTTAAGATTGTTACTTTTTTATGTGCGTAAATACTTAATGATAAATAAAAGTGTATTTTTAAAGTAATTTGTTTAAATACCACCTCCTTAATGTACGCACCACGAATACAGCCGATTACCGAATTGGATATGCTAACTCCGCAGATACTTCGCAGTAGGTAAAAGAATGTAATTTTCTATGACGGCTGATCGGTGATCACGTGGTGCTTTCCATAGAAAACGAAGCGCCGGAAGCTCCGGCCCGGCCCCGGACCGGTCTAGCGTGAGTCATCCTTAAACATCCTGCTATAAAAATGTGCCAGACAATGCTAAGAATTAAGAATGTCTCGGTATGTCTATGAGATTTGACTACCTATGCCTGAGGCCACCTGAGGATTGCCTCAGCATTCCCAAGCACACTTCGGCATGCCTAAGGAGAAGGACGCCTCGGCAATATGCCGGAGGATCCCTTGCCGTGCCATGCCGATAATGGGCACTGGTGGTTTTAAAAGCTACACATAATTATATATTATAAGCTACACACATTTTTTAGGGTTCCGTACCCAAAGGGTAAAACGGGACTCTATTACTAAGACTTCGCTGTCCGTCCGTCTGTCACCAGGCTGTATCTCACGAACCGTGATAGCTAGACAGTTGAAATTTTCACAGATGATGTATTTCTGTTGCCGCTATAACAACAAATACTAAAAACAGAATAAAATAAAGATTTAAATGGGGCTCCCATACAACAAACGTGATTTTTGACCAAAGTTAAGCAACGTCGGGAGTGGTCAGTACTTGGATGGGTGACCGTTTTTTTGCATTTTTTTTTTGTTTTTTTTTTTGCATTATGGTACGGAACCCTTCGTGCGCGAGTCCGACTCGCACTTGCCCGGTTTTTCTGTTGGTTCACCTCACCCTGTTACGGTGTAGGAATTTAAGGAATTACTGTAGGATGGGGCAGATTCCCAAGGAACCGCCGAAATACCACACCCTTCGGTCAAAGCTAAAACTAAAAGGTACCTAGATATGGAATTAAATATATCAGGGGTCAAAAGAACCCATGAGATTAACATAAATGAGTCAAAACATTAACATAGGAATTATAGAAGGATCCATAAGATGCAAATTAACTTCATTGCTTCAAAGTGACTTTATCAAATGCCAAACGAATTCACTCTTGAGGCTTCTACAGACCTTGCAAAAAATGGGTGTATTCCCATTTGTCCCCGCCGGGCACAGATGGGAATAGGTGTTATCATATGAATCGTTCCACTTTGTCCTCGCCTCGTATGTGGCGGCGGTTACGTGGGGCGGAGACAAATGGGAATGCACCAACAAATGGAATGCGATTTAGGACTTACAAATCACAACTGAAGCTTACAAATAAAAATTACAACTATAAATTTAATAAGACGAACCACTCCCTGCCGTTTCCGGTGCAAAGGCGCCCATGATGCTCGAGGCATTAATACGCTGGATTACCACGGACCTTCAGACCACGAGCCTTTGCACAAGGAACGACTCGGAGCGCGGATCTTCCCCTTTCTGTCTGGAAAGGCCCCCCTTATTCAGACGAGTCAAGGTCCTAAATCGCGTGTGAAGCGCTTCTCATCGGCTCCCCGGCAACCCGCCGCCGCCGTTTAGACTGAAAAAGGTACGATTATGTAGCCTGGGGGCCGATTTTTTTTAATTAAAAGTGACAAGGTCCAGGGGGGAGAGACAAGCGTATATTTGCCGCTTTAGATCCGCTTGAGTTTCGGCTGCCGCTCCGGCCAGTTAAAAATTATTTATTAATTAAATATTATAGAACATTTTGTAATTGCAGGCTAAGTATGAGCAACGAATTGACTCCATCGATTAAATACCGCAATGTATTGCAAATGGCATGCGATTATCGGTGACGTTTGTACCGGCAATTAGTCTTGTATTCAAGTGACCTAACCTGTCCAAATATAACATTTATATCTTTGATGGTATTAGAACAAATCTCAACCGTATAATCACTGACATAAGCTTCTTACTCGTATATTACCTATATATGTATTAGATTGTTTATTTATGTTAATATATTAGTATTTTTTGTAAGTAATAGTCTCGGCGATTGAATCAACCAGAGGAAGTCAGTCAGTACCAATTTATTAATACACAAGTATGTTTGTGTGGTCTGTTTTGGTGCTATGCGCTGTTGGTAAGCATTCATATTAAGCATTCAAAGATAACTAAGATCAATGCGGCCAAATCCGTCTGCGAGAAATTCCGTACACTAGCGTATTTTTCTCTATTTTTCGTAGGACCAGTAATCCGTTGGTCGATGAAGATAACGATCGTGTTCTATTGTTTAAAAAAGCTCACGTGTACATAATTTCCCGCAGACGGATTTATACACATAGACCTTACACTCGCAAGGGTCTTTTAAAATCAAATTCATCATCGTCATACATATTATGTATGTATATTTAAGAGCCCAGATCTTGTCGGTTAAGTAATTATTAATTTCAAATCAAAATGCACGCATCATTTTAAATGTCCGACAACTTAATAAAAATATTTTATTATGATGTAGCAATTTGAGAAAATTTTTGATCTACAGACGAGGTATTAGGTATTCCTCAGCCTTTGTTAAAATTTTGATCATAAATATGTGAGACTGATTAACAGTCCGCCGGGCGGTATCGGCCTGTCAGTTGTTTGGAACTGTCAAAATTTTGTTCTAACTGACAGGCCGATACCGTCCGGCGGACTGTTAATCAGTCGGCCCCTTTATGTTAAATAGTCATAATACTCATAATCATAACATAAGTATAATTTATATAGGTATGTACGTCGGCCAAGGAAATTAATTTCAGTATCGTTTCGTTTGTCACACTGACAATAGTATAAGGTAGAAGGTACAGATGTAGTGCATAATTATTTTCCATCGTATTTTCACGGAAAAGCACGGACGTGCCTTGTTATTTCAGTCAGTCTCGGTACAAAAAGTACTGAGGTTGACTGAAGTAGCATGATGAATGCGAACGTTTCCGAGAAAATACGAAGAAAAACAATTATGCACTACCTACATCTGTATGTATGTATTTATTGTATATGTAGTTTATTATGTTTTTCAGTTGTTTGCAATAGGCATTGCAATCCTAATTAAATATTCTTACTTTTCTTCTTGCACCATCTTTTTACATCTCTGCCATTTTTTTACATTTAGCCCTATGGTTGACTGGTAGAGAATGCCTTTAGGCATTAAGTCCGCCATTTGTACATTTTATTTGAATTTTGTGCAATAAAGTTTAAATAAATAAATCTGTAACAGTATGAGGTCCTTATCGACTTTCATATTAATTGCCCCTGTGACAAGTTATGAAATGGTATGGAACGGATTTTTGTTTAGATATTAAAGTGGCATTAGAGTGTCCGTGGCTTAATTTGAAGGTTGCGCTTTACTTGTTCGATCGCATTTACATACTTGCTACGCGGCTTGTAAGTTTCCACCTAATTTAACGATTTATGACTTACGTCATGACCGTCTTATACCATGATGACGTCATTTGTTTTGAAAGTGATTATATTTAAGTAGGAAAGAAAGATTTACGTACTAGATAGGTACGTAGGTACATACGTAGGCGTGAAAACTGCGAAAATCGAAAATTTCGGACAACTGTCTCCGTCACGTCACTCTAATCGCACCTTAATTTGAGTAAAAGAGACTATTGCGCGAAATTTTAGATTTTCCATGTTCGATCTTAAATTTTTACATGATTTAGAATCACCGAAACGAATTTATGACAACCGGCATGACAAAAACTACAATGACTTTAGATAATTTATTTACAGCGTCTTCTGCCAGTTCTGCCGATTTAATAGCAAGCTACCATAACGAAAAACTAACGTCACCAGAATTACCAGCTGTTCTTCCATCCAGCCGTTCCGATCTACCGAGTAAGCGCCAAGCTACCCTGGATCCTGGTACCGGGTCTACTGGGACTAAGGTACCCTTGGATCCTACCAGTACTGGTACTAAGGTACCCTTGGATCCTACCAGTACTGGTACTGGTACTAAGGTATCCCTGGATTCGACCAGTAATGAAAATGGGACGCCACCGCGTCCAGTGCTCAGCCGATCTATGCACCTGCGTGTGGATCTGCTGTTACCTGATGTAACCAGGAGCTTTGAAGCTGAGTAAGTGAAGTTGACAAGTATAAATGTAACAAAATATGTGTAGAAACTTAAATAACCCATGGAAATCATCACGTTCCTAACACATTTCCGTTTTTCGATAAAGTCATCTTTATAGAGGGCTTAAGGTTAACTCACGTCTCCCGTTAGACCGGACCGTATCCGGACCGGAGCTTCCGGCGTATCGTTTTCCATGGAAAGCATCACGTGATCGCCTGTCATGTCATAGAAAAGTAAGCATCGGAATCTCGGGCGCGGACACAGCCCGGTCTAATAGGTACGAATCATCCTTTAGTTTGGTATTTAGCATGCGGGTTAAAGAAAGGACGCTGAGCACGGGGACTTTGTACATTAACCCGCCTGTTTCTATCTCTGTCGCGCGTCCAAAATTATATTGCTATCCCGCTCGCACAGTGTCATTGACCGCCGGCATCATAGACAAGACCAGAAAATAAGTAATAGTAGTACCAGGTACTTACAGAAAGGACACTTCCTACAAAACCGAAGTTTGACAGCGATTCAGGATCGAATCATGATATCCCTTTCTAACTTATGGCACTACCCCTTTAGACTAATCTAATCTGTGGTCGTGCACGCAAAGGGACGTCAAGTTGTGTCAACCCTGATAATTGGTCGGAGCAATGCTGAGCCGAACGGAGCCGAATTTAGAGACGGCGGGTCAATATACGACATTCCTTGTGCTAAGCGTCCTTTCTTATGTTATCTTATATTTTCAGATACCATGCCGAGTCGGGCACAGCGCGCACCACAGTAGAGAACTCGTCGACCATCTACCGGGGTCCCGCCGGGAAGGGCCAAATTCAATTCCTGAAGGTCAAACATTGTTTCACATCACCTATTCGGATAAGGGCTTTTTCTTCCCTGCTAAAAGACAATGGGGCTTTTCTGTACTTTTATTGCGAATGTAAAATATTAATAAAATCAAAATATTTATGTTCAAAATGAATTAACTAAAATATTCCACGCAAATTACTTCGACATCAGGCTTTAACACTTGATCCCTCGTTACGCTCAGGATTCGATTTTAGAATCCTTCGCTTTGTTCAGGATCCAATATACGCCCACGTCATTTGTTACACAATTTACTATTACTATAATATCTATCGTGCCTTGAACCATTCTCGAGTTGCTCGTCTACACGGTGGCTAATAAATAACTTCATTCCCGTTGCCAGGGAGGTTTTGGGCTTGTATTACTGAGCAACTTTTACTATGGCAACCCCGAAATCGCGAAAAAAAATTACCCTCCCATAGAAAATGGACCCGCGACCCGCCTGCATATATGAAACAACCAAATATTTTTTTACGTAGTAAAATTTGCTCAGTATAATTCCAAAGCCTCCCTGGCAACGGGAATGTAGTTATTTTTAGCCACCCTGTATAAATAAAATAAATAAATATTAAGGTAAAAGTACGCTTCACCGAATGCTTAAGACCTAGACTTACGTTTCTTTTTTTAATTAGTTCTGGTATTTGCATACGAATATGTTCAATACTAAAATTGAAACTTAGATAAATTTGTCCTCATTTAAACATACTTATACATTACTGAAATGATTGGACGTGTATTAAAAATATTTTTAAAGTCATTTCTTCCAGTGTCCTTGATTGTACCATTTACCGAACTAAGAAACGTGATTTGCGCATTATACCGAATAGGGAGGCCGCATTACCGAACTAGGAAATAATTGTATGAAAATATGGTGTTGCGTGGTGCCCAAACTTTAGTAGTTCAGTATTAAATCCCTAGTATACTTCGTTTTTTAGCATTAGAAAGGTATCGCTTACCGATCTTGACGTGTATTTTTATTGAAAAATAAGTCATCCCAAATAGGTAGGTATGCAACAATTATCAAACATGTACGTATGTAAAAAAAAATGGCTTTTTTATGCATTTTGTCTCGTCCATTTTCTAGGGAAGGTTAAATTTTTTCGCGAATTCGGGGTTAGTCCCATAGTAAAAGTTGCTCAGTATAATCCAATAACCTCCCTGGCAATGGGAATGCAGTTATTTTTAGCCACCCTGTATGGGAACCCCGGAATTTCATAACAAAAGTTTGAAGTTTCAAAGTCATAATCGCCCCACGACGACGAGACGGCGCAACGACGAGACGAATCTAAAAAAAATTTTGGACGTCTAGGTTTGGACCATCCTGTATAAAATATTATTGCTTTATTATTTTTATTATCATATTGAGTTTTTTTGTCCACATTCCGAGACTATTATCAAGCGTCCAATTAGTATGTCTAAATTTTGAGAAGCGCTGGCATTGAAATAATGGTCACAAAAAATAAACATATAAATATAGACCTACTCGATATCATAATAAGGATGATATTCTAATGAACGTCGAATAGAAACATGGTCAACGCAAACGTGAGTTCGGTAGCTGAGACCATGGGTACAATTCACCGAACAGCCGTTCGGTGAACGAAACATGGAAAATATGTGGAACCTATTTCGCGAACAGATTTTGAAAATAGTATTTAAATCGTAATCAGTATGGTATAACTACAAATTTATCAATTAATTTAATACTTGAATCCATTACAAAACCGTACATGTATAAAGTTCTTGCTAATACGGACGTAAAATATCTAAAATTATTGTTTGATAATAGTCTTGCCAAAAACCTTATTTTGATGCCAAAAAGTCGTAAAACATGAACATTTCAAACGCAGTTTCACAATAATCTATATAGGTTATTGTTGTTCGGCAACTGCTCATAAAATTACAAATACATTAATTTATTTGTGATATTAGGTAGTTAATCTAAATAGTTCGTAATCAACCACTAGAAAAATAATTTCAAAAACATACGCTTTCCCTGATTCCGGACGCTGTTCGATAATACCTTCCAACCAAATTGTCGGTGTACTCATCACCGAACTCACATTAAGCTTAATTTCTGATAATATGGCTGCACTAAATTAATTAAATTTACTAAAATACACAAACTAATTAGGTATTCACACTGTAAAACCATACTTTGAAACACAGAAATAAATTTAAAAGATTTTATGACCTTAAGAAATATACGCAACTTCTTAACGATTTCTTTAAGGTTGCCCATACAAAGTGGCAATCGGCAGCGACGACCTGTTTCGATCAGTTGCCACGTCCCAACTGCGGCACAAATTGGCCGACTCTGAGGCCTAATGGAAGGGACAGGTATTTAACTCGTGAAAAAAAAATACGCAAATAAATATCAGCTGTAAGTAATCGACTTATAGCCTAAAATAGAAGAAATTCGGTGAAACGGACGGATTTAGAGCGTTCGGTGAAGCGTACTTTTACCTTATAGCACATTCTTACACAGATTGACCAAGTCCCACAGTAAGCTCAAGAAGGCTTGTGCTGTATATGTGTGCACATTAATTACCTAAGTTATATTTGTTCTTCCCAATCGGAACAGATCGAAATAGACGCGACCAGCGGAGCCCCGGTGCGCCGCTGCACGAAGTCCCCCGCGCTCCCCGCGAGCCCCGCGGACCACTCCATCCCTGGTCTTCCTAACATGGAGCCGTTCAAGTTTATCGGTGAGTTTGTCAACTCAACAACAACTTTAATGTAGGTACTATACCTATCCCCACAGGAGCTTCTAATGAGTCATTAATCTAAGCCTTGGGCACAGAATAAATAATACGACTAGGTACAGAAGATTTACTCTCTAACAAAACGCGTCTGTTACTATTAGGACAGATATGACCGCTAGGTGGCGACAGCGCCACGCGCGGCTTATGGCTAGCCACCAAAATTGGTGTGGGACGGATGTACTTGTAACTACCTGTTGCAAAGCCACGAAATCGCGGAGTGCCTAGGGTGAAATCGCATCTGCGACGCCTTTTTAGGGTTCCGTAGTCAACTAGTAGCCCTTATAGTTTCTCCATGTCCGACTGTCTGTCTGTCCGAGGCTTTTCTCCGTGATCATTAATGCTAGAAAGCTGAAATTTGTTATGGACATAATATCTAAAGCTAGCTCTAGCTAAATCAATCAATCCAACAAAGTGGTAAATTAAACTCTAAAAAAAGCTTGATATAACTATTGTATTACACTTTTTCTCTGAGTCAACTAAAATAATAGTTTTTCTACTATACAACCTAAATAATTAAAACAAAAATAAAATAAAACTTAAATAGTATAAACTGAAAAAAAGGCTCGTTGATGTCTTTTGTTCTATCTTTTTCTTTTGTTTTACCGCGGCTAGACGCGATTAGTCAAATCCATTATAGTTCACTAAAGCGTTTCGTAATGAAGTCATTATTACAGCTGAGTCGGGAGCCCATATTGAAAAGTATACGATAATAGTTTGATTTGAGAAGTTTTAATTCAACGATTAAAAGTCATCATGCTGGGTAGTTTATATAATTCTTTCAAATCCCAAGAATATTTTTTTTTATAAATGACAAATAGTTTTCCTTCAGGCGGGTCGCATGCTTGTTGGGCACCGGCACCGTTTAAAATGCTTCTCTCTGCAACAGGGTACGAGACAGAAGAAGGCCGGCAGGTTGAGCACTGGCAGAACGTGTTGATCGGCAAGCCGGGCGACTACGGCGCGGCGCGGGGGGAGGCCCTCAACTACACACACGACTTCTATGTGTACAGGGAGGGGGGGGACGCGGTGCCGCTCAGGTCAGTTACAGGTTGAGCACTGGCAGAACGTGTTGATCGGCAAGCCGGGCGACTACGGCGCGGCGCGGGGGGAGGCGCTCAACTACACACACGACTTCTTTGTGTACAGGGAGGGGGGGGGGGACGCGGTGCCGCTCAGGTCAGTTACAGCTTGAGCACTGGCAGAACGTGTTGGTCGGCAAGCCGGGCGACTACGGCGCGGCGCGGGGGGAGGCCCTCAACTACACACACGACTTCTATGTGTACAGGGAGGGGGGGGACGCGGTACCGCTCAGGTCAGTTACAGGTTGAGCACTGGCAGAACGTGTTGGTCGGCAAGCCGGGCGACTACGGCGCGGCGCGGGGGGAGGCGCTCAACTACACACACGACTTCTTTGTGTACAGGGAGGGGGGGACGCGGTGCCGCTCAGGTCAGTTACAGGTTGAGCACTGGCAGAACGTGTTGATCGGCAAGCCGGGCGACTACGGCGCGGCGCGGGGGGAGGCCCTCAACTACACACACGACTTCTATGTGTACAGGGAGGGGGGGGACGCGGTGCCGCTCAGGTCAGTTACAGGTTGAGCACTGGCAGAACGTGTTGATCGGCAAGCCGGGCGACTACGGCGCGGCGCGGGGGGAGGCGCTCAACTACACACACGACTTCTTTGTGTACAGGGAGGGGGGGGACGCGGTGCCGCTCAGGTCAGTTACAGCTTGAGCATTGGCAGAACGTGTTGGTTGGCAAGCCGGGCGACTACGGCGCGGCGCGGGGGGAGGCGCTCAACTACACACACGACTTCTATGTGTACAGGGAGGGGGGGACGCGGTACCGCTCAGGTCAGTTACAGGTTGAGCACAGGCAGAACGTGTTGATCGGCAAGCCGGGCGACTACGGCGCGGCGCGGGGGGAGGCGCTCAACTACACACACGACTTCTTTGTGTACAGGGAGGGGGGGGGGGGGGGACGCGGTGCCGCTCAGGTCAGTTACAGCTTGAGCACTGGCAGAACGTGTTGGTCGGCAAGCCGGGCGACTACGGCGCGGCGCGGGGGGAGGTCCTCAACTACACACACGACTTCTATGTGTACAGGGAGGGGGGGGGGACGCGGTACCGCTCAGGTCAGTTACAGGTTGAGCACTGGCAGAACGTGTTGGTCGGCAAGCCGGGCGACTACGGCGCGGCGCGGGGGGAGGCGCTCAACTACACACGACTTCTTTGTGTACAGGGAGGGGGGGACGCGGTGCCGCTCAGGTCAGTTACAGGTTGAGCACTGGCAGAACGTGTTGATCGGCAAGCCGGGCGACTACGGCGCGGCGCGGGGGGAGGCGCTCAACTACACACACGACTTCTTTGTGTACAGGGAGGGGGGGGGGGGGACGCGGTGCCGCTCAGGTCAGTTACAGACAACTATACCCAATGCTTTGGTTTTAGGGTTCCGTACCCAAATGGTAAAACGGGACCCTAGTACTAAGACCGTCTGTCTGTCTGTCTGTCCACATACAATACCCATCCGTCTTTTTACGTGATTTAAATAAAATAAAACTGAGTTAAAATGACAAAGACTTATCTTCCCCAGATACAAAGTGACGACCGACAGCTCAGTCCTAGGCGCCGCCAGCGACACCTACACGCACCGCTACACACTACTGCCTCCCCCCGCCGCCCCCCTCACACCCGACGTGGCCCTCTGTGATGACGTGCAAGAGTACCAAGATGGCCGACGCCGGCGCAGAGACACTCTTAGTAGGGAGGAGTTCATTTGGCTGATCAACGCTAAGAAGGAGCAAGTTGGTGAAAAAAGGAATAACGATTTAAAGTCGGATTCGGAAGAAATCGTTTGGTCGTATTAAATGGCATTGCAACATTTCATTAAAGTTAGTCATTACCATTAAAGTGACATTCCATTTCCAACTGCAGCTGCAATACTGTTCATTTTATTATGGAAACGCGTCGCTGTCACTGTCAATTTCCATAGTAAAATGAACAGTATTGCAGCTGCAGTTGGAAATGGAATGTCACTCTTACCATAGCTATAGTTGGTCAAGCAAATCTTGTCAGTAGAAAAAGGCGTCAAATTTAATAAACTGATAACCGATTATGTGGTTTGCTCAAACGCAGCCCTACGGTCGGTGTCAATTGTGACACTACGATTGACGCGGCCCGATCTGTCAGAAGGATCGCCCGCCATTACTGCGTCGGAGTGGAATTTAGTTGAAGCTACGCCTGTTTTCCGTGTTTTATGTATTAAATCCTTTATTTAATGATGTATGGTGTTTTCTCTCTTAACAAAACGTAGGCGTTTAGGGTTATCTTCCCATAGAAAATTTAAATTTCGCGCCTTTTTCTACTGAAAAGATTTGCTTGACCTATATAGGCATATGATGAAAATAAATAAATAAATTAATAACGTGTTTTGTTCAGTTCTTGACGCGTGTTATTTGGGACCAGAAGATGAACCTGTGTTAGTGAATTTCTGTATCCGTAAAGATACTCAGACAGCTGTAGTGCTGCTTCCCACAGCTGGACTCAGAGGCGTCCAAGAAAGAGACAGAAAAGGCAGAAACCCTAATCTGCAAACACATCCAATTTTGCTATCGTCAACAGTCAAAGTATGGGTCTACATGCAGCTAGAGTTAGAAATACAACATGCCCAGCCTTATTCTTGTTATAGTTCGTTTTATTTAGCATTAGAAAGAACTTGGAAGAAGGTAAGCGATCTTGACATGTCTTTTAATTGAAAAACGCTTTTTAAAAATCAGTAACTATTACTTATGAAAGCAGAAGAATATAAATGATCGTATTAGATTCATAATTGTTACATATTTGCCAACAAGACAAGACAAGACAAGATGCGCCACACCCAGCCGGGGACATGCCCGCTCCGGTCAAACCGGCATACCAGGGGACGAAATTTGTGGGGAGTGACACGCTCTGGGATGGGAGAGGGATAGAATCAGCCGGCTATGCAGCCTCAAGCCAATATTGGAAATTAGGAGGGGTAGGTTATGTCGTCGAAGGAGAGCGTTGGTGACAAGCTGCTCGTCGTTTCCGCTTCGGTCTTCGAGATATCTTGTATCAAGTAGGGTCGATGTCGTCTTGAGGTGCCGTTTGCTCGTCGATTCGAGGTGTTGGTTCTTCTTCGTCTGATTCGCTGTCGGTTTCGTCCAGTTGATATATTTCTCTTGTTGCTTTGATGAGTTCGTCTTGGTCGTAATGGTCGTCTGCCATGTTGATCCACTTAGAGGGATGCCTGGTGTAATACTCCATGTCCTGTGTCAGTGAGTTTTTCCAAGTGCATTTAATCCTTTTGGTTATTATTTTGCCGTTCAATATATTGCAAACCTTATCGGATCACGGCGTTGTTCCTGACATTTACTAACCGTATCCGATATTTAGTGACCATCTGTTTTATTATGTTCACGCTGGCGTACTACAGATAAAGACAATGGCAGGCAAACAACCCTTGCGTCCTATGGTCTTGCTCGCTGTATCGCTGTTAATGACCGTATTTTGTAGAAATACTATGAATGGTGCCAGATGTGTACTCTTTTACAACTAAATTGCGTTGGTATTCTTTAAAATAATTTATCTTGATAAGGTACTGGGGAGATAGTTTCAAAGACAAAAGCCCCTTTTATTGAGAGGCGGATGCGGATATTTCGGGTATTTCCAGGGAGCGATATGCCTTCGGGTTGTGAGTTGGTAAAGTAGGTAGCTACCTACCAAAGATCGTTATTGTTGTGTGTCAGTTATAATATAATATAATGTATTTTACGAGAAGTATTAGAACAAATTAAAAAAGAACCCTTGCATCCATAGAGCCGTGCGTAATGGACAATGGTTTATGGTTTCCGTATGTTTGCCAGAGTGTTTGCCAGATGCATGTAACCTTTAAAACGATTACGTCAGGATGTTTTCCTAAGTAACCTCTGACTTTGTTCGTTTTCTTTTTTGGAAGAAATGAAATGCTCAATGACATAAGTGAACAATACTTTTATGTTAACGGAAACGTTAAGATAACCTCAACTGAACGAAATCTTGCTAGGTTGTGACCGGTTTCTTTCTTTCGTTTTTCTTTCTTTCCCATGGTATTTATAGTAAGTATGTAATAGACTAATATTTATGCCTATAATGCGAGTGAGCAAAAAAACTATGACCAACTCTCCTCGCTAATGACCATACGGACACCAAGCAATACCTGGACCTTATACTTTCATACCTCGTACTCCTTAATAATGCCCTTATTTCGTGTATTCTAGAAAACTAGTGAAACAGCAAAATTAACTTGTGAAGTATATTGATTACATACATTAGTACTTACATTACATTACAAAGTAAGTACCTAAATAAGTGGGGTAAATGAAGGTCTCACTGTAGATATGTATATCTAGTTTTCAGCTACTTATTGGCTTTTTGGCCTTAAATATTGTAAATATTCTATCGTCTTCCTTATAATTATAATTGAGTAAAATAAATATATGAATTATTAACTTAATTTTGACTAGATTAGGGTCGCTCTGTATCTAGGTGTTCGGCTACTTATTCGCTATTTTCTTTATTCTAAATATTCTAGTGTTTTCCTATGTGTTATTTTCAGATAAGTTCAGTTTATTATATATATGAAATAGGTAGTAAAAGCGTGAATCTAGACTCAGCTACTTATATTCGCTTTTTGGCCTTATTTTCAATATAGGTACCTTTCCTGGAGGTTTCAAGGATAGACAGGACTTGTAGCCGGTGTATAAATATATCCTATCTTAATTATTCAATCTGGTGGGGACCAGTAGTTACCTATGCTGTAACTATTTAGCAACATGATTACTATTTGGCTTATTCTAGGGTTTTCCCATGTGTGCCTAGACTGCCTAATAAACCTAGTTGCTATTAGATAATATTTATGCTCAGATTATAAATTTGTGTCTTAGTAACTTAGTGGTTTATGAGGTTGGGGTCGTGTTATATTCAGCTAGGTACTTAGTCGTTACTTGGCCTAATTTAAGGTCCTACTGTTTACCTGCGTGTGATTGCGGGGTGGATATCTACGTTCAATATATGACTCCGTAACTTATTGAGTTAGTAACTTATGAGTTACATTGAGGTCACACTTTATTCCGCTGCTTAGTCGCTAATTTGTCTTATTCTAAATATTCTAGTGTTCCTACATGTAATTGCAAGATGCATTTAAAAGTAATGAGGTTCGTTAAGGTTATACTGTAAACCTATTCAGATACTTAGGTTGCCTACTTACATAATATGTCGCGTAGGAACTTAGGCTTAGGGCTTGAGCACGTCTAGTGCTTAAGAATAACAGAGTAGGAACGGTCTCACCAAATTTGACTGTGATGATAGCCGCGATCATGCGCTCGTCGCGGTTGGCATGGACACGGCTCGCACTCACTTAGTTTGACGCACTGGTACGCGGAAATATTATATGACCGGGTTGCACTGATATATGTAATATAAACTTATAAGCACTGTCACGAAAGGTTGGAGTTGAATAAGAACGCGTCGCGAGAGCTTTGGTTAGCGCGCGTCGGTACTTAGATGTTTGTGCCGCGATTGCACTAGCATCTGGCGATGGGTGACTATTGTTCGATGGGATTTTAACGCGTTTATGACTCCTTTGTTTCTCCCGGGCACGACCGTCCACCACCGCATCCCAAACGAGACTCGATTCATAATTGTTACATATTTGCCGTAACTTATTTTTAAAATGTGTTTTTCAATTAAAAGGCACATCAAGATTGTTTACCTTATTTCTAATGCTAAAAAAAACGAACTATAGACGGAGTAGGGGTACGGTCTACATCCAGAGGTACATATTACAACACACCCAGCCTCTAAGTTTATTTATAAGTCTATTTTAAGTTTTATATTGCGTGTAGCTTAGTTTTATTGTTTAGTATGTATTTTTATGTCCCAAGTCCCAATAAATAATCAATTATTTTTAAAGAAAATTTGTAAAGTATAAACTTGTTATGTTTGAAGCTCTGGTGGCCTAGCGGTAAGAGGGTGCGACTTGCAATCCGGTTCGTTCAAACCCCGGCTCGTACCGATGAGTTTTCGAAACCGGACTAATCCCAATAAGGCCTAGTTTCCCCTCTGGGTTGGAAGGTCGGGTGGCAGTCGCTTTCGTAAAAACTAGTGGCCACGCCAATTCCTGGGATTAGCTGCCAAGCGGACCCCAGGCTCCCATGAGCCGTGGCAAAATACCGGGACAACGCGAGGATGATGAAACTTGTTATTTTTGTGCGTTGTAACTTGTAAAGGTTTGTGTATCATGAATTTCATTTATGTAAGTACTACAATTCCAATTCAAAGGTAAATGTAATTGAAAATATATTGAGGTTTTAAAAAGAAAAGTAACCGGCAATCACAGCCATTACAGGTTACCGTGACCCTGTTCGTTCGGGCCATACCTATATGTAATTAACATAAAGATGACTCACGCTAGACCGGGCCGGGCCCGGCCCGAGGCGACCGACATGTCATTTTCTATGACTCCTGATCGGTGATCACTTCTTCCTGCCGGTGAGTAAGGTTGCCACTGGCCAGCGAAGTGTTAGGATCGACAACGCGCATGGATCACCAAGATAAGATAAGATACATTTATTGACAAAATTGTACAAATCAGGAGTTGCAGGCGTTCTTAGGCTACGGAGACTGCTTATCAGACGGGCCGTATGCATGTTTGCCACCGACTTACGAGTAGTATTTAAAAAAAACGAAGATAACAAAAACTAAACATAACAGTCCTGATTATACGGATACCTACAGTGTGATTCAGCATACAATTAAATGTTAATGATAATGATATCTCTTATCTTATAAATATTTGTTTACCTGTTATACCGGGTGTTTCCTGTAACAGGAGCAATAAATTAAACAGTAGGCTGTACTCCTCAAACTGACCAACATGTGTTCAGCAACTTTTAAAAATAACTTAATGTTTAGATTTTTATTACACTTTAAAGTGACGCAATGTATTGCAAATTTAGTTATAATTAAAGCGTGACAAACAACGTCAAACACACTACACGTGTCAGCGTACATTGAAGGCAATATTTATTTTGTATGAAAAAAAGGATTCATATTTTTTACAAAGTTGTTGAACAAAAGTTTTATAGTTTGAGGAGCTCGTGTTACAGGCAACACTCGGTATAATTGTGTACGTTTTAGAGCACTTTCACATTGTCCGATCTGATATCGGGTGTCGGATAAGACCACAAAGAAGTAAAATTTAAATCATGTATTTTTATATATATAAATCCAATTATTCATAATTAGGTGTTGTTTAGAATAACCTCCTAAGGCCCAAGGTACTACCTATAGGACTTCTTCAGTTTGATGAAATTTAAACCGTATTCAATTGGGACAGGGTTGCATTCCTTTTGTTTCGGTAAATATAAAATCAAACAAAAATCAACCCTATTACCTGTACTATAGGTTCAAATTTCATAGTCAAATTTTTGGTTTTGCATATGTATGGCTGGGCCTTAGGAGGATAAAGCGTCAGTACAAAAATAAAAAGATTAGTTACCTTACGCTTACGCCATAGGGCTAGTTCGAGCGGCTGCTTTTTCCACAGAGCATCCGGTATCGTCTTGGGTCGTCCCATTCGTTTTTCGTCAAGTTCTTAAATTAGTCCTATTCTGCTTTCGTCACCTATTCTACATTCGTCACAATCGTCGGTGACTTTCAATCTAGAATGAGTGACGCAAGCAGAATAGGACTAATTTAAGAACTTGACGAAAAACGAATGGGATGACCCAAGACGATACCGATCATCCGACATCCCACATATCGGATCGGACAATGTGAAAACGCTCTTAGTCTAAAATGATAAGTGATAAGAAAAACAAGGGTTATAAAGTCACGCGATAAAAATTAAATACTATTCACGTTTAATTAAGCTTAACTATGCTCGTTCACGGCGAGGGAGATTTGCTAGTGCCCGCACATTTGAATTTCGGCAAATGGATTCTGGGCCGACTGAGGGAGACAGACCCCGAGCGCGTGTGTTTGGTAAGCTTGTTCGGGTACATTAGATCAACTAAAGGGGCCCACAGATTACCAGTTCGCTGGACGATATCAGCCTGTCAGTTATACGAAAAAGGTGACAACTCCGAACAACTGACAGGCTGATATCGTCCGTCGAACTGGGCCCCTATTCGACTTGTACAACTGTCAGATTTCTCGTCCACTTCAATTCAACACTCGATTGAATCGCATATTCATCAACTGCGGATAATACTGGGTCATTTTTGGACCGTTAGCCATATTGTGCGAGGTGATTAGGTAGGTAATACTGAACAACTTTTTCTATGGGACCAACCCTGAAATCCTAAAAAAATTTGGCTTTCCCATAGAAAACGTCCACATCCACTAAACAAAAATTTATCAAACTAAACTAACTAACTAACTAACTATTTTGGCTCAGCGATCCAAAGAGAATCTTGGCCTCCGAAACGAGAGCGTGCCACCTGTCCCGATCCTGCGCAACTTCCTGCCAGTTACTGACGCGAAGCTGAAGCAGATCCGCCGCCACACTGTCTTCCCAGCGATACCTGGGCCGACCCACTGGACGGCTACCAGTCGGTCGTCCCAAGAACGCCTTCTTGACAGCCCGATCCTCTCCCATTCTGAGCAAACGGACAATAAAAATTTTTTCGGAGTTGGTCCCATAGAAAAAGTTGTTCAGTATGGCCTACCTAATCACCTCGCACAATATGTCTAACGGTCCAAAAAAGACCTTGTATAATTTGGTACAAACAATAATTTTCAACAAAAATCAACAAGGGTGAGTCGGACTGACTCAGCCCGCGGGCTCAGTCATAGAACATTGAAAATTTTTATTTAACACCACATTGAAAAATGTTTATAGACAATTCTACAAAACATTACAAGCCTTAGGGTCGGTTGCACGAAACTGTTCGTATCGTTAAAGAGTTCACTAAATTTTTATGTATGGAAAGTTTCATAGTAAAGCGCCGGGGCGCGCCGGCTGACGTTGATCAGTCTGTCAAATGTGGTTGGTGCAACTGGCCCTTAGAATTAAACTCTTATAGAAACAGTCAACCACTATTTACTGCATTTAGCATCTAATCAGCCCACGGGCTCAGACGACCACTATCAACTAATTTGTTCAGACTCATCCACCTAGTTGGTGGAGGGCCCTGGGGTCTTTCACCTTCCATTTTTCCGAGTACGTTCACTTTGAGGTTTTAGCTGCCCAATAATTTCACTGACTACTGGCTTCGGCTAACGTGACAACAATAGGTGGGAACGAAAGGTCCGATCGCTGTGTCTCAAACCAATGGTTGTCGCTTTAGCCGAAGCCAGTCGCGCAATGTCGTGACTAGGCCTATAGGTCATCGTGGCATAAGCCTGACATGGTGTTTCGTTTTTTTTATGTACAAAGCTACGATGATGACAGTACTGCCTTATTCCAGCATAGTTCCACAACGGGGTACAAGCTGACGTTCGAGGAGGTATCGCAGTATGCAGTCAGGCTGGCAGCGGCGCTGACGCAGCGGGGGGCGGGGAGGGGAGACACGGTGGCGGTGGTAGGCGAGCCCCCCGCCACCTTCCTCCCCGCCGGGCTCGCCGTGCTACTGGCGGGCGCAGCACTCACTCTTATAGAAACAGAGTGTGGAAAAGGTAGGCATTGAACTAGAATAACTAAAAAAATTGAGAGAGGCTATGTCAGGGACACAGCCGCAATGGTTTACGTGAAACGTTGGTGTGGATATCTAATGCGAAAGCCGAAGGCCGAGCTCCGCCGCGTAGGGCCGAAGACCCGAAGCGTCCAGGATGTCAGTGCTTTAACACAGAACAATACTACAAGTAATGCGGCCGAAGGCCCGAAGCGTCCAGGATGTCAACTGTGCTTAATCACAGAATTAATAGTATAAGTGTCTAAGTGCGAAGGCCGAAGGCCGAGCTCCACGTAGCCAACGTGAGGAGACATAACGGGTTTCATTGAACTGCAATAAGATCTATCAAATGACACCAATTTCACCGAAATTGGTTAATGGACTGAGAAGTAATTACTAAATAAATAATGTCGCTCAGGCAGGCACAATCGGTTGCGTCGTTCAAGGAGAGGTTAAAGAAGCTATGGTTATCTGATTTGACTGATTAATTTGTCTATATTTCTATTGTATAGTTGCTTTATATCGTTCTAATTCTTTCCAATTTTTAGTGTATTTTCCCCATTCCTTTTTGTGTAATATATGTAGGTATATTTATCCTATAAAGGTCATTGGGCGTTTTTGACCCGCTTTATGAATTTTCGCGTGCAGAGGCCAAACTAGTTTTAAAATAGAGAATTTAATCTCACTTTTCTAAATATGTAATTTTTTTTATGTATCACCCGGCAGAAAAAAGTTATTCAACAGTACGAGATAGTGTTATTAATGTTTTTACTTTCAGCATTCTGCAAAAGTGTGGTTCATGCTCATGCAGCATGATAAACGTTTTATAGCACAATGGCAAATGAAATGTTGTCAATTGCGGCTGTTGCCGGGTTGGTCTCCTCTGCAGTTTTTGCAAGTGGCCTTCTGGTCTAGAGGTCGCGTGCATGGCTGGCCCAGTGTGGTTCGGCGCAGAGATCGCAGGCGAGCTATCTATGACATCCATGTGATGAGTGCCGGAAACCCTAGCAGCGGTGACATTGAGCGAGCCCCTTCTTTCCGCGCCATGCCTCCACCTTGACACTCCTCATGTGGAGAAGCTCCGGCATCCCGTAGATGCTCATGTGCAGCGCGGGCGGCCCCCTCTTGCGTCTCTCCGTTTGGCGTGTTTGGGGTGGCCCAGCTTCTCCAGGGGTTTCTTGATATCTTCAATCGGTGTGAAGGAGGGGAGACCCCTGCGGTACTCCGCCTCGGAGCTGGGCTCGAAGAGTATCCCAGCCCCCAGCCGTGTGGTGAAAGGTGATTCCCCCTTTATTTCGCGCCTGCTGCCTTTTTAGACGAATTAACAATTGATTTTGATCAAGCAGAATAAAAATATTGTTTTTTTTTAGAACTGGATTTTATTTTTGTTCCTCTTGATATTAAACAATATAACAACAGCAACGCAATATAACAGCAGCTATTCAAAGTATTTTTGAAATAATTCCAATAGTTCTGACTTAATTCATTGCAAAAATGCTATTAATGATAAGAAATGATTTTAATTTTTTTCTCAATTCTCCCATGGCTTGCAAGAATGCGAATCATACCACTGTGTAGCAGATACATTTACCTACATACCTAGCCCTATTTCGTTTGTGTACGCTGTGGGTCATATGTCCGAACAAAATGCCCAATGACCTTTTGTATGTATTTATATCCTTTATCTTTCTGGTACCTTGTTGTACATTTTGCTGCATTTGTCACCCTCTTTTCACTCTCTCCTCTCATCTACTCAAAGGTTAACTGGAAGAGATCCCTCAAAGGAATAAGTTCGCCTTTGTACTTCTTGCTAATTGTATGTTATTTTTAATATGTCTTTTTGTACAATAAAGAGTTTACTACTACTACTACTACTACTACTAAATAAACACTGCAAATAGGGGTCATTTTAGCTCCTATTGCGTCGTTTCTAGCGTAGAATCAGCGCCATCTATGTCAACAGTACATGTAGTTCCGAGTAATGGCTACTTTCTTCTAAACATTGAAGTTAAAACTATACATATAGGTATTATAGTTACAGAGATATAAGCCACCGCGCCATAACACTCGTTACACTTGGTTTTTGGTCCGACACCTCTACTACGGGTTTTTAAAGACGTTCACCTAAGAAACGTTTCACGTCAAAAAACGGGACGAGTGCGAGTCAGTCTCGCCCACCGAGGATTCTGTACTTTTTAGTATTTGTTGTTATAGCGGCAACAGAAATACATCTGTGAAAATTTCAACTGCAGTTGTTGCAGCAGCAACATGTCTATTAGCGATCACGGTTCATGAGATTCAGCCTGGTGACAGTCAGACGGACAGAGGAGTCTTAGTAATAGGGTCCCGTTTTTACCCTTAATATAATTAATTTACCCTTTGGGTACGGAACCCTAAAAATTACCCCACGTGTACCTATTGTGCCGCGAGCGACATAACAGCTTGACAACGTCAAATAATGTAAGTATTTGTTGGTTCGTGGGCAAGGAACATTTTATTCCGAATGTTCTCTTACCACAGACAGAAGCACTGATCTGGAATAAGCAACTATTCATAACAAGAGCACCGAGAAAGTGAGAGAGGTCATCAATTGTCAATTTATAGTCACAATGATCTTTAACCATTTAAATGCTACCATTGTAATCTTTGGTGTTGCTGATAACTTATATCCCACCAAAAACATAAATGTAAAAAAGGAGAGCCAAGTTCAATACAAAAATTATGCTTGGCTGTGGGGCTCGCCGCAAAAAGAATGGAAATCTAAATGAGTGCCACTGCCAAGTTCTATGCAAAATCCAAATATGTATTTATAGGAACAAAATAACATTATAAACAAGTATTAAACTCTATTTCTTTGCTTTATTGGATACCTATAACAATTGTTGTTATTTAAAAAAATGTGAGATCTTAAAGTAGGTTAGATTTGACTTGGCCAGTTTTCATTATATCAATCATTTTATATATATTGTAATTCTGATAAAACCTGGCCAAGCCAAATCTAACCTACTTTAAGATCTCACATTTTTTTAAATAACAGCAATTGTTATAGTTATCCAATAAAGCAAAGAAATAGAGTTTAATACTTGTTTATAATGTTATTTTGTTCCTATAAATACATATTTGGATTTTGCATAGAACTTGGCAGTGGCACTCATTTAGATTTCCATTCTTTTTGCGGCGAGCCCCACAGCCAAGCATAATTTTTGTATTGAACTTGGCTCTCCTTTTTTACATTTATGTTTTTGGTGGGATATCAATACTTTTTGTAAAGAAAACTAGGCAGGTATTGAGATTTAATGTTTTTTCTTGTGTTTCCGCTGTATGGTTTTTACTTCTGTTCTTTGTATAATTATGTGGTACCGCGCGCCGCCGACGACACACCGTTGGCCGGTTGTTTAGAGCGTATTACAAGTTTTTTGTATGGGGACACCACTTATTTTTTGACTAAACTTTATTTTAATATAGCAAATATAATAATACATATATTGGGGTAGTTTCAAATATCTGCTTGTAACGGTTCCAACGCTACAATAAAAAAATATTTTTTTGTATGGGGACTCCCCCTATTTTTTAACTTTTTTTTATTTTTAGATTTTTTCCTACGCTTACACACAATAACCGAGCTGGATTCCAAATTTCATCCTTCTAGGTCATCTGGAAGTAGGTTAGGTTTAGGTACTTATATGTCAGTCCCAATAAAAAATGGTTTTTTTTGTATGGGGACCCCCCCTATTTTTAAACTTTATTTTATTTTTAGATTTTTTCCTACGGTTACATACAATAACCGAGCTGGATTCCAAATTTCATCCTTCTAGGTCATCTGGAAGTAGGTTAGGTTTAGGTACTTATATGTCAGTCCCAATAAAAAGTGGTTTTTTTGTATGGGGATCCCCCCTATTTTTTAACTTTATTTTATTTTTAGATTTTTTCCTACGGTTACACACAATAACCGAGCTGGATTCCAAATTTCATCCTTCTAGGTCATCTGGAAGTAGGTTAGGTTTAGGTACTATAAGTCATAAGTCAGTCTTAAAATTTACGACTTTTTGACCTTCATACCTTTATAACCGTTTGAGCTAGCTTCATGAAATTTGGGCTTCTAGATATCCTTATGGATATAATTAAACACACGTAGTTTTATGTGTTTACGTCAAAGATGTTTTGAGTTATAGAAGGGTCAAAAGTGGCACCAAGTGGTTCGTGTAATATTACACTCGGCGCTGGCTAGCCAATTCCTTTGCTTGAACTTGGCTTGACACGCTGCCGCGTGTCTAGATTAGCATAACTTTCAGCAATCCTCAAGCATAAGTTAAATCTATCGAAACCGAAGTATGTAATCTGCACTCAACGGTTCTTCGAGATCTACGGCGACATACTGAAGAGTTCGGATTTCATCAAAGCCCTCATTTGTTTCGACGACATCGAGGGTATGGAGTCGGTGGAGGCGCTGGTGTCGAGCCAAGGCCTGGACGTGGACAAGTTCGAACCGGCGGCGGTCGAAGGCCAGACCGACGTAGCGCTGGTATCATTCTCGTCAGGAACTACTGGGCTCTCCAAGGGAGTACTCCTGACACACCTTGCTCTTATTGCGAGAATCAATGCGATTACACAGTGGTAAGTGAAAACGTGAAAGCATGTTTTATTATTCAAGCGACCCGCCCCGGCTTTGCACGGGTAGTTCAACGTATTTATACAAAACCATTACAAATAGTACACCAAAACCTTCCTCAAGAATCACTCTATTAATATTAGGTAAAACCCGCATGAAAATGCGTACAGTAGTTTTTGAGTTTATCGCGAACGTATGTTGTGTAAGATATGTCTGTATAGACAGACAATCGCGGCAGGGGACTTTGTTTTATAATAGGTATGTATTTACCAATAACAAATAAAATGATAATAAAAACAACATTAAAATGAAAACTAAAATTGAACAGATCTTAAATTAACTTATAGGTAAAAAATGCTTCCCAGGTCACCTTCGTTTGTAATGGTGCCCAGGAGGCTGGCAGCGTTTCCTTTTTGGATGGCCAGGCTTATTCTCTGGCCGAGGTAGCGGCCAGCACTCTGGTCATATGTATGTAATATGTATTGATTTAGGCATATTCATCATCATTCGCTTGCCCTTATCCCATATTTACTTTGGGCCGGCGCAGCATGTTTTCTTCCATACTTCTCTGTCGCCCGTTATTTCGTCATTCACGTGTATTCGGTTCATATCCTCTCTCACACACTCCATCCACCTTCTCTTCGGTTTTCCTTTCCTCTTATTTCCCTCCACATTCATTCTTAAAAGAGCCCACTGATTAACAGTCCGCCGGACGATATCGGCCTGTCAGTTAGAGCAAAAAGTTGACAATTCCGAACGGCTGACAGGCTGATATCGTCCGGCGGACTTCCCTTCCTTCGGCGGTTCCCTTAAAGGATGACTCAAAGGGCTGGAGCCGGGCCGGGCTTCCGGCGCTTCGTTTTGTACCTATAGAAAGCACCACGTGATGACCGATCAGCCGTCATAGAAAATGAAAAATGACATTTCGGACGCCTCGGCCCGGTCTAACGTGAGTCATTTTTTAAATGTCCATAGGAGTTGTACTTCAATAACCAGTTGAAGTGACTAGACCATTTTTATGCAGGGAGTAGCACGTGCTGATTTACTTAACCAGCTTCTAATCTACGGACTATACCCGCCGGTCCCTAGCCGCTTTGGCATATCATATTGCGACATGTATTTTAAAATGATACTTTCAGGCATTATGACTACAATGATTCGCACTCTGAACCCTTGCAAGTAGGTTTCTTTGCGGAGCCCGACCGCACCTCGTATTACGACTTCAAAATGATGTGCACGGTGATGTGCTCCGGACAAACACTTGTGTACTCGGACCGCGACGTGGATTTGAAGTATGTCAAAGAATATCAGGTGAGTTTCAGCTAGACTCTGTGCGGAAAGAGGAAAGTCGTGGAATGTATGGGGCCCGATACATTCCAGGACTCTTCTTTTTCCGAACAGACTACCTTAGAAACTAAGGTAAAGGCTTATAGTCCGTTTTTTTTAGCATTAGAAAGAACTTCGCAGAAGTTCGCTTGTGGTTCTAAATCTGGCACTTTTAGCGGTAACAATTTGAAGTAAATTATATGTATTGACCATGCATGCTACATTAGATAATTCAGTAATTATTAACAATTAACGAGCCTGATAAAAACTGGGGCCAAATTCGACACGTACAACTGTCAGATTTCGCTTCCACGTCAAATCAACAGTTGATTTTATTGCATACTGAGTGTTGATTCCATCAACGGTGGATAATATCATTTGGTACAAACAAAACTCAACTCTAAACTAAGGGTGGTTCGGTTTGGTTTGCTTGTCACCCTAACTGTGGTTTGTTAATGTCAAATTTTGACATTGTACGTATTCGAGAACTTATGATTTTTCCCACATCAACGGGAGATCAACACGATACGTCAAACGTCGCTTGTCGAATAGGGGTCCTGCACGCTTGCTTCTGCGGAGTTCTTTCTAATGCTAAAACAAGACCGAAGTGATCCCATAAGTGTTCCGTAAACAAAGTTTTGCACGGAACACTAAAAAACGAACTATTCCAAGTACCTAAGTAGGTGTAATGTAGGTAGGTACCGTAAAATAAAATCTCCCAACTCTGGTACAAAACTAACTCGAATGTCTTCAATAGGTATTAGCTACTGTTAATTATTAGAATGACGCAGTTTCAAGGCAAAATGCGGTTTTTGCTTCCACAGTAATACGCGCTTTAACATATCTACCGGGCGCCGTGTGGCGACCTTCAGACCAAAAGGTCCAAAAGGAAATTCAGTATTTGCCTTGCGCCCTTCACAATATTTACTTGCGATTATGAAATAATATATTAATAATTACGCTACATGATTCACGCACGAAATTCTGTTGCATCTCAGGCGCATACGATGCTCACCGTGCCTGCGATCGTAGAAATGATGGTAAATGCTAAAGAGAACTACGATTTGAGATCCCTCAAGTTTGTTTGTACCGCCGGCTCGCCTCTTAATCGTCGGAGTGCACAACTATTACAAGAAAGGTAAATATGACTATAGACCGACCGCTTAAATGAGTCCTCGCCTGCGCGGTACGGGGGCGACGGGGAAGGACGACTAAGGGTTGGCGGGGAAGGTGCGGGCGGCAGGCGTACGGCGCCCGCACCTTCCCCGCCTCCCTTAGTCGTTCTACCCCCTACCCCGTCGCCCCCGTACCGCGCGGACTCACTTAAGCGGTAGGTCTATAGGTAAAGCGGTGCGCCTCTTTACTTAGCCGCTGGCGGGGCAGCGCTAACAGTATCATGATAGCGTTGTTGGATAGGCGAGACTCCCCTCTGCTACAGCAGTGGACAAAACTCCACATTAGTAAAAAAGGTTTAAGTATGTAGGTTAAGATAGATTGTAATTCTACACTATTTTATTTATAAGTTCAATGTAACTAACAACTGTTTCTATGGATTTACGTAGGTATCTGAATTTATTTTTAAACGACTTCATTTAAATAACAGTCACAATCGGAAAAAATTATGTCCTATCTTATCTAATATACTTTCCTTTCCTGTCTATAGTTCGTTTTTTTCGCATTAGAAAGAACTTGCAAGAAGGTAAGCGATCTTGACATGTCTTTTAATTAAAAAACGCATTTTAAAAATCGAAAATTATTACTTAGTTATGAAAGTAGAAGAATATAAATGATCGTATTAGATTCATAATTGTTACATATTTGCCGTAATTTATTTTTAAAATGTGTTTTTCAAGTAAAAGATATATCAAGATTGTTTACCTTATTTGTAATGCTAAAAAACGAACTATAATATTAAAAATTTGATTGTAATATAATATTCGTGTTTCCAGATATCCTGATATTAAACTAGTAGGTTTGTACGGCTCAACAGAATCTGGCTCCATTGCTACAACACAGAACAAGGCGTTTGACGTCGATGTTGCAAACGAGGACACGGCAGATGGTTACTGCGTTGGCCACGCTGTTCCGGGGGTTACGATCAAGGTATGCCATATGAATGAATGAATGAATAAATGTTTATTTGCATCAAACAAGCGTACATACAGGGTGTCCCAGAATTCGACGTCAAGCCGTAAACGGATGATAGACCAAGTCATAACAGTTATCATAAAAATACAAAAAAAAAATCCAACTCATGTTCTTTAAAAATTATGGTCACTTTAAAAATTCAGTAAAAAATCCACATCCTGTAATTATTCAAGATTACACAATAATAAAAAAATTAGAATAAATTATGGAATTTGTAGTAACAAGAATTAAAGAACCATTACAGGGTGTGGATTTTTAAAGTGACCATAATTTGTTAAAAAACATGAGTTGGATATTTATTTTTTTATTTTTATGATAACTGTTATGACTTGGTCTATCATCCGTTTACGGCTTTACGTCGATTTCTGGGACATTCTGTATATGTACAGGTTGACCTTTAGCCATTGGACAAACCCTGAAATATCACGTAGGGTTACTTCTCAGAAATGCCCTAACGGTAATGTTTTTAGGGTTCCGTACCCAAAGGGTAAAACGGGACCCTATTACTAAGACTTCGCTGTCCGTCCGTCCGTCTGTCTGTCACCAGGCTGTATCTCACGAACCGTGATAGACAGTTGAAATTTTCACAGATGATGTATTTCAAAATAAAGATTTAAATGGGGCTCCCATACAACAAACGTGATTTTTGACCAAAGTTAAGCAACGTCGGGCGTGGTCAGTCCTTGGATGGGTGACCGTTTTCTTTTTGCATTTTTTTCCGTTTTTTTTTTGTTTTATGGTACGGAACCCTTCGTGCGCGAGTCTGACTCGGACTTGCCCGGTTTTTTTTTGAATTTTTTTCCGTTTTTTTTTTGCATTATGGTACGGAACCCTTGGTGCGCGAGTCCGACTCGCACTTGCCCGGTTTTTTTTAATTAGACCGAAGATAAAAAATAATAATTATCAAACAAAAGTTATTTCTAGTGTACGGGCAAGTGGTGGTATTTTGAACAGAGCGGGAACCTAAGCCCAAATCGTTAACACTAAATAAAATGCCATTATATTTATTAGTCAGTGGTGTAAATTCCTCCTCGGGCCTGTTTTATTTATTTATTTATTTATTTATTTACATAAGGAGATCCAACAGCTAACTAAATGACAATGGAATCATAAATAGATATATAGAGCCAATTACAGGAACTCGCAAATAGATATGTAGTAAAAACATATACTTAAGTAACACGCATCACACACACACACACACACACACACACACACACACACACACACACATTTATACACTTACAATACAATAGCTTAATTTCAGGTCGTGGATAGAGAAACGCGAGAAATGCTCGGTCCGAACCAGCGAGGAGAGATCTGTGTCCGCGGGCCGCGACTTATGAAGGGCTACCTGGGCACTACCGCGCCCTACCTGGACGAGCAGGGGTTCTACCTGACGGGGGACCTGGGCTACTTCGATCACCACAAACGCATATATTTGGTGGGCAGGCTGAAAGATGTCATTAATGTCATGGGGCACAAGGTAAACTGATATAGGTAATTGGAACTATGCAAACATACTTGCAAGATGACAGGTATGTCATTTTATTTAGTGTTAACGATTTGGGCTTAACGAGGTTCGAGTTACATATTGAGGTTCCATTGCATTCATAATTAAACCATCCGTTATTACCATTTTCCTACGGAATCCTAGCATATATAATAATACTTCGCGCGCTCTTATTTACAAACTAAACTGGCAGAAATCCCTCTTAGGGATAAGTTCGCTTTTTTACAACATATTTCTGTTTTATCTGATGTACCGAAACAATATTTCTTTTTTTCGCACAATATTTTAAATTTAACCAAAACATCTGTCGCTACTTGATAATGAGATTTATGTCGTTTCGTCTACGGCTGTCTTCGAGCCTCTTATTATATCCTCTAGCCGCCCAGGGACCTATAAAAAGGTCTCCTGTTTCATTCTAATTTGAACTTTGTGTTGACAAAATAAAATTTCATTTTGCTTGGCAAGGTTTGACGTATGGGCGGCTAGAGGATATCTTGTATTGGTTAAGGTGTCCCCTGGCGATGTGGAGGCCGTGCTGCGGCTGCACCCGGCGGTGCAGGAGGCGGCCGTGGTTGGGAAACCTGCCGAGGTGGAGGGGGAAGAGCTGCCCACCGCCTTTGTAGTGCTGCGGCCCGGCGCCGCCGCCACCGACGCTGAGATTGTAGACTACGTGGCCCAGCAGGTATAGCCGGTAGATTTTTGAATTTCGAATGTCCTACATCGCGCTATCGAAATTTTAATCTAAAAATTATCATGGTGGGTTCTCTCGAGGGCCACGGAACGGAACAAAAACTTACAGTTGTTAACTGATAGGTTGGGAAATCGTACGAATTAGGGCTCATTTAGACGGCGCGCGAACTCATATACAAACGCGATTTACGCGGTTCGCGGTTTTAGTTACATTGTGGACCATTGAGGTTTGATCAATCCAGCCGACCCATTATTGTGTTGAGTTGCCACTTGATCATTCGGCTAAATGAAATTATGCGAATAATTGGTTGCGAATGACATCGGAAAATAATTTTCCGTTTCTGGTTCCGGTTTTGATTAAGATAAATGATAGTTATTTATCTCGTTTTAGGTACAACTTTGCATAAGTGTATTTATTATATTATAAAATATTTCAGATTTTCAAGGGTGATTCGTTGGAAACACACTCTTTGGGATAATAATGACATTTATTATAATTTTTTTTATCAAGAGATGTGAACGCTAGCGACTAAACGGTGACTGCCTTTTTCGCTGATTTTGCTCGATGCAGTCTTAACAAGGGGGCAAAGTTCTTGTTTAACCGCTCGTGCTAATATTGATACCCGAGCAAGCGAAAGATTCCAAAATTGAATTCGAAAAATGGAATCTTGAGCGTTGCGAGGGTTTCAAAGCACGAGGGCTAAAAATTTGCCCCTGAGTGAAAAACTTTTTTTTTACCACACCAACCCGAAGCAAATATTAAATGTAAAATATCAAACAAAACCAAACCAAATGAATGTTATTAAATATTTATCATCCAAAATCATCATCAAAGTCAATTCTACCAGCAAACAAAAGAAAACAACTCAAAATTTGCATTACAATTTTTTTTTTTTTGCAATTTAAAATAAATAAATAAATATTATAGGACATTCTTACACAGATTGACTAAGTCTTACAGTAAGCTCAAGAAGGCTTGTGTTGTGGGTACTCAGACAACGATATATATAAAATACAAATACTTAAATACATAGAAAACACCCATGACTCAAGAACAAATATCTGTATCATCAATTGCAATTTGCATTTCAAAATTTGTTTACTTTGCCTCACATGTGAATAAAATGGAATGGATGAAATGAATGAAGTGAATGAAGTGAATGAAGTGAATGAAGTGAATGAAGTGAATGAAGTGAATGAAGTGAATGAAGTGAATGAAGTGAATGAAGTGAATGAAGTGAATGAAGTGAATGAAGTGAATGAAGTGAATGAAGTGAATGAAGTGAATGAAGTGAATGAAGTGAATGAAGTGAATGAAGTGAATGAAGTGAATGAAGTGAATGAAGTGAATGAAGTGAATGAAGTGAATGAAGTGAATGAAGTGAATGAAGTGAATGAAGTGAATGAAGTGAATGAAGTGAATGAAGTGAATGAAGTGAATGAAGTGAATGAAGTGAATGAAGTGAATGAAATCTTTATTTCAGGCAACTAGCCCCAAATAATGCCCCAGAGAACCTTCCTACCGCTACTGCCAATCGTTGTTTGCAGGTAACTTGGTTCATGCAGCTGCGCGGCGGCGTGAGGTTTGTGGCGGAGCTCCCGAGGAGCACGATGCAGAAGATCCTGCGCAAGCGCCTCAGGGAGATGCTGGAACGGGAGTAGGGGGCGAGCGGGACGCCGCCAAATATATCGGTCTGTGCATGCTGTTGATCCTCATCCTAATCAAATCCTCATGTCTGAGGGTCGTGACCACCATAAGTCGCTCTGTGCTGTAGTGCTCTCCATCCTGGCCGATTCATTGCCTTCCTTAAGGAACCCTCGCGTGTAACCTCTTGAATGGCTTTGAACCAGCGTGTGGGTATCCCTCCCTGTTTTCCATGGCCTTCAACAGGCCCAACTAGCAGAACCTTTTCCAGGCTATCAGGTTCACGCCGGGCCAAGTGCCCAAGCCAAGCATTCTCCCACGGCAAATAGCAGAAAGACGAGTCTGGATCTTGAGCTCCTGCAGAATGGACACATTAGTGCTGTTGATGCTTGTGTGTGTAACTGATTTGTATTTATATTTGTATATTTAATTTTTGTAAGTGAGAACCTGTAATTGGGGCATTATCTATGAAAAGGGACCTTATTGTCGATGGCGCTTACGCCGCACAGCGTCGCGCGGCATTGTATTTATATCGGAGCATCGTTAATAATGGCGTAAGCGCCATCGACAATAAGGTCCCTTTTCATAGATAACGTCTCAATTGGTTCTGTAAATCTATTGTAGCTCTTAGACATGTTTGTAGCTCTTGGTTTTCCAATGTAATAAAAAAATATGTGCATAGCGCTGTCTCTGTCTTTACGCTAACTCCGCATCGCGACGACGAGTCCTTAACACAAATTTAGGTACGCTTCTAGTTCGACAGCTAATGTACTTTTGCCAAATACACAAAATGAAGAACCATTAAATACCATTATGAAGCTGAAAAAATTGTCTCTTTTTTTTCATTTCTTCCATCACAACTCATGAAATGGTAGAGTTGGACCAAAGTGAGACAATGTCATTATTCATGTCAAATTTCTATAGCCCCTTCCAAACTATGTGCGTGAATTCGATTCGTGCACTAGTGTAACGAAAGTAAAGTAGGTACTATACTACGAAAGCTCAGTATGAAATTTTAGTCGTTAGCTTTCAAGCTGGCCCCTTATGGATAACTCTTTGTCTATTGTAAGTAAAATCACCAAGTAAAATCACCTGCTATCTGCATAAAAATGGTTCGGTTGCTTTAACCAATAGCAATAAGATTCAAAATGAACTCGCGAGATCTCGAAATTAAGCGGGTTTTTCGAGCAAATTTTCGAGATTAAATCTCGTCAGCAGGAAATCTCGCGTCTTGCAATCTCGGTCGAAATCTCGGCTACCTGTACCTGTAAGAGTATTTTCGAGATCTCGAACGAGATTGGAATCCTTTTCACATTTTTTATAATTTTTTTTGGTCCCAGTGATGAAAGTAAATATCTGAGTCTATAATAGCCTTACGAGCTTAACCCTTTACCACAGGCTAAGGGATAGGTACATAGTGGCTACATATTTCCCACATACGGCACTTCAAACATGTGTTCTATTTTCGATGAGTAAGACTGGCAAAGACAGCCTGGTAAAGGGTTAATGTGAGACTATTAAGGATGACTCACGCTAGACCGGGCCGTGGCCGGGCCGGAGCTTCCGGAGCGTCGTTTTCTATGGAAAACATCACGTGATCACCGGGGCTCGGGCGTGGCACGGTGCGGGCCCGGCCCGGTCACGTCCCGGAGCCTCCGGACAACCTATTTTTCTCTTCGGGTGGTATTCTACTTGTTTAAGATCTTTGTCCAATATTCTACTTGTTTAAGATCTTTGTCCAATATGCATTGCGTCTCACTCTCTCATTAAGCAAAATGTGAGACGCAAATATACATTGGACCAAGATTGGACAGATGGAATACCACCCCTGTGTCGGAATATATTTGCCAAAATAAGAAGGTTGCAAAACGTCATAAATTTGTTTGTTAAATATGATGGTATAGCTAATTCGTTACTTGGTCGGTTTATATTGGGTACAGCCGTCTTTGATATAATATACGTCAAGATTATATAGGTTGGATAATGTCTTGATTTATTTTGTGAAATATGGAAGTGTTGCTGAAATGTAATTTAGTCGGATTATATTAAATGAGACATCTATTGATGTTACTGCTTGTAAAAATGATTCAATAATGAGCATGTAGGTTTATAATGAATATTAAGATACTATATAGTTTTTTCTCACATTACCACTTATTATATGGAGTGTAGAAGTAACTTATTACTTAGATACTTTTTTATTTCGTACGAAGTTCATAGAAATATATATGACAATACCGTATCTATAGTTGGTCAAACCAAATTTGTCAGTAAATAAGAACAAAAAAACTATACTCATCCTTTTCTTCTGGGTGTTAGTACTAGTGTAAGACCAAGATAGCGTGATTCTCTCTATCTATGTTTGAAATGAGACAGTCCTTTGACAAACTATAATAACCATTTTTATTCATTCAGATGTAGAGTTCAACTGATCTTCTCTGCCTGCACAGAGTACAAATTTACATCATAACTATGCCTTAAAAGCCCACTCTACACTCGTGCGCGAATCTTGGCTTCGCGCTGCGATTCGCACACGAGTGTGGAGCGGGCTAAACAGTTTTATGTCAACTTTTCACCATGATATTGATGCATACTTACTTTACTCTTTGCATCCAGGTGACTTGTTTACAAATGGCTTACCGCAAAACGCGATAATCAAAATTTCGTTATCTGCCTCTGTCGATAAGAGAAGCAGATATCGAGTGATCTTTATAAAATTGTCATATCACTAGTTCACTACATAGTATAAAACAAAGTCGCTTCCCGCTGTCTGTCTGTCCCTATGTATGATTAGATCTTTAAAACTACGCAACGGATTTTGATCGCTGGTACTTAATAAACAGCCAAAATTTTAAAAAGCGGACGCCATCCTAATTTTATTTATTTTTCGTGTCGGATCGTGCTGATTATAACCGCCGGAGTCTTGGGCCTACTGGATTCCTTGTAAGTACTATTAAATTGCACAACGGGACTTAATCGCGTGTTTAAGTTTTAAGATTTACCTCCGACGTTTTCGAGGACGGCGTTGTCCCGTGGTCTCGGAGAAGATTGGCTCAAGTTGACATCAACATCTATCCGCGCGAGTTTTTCGAACTACCCGCACTTGGTCTTGTTTATCCGTTGTGAAATTTAATAATGTTGTTAATCGTGAAAGTTTAAATCAGGCCGCGTAGCCAAGATGCCAATCGCTTACGCTCCGTAGCGATCGAAACGCAACTGTCACTGTCACACTAATTTGGAAGAGTGATAGAGAGACATAATGCTTTTCGTTGTCGAAGCGATAGCGATTGTAACCTTGGCTAGGCCGGCAGTGTCCTTAACTATAAGTAATTATTCCACTACGGACAGAATATCAAACTGGGAGTTAAAAAAAATCCAAATTTAAAGTAATCATTTTAATGACTGTGATGACAATAACAGTGCTTAATATAAGTTACTGCTTAAAATCTTACGCGGCATAAATAGCTTAAGCTTATTATCGAATATGGCCTTTAGGTTTATCTTAACCATATAAATTAAGGTTTGAGGTTTTGTGAGAAGATATGCACGTCCTTCTACAGTTTAAAATGTGCTAATTATTTATGTTTAGATCTCAATAGGTATTGTTATTTGTGATGAATTGTATATACCGGGTGTGGCCTGTAACATGAGCAAATAATTAAAACATAGATTGTACTCCTTAAACGGTGACACTTTTGTTCTACAACTTTTAAAAATTATGAAGTATTTAGAGACCCTATTTTTCATACAAAATAAATATTATCTTCAATGGACGCCATCGCCACGCCATATCATTGTGATTGACGTTGCTTGTCACGCCTTAAACATAACAAAATTCGCAATACATTGCGTCTTAGAATAAACTTTAAAGTGTATTAAAAATCAAACCACAAGTTATTTTTAAAAGTCGCTGAACAAATGTTGGTCAGTATGAGGAGTTCAGCCTACAGTTTAATTTTTTGCTCATATTACAGGCCACACCCGGTATACATATTGTATTCTTTTTCTTTAATTTTCTGTGTAAGTTAGCAGTGGTTTGGTATTTTTACTGCTATGCTGTTTAACTTGTTTGAAAAAAAAATAGGCAAACAAGCAATGATTGCATAGGTCAGCCATTCTCAAAGTGTGTTCCGCGGAACCCTAGGGTTCCGCAAAGCCTCTGTTGGGGTTCCGCGAAAATATACTTGTAATAATAAGAAAAAAACCAGCTCTTCTATAGGTATATCTGGTCCACAATAATGAACCAAAATTTTTAATTTGGGGTTCCGTCAAATATTTCGCTCGCCGAAAGGGTTCCGTCACCAAAAAAGTTTGAGAACCGCTGGCATAGGTAATATATTAACAGCCCATATAACCATTCCAGTCGCAGAATCATCAAAGTGGTAACTAAATGTCAGATGTGTCGTAACAGAGTCCACACAATGTGTCTAGAATTGTTTCGAAACAAAGTGTCGTCGCCGTGTCTACACTTTTCCGTAACAAGGTGTCGACACATTTGTGTGCACTTTGCGTGCGGTTTGCGACTAAATCTGACAGCGAATTTGTGACAGCAAATGTCAATATAAAATACCTCTTGAAAACCAAGGTTTGTCAAACTACTATTAGTGTCTCGTGTGCTCGTAATTCTAGTAAGTCATCATGGGCGATGCGAATGATAAAAATCGACCAAAACCATATAAACACCCAACACCCGTCAACCTTTTACAAAAAAGTTTTTAAAGAAATGCAATACGCTACTAGGTCAGGCAACGAATGCTCAATAAAGTTGTAGAAGGAAATGCTCGGAACACAATTTTTGGCTCCTTAACTTGGTTTGGACAAGTTAGGAGGTGAACATATCAAAAGTCCTCGGCCGTAGCCTTTGAGCGGGGGGGAGAGAGGGGGCTTTGAAGATCCCATTTTCCGGTTTTTCGATTATATCTCGGAAACTATGCATCGTTGCGACATGGCCACTTATAGAAAATGAAAGTTAATTTAATTTGTTACAAGTTTATTTAGTCAATTTTTTCCATATATTGAATAGTTTTTGAGATATCCGCTCTTGAAACTTTATTTAGGGCTCTCAATTTTATCTTGATCTCTACATCAGTGAAGGTGCTAGGCCGTGTTCCACAAAATTTAAAAACAATTTTTTTAGGGTTCCGTACCTCAAAAGGAAAAAATTGAACCCTTATAGGATCACTCGTGCGTCTGTATGTCTGTCCGTCTGTCACAGCCTATTTATGTAAATTAGGGACCCAAAGACGGACATATAACGTAAACAAATTGATTTTATACCCAAAAAATGACCATTGCCCCCCCCCCCTTTATCTCCGAAACTACTAGGTCATAAATTTTGAAAAAAATACACAAAATAGTCCTTTACCTATCACGATTATTAAGATGCGATTTGCGTCCCGGAACAGGACATAGGATAGATCTTATAACCAAAATCATCTTTTGAAGGTGTGAAAAGTGGCGTGAAAATTTGTACGGACAATCAATAACCGCTGAACCGATTTATATGAAATTTGGGATGGTCTACAATTCTACATCTTTGATTTAGTTGAAAATGATAAAAAACATGACTTCAAACCTAAACTTAAACAGTAAGTATTAACTTCAAGAATTCAATTCTGAATTCCGCCCTGCACCACATTTCACACCTTTAAAGGATGATTTTTGACATAACTTATCAATCTTATCATGTCCTGTCTCGGGACTCAAAATATATGTGTACCTTTAAATTAAAACTGTTCAGCAGTTTAAGCGTGAAGAGGAGTTTAAAAGAAAGTATTTTAATAAGTTTATATGTTTTTACTTCGGAATGGTGTCAATGTGATACCATAACTAAATTTGGTACTGTGAATTTATACGAAAACGATACCAAACATGGCCTCGTAGCTTTACTGATGTAGAAGTCAAGATAAAATTGAGAGCCCTAAATTCTTATTACTTGGCCTAACTTGTGTAGAAGGAAAAGGAAAAATAAAAGTCTTCGGCAGGAATATAAGACACAAATATAATTTTTAGAGTTACTATTTCAACCATCAAACATAAACATACCTTGATTATATTATTCTAGTGAGATACGCATATATAAACAAAAACATTAAAAAAATTACAAGGTCGAAATGTCACGGAGCTTGTGTGAGTTATATGTGAAAAATAAAAACTTTTATGACAAGAAAATCTGGACACAATTTAAGAATCATCCAATTGCGTCGAGGAATCATCAGTATTTTTGCTTGTTTCATTACCTCCTTGCTTCTTTTTTTGTCCTTTGTATTCTGTAGCAATTGATTAGATCTGAAAATAAAGATAACTTGCGTCGTCACGGATGTCGATTTATAGGTTTTAGGGAGTGCAGAATTCGAAAATGATGACCATTTTATAATCCAAGATGGCGGCTACACATGTTGTCATAAAAGTCGTCATGAATATTGTTTTATAGGTTTTAGGACGTGACAGGTCCAACAATAGGGTATATTACTGCAATGTTCTGCCGCCAGAGTGCAGCACTACCGACTCAGTAAATTCATAGACTAACTTATACATACTGTGCCTTAAACTGTTTTTTGACAAGTTTTCAAAGACAATAAAATATGACATTGATGCATCAAGGCGGTTTGTTAACAAGTGCCTACCGGTAAACGCGAAAATCGAAATTTAGTTATCCGCCTCTTTATCGCTCGAATATGCGAGAGTGATAGAGAGGCAGAAACCGAACCCTCGATTGTCGTGTTTCACGATAGGCGATATGTGAGTGACGTAGTGACGCATGTTTGTTTACTGTATGTGTACTACTAGTGCCACCTACGCAGAGCTTTGCCTAATATTCCCTATTGTCTACATCACTGTAATTGAAGTCACAGGCCTCCATGGGCTACGGTAAACGCTTACCATCAGACGGGCGGTGTGGTTGTTTGCCACCAACATGTTAATTTAAAAAAAAACTCCACTATATCGCCAGTTAATAAGTACTTATTTTGCGAAGCTAATGACATTTGTCACAAGAAATACGACAATTGTCACGAAATTCCGACACAGAACTCAAGAATTACCGAAAGTTCTTTGAAATCTTGTAACAATTTCCATCATTATCATCATAAACATCGCAAAAGAAATACATGTTTTTGCCGATATAATAAAGTTTTTAAAAATAATACAATGATGGTGACAAACAGGAATACGGCCCGCCCGATGGTAAGCGATAGCCGTAGCCCATGGATGCCTGTGACGTCAGCAACAATGAGACTTGTCGAAATGTCGCACCTGTCACGTTACGTCACATTGTCACGCCACACATACATCTGAAAATTGTGTGTTCCCATTTGTCCCCATCCCGATAAGGTGGGAAAAAATGGGAAATATTTACATGCAAATACTATTCCATCTGTTCCCTACGGAGATAAATGGGAATACATCCGAAAATTGTGTGTTTCCATTTGTCCCCACCCCGATAAGGTGGAAAAAATGGGAAATATTTACATGCAAATCCTATTCCATCTGTTCCCTGCGAGGATAAATGGCATTACATCCGAAAATTGTGTGTTCCCATTTGTCCCCACCCCGATAAGGTGGGAAAAAATGGGAAATATTTACATGCAAATACTATTCCATCTGTTCCCTGCGGGGATAAATGGGATTACATCTGAAATTGTGTGTTCCCATTTGTCCCCACCCCGATAAGGTGGGAAAAAATGGGAAATATTTACATGCAAATACTATTCCATCTCTTCCCTGCGGGGATAAATGGGATTACATCTGAAAATTGTGTGTTCCCATTTGTCCCCACCCCGATAAGGTGGACAAAATGGGAAATATTTACATGCAAATCCTATTCCATCTGTTCCCTTCGGGGATAAATGGGAATACATCTGAAAATTGCGTGTTCCCATTTGTCCCCACCCCGATAAGGGGGGGAAAATGGGAAATATTTACATGCAAATACTATTCCATCTGTTCCCTGCGGGGATAAATGGGATTGCATCTGAAAATTGTGTGTTCCCATTTGTCCCCACCCCGAAAACGTGGGAAAATTGGGAAATATTTACATGCAAATCCTATTCCATCTGTTCCCTTCGGGGATAAATGGGAATACATCTGAAAATTGCGTGTTCCCATTTGTCCCCACCCCGATAAGGGGGGGAAAATGGGAAATATTTACATGCAAATACTATTCCATCTGTTCCCTGCGGGGATAAATGGGATTACATCTGAAATTGTGTGTTCCCATTTGTCCCCACCCCGATAAGGTGGGAAAAAATGGGAAATATTTACATGCAAATACTATTCCATCTCTTCCCTGCGGGGATAAATGGGATTACATCTGAAAATTGTGTGTTCCCATTTGTCCCCACCCCGATAAGGTGGACAAAATGGGAAATATTTACATGCAAATCCTATTCCATCTGTTCCCTACGGAGATAAATGGGGATACATCCGAAAATTGTGTTCCCATTTGTCCCCACCCTGATAAGGTGGAAAAAATGGGAAATATTTACATGCAAATCCTATTCCATCTGTTCCCTGCGAGAATAAATGGGAATACATCCGAAAATTGTGTGTTCCCATTTGTCCCCACCATGATAAGGTGGAAAAAATGGGAAATATTTACATGCAAATCCTATTCCATCTGTTCCCTGCGAGGATAAATGATAAATGGGATTACATCCGCAAATTGTGTGTTCCCATTTGTCTTCACCCCGATAAGGGGGGGAAAAATGGGAAATATTTACATGCAAATCCTATTCCATCTGTTCCCTACGGAGATAAATGGGAATACATCCGAAAATTGTGTGTTTCCATTTGTCCCCACCCCGATAAGGTGGAAAAAATGGGAAATATTTACATGCAAATCCTATTCCATCTGTTCCCTGCGAGGATAAATGGCATTACATCCGAAAATTGTGTGTTCCCATTTGTCCCCACCCCGATAAGGTGGGAAAAAATGGGAAATATTTACATGCAAATACTATTCCATCTGTTCCCTACGGGGATAAATGGGATTACATCTGAAAATTGTGTGTTCCCATTTGTCCCCACCCCGAAAACGTGGGAAAATTGGGAAATATTTACATGCAAATCCTATTCCATCTGTTCCCTTCGGGGATAAATGGGAATACATCTGAAAATTGCGTGTTCCCATTTGTCCCCACCCCGATAAGGGGGGGAAAAATGGGAAATATTTACATGCAAATACTATTCCATCTGTTCCCTGCGGGGATAAATGGGATTACATCTGAAATTGTGTGTTCCCATTTGTCCCCACCCCGATAAGGTGGGAAAAAATGGGAAATATTTACATGCAAATACTATTCCATCTCTTCCCTGCGGGGATTATAAATGGGATTACATCTGAAAATTGTGTGTTCCCATTTGTCCCCGCCCCGAAAAGGTGGGAAATATTTACATGCAAATCCTATTCCATTTACGTACAAAAATGTCCCCCTGTCAACTTTCAATCGAGATTTAATCGATAATTTATTCGATTAATATTCAGATTAATGCAATTTCAATCTATGTTAGGTCGACTAAATTAATCGCGATTAAAATATGAGGATTAACTTTTTTTTATTCCACGGCATGGCTCTTACACTTTGAGAATATCTGAAAACGAATGAACACAAGGAGCCATTTTGCAAATCCAGTAACTTTGTTATTACTTTTGACTGCGCGTGTCATGTGTCAACACAGAGTCGACACAAAGTCGAAACATTTGCGACTACTTTGTGACTGCAATATTTCTCAGCCTTAAACCATATTTATACATCATAATTAACAAGTTTCGTAGTATGTAAAGCGTTATTTCTGTTATTTAAGTATAGTATACGCATCGAAGTACTAAAAATGCATCAAATAATATAGTTATGAACACAGGCACTGAGAAGTAAACAATTTCATTTCCGGCTAAACTAAAACAATGTGGTGGCGCGTTGATTATATTACACTTAGTTTATCAAATCACTCGAGCAGTTTAATTCCCCATAATAATTTAAGTCCTATTGTAATATAAATGCAAACAATATATAATTACGTCTTGTAATCCGTTTTAGAGATGGCGTATTAATGTCACTTATTTTTATTTAAGCATTTTTCCATCTGACAGTTTCCATTTGACAGGAACGAAATGAACGAATGATTTTGGCATAAAGTAGTCGCAAACCCGAAACAATGTGTGCACACGGCGACCACACTTTATGTCACTTTGTGTCATGTGTCGACCCTTCCCCATTTCTGGTAACTGTGTCGACACGGCGACGACTCTGCGACTGGAATTGTGACCGAAACAGACGGTGTCGACACAAGATGTGTCAACACCGCGTCGTAACGGCGACTAGAAATGGTTGTATGGGAGCGTTATTCATAAACGTCTGCTAAGTTAATCAGCTGCTGATCGTCGTTTGTCTCTCTCTATGGCATAACGACAGAAAGGGACAAACGACGATCATCAACTGATTAAGTTAGCAGCCGTTTATGAATAACGCCATTAGTTGTTTGTATTTGTGTTTGTATTTGTATTTATGATAATAATTATCGCATAGATAACTAAGAAAAAGGTACAATGTTTCAATTCTTCCGTAATTTCGATATATATGTCGATCCAAGATATTTTATACGGGCAAAACTCGTCACTAAAGTAAGGACGCTAAGCACGAGGGATATCGGATATTGACCCACCAATTCCTGTGAGAGAGAGGGAGGCATTGTACGAAACTCATCGTGCTAAACGTCCTTTTTTGATCCAAATTTCTTATACAGGCAAAACTCATCACTTACAGTAAATTACTTAGAGGCAATTAACAGCGCGATGTAAATCTCTAAACAGCGCCACCTCTTGGTTAATAGAGACACTTAATTAATCAATTAAATATCCTCCTGGGTCCCAGAACGACAAATTCAACATCTATAGGTACTCGTATATTTAACTTGTAGTATGAAACAAAACAAGCTTACAAATTCAATAAGTTTTGACCTTTTTGACATAAATACCATTTTTGATACAAGCTTTTATCACTGACTGTACTTTTCTTTCCACAGGCAAAGAACTACACAATACAATCGAGACAATTCTAACAAACCCAACTAGGTTGCGTTGTTTTACAGAGTTCCTATGGCCATCTCCTGTGTCCATCATCATATCAGCTCAGTGGTACCATAATATTGCATTGTTACCCAACTAACATGAGTAGGTACTTATGTGAAGTTTCAGCTCAATCGGAAATTGGGAAGTGGGTCAAATTTTGCTTCCAAGATTTGACCCACACTAGACATACTAACAGGGCAAGTTAAGCTTGTAACGAAACGAAACTTTCTGGGACTCAGGAGGAACAACAAAACGGTGAAAATCTAATCAGATTTGGCATCAAAAACTAAGCTTTAAGGCTCGCCGCGGCCGCTCTCAGCTCTGCTCTATCAATGTTCGGTTCCTCGACCAACGAGTAAGATGGCCGCTCCAGAACTGCGCAGGAGTCGGGCGCGATGCGGATGTAGCCCCCCTCCCCCCACTTGTCGCTCCACGAGTTTTTGATGATGAAGTGGGGGCGGTCTTTGGTGCCCCAGCCGACGGCGAGGACGGCGTGATTGAGGCGAGGCTTGTTTTCGCCGCTGGAAAATACATCAGTTTTAACAAAAAATCTGGAATAAGCAATGATGATCTCAGGCCGCGTAGCCAAGATGTCAATCGCTCACGCGCCGTAGCGATCGAAACGCAACTGTCACTGTCGCGCTAATATGGAAAAGTGATAGAGAGACATAAAGCTTTTCGCTGTCGAAGCGATAGCGACTGTAACCTTGGCTAGGCCGGCTGATCCCACGTGTAGGTAGTTTCACAGAAACATTGATTCTTATCCTTCGTGGGCAAACTGGGCCCACAGGACATTCATCCCGCGGGCTCATTGACCCCTTTCGATTTTTTCCGTGGATGATTCGTTCCACCTCTCTGGCCAACTCAGCCCACGGGCTCAGTCAACCACTCTCTACCGCTTAAGGGTAGACGCTCACGGGCTCAGATGACCATTATTTACTGCTTAAGGGTCTACACATCCCTCACTACGCATCCTCGCACATCTCAGGTGGAAACGAAGCCTTATATTGCACACAGCTGTGTAATACCCTAGTGACATTGACATAATTATGTCTAAGGGCTAGACTTACGGGCACTAACAATGGTACTGGTTCAGCCGTGTCACTCACGAATTCGAGCCAATAGTGCAGCCTAACGCAACTAGTTGCGATTTGCGATCAATCGCGCGCGTGATGCGAACACATCAACCAATGGCGTTGTAGCGGTACTGGCCCCAATCATGCCTCATTCTTATTGCCCGTAAGGCCAGTCAATGCCCAGTGATGAACCTTATATTCAACATTACTCACCAGCGCTTGTCCTTGAGCACTCCCGACTTGTAATAGATGAAGCTCTGAGCCTTCGCGTCCACTATGACGACCGACGGCGCGTGATTCTTGATCGCCACCTGACAAATCGTTATGTTAATAGAGTTAGACCTAGAAAATTCTGCAGAGATTTTGACAGCACACGCAGTGCCAGTGTCATTTACAGTACCGTCTTTACCATAAGGGCACACGGGGCCCGTGCCCTGGGCCCCCTTCCTCACGGGGCCCCGGAGGATAGACAAGAACAGTATATTTGAATACCCATAATAAATAGAAGATCATGGTCAAGGCCTGTTCACTTCCTATGAAAGTTATGTCCCTAAATAATTGCGCATGTGTGCGCCTTAAGCTTCTTTGTGTGCGTTGGCCTCCGGAAAAAAGTTGCGAGTAATAAAAATAAAAACATTTTTCTACAGCAACATTGCTCCCAACTCTGATTTAAATTATCACGAATTTTATACAATATTAATCATAAAACGGGACTTAAAACGCTTAAAACTTAATTACATGCGATTAAGTTTTATAATGAATATTTGCTTCCAACTGTCTTTATCAATGTTCATAAAATATATGGAGGGTAGGTACGTCTACCCACCATAATAAAAAATATATTTGTCAATGACTCTGTCCAACTGCTGTGGTTAAAGTTCATAACGAAAATTTTATTTATTAACTCTTTAAATAATACATACAACGTGTACCGCTACGTACCACTTAAGACTGTAAGTCTGTACTTTCATGGATTACAGCAATGCACATAGAAAATGTGCTAAATGCGGAGCAACGGCTGTTGAAGCAGCCAGAGTGAAATTTACAACTTTAGAGGGTTCAGAAGGAACCGAGTCATAACGCATCTGGAAAGCGTATTAATTAACCGTGAAGAAATGTATGAATACAAGTTGGAAATCTGTGTAAAATGCCGTGTGTAAAGTGTAGTGTATCTGTGTGTAAAGTGTAATAGGTAGGCATGCCTAATGTTATTTGTATAAAGCCCCCTCCAGACTATGCGCGTGAATCGCGGGCGAAGCCGCGAACGTGAGTGTGGAGTCGATTTCGCTGTCTGCGAAAATCGACGCCACACTCACGTTCGCGGCTTCGCGCCGCGATTCGCGCACGAGTGTGGAGGAGGCTTAAAAGGTACTGAAAACTTTGTGAATGCGCTTTATTAATGTCTATTTTTTTATTAAGTTGCCAGTTGCCAGTTTTCAGTGTATATTTTTATATGTAAAACATTTTTTAATAAATAATATATATAATGTTATAAACATAAACATGCCTTTTATTTAAATCAATTGATAATACCACAAACAAGGGGTAATATTTGCATCTTGCATATATTTCGTGATATGAAGATAACAAATATGTTTATCAACAGAATTACTACCTACCAATACCCGCCAGGCTAAACCGGTTGTCAACTTTAGTTCCATTGGTACACAAAGACGGCGCCACTAGTATAAACGTATAAACGGTTGGGGACATTTTTTTGTATGGAGTTACCGTTCTTCTCCTAGTGAGTATTATATTCTTTGATCATGGTAGAAAAATGTTAGTTTAATTAGCTTTCTTTAAGGCCCCAAATTCTTATGTGCCCAAGGGCCCCAGCATATAGTTGAAGACGGCCCTGGTTATTTATACGCCATAATTTCATAGAAGTTTGACGTTTAAAATAACACCTGCACTGCGTGTGCTGCCCTGCAGAATTTTCTTGGTTTAACTCTAACCCCATTTAAAAACACAAGCATTTGTTTCGATCACTGATCTGATATGCTACTGGAATGGATGTGAACTATAGTCTGTATCTTTAGGTAATTAAAAAAGAGTAAACAAAATCTACCCTCAAATGGCTTCTTAATGGTAACATTCCATTTCTAACCGCAGCTGCACTACCGGTACTGAACGCGTCGCTGTCATTGTCAATTTCCATAGTAAAATGAACAGTAATGCAGCTGTCGTTGGAAATGGACTGTCACCTTAAGCCAGCCGGCTACTCAAGTTACACTATTAGTAACTTTATTTCTCTACATAACTTTAATTTCAGTCATAGGACGTTAACAATACCTTGAGGGCATTCTCGCTGAAGGCGGTGACGTTGACGTGCCCGCTGATGTGCGTCACCGGGGGCACGGTCTGGTCCTTGCATTGCAGCACCTGTAACATTATCACAGACATAAGTATTGTATTGCGCTATAGCACACATGGACGGAAGGTTGAAGTACGACGAAAGAGATACGTCCAGAGAGACGGGTGTACATAAATATCGGCAATATAGAGTTGTTGCGGAAAAGAGAAGAGTCGTGAAATGTAGGGGACACCATTCTACGAATCTTCTCTTTCCGCACAGACCCTAAGCTGCTAGAGTCAGACCTAGCAAAGTCTGCAGCGGATTTGATAGCCCACGCAGCGCACGTGGTATTTTAAACGTCAAACTTCAATGAAATTATGACGTATAAATAACACTTACACTGCGTGGGCTATCAAAATCGCTGCAGACTTTTCTTGGTCGGACGCTATAATGTTGTTAATAGGATAGACAGGACATTGTAATTCTAACTTCTTTAAGCGGTAGTTGTTATCTGTATGGAATATTTTGTTGTTATTGCTTTTTTTTACCCGACTACGGCAACGCAAAAGGAGGGTTATGATTTTGACCGGTATGTATGTGGGTATGTATGTATGTATGTATGTATGTTCATCTGTTCCCTCATACTAAAAGTGTCGGGCGTAGCCCGACGTACGCGTACCAAAGCCGGGCGCCTTCGGCGCCCTCATACTAAAAGTGTCGGGTGTAGCCCGACGTACGCGTACCAAAGCCGGGCGCCTTCGGCGCCCTCATACTAAAAGACTCGGGCGGAGCCCGACGTACGCGTTCCAAAGTCGAAGGCGCCCTCATACTAAAAGTGTCGGGCGTAGCCCGAAGTACGCGTACCAAAGCCGGGCGCATTCGGCTCCCTCATACTAATAGAGTCGGGCGTAGCCCGAAGTACGCATTCCTAAGCCGGGCGCCTTCGGCGCCCGCCCTCATACTACTTCGTGCACTTCTGTACTGAGGACGCTCTCGCAAAAATAATTATGACTGTGAAGTGACTTCAAAAAGTTAGTAACGAAATCATGACCCCAAAATTAATTAAATAAAAAATAAGTTCAAAAACTAAAACCCGACTACTGCAAATCGCGCTCTAAAAAGTATGAAACAAGATAGAATTTTTATCTGAAATTATCAAGCAGGAAATATTATAAATGTTACCAGTTTTTTATATAAAAAATACAACGTAATATAATTTACTAAATTTTTTATATATTTACAGAGGTTCAGAGGATAGCCGTGGTCGTATGCGATATTACTTTTAAGTTTATAATCGTGGCATACGAACACGGTGATCCTCTGAATCTCTATAAATATATAAAAAATTTAGTAAATTATATTACGTTGTATTTTTTATATAAAAATATGGTAACATTTATAATATTTCCTGCTTGATAATTTCAGATAAAAATTCTATCTTGTTTCATACTTTTTAGAGCGCGATTTGCAGTAGTCGGGTTTTAGTTTTTGAACTTATTTTTTATTTTCATACGTAATTAGCGGTTTGGTCTAACAAAAGAAAACAATGCCATTTTATATTTCATCGCAGGTAAGCTCTCAAGTGGATTCCGAAATTTTAAAACCGTACGACTATAAGAATAGATTAGGTACCTTAGCCTGGTAGTTGGTGTACTCCTCCCACGCCGGCAGCCCGCGGGCCTTCACGTAGTCATAAGCAAAGCTGGGCCACGTGCCGTTGCAGCCGTTCGTTCCGAACCTGTAACCATCATGGATAGAGCATCTCACAGGAAGCTAAATAAAAGGAACTTTTTGAGTTATTATTACGCAAAGTACGAAACCACACTTTAACACATGTGATGAAGATAAAGATAAAAAAAAACCCAGGGGTCAATCCGACGCAAATATTCATAGATTTTGAGGGTTAGATAATATAGCATAGCCGAGATACAGGACATAAAGTTAACAGCGCCGTAAAATTGAGATCAAAATTAAATGGAAGTCTTTTGAAATAATCAAATTACGATATGGAAAAGAAGTAGTAGCACAGAATGTTTTTATTTATACATACATAGATGCTTGCAGATTTGGACCTTCAATATACTTACGGTTTGCCGCAGTCGACGAGGCACTGAGGGCTGAGCGGCACCAGCTTGTCGGTCTTCTTGAAGAGCGCGCCCTCCGTGGAGCCCGCCACGGCGAAGGCCCAGCAAGATGAGCACGTTGTCTCTTGGACTGTGGAAATGTCACCGTTTGCTTTAGATTTGTTCACACTTCACACTAACCCAACACAAGCTGACAAGCCTTAAGTAGAGAACATTTCATGGTTCCGAGTAATCTGATAATGACCCGGGCCTTTTTCAAACTCAGAAACTTGCATTTAACAAGATTTTTTTTTTCAAATTTTACATATCATTAAAAAACCAGCCGAGTGATATTTAATACAAGGCGTAATGTAGCACTTAAATGTTACCTTCCATCAGAGAAGGGTCCTTAATAGTCCATATACATACTTAATTTGCACCTTCCTATCAGATAAGGGATTATTATTGAAAATCTCGCTCAGGATCAGGATTTTATGAATCTCAGATAAAACACGGATGAAGATTTTATTTGTAATTTAGACTTTTGCTTTTAACACATTCACTGCCCCCGACGCACATGTGCGTCCACCGTCATACAAGTTTGTTCCTAGGCCACGCCCCCTGAATGCATTAACCACGCAACATTTAAAGATATTTATGGTCGACGCAGTCCCAGTACATGTCATCTTGAAACTTAAGTCATTGTCAATAGAGGTGACAGCAAGGGACACCTACCTAGATGACAATCTATTGGGCATTAGCATTAGCATGTCGAGCACTAGTACGTTTACCTTAATGTTGTGATCACTTGAATACAATTGACTCTACCAACTTATCTGGTATATAATGTTAAGCAAAATAAACGCATTTTAAACGCATTTCATTTCATATCACTTACAGCGAACAGGAGAAACGGCACCAAGCGGCCGCCAATCAAACTCATCCTCCAACTTGATACTCTTTACTTCACTCTCCGAGTATGGGAAGGGCACCAGTCCAGGCTCGCTAGTGCCCTCTGGCGGCTCCTGAAATACAAATACAAATTCAAATGGTTCATTCGCAGTAATATGGTGGTCTTCTGGTACAAAATTGTTCTACATATTACGCCTTTTCTGGCGTGCGAATATCAAATGAAAAACTTTTTTAAAATTAAAGGACTAAATCTATCATGCACCTAACTTATATATTACAGAGTCCTCTTTGTAAGCAAAGAACTCATTTATTGAGTATAATACTCTATGAGTAAGCCATTGGTGGAGCTGAGCTTTGAATTTATTCAAGGGCAAGTTACGTAGATTACTAGGCAGTTGATTATATACTTTACCTGGACTCCGAACAGCTGGTTGATCTCATCGTCCAGCCGGTCTGACATGAAGTTGGCGGCCATCTTGAATCCGGAGCAGAGACGGTTGCCGGCCTCGATGAAGCGGGAGGATTGGACGAGGAGGTTTTTGCGGACGGCCTCTTCGGCCGGGTCAAGGTATTTGCGTTTGAATTGCTTTTTGAAGCTGTAAATTTCAGTCCATAGGTTAGGTTCTTATAGCCCCCTCCACACTCGTACGCGAATCGAATGTGGAGGGGGCTTATTATTATAAATAAAGTGGTCTTTGCATGCTCACGAATTGGAAATTGGAGGGTAAGATGCTAAGAGTATTTAACAGTATTCGTGGCTGCTGCTGGAAAGCTGGCCGAAGGGTGTGGTATTTCGGCGGTTCCGTAGTCAGGAATCTGCCAAATCCTAACCAGAACAAGGGACGCGACAGAAAACGGCGTCGCTAAAATATTTTATGGGCTTAGTTGCCTGAAAATATTTGATGTATAATTTTGATTTTTGATTAAAATCATGTTAAAATCGGAATAAATCCAAAATGTTTAAGTACTTATACTTGTTTTCCGTTACCTACATGAAGAACTCACCAGGATGAAATTTTAAATAGGTTGAGGTTGAGGGTTGAGTAAGGTCAACCGGGATAATTGCAACTAAGGGATAATTGCGTCTATTCGTTATTTCTCGAATACGTATGGTCAGATTCAGAACGCTCTCTATAGGTATTACGTTTTAACTGCAAGTAACTTAGGTTTTTATCATTTAGATATCTGGAGATCTCGTACCTAAACTCACATAGTTTATTAAATAATTCAAATAGACGCAATAACCCCATAGTTGAATTTATCCCGGTTGATCTTATAGTATACTCGAATTCGGTATTAAGTAAAACAATTTAAAGATTATTCATTTCTTTTTAATGATGCACGTATGTTGATGTTTTGTATGATGTTTTTCCGGTGATATACTTACTCAGTCAATATGGAGTCGTATCGAATATCCCTTGTCGGTCCAGCGAATTCTCTGATCGGGTCGAACTTTGCCAGTACCCTCGACGCGAGGCCAATGTCCCTCTTCTGAAGACTGTGCTCTTGATACTTCTCGAAGACGTCGCAATCCCTGGCCGTGTCGGGGAGAACTGCGGACGTTGGTCCGTCGAGCAAGTTGTAGCGGTGGGTGTAACTGTCGCTGTTGGGGCCGAGGACTGAGCTGTCAGTCACCACTGAGTATCTGAAGACAGATAGATCAGGGTTAAGCATTGATGCATTAGGAAAATAGTCCACACAGTTTAAAAAGGAATTTATTCTTAAGGTCAGTCTAGATTGATGAAATACCCTCGCATTACAGTGGTTCATTCGCCAGATCTGGATGCACCGTTCCAACCCAATTGCATTGATACATGAATAATGCATGTAATGCGGCCGATCGAATACAAGCAAGCAAGATTGGCACGTTGGCTATGCACCCTGTAGTTGCAGAACAGTACAAGCTCAGACAGTCGTAAAGCAATAGACAGTCACTTTAAACAACATGGTGTCTTTGAGTACTGAACAATAATTGAGATGAGAAGCAAGCCAAGCGCGCTTCCAAAAGCCTGTCGAATCGAAACTAACTGACCTGAGCGGCACGGCTTGTCCCCTTTCCCTGATGATGAACATCTCGTGTGTGACGGTGAGGGACTCCCCCTCCGCCGCGCCTCCTTCCCCTGGGCCGCCCTTGACGACGCGGCGCCAGCGCTCCACCAGCGATCGGCCCTCTGCGGTCGTGTAACCTGGAACACGTCGGTAAAAAATTTTGAAAAATGTTGAAGTTTGCATAGCGCTCTGCCTTTCAAACAAGATTTCATTCTGTGGGTTTGCCCTTCATATAAAAAAAACGGGCGAAGCCTGTATTTTTAGGTATTTAAAAAAGAGTAAACAAAATCTACCCTCAAATGGCTACTTAAGCCAGTTGAGGGTAGATGAAAACATTACACGATCAAATAATGTACGTTAAAGTCAGGTCGTTCAGTGACAGATCCAGGTGGTTTTGTATTTGGTTGGTTAATCAATAAATGTTATAACCACCCGAGAATGTACAAATTATTTATTTACCTACTTTTATTTTCCACGAAGCGCTTCATGAGCTCTTCTGCTTAATATACCCTGTGGACGACGCACCTTTTTATACGTTTACTTTTTATAATTTTATTGTATTTTTGAATTCCTTTGTTCTTATAATTTTATGTTCTTTTTGACACCATATTTTTGTTCAGTCTTCGCTTAGGATTCATGTAATAAAGTACTATCTTGAACCAGTGCGCCTTTATCATTTTCATTGTGATCCTTCGTGGATTTAAAAGTGATAGTGGATCATGAATCAACATTAAAGAAGCTGTATTATTATTGGTAAATATGGTCATCACACGATCGGTGAAAGCGGGTAAGGATGGTAACGAAGGTAAGACCGTTGCGGAGAGTGAGGCTGGGCCATCGACCGTGCCCTCAACCCCTCTTGTCGACCCGACAACCGCACCACCGGCGCCTTCACAATCCCGTCCCGTAAGTATGTCATCTCGCTCTTCATCCACGATAGTGGCCAGGAGGTTGGCGGCTGAAGCGCAGCACGCGCGTCGCCTCGTCGAGCTAGAGACACAGCAAATACGTCGCCGCCGTGAGCGTGAGGCCGCTGAAGCTGCCGAGCTAGATGCACGCCGACTGGCCGATTTGGAACGAGTGACCGCCGACCTAGAGTTAAAAGCGGAAATCGCCGCCATCGACGCAGACGCGAGTCGTCATAGCTCTAGGAGCAGCCATATTAATATAGACCAATGGCTCAGTAAGTCTGAAGCTGCTTTTAACCATGAAGAAACATTAACGAACAATGATTTTTTCAGGGATCTGGAAGCTAAAGCCCCTCGCGCGCATGTCATATCCCCTGTGCGGACAGTGACTGTGCGCCGCGACTGTGGTGCCGCGATAACGGCGGCTCCTCTCGAACGCCGCGACTGTGGTGTCGCGATGTCAGCGGTCATTCCTGAACGCCGCGACTATGGTGCTGCGATGACTGCGGCCCATCCCGAGCGGCCCGAGAGTGGAGAAGTTCCACAGTTGGTTAAGAGTCTGGGTGTTTTAGTTGACAGTGTAAATAAAGGCATTGGCCACGCAATAAATCGTGTTCCGTTACCCCGTTTCGATGGCAGGTCGCATTTAGATTGGCTTAGTTTGAAAAAAGCCTTTGAAAACACACAAGGTTCCTACACAGCCGCGAATAATCTGTCAAGACTGAATACTGCGCTAACGGCGCTGCTTGTGTCTGCGCGCGACCCCGGCGTTGTGGTGCGCGCGCTCGACGCGCGCTTCGGCCGCCCCGAGATGGTGGTGGCGCACGAAGTAGCTGCGGTGCGCGCATTGCCGCGCGTAAGCGCTGAAGGTAAGGATTTAGCTGTGTTTGCCAGTCGTGTTCGCAACTGTGTCGAAATAATACGTTTATTGGGTCATACGGAATATTTGGCCTCGCCTGAACTATTTCAGGCCTTAATTACTAAAATATCTCCACTGTTGCGAGCTAAATGGCTAGACTATGCCGTTCGTTATGAGGCTACCGGTCTGTCAAAGCTAGAAAACCTAGCTGGTTTCCTCGCTAACGAAGTCGACCTGCAGTCTCGGTTCGGCATAATACCTGAGCCGACTGTGCACGTTGCCGCTGAAAATCATTCTGTGAATTCAAATTCAACATCGCGAAATAACGCTAAATTGAATTCATCGGCGACTGCACCTAAAATTAAATCATGCGTCGTGTGTGAAAAATCGCATGATTTAATTCAATGTGACAAATTTAAGTCAATGTCTGTCGATGACAGATGGAATTTGATTAAAAAGAAAAGAGTCTGTCATCGATGTCTCAAAGCAGGTTGGCATAAGTTTAATTTTTGTAAGGCAAAGAAAGTTTGTGACGTTGACGGATATGTACGTTCCGTCACCACGTATTACTGCACAACCCGAATTACGAGCGTTCCGCAGCTGCGCACTTTGAGGTGGAAGATGTTGAGCCGGTAGCGGGAACTTCTGGCACTGCATCGCGATCTTCTGCTGACAACGCCGCAGCATCTACTGTTGTGAGCGACTCCACGAATGACGTCGAATCAAAGGAGATTCTGACCCACACATCGACATCGGTTGCCACGGGATCTCCAGCTCAGACGTTGCCTGCTCGCCCGCTTTTGAAGATCGTAGCCGTAACCGTGTCCGGCCCGTTAGGTTCCGTGAATACGTACGCTATGTTAGACGACGGGGCCACAGGTTCGTTTATTGAGCAAGATATCGCCGCGCAAATAGGTGCCTGTGGACCTGAGCGACGCATGAGGTTAGACTGTGTCGGCGGGTTAGGAAAGCATACGTCCGCGCAATATGTCGATTTCCAAATGAAAGGTCGCCATGGTAAGGATACGCACTATATTAGCAAAGCGCGGGCTATGAAAGGTTTAGGTCTTGCTACTCAAACCCCCGACAGGTCGAGCGTACTTAAATTTCCTCACCTTGCAGACATCGCGGATGAGTTTTGTTATGGAAACATTCAGCCGTCAATTATAGTCGGTCTCGATAACTGGCACCTCACTATTCCCAGGGCTATACGCGAGGGCACTAGAGCAGAACCAGTCGCGATTAACACCGCGTTAGGTTGGGTCCTATTCGCCTTTGGTTGCAGTAAAACCGCTCCTGCCGAAACTGTCAACCACGCTATAGTGAGCGAGCCCGCGGCCGCGGATGTCAGCGATCGCGCAGTTTTAGAGCAGTTGATTCGCGAGCAATATAGTTTAGACTCAATCGGCATTTCGAAACACGAAGCGCGCAGCGTTGATGATGATCGCGCTATCCAAATTTTCGAACGTACTGCGCGTCACCTGCCTAACGGGCATTTTGAAGTCGGTTTACTTTGGAAATCGGACAATTTATCTGTGCCTGATAGTCGCAAGCTTGCCTTATCTAGGTTTCTTAGTCTCGAGAAAAAGATGGCCCGTGATTTTCAGTATGCAGAGCGTTACCGTGAAAACATACACGACATGTTTCGGAAAGGTTATGCTGAACTGTGCACCGAAGAGCCTAGCGCCAAGTCGCCCGTTTGGATTTTGCCACATTTCGGCGTAACCAATCCAAACAAACCGAACAAATTAAGAGTCGTGCACGATGCTGCTGCTAAAAGTCAAGTTGTTTCGCTAAATTCACTTCTATTAACCGGCCCAGATTTGTTGCAGCCCCTGCTCGGAATCTTATTGCGATTTAGAAAGGGAAAAATTGCCCTGACTGGTGATATTCGCGAGATGTTTCCTCAAGTTAAGATCCGAGCAGAGGATCGCGACGCTCAGAGGTTTTTGTGGCGCGACTCGCCCAAAGACCCTATCATGACATACCGTATGTCATCTATGATTTTCGGTGCCGCTTCCAGCCCTTTCACTGCCATTTATATAAAAAACAAGAACGCAGTGGAATGGCAGGAGCGCTTTCCAGACGCAGCTCAAGCCATCATAGCTGACCACTATATGGATGACTGTATAGTTAGCTTAAATTGTGTTGACAAGGCCGCAAAACTTGCCGCCGAGATCACCAACATCCATAAACATGCTGGCTTTGAGATGCGTTCTTGGACCTCAAACAATCCCTCTGCGCTGCGTCTACTGCCCAAAGAGAGCTTGGCTGAAGTCTCAGTAGCTAGAAATGACGTAGATGTTGATCTTGGACGCCTCACTGCTCCTGTGCGCACACTGGGACTTATTTGGCAACCCGTTTCTGATAAAATTGGGTTTAATATCGGAATAAAAGGAGAACGTTCGTTGCCGAATAGGCTCACTAAGCGCGAAGTATTAGCTCACGTCATGCGGGTTTTCGATCCACTCGGTATCCTGGCGCCAGGTGTGATTACGGGTCGCATCATGTTCCAAAATGCGTGGCGTAAGGGGACCGATTGGGACGAGGAGCTGTCGCAAAGTGACAGTGCAGCATGGAGACTCTGGTTTGACGATTTAATCGCAATTTCTGGTTTACAGATCCCACGCTGCTACTTACTTAGCGAATTAAAAATTGATAAGTGCGAGCTTCATTTGTTTTGTGACGCGAGCGAGTGTGCTTTCGCTGCGGTTGCATATTGGCGGTTCGTCTTAGAAAATGGTGAAGTGAAGCTGGCTCTTATATGCAGCAAAGTCCGCGTAGCTCCTTTAAAAAAAATCTCCATAAATCGCTTAGAGCTCCAAGGAGCGTTGATCGCAGCCCGTCTCGCTTCTAAGATTTGCGAAGCACACAGATTCAAGTCTATAAATCGCGTATTCTGGTGCGATCCTATGACCGTTTTGGGGTGGCTTCGAAGCGAGGCGCGCTTATTTAAACCATTTGTTTCTCACAGAGTAGCCGAGATTATGGAAATAACCGACGTAAAAGAATGGCGATGGGTGCCAAGTCAACTCAACGTAGCTGATGATGCTACACGCATCAAACGAGTGACGTTATCTCCAGAATCGCGCTGGATTTCGGGTCCTGAATTTTTGCTCTCTTCGGAGTGGCCCAGCGAGCCCAGTTCACCTGAATATCCAGGCATGGAAGAAGAGAGCAAACGTGCAGCGCGTCCTGATTTAGTTCATCTCATTAGTGACGTTGAAAGGCACGAGCCAGTCTCAGCCGATCCTAAACGGTTCAGTTCTTGGGTGAGGCTGGTACGCGCAACAGCTCATAAGTATTTGACGTTACTTAGAATCCGTTGCCTAGCTAGAAGGGATCTAGGTGTAAATAATTTAGTCCGCTTAGAGGGGGGCTTGTGTAGTTTTATGTTTCAGCCAGCCAACCAATGGCAACAGTTCGCTGCCCCGCGCTCTGTGCGCGAATCTGCCGCGGGCCTGCCCGCCACAGATCTTCGCCTAGCCGAACTTCATATCCTGCGCCAGTCCCAATTGAACACATTTCCAGACGAGATGGCCAGCCTACATAGCCATCCCGCACAGCTTATGCCACGCACCAGCCGTTTCTGCGATTATGAGCCTCCGCAGATTCACTGCTCGGAGAGGGACCCCATCCGAGCTGTGGTCGGACAATGGAACTGCTTTCGTGGGTGCCAGTCGGGAGCTTCGACGCTTATACGACGACGCTACGTCCCAGTTCGCTGCTGCGCAGAGAATCAACTGGTGTTTCATCCCACCGGCGGCGCCGTTTATGGGTGGGTGCTGGGAGAGGCCTGTGAAGAGCGTGAAAACTGCACTCAAGGTGACTCTCACTGAGCGAGCTCCAACTGACGAGGTGCTACGTACGCTTTTGGCTAAGGCGGAGGCCTTGGTAAATTCGCGGCCACTAACTCATGTTTCCGTCGACCCTCAGAGTGAGGAATCACTGACACCCATGCATTTTTTGTTGGGTTCGTCTTCGGGACGCCCACTTCCAGTCACATCATCAGAAACGGACCTCCTATCACGAACCAGATGGCGTAAGGCTGTCGGATTATCAGAGCATTTTTGGCGCCGCTGGTTAAAAGAATATCTCCCGACGTTAACACCCAGACGTGGTCGAGGTGAGGTTCCCCAATTAGCAGTCGGAGACTTGGTGCTCATTGCGGACGGTAATTCTCCGAGAGGTTCCTGGCCCCGTGGACGCATTACTGCTGTCTTCCCAGGCCCAGATGGCATCATAAGAGTTGCGGATGTGCACAGCCTTGGAGGTGTTATGCGGCGGCCCCTGAAGAAGCTGATCAAGCTCCCCCTTTAATAAAAAAGGGGGGAATGTGGACGACGCACCTTTTTATACGTTTACTTTTTATAATTTTATTGTATTTTTGAATTCCTTTGTTCTTATAATTTTATGTTCTTTTTGACACCATATTTTTGTTCAGTCTTCGCTTAGGATTCATGTAATAAAGTACTATCTTGAACCAGTGCGCCTTTATCATTTTCATACCCGATCGTAATATTCATGAGACGGAAGCCATCTTTGAATGTACTATCACGCTCCGAAATTGCCGCGCCATTTAGAGTCCGAGCTAAAATGGTTCTTCAATACGTACGTTATAGCAGTTCCAATTTAGCAAGAACCCTAAATGGCATAACAATCCCGTGTGGTGACTGTACTAAATCTATATATGGCTCCTGCTTGCAATATTGTCTTACCAACGAACTCAAACTGGTCAAATGCTGGTAGTCCTGGGAAGGCAGTGTCTGCGGGGGAGGCCTGCATCAGCGGGGAGAGCGTGCAGCGGCGCACCTCCTGTCCGTCCGCGAGGTCTCGTTGGATCTGTAAGTAAGAATTGTACAGTCATTCCTCCTGGAGCCCGTCATCAGAATTAAACGACAAATTTATGTTTCGAAAAAACATCGATTCAAAAATATGAAGTTTAATGGTCATCATCTCAGCCGAAAGACGTCCACTGCTGGACAAAGGCCTCCCCCAAAGATCTCCACAGCGAACGAACGGTTTCCGCGACTTTAACCAGATTGTCGGTCCATCTAGTCAGGGGCTTTCCCACGCTGCGTCTTCCGGTACGTAGTCGCCACTCGCTCACCTACCTCACCCCAATCTACCCCAAACGGGGCAGAAAGGTTTTATGGTAATGGTAACTAAATCGAGACTCTTTTAAATTTAGAAGTCTCTTAAAATGGTAAGAAATATGAAATACCTCAAGGAACTGGATCCGCCCGTCAGCCAGCGGCGCGCGGTAGATGACAGTGCTGCCATCCTCGACCACGGTCTTCGCTGTGTTCGACTCCGAGTGCCATCTGAAACACACGAATTTCTGATTAGTGATTTTTTAACTTCTGATTTGAAAAACGTTAGAGGCAGCATCGGGAGCAGCGACATGGGCAGTGAGTGTTGCATTCTTCTATACCTTACTAATCAAATCAGGACACAGTCAACCTCACCACAGATGTAAGTCCAGTTGTAATCCGGACGCTGTGAGCCCAAACGGTTACTATAATACTTACAATAGAATTATAACCGGATGAATTAGGTAGTTTCTTATTGCAGATAAATTCTAGGAAATATAGTCGAGCATTTTTTTTTATTTACACAAACGGTAGGTACATGCTTACAAACAAAATTTATAATATCACCAAACATTAACCAGTTTGTTGGCGATTAATATAATAAGATAAATAAGATATGAACACGGTAAGTAAGATCCACTCCCTATTGGAGCGGTTCCAATTAGGGACGACTTTTTTCAGTTCTGCCCAAGAAAACCTCTAAACCTCAACAATTGTTATCAATACGTACTGTATATCATAAGCCTCAGTGTAGTCGGAGCTCGGCACAGTCAGATCCACACGCAGATGAAGAGATCTGTTGAAGTCCGGACGAGGCGGCGCCGCTGCTGTGATCGAAGGTAGGCCGTCGGAAGACGAGGGTGAGGTGGTCGGGAGACGGGCAGGGAGGTCCAGGTCGGGGATGACGGCAGGCTCCTCTGGAGCCACTGGGGTTTGGCGGAGGAAGCTTTGGATCATCTGTTCCGAAGTTTCTGTGGAGGGAACAGGAACACGTAAAGATTACTTTCATTTTACCGTGTTCAGATTAGTATTTTACACAATCGTGATATAATAGAGAGCTTTTCAGTCGAGTACCGTGTTTAGGCAACGAAGCTTGCTGAGTTGCCTAAGTCAGGTACGAGATTGAAAAGCTTGATTATATCACTATTGTATATAATACTTTTTCTACGAGTTGACAAAAATAATATTTTTAAACTAGTAGAATCATAGAAACAAACCAAACCAAAACTATACAGCTAAGATGGTACGCGAGTAGCCGCGATACCTGATTCATACTACTCGCCCCGGCCGCCGCGCCCGGCGCGTTGGTCAACGACACCTTCTCGTAACTCATGAGGCCCTGGTACTTGCTCCGCGCTACATTCAATTTTTAGACAGTTGTTTTCTCGATTTTGGCCACCGTAGCCTATGGAGACTAACAAGCAACACTAAGTGGTTTTCGTTGTCTATGGACGTTGCTATATTAAGGGTGTCACATGCGCGTTTCTGACTTATGAACCAATTTTTTCTACTATACAACCTAAAATAAATAATTAATTTGAGCTATGGTGTTGTTTCGTACTCTTGATCGCGGCGAGCTGTGATTGGTCAATTTTATTATAGTTGACTAAACTGTATCGTAATGAATGTTATAGTTGAGTTGGGAGCCCATACATTAAAAATACCCAATTGAAGTTTGGTATAAGAAATCTTAATTCAAAAATTATAGTCGACGAGTAGAAAATAGTACATTATTGTCGAGGCTGGGAAGTAGCTACTTGCAGGCTGAGGATTCGTTTTAAACGGACGACCTTGGGAGTCCGTTTAATTGAATCCGAAGCCAGCAAGTAGCCTTCCAGCCGAGTCATATATAGTGCTTTTCTCAAAAATGGTGCAAGAAATATAAATATCATAGAAATATTTTACAAAAGCAACATTCTTACATATATATTTTGACAGAAAAAAGCCTTTGCCGCCTTTTTATTTTTTTTTAATACAAAAACAGAAGTATGTTTTTCTGCCAAAAATACGCCAACCTATTTGAGACATCCAAATAGTCGCGGTACTAATCATATGTTTGGCTGTTTAATGGGCCTGTGCCTTCATTTGATATGGTCATTTCAACTTTTAAAAAGTTTGGAACTCGACAAATAATGGAATTTGTATGCAACATTGCAGTCCCAAAATCGAGACTGCAATGTTTTTAACTTTTTAATTTTTGACTGACCATAAACTACGCGCTTCGCGACCTATTTTTTAGACGGCAAAGTCGACTTTGCCGTCCATTTTTGAGAAAAATAGTTTTTCTCAAACATGCAATGAAATATTGATGTTATGTTCCTTATAATAGGCTGCGAAGTATGACGTTTCAGGTGCGGCTAGGACAAAAGGTCGTTAATGGAATTTCATACACATCTTGCAGGCCTAGGCCGGCAAAGTCCTCTTTTTTAATTTTCATTTCACAGATATTTGTGACACAGCATCGTGGCATTCATCCATTAAAAAAAACTAGAGGCAGTATTTGCTTTATGGTTCGTAATGACACTCTGCCACTACGCCTATAAAAAAAAACAAAAAACAATGTTTGCTATAATTTGCAGTTTTATTTGTATAAAATCAACATGAACTTAATAAATAATATATTCTATCATTTTATAATTTTAAATTATAAATTTAACTACACAAATAAAAACATTTAAAATATTTCATCTAAACGTTAGCGGTAAAAAGGTCTACTCAAACACGCGTAGTTATATTTTTTAAATTGTTATGGAGGTAAAGTTGAAAAATATTCATTCTGTTTTATTGGATTTATGGTGCGTTGTTGATTTTTTGACTTTAATATGAGTTCCGACGAAATAATGAAATTAATATTAATTGTAATCGTAGGTGTTGGAATTGGCAGCGTAAGCAGAATTGATTTTAAATAACTTGCTGCCTCTGCCGCCAAGTCAAAGACGAAGTATACTGTATATGGTTGCTTATGGCAATTTTATTATTTGAGAAACTAAGAAAAATGGCTTACAGTTTATTAGAAACAGTTTTGTGGCATATTTTAAATGAATGTAACTACAAATTCGTCAACACTGTGGAAATTATACTTATTTACTCCATGCATAAAGCAACGATGTATGTGAAACATGATATCAACATGAAAGACTATGTAAACTTATGTGACGAAAACGACAGTCAGACGGATATAAGGCGAAAAAATCAAAGATACATGAAAATATACGGGTAGTAAAAATACACGACTCGTGTAAAACATACGCGTGATAATGATATAGGTACTAACGTGTTGGTTATATTTTGGGTGTAGTTTACTTTTAGTTTTTTCTATAAATAAAACTTGGGTTTCGTGGATTTTTTATTTTATTTATTTCATTGCATGTTTGAGAAAAGCACTATACATACCTCGGCGGGAAATGGGGTTGCCCGCGCTCAGACCTATCTGGCCTCGCTTCGCTCGGCCGTCTATATGTCTTCGGCCGGCAACCCCTTTCGTCCCGGCCTCTGTAGTAATGTACTATTCCTACTCGTCGACTATAATTCTTGAATTAAGATTTCTTATACCAAACTTCAATTGGGTATTTTTAATGTATGGGCTCCCAACTCAACTATAATATTCATATCGATACAGTTTAGTCAACTATAATGAAATTGACCAATCACAGCTCTCCGCGATCAACAGGACGAAACCAAACCAAAGCTCAAATTAATTATTTATTTTAGGTTGTATAGTAGAAACAATTGGTTCATAAATCAGAAACGCGCATGTGACACCCTTAAAATAGCAACATCCATAGACTCCGAAAACCACTTAGTGTTGCTTGTTAGTCTCCATAGGCTACGGTGGCCAAAATCGAGAAAACAACTGTCTAAAAATTTTACTTAGCGCGAAGCAAGTACCAGGGCCTCATGAGTTACGAGAAGATGTCGTTGACCAACGCGCCGGGCGCGGCGGCGGGGGCGCGTACCAGTATGAAGGTATCGCGGGGGCTTGCGTATCTTAGCTGTGTATACTTTTGGTTTGGTTTGTTTGTATGATTCTACTAGTTTAAAGTATTATTTATGTTGGCTCGTAGAAAAAGTATTGTATACAATAGTGATATAATCAAGCTTTTCAATCTCGTACCTGACTTAGGCAACTCAGCAAGCTTCGTTGCCTAAACACGGTACTCGACTGAAAAGCTCTCTATTATATCACGATTGTATAAAATACTATTATGTATGATCACTTGATCAGTTAATGTATCTTCGTCTGATTGTACTGCTTGAATGTGGCCTCGTATAATTCTTTTAGTAAATTCCTAGACCCCTTAAATTCCCCAAATACGAGTACCAAGTAAAATAATAACAGCGACTATATTACGAGTATGATTATAGGGTCGTACCCTTATACAAGACTGAACCCTACTTCTAGTTGTGATTTAATGCTCCTATCAAAATCCTATATCCAAGAAACGGCCATTCGTTTCTGGATGAATGCTCCTAACTTTCGGCAACAGAAACAACAAATTAAAACCTTGATCATTCTAACATGTTTTACCGAACAAACTTACCGAAAATTGGCGATCCATCGGAGAAAGGAATTTTATCCTCTTCTACTGTCGTCTGTTCGTAGTTCACTGGTTCCAGAACTTGAGACTCATCCACCTTAAAAGTGACCCTATTGTTAGTGCCAAGGTTGAAATTCAAACTCTCCTTATAAGGAACATCTGCCGGAGTGGGTATAACGACCCTCGCAGAAGCGTAACTCTTCACGGGTTGATAAGTTTTCTGTGGTTGAGTGTCTAGAAGAAGCTCGTTGATCTGAATCGCTTCTTGATGTGTATTGGTGGTTTCATGGTGCTGAGATTGAGGGGTTACTGAATTACTCGTAATGGTTTCTTGATGTCTGTGGATGGTTTCATGTTGCTGATGTTGATTTGATTGAGGGGCTTCTGAATTACTCTGGACGACTTCATGTTGTGTGTCGGTGTTTTCATATTGCTGGTTTGGGATTGGCTCTGGAGATTGTGGGACCACTGTTTGCGGGTTTGGGATTGGCTCTTGAGATTGTGAGACCACGGTTTGCGGGTTTGGGGTTGGCTCTTGAGATTGTGGGACCACTGTTTGCGGGTCTGTGATTGGCTCTTGAGATTGTGGGACCACTGTTTGCTGGTTTGTGATTGGCTCTTGAGATTGTGGGACCACTGTTTGCTGGTTTGTGATTGGCTCTTCAGATTGTGGGACCACTGTTTGCTGGTTTGGGGTTGGCTCTTGAGATTGTAGGACCACTTTTTGAAGCTGGATTTGAGCTTGTTGGCGGATTTGTTCGATTTGTATATTTGGTAAAGTTTGTGCTGGTTGTGTAGCGCTTGATCCATGATTAGCGCTGCAGGAACCTGTAAAACAAAGTTGTCATTTGCGCCTTTTTCTGCTGACACACATTGCAGCATTGGTTTGCCAGACCATAGATTCATAGGATTCTCTATAGGTCAGGAAATGAATGCTCAAAAAACGTTGTAGAGGGAAATGCTAGGAACACAATTTTTGACTCCGTAACTTTGTTTGGACTAGTTAGGAGGTGAACATATCAAAAGTCCCCGGCTGTAGCCCCGGTGCTGGGGGGTACAGGGGGGTAAGAAGGTCGAAGGCCTACTAATGACAAACTAATATTCGTAAAAGTCGGTTTAAATATTCGCCCGTATTGAATTTACACACCCAATATACAGGCTACAGGCTATTGTACTGAATAATGGATCTAACCTGGATTATTGGTGTAAATTGGCACAGGGAGCACCAGAATTGGTAATGTCACTCCTCCATGGCCTCCTGCAATAGATAGAAATACATTTAGGTTACGACATATCATAGATTAATACACAGAAAATATAACAGACAGGCTAATAGTCTTGTGCTTGGACCTCTTAAGGATGACTCACGCTAGACGACATGTCGTTTTCTATGACGGCTGATCGGTGATCACGTGGTGCTTTCCATAAAAAACGAAGCGCCAGAAGCTCCGGCCCGTACCCAGGCCGGTCTAGTGTGTTGTGTCATCCTTTATAGTTGAGAAGTACCAAATCTTACCCAGTTGGATCGGCAGCTGCACTGGCAGGATAGACGATTTGATTTGGTTCCTCTCGCTTGGTCGTTCTGTCAACAAAAACAATAACGCCACATTAACCACATTGGCTTTTTTATAAATATTTGTCGGTTGACTAGGCCCCATAGACAAACGTTTTTTTTTTTTACACCAAACCCCCCTAGATTTTGCAAAAAATAATTTCTTCGGCAGTTTTTTAGCAGCAAATTGAAAGTTGCCCAAGCTTGTTATTTTTAAAAATGTTTCGATTTCATTAGGGATCAGCAAATCAAACATGTGCATGCGCGAATAAAACAAACCGAAGGTTCGGTTTCGGCCAAAAACTGCCGAAACTTTCGACCGCGCCGAAACTGTATTGTCGGTACGACCAAAATCTCGGTTTCGGTTTTGATAAGTTTCGGTAAAACTAAGCGAAACTGAACCTATCGTTTCAAATCGTTTATCAAAAAAATTGGTTTCGGTCGGACACTAAATAAAATACGGAATCCTAATCTAAAAAAGGTCACTTAGATACCTACATACTTTATTACCGGATAATTTCGAAATTTTCACACCTTTCCCCTTTTCAACTATTCAACTCTATTATTCTTATTCTTCAATGATGTAACACGTGAGATTTACTTTGTTTAATACTAGAGATCGCCATTAGCATATTATTATAATGATTGTAATTATGTTATGTAATAACATTATTGAGTGTTGACCTTTAGCAGTGTACGGTCGAGTCGGTCGGTGCAAAAACAACTATACACGACCTTATTGTCAGTATCTTGGAGACGTGTATGAATCATAAATATGTGTATTTTTCATTAGTCATTACACTTGCTCGTAAAATGACGTAAAAGATGTGAGGTACAGTCAACAACAGAGCTATGAATACAGGCAAAGTGCCAAAAATATGTATACACGACCTTAATGTACACGTACAGGCAATAAAGTAGGTACATATTTTTGACACTTTGCCTATATTCATAGCTCTGTTGTTGACTGTACTTATCACACCTAGGCGACGCGGTCCGTGTGTCCTTAATCCCATCAAAAACATAAATGTAAAAAAGGAGAGCCAAGTTCAATACAAAAATTATGCTTGGCTGTGGGGTTCGCCGCAAAAAGAATGGAGATTTAAATGAGTGCCAAGTTCTATGCAAAATCCAAATATGTATTTATAGGAACAAAATAACATTATAAACAAGTATTAAACTCTATTTCTTTGCTTTATTGGATACCTATAACAATTGCTGTTATTTAAAAAAAATGCGAGATCTTAAAGCAGGTTAGATTTGACTTGGCCAGTTTTCATTACATCAGTCATTTTATAAAGTTATTCAACATATATATTTTGTAATTCTGATAAAAACTGGCCAAGCCAAATCTAACCTACTTTAAGATCTCACATTCTTTTTAAATAACAGCAATTGTTATAGGTATCCAATAAAGCAAAGAAATAGAGTTTAATACTTGTTTATAATGTTATTTTGTTCCTATAAATACATATTTGGATTTTGCATAGAACTTGGCACTCATTTAAATCTCCATTCTTTTTGCGGCGAACCCCACAGCCAAGCATAATTTTTGTATTGAACTTGGCTCTCCTTTTTTACATTTATGTTTTTGATGGGATATCAATACTTTTTGTAAAGAAAACTAGGCAGGTATTGAGATTTAATGTTTTTTCTTGTGTTTCCGCTGCATGTTTTTTACTTCTGTTCTTTGTATTAATTATGTGGTGCCGCGCGCCGCCAACGACACACCGTTGGCCGGTTGTTTAGCGCGTATTACAGGTTTTTTGTATGGGGACCCCCCCTATTTTTTAACTTTTTTTATTTTTAGATTTTTTCCTACGCTTGCACACAATTACCGAGCTGGATTCCAAATTTCATCCTTCTAGGTCATCTGTAAGTAGGTTAGGTTTAGGTACTATATGTCAGTCACAATAAGAAAGAAATTTGTATGGGAACCCCCCCTATTTATTAACTTTTTTTTGTTTTTAGATTTTTTCCTACGCTTACACACAATAACCGAGCTGGATTCCAAATTTCATCCTTCTAGGTCATCTGGAAGTAGGTTAGGTTTAGGTACTTATATGTCAGTCACAATAAAAAATGGTTTTTTGTATGGGGACCCCCCCTATTTTATAACTTTTTTTAATTTTTAGATTTTTTCCTACGGTTTCACACAATAACTGAGCTGGATTCCAAATTTCATCCTTCTAGGTCATCTGGAAGTAGGTTAGGTTTAGGTACTTATATGTCAGTCACAATAAAAAATGGTTTTTTTGTATGGGGACCCCCCCTATTTTATAACTTTTTTTAATTTTTAGATTTTTTCCTACGCTTTCACACAATAACTGAGCTGGATTCCAAATTTCATCCTTCTAGGTCATCTGGAAGTAGGTTAGGTTTAGGTACTATAGGTATGTCAGTCAGTCTTAAAATTTACGACTTTTTGACCTTCATATCTTTATAACCGTTTCAGCTAGCTTCATGAAATTTGGGCTTCTAGATGTCCTTATGGATATAATTAAACACACGTAGTTTTATGTGTTTACGTTAAAGATGTTTTGAGTTAAAGAAGGGTCAAAAGTGGCACCAAGTGGTTCGTGTAATATTACACTTGGCGCTGGCTAGCCAGTTCCTTTGCTCGAACTTGGCTTGACACGCTGCCGCGTGTCTAGATTTCAACCTATGTAGTCTTATGGCTCCTCTTCACGTTGGGCCAACGCCAACGCCAACGAGGGACACATTTATGCGTTAGAGGGAGTAAGTGATATTGCTATCTCATTCTACCGCATGGCTGCGTCCCTCGTTGGCGTTGGCGTTGGCCCAACGTGAAGAGGAGCCTTTAGGGCCACTTGCACCATTCCACTAACTCGGGGTTAACCGGTTAAATCTGGAGTTACCATGGTTCATATGTGTATTTGCCATATACAATTTGACACTGGTTTAACGGTTTAACCGGTTAACCTCGAATTAGTGGGACGGTGCAAGTGGCGATTCGAAGTCGAGATCCTGAAAACGGTAAAAAATAGAGCTAAAACTCCTAAAAATACGTGTGATACGTCATTAGATTCGTCATGATGCCTAGAAAAATGTATTCGAAACGTGTATTAAGTAGCACACACAAAATATCAAAAGGGTACGTACGAAATGAGGCAGATGTGATATTTTTTCCCTATATCCGTGATGAAAACATAGTGTATCCGGCTACTTACCGTGATACGGGGTGAGTAGGTTTCACGGGGAGAGTTGGGTTATGAATGGGGAGAGAAGGTTTGAGAAGGGATTTTAAGGCTACTGCTACAAAAATAATGTATTCCAATTTAAAATGGGGCTATAGTAATACGCATAATAATAAAAAATCGATCCAACAATCTTCCAAAATCACCTCTTTGTATGAAAACCCCTCTCACCCTAAATACGAGGCACTACAGGATGAGGTGGGTTTTCCTCTTTATCGTCAAAGTTATGAAATGGAACTACCCAAAATAAAATAAAAACAAAATACAAACGTCCGGAACACTTATTATATACACCATTCAGTTTTCATATGTAATAATTTTTAAGAAAAAAAAACCGACTTCTATGGGGCCCGGTGAAAGATTATGGTAGATGGTGCACTATGTAGAAAAGGAGGTAAAACCAGTACCTACTTTCTAGTAGCATTTCGTTTCCGTAAGGGTCGTAGTTATCTAGCCTAACCTAACCCACTTCTCTGATAGCAGTTCGGTTCTGTGAGGATCGCAGTTCGAACCTAATCAAACCCACTTTTCTAGTAGCATTTCGTTTCTGTAAGACTCGCAGTTCTAACCAAACCTAACCCACTTTTGTTCGGTTCTGTGAGGATCGCAGTTCAAACCTAACCTAACCCACTTAACGGCGCATGCGGTGCGGTGTACGGGAGTTTGAGCGGGAGGGGTTTGGCATCATCATACCCACATTTTATGGTAGGTAATCATAGTGGTTTATTTAGTTTAGGTATCATAGTGGTTTTCCGGGTCAAGGTCCGGGTCTCTGAGTCAGAGTCCGGGTCCGAGTCCCGGTCCAAGTCCGGGTCCGGGTCCGGGTCCGAGTCCGGGTCCGAGTCCGGGTCCGAGTCCGGGTCCGAGTCCGAGTCCGAGTCCGGGTCCGAACCGGATCCGGGTATGAGTCCGGGTCCCAGTCCAAGTCAAAATCGAAATTCGAAATCACCAAACATGTACTATGCGTCGTTGAAGAGTTCTGTTCTGATCATCATCAGCAGTTCCACTTCATCAAATGCGACAGTTTTTAATGTAAATGCTTGATTTTATGATGAAAATACAAAAAATTATATACGTATGCCTTTAAGATTTGAGGAGTTCCCTCGATTCCTTATGGATCCCATCATCAGAACTCGAGCTTGACAGAAATGTGGCTTAAAAACTAAACTTGCTTAACAAACATAACGAAGAGGACAAATCGCCAAACGTGAACTATGCGTCGTTGAAGAGTTCCGTTCTGATCATCATCAGCAGTTCCACTTCATCAAATGCGACAGTTTTTAATGAAAATGCTTTATTTTCCGGATGAAAATACAAAAATCTCTATACGCATGCCTTTAAAATTTGAGGAGTTCCCTCGATTTCTCATGGATCCCATCATCAGAACTCAAGCTTGATAAAATTGTGGCTTAAAAACTTAACTTGCTTAACAAACATAACGAAGAGGACAAATCGCCAAAGGTGAACTATGCGTCGTTGAAGAGTTCCGTTCTGATCATCATCAGCAGTTCCACTTCATCAAATGTCACGTTTTTGAATGTATATGCTTGATTTGTTGATAAAAACACAAAAATCACCATATGTATGCCTTTAAGATTTAAGGAGTTCCGTCGATTCCTCATGGATCCCATCATCAGAACTGGATTTTGACAAAAACGGGACCAATCTGTATGCATATACATACAATCAAAAAAATAATTTTCAAAATCGGTCCAGTAATGACGGAGATATGGAGTAACAAACATAAAAAAAAAAAAAATAAAAAAAAAAAAACATACAACCGAATTGATAACCTCCTCCTTTGGGATTTGGAAGTCGGTTAAAAATAAAATGTTCTCGAGGTTTGAATTTCAGTTTTGACCCTACTTATCCCATTTTACGGTACGTACGAAATGAGGCAGATGTGATATGTTTTCCCTATATCCGTGATGAAAACATTAGTGTGGGTAGATACTTACATCTTTAAGCAACGCCGGCTTCCAACATGTCAGAAGGGAGGAGCCCAAGCAATATCCGACCGTACAAATCCGAATCCAAAATGCCGTCTCCCTTCCCGGGGTCGCTCAAAGCTCAGACCAAGATAAGTCTGCAGCGGATTGGTTATTATAAACGTCAAACTTCTATGAAATTACGACATAAAATAACACTGTTATTAATTTCGTTTAGTTGTACCACTGTATATATATTGTATATTGTATATAAATGACTTAAAAACAATTAAATAATACTTGGGGGCCGATTTTTGAATTTCAACCACTCGATTTCGTGTATTTCGTTCAATAATATCTCCACTAGGTACTAGGCATTTAAATTCTACTAATAGAATTGAAATCGAGTGTGGTCAGTACCACTAGATTCCAAATTTCGATCGCTCGTTTTTCAAACATTTGCATTTCTCCGTTTTCCACCGATTTTCGAGTGACGAAATCGACCGATCGAAATTCAAAAATCGGGCCCTTGCACTCTGCGTGGGCTATCAAACTGCAGACTTTTCTTGGTGCGACTCTAAGTACATCGTTTTTTCTTTTAGTTATATAAATGTATGTTAATTTTGTGATCCACCAGCGACTAGTTTGGAGTGGGGTAAAGTGGTAATGGCTCCTCTACACGATGGGCCAGCGCCGGCCACTCCAAGGGACGCAGCCATGCGGTAGAATGAGATAGCAATATCACTTGCTCCCTCTAACGCATAAATGCGTTCCTTGGAGTGGCCGGCGCTGGCCCATCGTGTAGAGGAGTCATAATTTTGTGACAGTACCTCCAACGATGCTGAGGAATAGCTCTGTCCCCGAAGTCCGCCGATGTCTGTTGTTCGTCATGGACTGTGTTTTGTCTGTCCCGCTCACCGCGCCTGTAAATAGTAAGGACAAAAATTAACTTTTCATTTTTCACACTGTCACCCTATGGTGACCCACGGGGAGTATACCTACCTATAGTTCGTTTTTTTAGCATTAGAAAGAACTTGAAAGAAGGTAAGCGTTCTTGGCATGTCTTTTAATTGAAAAACGCTTTTTAATAAAAACTTTTTACAAAAAAAAGAAAACCGACTTCAAAAAGGATGAAATAAAATATTATCCTTTTTAAGTCTATGCGTTACCAACTGATATGTTTGAAGTCGGTGCCAAGCCAACTTATGAAGCATACCTACCATGATTTTGGTACGATTCAATAAGTATGTACGTTGGATTGCCTTACACGACGACAATGAACGTACTTTTTGTAGGTACAGTCAACGTTAAAAGTATGTTTACACTTTTCGTCTTATTACAAAAGGAGTAAGGTGCAAAAGTGTAAACATATCTTTGACGTCGACTGTACCTCAGAACACACGATCAAACCTTCTTGGCACAGTCCGTACCATGTTTGTCGGCACGCAAGCGTGGGATTGGGACTGAGTTATTTCCCGTCCCTTATTCAGAGGACTACATTTCAAAATATAAAACAATTCAAAGAATTTACCTTGTTGCCAAATTTCACCTAAATCGGTTCAGTTGTTTAGCCATGAAAAGGCGACAAAGAGGCAGACAGAATTACTTACACATTTATAATAGTTATTAGTACAGTTCTAATGGGATTTATAGTCATAAAGCTGATTATTTTTGACGGGTATTGTTACTACTTGGCTTGGCACCGACTTCAAACATATCAGTTGGTAACGCATAGACTTAAAAAGGATAATATTTTATTTCATCCTTTTTGAAGTCGGTTTTCTTTTTTTTGTAAAAAGTTATTATTTTTCCATTTTTAGTTTTAATGCATTGTTAAGAGCGCGACGCATGAATGAAAAACAACATCATGATTAACATTAAATGCGTGTACCTACTTTAATAAATATGTAATCAGGAATTTTCTCGAGTCCGTCTGGGAAATTATAATTCCTGTCACTACACTAAATCCATCCTCCGCCCCGCCACTGACCCAATCCCTCAACCCCCCGATAACTCTACCTCACAGCGCATCAACCCCTGATCCATGAACCCCTCGACCCTGAACCAGCAGCCCTTCAACCGCCATTCCCCGACCCCTTAACTCCTAACCCTAACCCCCGATCAGTAGCCTTACCAGCTTACCAAGAGTTTGACATTGATTTATTCGCTAGCGTGTGTGTAACTTACTTTTTTTGCATCTCGCTCGTACTGGCATATTAGTGCGAGCGAGATGCATAAAAAGTAAGTTACGAAGACGTTAGCGTCGCTAACTTAGCGAATATGTCAATGTCAAACTCGTGGTAGGGCTACACTTGCACTACATCAAATTGGCGGTTTTCTGAAGCAAATGCTCGAGTTACTTTAGAAAACACCGAAATCACTTTACACGTGCCTTTAAAAACTGAGGAGTTCCCTCAATTCCTCATGGATTCCATCATCAGACCAGAACCAAAAATAATACGGAAACACCTTGGAGGTAACTCCTTCCAAACAAAAAAAGAATTACTCAAATCGGATCACAGGTGCCGGAGTAATCGCTGAACATACTACATTTCAAAAAATCATCATCATTATCATCAAAACAATCATCATCATCAGGTCTACTTCATCAAAGTGGTGGTTTTCGGGAGAAAATGCTCGAGTTGCTTAAGAAAACACCCAAATCACCATGCATGTGCCTTTAAAAATTGAGGAGTTCCCTCAATTCCTCATGGATTCCATCATCAGAACAGAACCAAATTAAAATGGGACCAACTCGGAGGTAGCTCCTTTCAAACAAAAAAAGAATTACTCAAATCGGACCACGGATGTCGGAGTAATCGGTGAACGTACATAGAAAAAAAAAAAAAAAAATAGCCACAACCGAATACAGAACCTCCTCCTTCTATGAAATGGAAGTCGGTTAAAAATCATTAACTTACTTATGAAAGCAGAAGAATATAAATGATCGTATTAGATTCATAATTGTTACATATTTGCCGTAACTTATTTTTAAAATGTATTTTTCAATTAAAAGACACATCAAGATTGTCTACCTAATTTCTAATGCAAAAAAAAACGAAGTATAGGTATGTATACTTCGAATTGTACGAGTATATTCGGTCATACTTTACAAAACCTTACTTTTTAGGGTTCCGTACCTCAAAAGAAAAAAATGGAACCCTTATCAAATATCATTTATTATCAGGCAACTAAGGCCCATAGATACATACCTTACAAACTAACATACATACAATAGTAAAATCTTAAGAGCTAAAAAATTATTTAGGCGACACGGCGGTTTTTAGTTGTGTCGCATGTTCTGGTGTAGGATTTGATCACTCGTAATACGTCTGTCTGTCCGACCATTCCCCCCCCCCTTTATCTCTGAAACTACTTGGCCTAAAATTTTGAATAAAATACACAAAATAGTATTTTACCTATAGATGACAGGAAAACCTTTTAGAAATGTGCAGTCAAGCGTGAGTCGGACTTATGTACGGAACCCTTAGAACGCGAGTCCGACTCGCACTTGACCGGTTTTTTTACAACTGCCTGCTTATAGAATAAAAAAATTGAATTTTTAGGCACATAACCCACGACATAGATCAAATGGTAGTTAAAAAGGCCCCACTCAATGCTACGGTTAGCAAAGGGTAGGTTTCAGTGGGGACCTAACTTAAAACTTGGAAGCTTAAACTTGACATTTTCACTTCGCGCCTATAAACAGGGGGCTTCTGTGCTGCCCCCTACACTACATGCACGCTCCCTATCTACAGGGTGTTTGGTACATCGTTTGCCAAATTAAAACGGCAAATAGGTTGAGTCATTTGCTATCTTCCCAGGCCTAGAAATTTTTTGTCAATTTTTTGCAAATGCCATAGAACTGAAAAACATTTTTTTTCAGTTCTATGGCAGTTTTTCGTAAATTTCAAATTTTTACTTGAGCAGTAGTAAAAAAAAACATGGACAATTTTTTTTTCTAGACATGAGCAGATAGAGTCTGTGCGGAAAGAGAAGAGTCGTGGGATTTGAGGGCGCGCCAGTGCTATTTTATGGTTTTTGCTATGCTGACAACACTGGTCACGTGATTATAGTACGACACTAAAGGTCATGATACTTGAATCCCTTTTGTTCCGGTTTTTTACCGCGGCTTACTAAACGGAGCCTGGATGTGGTGTCGGCTCGTCAACTCAACCCTCTGATTTAGCGCAGGCACTAGTTTTCTTTTTAAAACACACTTGTTTTTATATCTCAGATACTAAAAAGTGACTGCGATTGACAAAACTGCTAAAACTAGTTAAGAATCTGCCCAATACAACTGTAATTTTAGTACCAAACAAGATACGAGTCTCATTTATGTACTGCCTAATCTGTGCCTAGTCCAACAGTTATTAAAACCGGGTAGATCGGGTAGAAATTGGGCAATAGAACTGTAATTTTATCTGGGATATATTTCACCCTTTGTAAACTTGACTTGTAATGTATGTGTACATTATTAATAATAAATATGAATATGAATAAAAATAGTGCATAAGTAGGTAGGCCTTATTGGGATATGTCCGGTTCTCTCATCTCACGATATTTTACTTCGCCGAAAAGTCACTGCTAAATATGAAATATAATTTCGTAACTAAAAGAACCTACAAATAAAGAAATATTTTAATAGAAAAAGTTTTATTCAGAACCTAGTAAACGAACTTACAAATAAAGAAATATTTTATTAGAAATAGATTTATTCTTTGTAATCGAAGTCTGAATTAAAATATTCAATGTCACTTATGTTTGAGCTAGCTTCAAAACAACCAGGGACACTCATATAATCATCATCATCTTCACCTGAACTGGATTTGCTTGAATCCGGCACGTAGATTACGAATTCTTGCATATCATCTACTTAGCGGTCTTTTATTCGAGATACCGTAGGTACTTTTACACAATCCTGAAAAAGAAATTACATATAAATATGCATAAAATGGCAAGTATCAAGACTATTTGTCAGTTATTTTAAAGATCATGAATGACCTGCATATTTATGAAAATTAATATATTTTGAATGAATATACTTACCGATTATGTACCGGAGACAAGTTACTTAGGGGGCTTATTAAATAGGTAATTATTTAATATTAAATACAACATCAATACCCGCGAATAGCGGAAACACGTACCGCGATTTTTTGTAAGTCGATAGTCGGCTTTTAGCCGTTTTCTTCCCGCTGACAAAACCGAACAATGTTAAATATAATTTTCCTTGTGGTTTTATGTACGGTTTTATCGTGTTATGAAAATATTTTATACATAAAACTTGCGGTTTTTGTTAATAAAAATATACATTGACAGAAGTTTGTTTACTTTTTACAAGACAGGTGTCAAAGGTTTGATTGCCATATAAAATTTAAAATGTTAGTTCCCGTTTCTGCCACGACTCTTCTCTTTCCGCACAGACTGCAAATGACTCAACCTATCTGCCGTTTTAATTTGGCAAACGATGTACCAAACATCCTGTATAAGGAAATTAAGCGTATTTTTTATTCATTACCATACCCATGTAAGTAATTAATTCATCATAGTTTTAAAGTGATAGGTAGTGTGTGTAATTTTAACTACCTACCTTGCGTAATAATATGGAAATCACAATATGATTAATATGCAAGATGTATATAGATATATACTCGTAGTTCCAAGTAGGTAGGTAACCCGGCAATCTTCAAATCAAGAGTGAACAGGCGGGTCTCTATTGGTTCCCATAATTTTTTTGTTCCGATTTATTCTTTCCATAACGTTTTCCATCATAATTTTTATTAATCATATTGTCAATAGTCATACATTTTAACAATATAAATTGCAGTTCCGATTTTTGCAGGTCATTATTATTGTTAGTCATAAAATTTGTTACTCATAATATTCAAAGTCCAGAAGGTATAACATTACATAATGTTGAAGGCAATAAACTTGCTTATAATAATCGTTGTAAGGTCTTTTATCGCAGGTTATAATGATAAGTAGGGCTCTATTGCATTTCCTAAATTTTAAGTTCCGATTTTTTTAGACCATAACGTTTTCCATCATAATTTTTATTAGTCATATTGTCAATAGTTATAAAATTAAACAAAACAAATTGCATGCTTGTCTACCTTGGCTTACTGATTTCCCTTTTTTATTTCTTATTTTTCATGTAGTTTATTAAGCCATTTCGTCCCTCGAACGAGTCGACGGAGCCCCGCTTCGCGGGGCTCCTATTTCCGCTCTGAGGGACACAAGGTAACTAACGAACCTACCTGAGGAAACAGATTTTTTGTTGTTTGCTTTACTGATTTCCCGCCATTTCTTATTTTTCATGTAGCTTATTAAACCATTTCGTCCCGCCAATGAGTCGACGGAGCCCCGCTTCGCGGGGCTCCTATTTCCGCTCTGAGGGACACAAGGTAACTAACGAACCTACCTGAGGAAACAGATTTCATTTTTCTTTATATGAAGGATGTCATTAAAAATGGTCCTTTGTTTGACTTGAATTATTGAAAGTCATAATGTTTAATATTATAGCTCCTAAATATTAGAATATAAGAGGATATCATTTTCTGACTATCGAAATTTGAAACAGTAAGTTTATGGGAAACAAAGAGATGACATTAAAACGATATGATTAACGACCATTAGTCCGATAAAATATATGCCTTAAAATATTTCTGAATAATTATTGATATACCTTTGAATGTTATACTCAACAATTTTATAACTTTTGTGATTATAGCGTTTAATATTATAGATGTTTAACATTAGAACTATGAAACGTTATACTTAACAAAAATTATGACTATTGATGTTTATGTCCATGAATTATATGGATATCAATTTCTGACTATCGAAATTCGAAACAATAAGTTTATGGGAAACAAAGGGATCCCGTGAACAGGCACCTTCTGGGCGAGCTCGCTCCATCGTAGGCCACGTCAACGCCTCGGCTAGTCTGTGGCCATGAGTAAGCCCATTCATAATAAAAAAAAAAGAAAAAAAGGTAGGTAAGTTTAAGTTAAGAATTATTAAACAACTGTACCGCTATTCGGAACCTAATAATAATATTGAGAATGGCAACCCTGTTGTCGGTCGTATTGTCCTTTTCTAGCATATACGTCCCTCTCTCTCCCACACTCCCACCACACAGCAGTTTGCTTTTTGGCGGTTGTCGCAAAAACAAATTTCCAACTCATTGGCTTGCTGTTTTTCCATCTGGAAGGTCGTGAAGCTAAACTGCTGGTGAGTTTTTGAATTGTACCCCAGTTTAGCTGACTATATTGAAAAACAGTTTCTAACGGCTTTTGCCGTTCGAAATAAATAATTAAAATTTAGTGTCCGTTAAACTATCTAGCAAATAAAAACGATCCGGAATAGTAATGTGTAAGTTTTCAAAGCCTGCCTGCGCGCACCGTGGCTATGCTAATGAAAATACTAAAACACATAATGGTAGAAAACACATCGAGCTGGTAAAGCGTGCACTTGTCACCATCAGAATTTAATTAATATTATACCTACATTAAGTCTCTTCAGAGTCTTATTACTTCTTACTTTAAATCTTTGTGTGTCTATAATAAGTGTTGAAATTAGGTATAACACTTAAATGGTGATGTGTGGAGGCATACCCTTCAGTTTTCAAGTGATTTGTGTTTTCGAATACGAAAGGATCGGATAGTTAATACGTGTTACGTAGAACCTACGTATTAAGGTAGAAGCTTATAGACGTGTAGGGTTTATCTGTCCAAGTATCTATCAGCAACTTGTCGGTTTATCCCGTTCCGGGTTAAATATAATATTGCAAAATGAATTTTTTGGTAATAAACTTGCTGATAAATAACGTGTACCCGCTTAGGAGTCGACAAAGCCCCGCTTCGCGGGGCTTCTATTTCCGCTCTGAGGGACACAAGGTAACGAACAAACCTACATCGCAAGAATTGCATTTATTTTTGTGGAAAGTGAGTACTTCGGCAGTACGTAAACTTAAGTCTGACTAGATAAAGAGATATATTAGCATGGCTCTGCGCAAGAATGACATGGAAATCCTTAAGTATTTCACTCCTTATCAATTTACATCTCTCCAATTAGATCTTAGATTTTGAAAAAAAAAAAAAAATGGTTAAAATGTAGGTAGATAGGTATCTCTTTAATTAAATAACAGGTACTAACAGCTTAAAAGAACTCTTGCATGTAGTTGCTATATGTGCTTGTATTATGCTATATGTGCTTGTATTATTTTGGATTTGAATAACTTGATTATTCATTCTATATGTAACTATGGTACATACAAGACGGTTCTTTAAGCCTACCTACCTACCTACCTACATAAATAGTACCTACACTTGTAAACGTTTTAAATAAAATCGGAAGCCTGTGACTTGAAAGGGCATTAACAATATGGGAATGTTTAGATTGATTCATTGACGAAGACGCATGGTTTGCTTCATAATTTCAAATTATATTCGCTAACTGTAGAGTTAAAGTTTAGTCATGGCAAATCTCGTCACCGTGAATGACACTTTCTAAAAGTGCCTATTAAAGTAAATCCTTTCCCCTTGTCGAGCGAAGAACTCGCAACTAAGGGAATATTACCCATAAACATAAACTTCATTTGAATGATATTCTTAAGCTATGTCTGTTATGGTTCCACCTGCGTAAGGTGTGCCTAAGAGAATCTTTTATTCAGTCACAAACTAACGTCAAGTTATTTGTGATGATACCAATGTGTTGTGTACCTATTTAAGCCTGCGCAAGGCTGCCATGTTTCCACCTGCGTAAGGTGTGCCAAAGAATCTTTGATTCATTCACAAACTGATGTCAAGTTACTGATGATGATATTACAACCTATATAAGCCTGCGCAAGGCATGTCAGAAATTAAATGATATGGTCATAACACAGGCGAGCGAGTAGGCCACAATCATAAAAATATAACAAAGATGAATATGTAAATACCTCCTTTTGGACAAAGGACAAGTGAAAAGGGTTCTAACAAAATAATGTTCTGGGTAAAAATCAGTCGAAATAGGCTTCGTTATTCGAGGTTTCATTTTTGTTTACCAATCTATTTTAAGGGTCCCGGACACCCTATTGGCTAAACTCAAAATTGGAATAATTAACATTTCTAAAATTATAATATAATAGATATGAAATAACCTAAGATTCCAGGCCTATCTCGACTCATTTTTATTTTAAAGATGAAAAAAAATCTTTGCACCCTAATATAAAATTGTGGTCTAGAGACGCTAAGCCTCATAACGTTGGTGGCATAGATAATACTAAGAGATTTAGTCACCTAAATTCGACCATAAGCCCAGACAGAATATTGATATTTAGAATAAGGTGTGGTCAATCCTCCAAGGTCCAGATAATCTGTGGACTCTAATTAAATCAGGCTCACTTAAGCTCACGACACAACATAGCTTACGGTTCAATTCTGAAATAAGCTATGTTTAATATCACTGATGGTGTGAAAATAAAATTACAAGAGCACAAACAGCCTGCTCAAGGTGTACAAAGGGTTCCGTTTAGCGGCCCTATGAATATCTAAAAACCTTTGAAGTCTATGCCTGCTATGACAGACTAGAAATTAATATAAATTATATTTGCCTCGAGAGCACTAGTCTTTCAGTTAACATTTTTACGAGTATCTACCTATGTAGGTACACGACATAACCAAGGTTAGGTACCTATTTAATTATTATATCCCTGACTGGCATGGTATAGGAAAATTGTCATGTGCTGCACAAGCATGTTGGAAATAAAAATGTACAAAACTGACCTAACGGGGCGTTTATGAATGATTTATTTTACACCCTTATGTCTGCCTTGTGAACCTTGAGGATTCGAACCACCTTGATCGTAAGTGCTCCTATGCACAGATTAAGTTTATTTTAAACTACCCATGCACTAATCTCAAAGGCACGTGCTTCTATGCACGGACCAAATATTGTTATCACTTAATTCACTTATCATTATTCGTCATAGTTTGATACTATACGTTTAACAAATGTACCCACCGTGGAATGTAATGTACCCAGTCATAAGGTTTTTAATAAACAGCTAGTGACTTAATGGTTTGCACGAACGATTCTAGTATAACTTCTGGGCGGTCACGTCTAGGGCATGACCCTCTAGTTCTCAATTTATACAAAATTATAGCATTGCGATACTGTTTGCTTTGCACAATGTGAAACAGCAGCAAGCCTTGCGAAAAGGCGAAGCTATTTTGAAAGGCGAGTACTTTTCAAAAATACATTGTAATATATATAAATATGTTTTTGTCGTGGAACAAGTACACCCAAACAAATGCAGTCATTTATTATAATATGTTGGCAAAACTCTGCAAAAGAGTTATATAGTCTGTCTGTACAGTGTAACTTGAAGGCATCAATGCACATGAATCTCTTGAAACATGGTGGATCAATTAATTTACACCCCGTCTGTGTCTTGCTCCTATTACCAAATCCACAAGTTAAGGACCTCAACCTATATATAGGTACCCTTCTTGCTCGAGACCTGTAAAAAATGTACACAATAATTTCATGCAGTCAAGTGTCGGAAAACTAGATCCACACACTTAGCGATATCGTGAATATATATCCAAGAACTCTGTATATTGCCTCCCAGGAGGCGGGATGTTATTAGACTAACCTATATAGTAGGTAGTAGGCCAGAGATATAGTATACAAAAGTACACTGGCCCAAATTAAGTAATATTATATTTCAGAATATAAAATAATTTACAATCTTGCTATTATTGAAATATAAACAAGTAACAATTATCCTTAGTTCATAAGGAGGATAAGTATACCTAAATATCTAATAGATTTGACAAAGTGTTGATTCTAGCATTGGATAAAATAGGTCCCTCTTAAAGGGCCTCTGCGCTGTGGCTTTGGGGCCACAGGCGCCCGGCAAATGGTCGGGAACCCCCTGGTTTCCCACAGCAAATAATGTAAAATCACGAAATAAGCACATAAATTTGTATTTCGGTTAAAAGCACCTATGCGATGAGCTAGGGTTTCGAATTAAGTATCTGATTCCTTATAATTTACACACTGAATAGAGAAAACTGAATACTCAGAATTAAGCAATGTCTATGAATAGTTTACAGAAATTAAGCCACTTTAGCGGTCAGAACCAATAAAGTTTTAAGGCTTATGTCTACCAGTAGGCACCAGATAAAGTAAACCACTAAGAAACTACTCTTACTATATATATATACAAATTATTGAGTAAAATTAAGGTTATGATAGCTAAACTTGAATTTAATTAGAATGACTCTGCAAATATTATTGATAAAGTTCTGTGGCAATTCTACACAAGAACACCACAAAGCGTCATAACTAGTGCCACAGCGCAGTGAACAATGAGTGTTGTGGCTTAAGCTCTCATAGTACCTAACCTTCACACTTTTAAGTAAGGTTTATTTATGTATGTACAGTGACTTGCGTTCTCGTTAGTAAAGCATATAAAAGGGTTAAATGCATTTTATAGCTATAACTATAACCTATAACCGAGTATATGGCTTACAGTCATTAAATAAATTTAGTGATTCCCTATGACATTTGAATAAGTACCTAATTTTATTAACTCTGTTTGTGGTGATAGTGATATAAAGAATAATTAAAATATTCGTCTACCTAATCCCGAGGGATTCTGGAAATAAGAAAGGTCCTGTCCTTGTTATATTCCTGCAACTGCTTACTTTACTATTATAGATAATTATTATCAAATTTGATAAGAATTGCGACTTATAAATAAAAACTACTCTAGTACGTTATTATTTTTATCTTTTCATACTTGAATTACATTACTCCTTATAACAGATGTTGTATGCTCTTTGAAGAGTAGACTGACTTATCACATCTTCTTTTACCTAGTTTTCACATACCTACATTTAAGTAATTAAGTATAGCACCCTTGTGGTGACTCACTTATTCTTTTTGAACATTTATAAGTACATTAAGTACGTATATAAAATGTTAAGTTAGTATCATAATCATAATATAATGGAATATCAAATTGTATGCTTTACTAAATACCTCTCTCCTCACAGGTGTTAAAATAAAGGGTGTACTGCATAGTTAATTAAACACTCATAATATAATAATATTACATATACATAATAAGTACATGTATAATCACATTGGCTTGGCGTCTTCCCACCACCAGGCGATAACAAACACGTCTCAATATTATTATTAGGTTCCGAATAGCGGTACAGTTGTTTAATAACAGCGTTTTACACAAAAATAAAACGCTAATTAAATAACTTACCCTATTCGGAACCTAAAGTTTTAATCCTGCCTGGTGTAAATATGTATAATTTTGAGACAATGAGTTGGAAATTTGTTTTTGCGACAACCGCCAAAAAGCAAACTGCTGTGTGGTGGGAGTGTGGGAGAGAGAGGGACGTATATGCTAGAAAAGGACAATACGACCGACAACAGGGTTGCCATTCTCAATATTATTATTAGGTTCCGAATAGGGTAAGTTATTTAATTAGCGTTTTATTTTTGTGTAAAACGCTGTTATTAATGGCTGTAATTTATTACTTTTAAATACATGTCTTTCTTTTTCATTAAATCATAATTCAATCGATAGAGATACACGTGCGAATGTTTTTTTACAAAACTTTTGCAAAGCTTTTTATCTCGTTCTGAATATTGCCAATCGTGAAGAACGAAATACTTAACACATGGCCTTTCTCACTTGCATCTAAATATATATACATACACATTTATTTATTTATACTACCTAATAGTATCTGGTCTTATGGTCTTTGAGACCGTTATAATATAGGCAGGTTGCAACCAGCAGCTTTTAGTATGTTGATGTGCTTATGACTTGTAGCCTCTAGGTAATTAGGCTGGACTATTATCATCATAGATTATTGCTACTGTAGGTAAGTGCCTTTAAGGGCGCTATCACAAAAACGATTTGAGTTAAGGCAGTAGTTCCCGAAGTTGACTGGGCTCCGACCCACCTAACAAATACTGCAAAATTCGGGACCCACCACTTGGCCGTCTTAAAAGGAGGCATAAAATAAGGTAAAAGTACGCTCCACCGAACGCTCAATATCCGTCCGTATCACCGAATTTCTTCTATTTTAGGCTATAAGTCGATTATTTACAGCTGATATTTACCTGCGTATTTTTTTTCCACGAGTTAAATACCTATCCCTTCAACTATGCCTCAGAGTCGGCCAATTTGTCCCGCAGTTGGGACGTGGCAACTGATCGAAACGGATCGTTGCTCCCGATTGCCACTTTGTATGGGCAACCTTAAAGAAATCGGTAAGAAGTTGCGTATATTTCTTAAGGTCATAAAACCTTTTAAATTTATTTCTGTGTTTCAAAGTATGGTTTTTCAGTGTGACTACTTAATTAGTTTGTGTATTTTAGTAAATTTAATTAATTTAGTGCAGTCATATTATCAGAAATTAAGCTTAATGTGAGTTCGGTGATGAGTTCACCGACAATTTGATTGGAAGGTATTATCGAACAGCGTCCGAAATCAGGGAAAGCGTATGTTTTTGAAATTATTTTTTTAATGGTTGATTACGAACTATTTAGATTAACTACCTAATTTCACAAATAACTTAATGTATTTGTAATTTTATGAGCAATTGCCGAACAACAATAACCTATATAGATTATTATAAAACTGCGTTTGAAATGTTCATGTTTTACGACTTTTTGGCATCAAAATAAGGTTTTTGGCAAGACTATTATCAAACAATAATTTTAGATATTTTACGTCAGTATTAACAAGAACTTTATACATGTACGGTTTTGTAATGGATTCAAGTATTAAATTTAATGATAGATTTGTAGTTATACCACATTGATTACGATTAAAATACTATTTTCAAAATCCGTTCGCGAAATAGGTTCCACATATTTTCCATGTTTCGTTCACCGAACGGCCGTTCGGTGAATGGTACCCATGGTCTCTGCTACCGAACTCATGTTTGCGTTGGCCATGTTTCTATTCGACGTTCATGAGAATATCATCCTTATTACGATAACGGCTAGGTCGATATTTATATGTTTATTTTTTGTGACCATTATTTCAATGCCAGCGCTTTTCAAACTTTAGACATACTTATTGGACGCCTGATAATAGTCTTGGAACGTGGACAAAAAAACTGAATAGGATAATAAAAATAATGAAGCATGATGTTCAAAAATTTTTTTAGATTCCTCTCGTCGTGGGCGATTGTGATTTTTTAAACTTTTGTCTTTTGTTATGAAATTCCGGGGTTCACATACAGGGTGGCTAAAAATTAACTACATTCCCATTCCCAGGGAGGTTTTGGGATTATACTGAGCAACTTTTACTATGGGACCAACTCCGAAATCGTGAAAAAAAATTTACCCTTCCATAGAAAATGGACCAGCCAAAATTTATGAAACAGCCAAATTATTTTATCAATCAATCAATCAATCAATCAATCAATTTATTTAATTCAGACCATGTCCATAGTGTTAGTATACATTCCCTTAATATTATGTTAGTACTTAAACCTATACAAAATTATAACAAAATTAATAAATTATAACAACTTATATACTAAGCCTCTGGAGCCCATATGTACATCGTCCCAGTGTTTCCAGAAGGCGCAAGCAGGTGACTCTAACACTAGGCGCAAGAGGCTGTTGGAACTGTCACGCACGCGACGCATCAGAGAGGCAGTTCTGTTGCGTATTATCGCACCGAAGCTGTCAGTGTGCGCCTCCGCGAACATTCCGGACGCGCTGCAAAAACGAGGCAGTCCCAACAGCATCCTGAACCCATTGTTGTACTGGACGCGCAGGGCATTGAGGGCTCTTTTAGTATAATTTGTCCACAGGCTGCACGTGTAAAGGGTCTGGCAAAATGCTTTAAATAGCGTTACTTTGACATTCCCATTACACCGCGCAAACCTGCGAGACAACATATTACAACGCACCGCCAACGCCCTACGCTCCCTCTCTATATCTACGTCATCGTGGAGATTTTCGGTCACCCAGTGTCCGAGATACTTAAAGCGCGTCACCCTTTTAAGAGCGACACCACACAAGCTGACAGGTGGTAGTTCGTCAAAAGCCTTGTTACCTGCTTTAAAAACTAACAGTTCGCTTTTACTTGTGTTGTACCTCAGACCATGAGCGACCGCATAATCTTCACACACCTTTAAGAGTTTCACTAGCGCACTGACTGATGGACACAGCAGCACCATATCATCTGCGTAGCTAATGTTGTTCACCGTGGTGCCACCTATGGAACATCCGATCTTCGTGCCGCTGAGTCCAGCAATCAGCTCATCCATGTACAGATTGAATAAGCGCGGTGAGGTGAGTCCACCCTGCCTCACCCCGCACTCCAACCTGTACACGTCCGAGTGCTCGCCCGCCCATCTCACCTGGTTGGTTTGATGCCCGTACCAGTACCGAAACAGGTTAATCACCTCCCTCGGAGTGCTCGTGCCCTTTTCCATCTTATCCCATAGTATGTCATATGACACCGTATCGAACGCCTTCGACAGGTCCAAAAAGCAGGCAACTACGGGAGTTTTTCCTTCAACATAGTACTTAACGGTATGCTTGAAACAAAGAATGGCGCTCTCTGTTGACAGACCCGGTTTGAAACCAAACTGCGCGTCATGAGTTTGAATGTGCTTCGCCAGTAAGTTATCAAGCAGACCGTCAAGCACCTTGGCCACCGTAGTTGCCAGTGATATTTATACATATGCGTACATGTTTTATAATTATTGCGTACCTTACTTACTGACTTATTTTTCAAAAGAATTATTTCAATAAAAAAGACACGTCAAGATCGCTTACCATCTTTATAATGCTAAAAAACGAAGCATAGTAGGGATTTAATAGTGAACTACTGAAGTTTGAGCACCACTCAACCCCATATTTTCATACAATTATTTCCTAGTTCGGTAATGCGGGCTCCCTATTCGGTATAATGTGCAAATCACGTTTCTTAGTTCGGTAAACGGTACAAACAAGGAAATTGGAAGAAATGACTTTAAAAATGTTTTTAATACACGTCCAATCATTTCAGTAATTTATAGGGATGTTTAAATGAGGACAAATTTATCTATGTTTCTATTTTAGTATTGAACATATTCGTAAGAAAATATCAGAACGAATGAAAAAAATAAACGTAAGTCTAGGGCTTAAGCATTCGGTGAAGCGTACATTTACCTTACATATTATTGGTAACGCTCAGATTCCCGAGTAGTTTCAGGGCCCACTCGTGACCGACCCATATATTAGTTTCGGAAATGCTGAGTTAAGGCCTCCAATTTCACCAAAGACGCTTTTTTGGTAGTTGAAAGGGCCAACGTAACATGCGCGCATGCGTGTCAGTAGAACGTGGTGGTCAAGGTAATTTCCAACACGCTATACTTAGTAATTGGCACCTATTGCTGATGTGACAGAATAACACCAATAAATAGTTGATCCACCCACCTAACAAATGTGCAAAAAATTTTCACTCCATAACAATTATTCAATTTCAATTAAAGTCCATATAATATTTTAAACTTTCGCGTTTTGAACACATATTAACTCACCTCACATTATAGACGGGTCTAACTCGCATTAGACCCGTCTATAATGTGAGTTAATAAAGTCCATATCTCCATTATTTCGCGAGTGAATTGTAAAAGGCCTCTTAAGTTGTTTAATAGAAACTTAGAAACCACAATCAAAATGAATGACCCGGCCCTATTGGAAACGAGTACGTTACATCATTTGTTTAACTCTCAATTTCTCTCCAATAGATCTGAAGTGTTCATTATTTATACAATTTGTTAATTTTATTAATGATGGCTGAACTCAATCAATGTCTCATTCAAAAGTACTTGACCGCGTGCGTTCAGTTTATAGTTTTCGTAATAGTATATGACTCTTAGGAAGTTGCTGAATATCAACTGTTATTGGAACACAATAAGATCTACTGATAAGCTTAAAAATATTTGAACAATAGAGCTACTATTTTTTTCTAGGAAACACGATATATATAGAGGTACCTATTAGTTCCGTTAAAAACGCGTTTTTACTAGATTTTGGAAATTTCTCAATTATTAGGTAATTTATGTATGTATGTAGGAAACACAGTTACAGAGTGAATTAAATATGTACTCGTACAGCAAAATTATATTAATTATCCCTGTATAGGATCTCCTACTCTCTCTGTATGGTGTGTATGAGATCTCTAATTTTAATTTAGGTACCAATTAGGTACCTATAATCAATTAGTCGCATTAGACCAGCCGTTATTAATATTTCATCAAATAAACCTCTCGATTACATAATGAATTATTTAATTCTTATATTAAATAATCATTGTATTTGAAATTAGACAGCTTGTCACAAATCTTGCCAATTTTTATTACGAAACGAAGGAAATCCCGAGCAGGTGCCTAAACGTTAACTAATAAATGTCGCGATCATGTTTTTTACGTAGTTTTCTTCGAATTATAGATATTCGCGGCCAAAAGGCCAAGGCCGTCATCACCTGACATAAACGGCCTGTCAGTTTGTTATTTATAGCTTTTGCGAAGGCCCCTTAAGGGGATCTTAGCAGTCTCATCAATTTCATCATCGTTATACAATATTTAGATTAATAGGCAGGTATCTCAATCAATCAATAAGTCAGTCATCTTGGTTAAATGGGCGTTCCAGAAAGTGTCGGTACGTGACGCTATTTTTAGGGTTCCGTGCCCAAAGGGTTAACACGGGATCCTATTACTAAGCCTTCACTGTCCGTCTGTCCATCTGTCTGAACCAGGCTGTATCTTATGAACCGTGACAGTTGAAATTTTCATAGATGATGCATTTCTGTTGCCGCTATAACAACAAATACTAAAAAGTCCGGAACCTTCGGTAGGCGAGTCCGACTCGCACTTGTCCGGTTTTGTGAAATTTTCAACTGTCTAGCTTGAGTTAGACCAAGAAAAGTCTGCAGAGATTTTAACAGCACACGCAGTACCAGTGTTATTCATAAGTTATAATTGCATAGAAGTTTGACGTTTAAAATGACACTTGCACTGCGTGGGCTATCAAAATCGCTGCAGATTTTTCTTGGTCCGACTCTATTACGGTTCATGTGACCAGCCTGGTGACAAACAGACAGACGGACTGACAGATAGACAGAGTGGAGTCTTAGTATTAGTATAATAGGGTACTGTTTTTACCGTTTGGGTACGGAACCTTAAAAAAGTTAACTTAACTTGGCCAGCCAGTTCAAAGTTCAAACGCCTATTGTTAACTTGTACTGAGGGTCTACCCCGAACCACGTTCGAAGTCTTGCCTCTATGTCGCACTTGTGAATTCGTACGTATGTGTGACAGGGAGGCAACTCGTCGAATGTGGTTCGCGGTAGGCCCTCTGTAGCCTAATCAGTAGGCTATTCAACAGATTGTAACTTTATTTTAACCTTACGTTAAATAAACGCTAATAATCACGAATTCGTACCCGTCAGTTCGTATCTATTCATACCCTATCACATCGCGCGCGCGTGCGCATGCATCATGGGTGGGATAGCGATTTTAAGGATGACTCACGCTAAACCGGCCCTGGGCCGGGCCGGAGTTTCCGGCGCTTCGTTTGCTATGAAAAGCACCTCGTGATCACCAATCAGCCGCACAGACAAATCATCCTTCAGACTGAGCATAGTCGCGTTACCCCCTCTGCTACGCATACGGTAACTAATTTTACTCCATGTTCGAGTCGAAAGTGTATTTGTATGACGTCCGTGTCTTTGTACGGACCAATCACGGCACGGCACTTTGTTCACCTCGTCCCGCGCACCCCCGCATTTTTGGCATCATCGGTTGCATGAAATAATTGCTATAAACTCGGTCTAGAGGATTCCTAGTCTATGATCAGCCGTCATAGAAAATGACATGTCGGACGCCTCGCCCCGGGCACTTACACTCGTAATTACGTGCGTGCGAGAAAATATAGGAAGCTCCTTACTTTACCTATGAGGCTGGTATCGTCTTGGGTCGTCACATTCGTTTTTCGTCAAGTTCTTCAAATAGTCCTATTCTGCTTTCGTCACCCATTCTACATTCGTCACAATCGCATTCTACATTGAAAGCCACCGACGATTGTGACGAATGTAGAATGGGTGACGAAAGCAAAATAGGACTAATTTAAGAACTTGACGAAAAACGAATGGGACAACCCAAGACGATACCATGAGGCGGTATATGATGGCTATCATAGCCATCGATCGATCAAGGAATTTTATTTCTGTACCGTTCCGTACAATAACATGAGATGTCCAGCCGCATTCTTTATTTAACTAACATGGCTCAGCGACCCAAAAATACCTTTTCCCGAAGATACGTTACCTTAATATTCTTTACTATAGTGACCCGCTCCGTCGTCGCATGGGTTAGCTAATTATAGTAATTATACACTTAAACCTTCCTTAAGTATCACTTTATTTTAATAGGTGAAAACCGCATTAAAATCTGTTCAGTAGTTTTTGAGTTTATCGCGAACATACATACACACAAATAGACAGACGCAGCGGGGGACTTTGTTTGATAAGGTGTAGTGAGTTGTTTGACTCACTTGCATATCACATGGTTTTCTTATGTCTCTTATGTATGATAAGGAAACACTAAGACAATAAATCGACCATTGATGAACCCATGATCATGTTGCGTAACAATAATTAAATGTCTCTTAAAAGCCCCTAAAGCCTTCACAAAAGACCTCGCAACAAGTTGACGGGCGAATCAAAGAAGATCGACTGGTGATTCGTCACCTAATTCGTCAGAGTTGTTTTTGTTTGGTTGAGTAACAAACAAAAACTTTCTCGTGCGTATACAGGGTGTCCCAGAACTACCACGTCACGGGTAGGTTGTCACGCATTAGGTTGATTAGGTTCCTCTTGAGTTGACCTACTGCGGTGTCACTGTGACGTGGTTCTTCTTCTCTACTTCTGGGACACCATGTACATATTGCTATATATGTGAAAACCATTAACAAACTCGATATAAATATGTTCCTAATTTTTAAGTTGACATGAAGTTACATTATTAATTTACCTATTTATTATATTCTGCTTTTAGTATTTGTTGTTATAGGGGCAAAAGAAATACATCATCTGTGAAAATTTCAACTGTCTAGGTACCACGGTTCATGAGATACAGCCTGGTGACAGACAGACGGACAGGTGGACTTAGTAACAGGGTCCCGTTTTTACCCTTTGGATACGGAAGCATAAAAATAAGTATTACAGTAGGTACATTTATGGTGATGGTGCTACTTTACTGCCATTGAGCTGGATTAAATGTGCCTATGTCAAGAATTTAAAGGGCCATATGTATATAGGTATTGTAAAACGTTGTACAATACACGTGCGAAAACGTAATTCGCAACGAGAGGCGGTAAATGGGAGTGTTTTAAATCGACCCGAGGTTCCTACTTTTCGCACTTTTATCGTAATGGTCGATTCGTTCGCCTGGCTCCAAAAACAAAATTGCACACACAATAACTTTGTCTTATAGCAGGCGTGGCTCACTCCGCGATTTCGTTGCTTTGCTACAGGCACAGAATAAATAATAGTACTAGGTACAGAAGACTCACTCTCTAACAAAACGGCCGTCCATATGGCCGCTAGGTGGTGTGATCCTCCACAGCCGGACCACCTCGTCCGATTGCGCTCAGTTTTTAATGGCGAAATGTACCTCTAATGTACTTCATGTACCTCGTCGGAAATTGAACGTACCTCTGTAGTTTGGCAGATATATGCGTTTAAAAGGGGTCCGGCTGGGGAGTAAAATCTGCAGCCGGACCACGCCTGGATCCGATCATATCTGTTATTTTGAGATATAATTTAAATATCAGATGAATGTACCTGTTACGTACCTCCGAAGAAATTGTTTTTGTATTTAAAAAATGGTCTCATAAATGAATTTTCATACATTTAATTTTTTGAGTATACGCGTAAGCGCCTGTCAAAAAATAATAGCAACATAGTAGAAAACAAATGTATTCAATTCGGGCAAGTCGTCTAACGTGTCAACTAGATACAAATGTGGGTGGTTATAGGGAGTGTTTTAAACCGACACGAGTTTAGTGAGTAGTCTTTTTCATTAGCATAGTCTTTTTCATTTCATTTTAGTCCTTTGCATAGTTTTTGTGTAATACATTTTTGAAGATCGTGTTTTAGGATCGGATTTTACGAAAAACGTTAATAATTTGCAAATTATTTTGTAAACTTTCCGTTGTTTAGTGCTATTGGATAAACCATTCAAAGACGCAAATTTAGTGGCAATTGTGACTTCTCTAGGTATATTGGTTATAAAGATATTAATGAATTTAATGTTTTTGGTTTTAATTTTTTTTCTTCCATATTCCGCCGTAGTAGGAGCCCATATTTGTATGACAGCTTCATTTATATGTCTTCTATCCACCCTATTTTTTACAAGACCTAATTCCGTGAAACATTCAAGTAATCATCGAAACACTATATCCGGGTTATCCGGCCGCTAGGGTTGGCACTTCGGTATTTTTATTTATACGCCATTTTCTTGGGGATATCTGGTTTCGACTTCATATGGAAGAAAATGTGATCCCACTGCTTCGAGAACTGATTTAGTAAGTACCTATCGGGCAAGTGAGAGTCGGGTTCGCACACGAAGGGTCTAAAAAAATTTTACCATGTCATACAGTGTACGATGACACGGGTCCTCAATGTGCAACTCCAACTCGTACTTGACCCTAACTTTATTTAATTTAATTTTTAAACATTTAATAATTGGAATTTAAATTTAGGGCAGTACGTTTCAATAGTGGCACTACTAATGACGGCAATACCGCGAGAACAGTTTTGTCTGACAAACATTGCAAACATCCTTGGCTTAGAGAAGTGGCTTCTGGACGATCCCCACACAGTTCTAGTTGTATTGTCAAGTGGTCTTCCAATAGACGCAGAGAAGTTTGGCAATTTTTGTAAAGAACTAGTCCAAAAATATGTCAATACTTACAAATGGTGTCCTATGACAGTCACCATACATAAAATTTTGGCCCATGGCGCTGCAATCATTCGAAACTCGTCTGTTCCAGTTGGTATACTTTCCGAGCAAGCAGCAGAGTCACGGAACAAATATTGGCGTCACGATCGAGAACACCATACTCGGAAATCGGATAGGATAAAAACAATGTCTGATTTGTTTCACAGAGCACTAGTCTCATCAGATCCAGTAATTTCCGAACAACAGATGTCACAGAGAATAAAATATATTAAAAAACGTCCCCTACCATCTGCCGCAGTAGCTTTATTGAAAGCACCACAATCACCACAGGCACAGGAATCTCAGGAGGAAACCCCAACACCAACATCCGAGTTCTGTCCAGACGACAGTTATTACGAGGTGCAAGATGGGGCAGAGAGCCTCGAAGTAGAAAATGATGACCCGACTAAAAACAGATATATACAGCAGTTTCACCTTACTGCATGGTAATGAGGTCCAAAAGTGTATACGTCTCTTTGTAGTTGACTGTCATACAGCTAACGACCAAAATGTAAATATTATCTACCCTAATTATAAAGAGGAAGAATTTGTAAGTTATCTATAGCTAATAAATTACTAAATCTTAAAAAAACTTATTATTTCATATGTGTAGGTTTTTATTAACATATTAAAGTTTGTTTTTACCACCCATAAAAGTGCTATACTGTGTATACAGCGTTAATATTATATCCGGCTGAACCCGGATATTGGTAGTGGCAGCCCTGACCGAAAATTTTAATTGGCTTTAAATTCAATCTTCCACGGAATTAGGTCTTGTAAAAAATAGTGTAGATAGAAGACGTATAAATGAAGCTGTCATACAAATATGGGCTCCTACTACGGCGGAACATGGAAGAAATAAAATAAAAACCAAAAACAATAAATTCATTAATATCTTTGTAACCAATATACCTAGAGATGTCACAATTGCCTCTAAATTTGCGTCTTCAAACGGTTTATCCAATAATACTAAACAACGGAAAGTTCATAAAACGATTTGCAATATTTTTTAAGTTTTTCGTTATATCCGGGTGCCTAAAACACGATTTTCAAAAAATTATTACACAAAAACTACGCAAATTGGACACGCGGGAATTTTAGTCTCGCATTTGTAATGATCTAAAATTCAGTAATTTGCAATAAAATGAGGATGTCACTTTTTTGGCTTCTATAAAACACTGTGAGACCTACACTTTATTTCCAACTTGATATACTTTTCTTATTTTTTGATATATCTGGTTAATCATTTTTTAACATTATGTAAAGGATATTCACAGTCATTTGGTATGTATTTTGGACTAATCCATTCAGCCATTTTCAATTTATAGCAGTTCGAAGTCAACTGTGGTTTGTGAAATTTTTGAACGTTTTCTAATAATTTGTTAGACCAAGTATTGAAAATGTTACAGTACGTTATATATTTGTACTGCCGACTTTATGACGTCACAGCAATTATCCCCACCACTTTCGCGCTTGTCATCTCATATATTTGGGTTCAAGGCATTACACTGAATACTGAATGCATTGATACCATATTCACCCATATCCCGGACGACATGAGCGGAAATCGATTTCTAGAACACTTTTCTTTCGCTGGCCGGTCTACTATAAGAATGTCCGTATACTTAATATTTATTTATAAATTACGCACAAAGAGGCAAAGTAAATCACGTTTGTTGCATGGGAGCCCCACGTTCATATTTATTTTATTATTTTTTAGTACATATTTGTTGTTATAGCGGCAACATCTCTTCGAATTTCAACTGTGTACTGTAAAACGTTGTACAATACACGTGCGAAAAGGTAATTCGCAACTCGTGTCGGTTTAAAACACTCCCTATAACCACCCACATTTGTATATGGTTGACACGTTAGACGACTTGCCCGAATTGAATACATTTGTTTTCTACTATGTTGCTATTATTTTTTGACAGGCGCTTACGCGTATACTCATAAAATTAAATGTATGAAAATTCATTTATGAGACCATTTTTTAAATAAAAAGACGATTTCTTCGGAGGTACGTAACAGGTACATTCATCTGATATTTAAATTATATCTTAAAATAACAGATATGATCGGATCCAGGCGTGGTCCGGCTGCAGATTTTACTCCCCAGCCGGACCCCTTTTAAACGCATATATCTGCCAAACTACAGAGGTACGTTCAATTTCCGACGAGGTACATGAAGTACGTTAGAGGTACATTTCGCCATTAAAAACTGAGCGCAATCGGACGAGGTGGTCCGGCTGTGGAGGATCACACCGCTAGGTGGCGACAGCGCCACGCGCGGCTTATGGCAAACCCCAAAAATGAGGTCGAACGGATGTACTTTTAGCTACCTGTAGCAAAGCAACGAAATCGCGGAGTGAGACACGCCTGCTACAGGTAGCTAATAAAAGTACATCCGTTCCGCCCCAATTTTGGGGAAAGCCATAAGCCGCGCGTGGCGCTGTCGCCACCTAGCGGCCATGTCTGTGCTGATCGGAACAGACGCGTTTTGTTAGAGAGTGAGTCTTCTGTACCTAGTACTATATTATTTATTCTGTCCTATAGTTGAACTATAAAGGCTAGTACATACCGAGCGCGCAGAGCGCGAGCACCACAAGCTTCATCGTCCACTCGGTAACCACACACTGACCGGACCCCGGCGCCTGCGCCTCCGCAATGAAAGCTTCACAATCTCCCCACTAGCCGCACTAGCGAAGCTTTTGAACTTGATCGCACATTTTTATAGATTACCGTCGGCAGACTCCGCTTTAGAGTCGTTACGAGCTACATCAGATATCGCACATTTTATAAACAAAGATCATACAAATTGGCGTCATTGCTCGCAATAATGTGGACATGACTCCAAATTTTAATTGAATAATGAATTTTTCACCTCAGCAGCTCGAACAAGGGAACTTTGCTTCTTAAAAACAGTGAGCAAAATGCGATTTTGCTACGCTCAAGATTCTAAATTAGATTCACGAGCGTAGCGAGTTAATCTATTATAGAATCTTTCGCTTGCACGGGACTCAAAATAAGCACTCGAAGAAATATCAAACTTTGATCTCTTGTTGTACAAATAACTATTTTACCTGAGATTTAATTTTGTTCCCTAGTCAATAAATAGCACTTAAATATATTTTTGATATAAAAAATGAGTACCCAGGGAAAATTTGTTTATTTGTTTATTTTATACATACCAGCACTTACAGATAAAGCTTACGTGCTAATAGTGTTGTGAATGTACATTTTAATAAGTATTATATCTGTCGTTACTAATCACACGCAAAGTTTCCCAAATTGTAAAAATTCGGAAACTTCTTATATATTGTGTATAGGGCCCGAAAATACTAATTTCTAAAATAAAATTTTCATTTCCTATTAAAGTTTCCTGAAATTTTCAAGGAGATCTCGCACTTTTTGAGACCTTCCACTAATTGTACATCTTTAAAGTATTTTTCTCAAAAATGGACGGCAAAGTCGACTTTGCTGTCTAAAAAATAGGTCGCGAAGCGCGTAGTTTATGGTCAGTCAAAAATTAAAAAGTTAAAAACATTGCAGTCTCGATTTTGGGACTGCAATGTTGCATACAAATTCCATTATTTGTCGAGTTCCAAACTTTTTAAAAGTTGAAATGACCATATCAAATGAAGGCACAGGCCCATTAAACAGCCAAACAGATGATTAGTACCGCGACTATTTAGATGTCTCAAATAGGTTGGCGTATTTTTGGCAGAAAAATACACTTCTATTTTTTTATTAAAAAAAATAAAAAGGCGGCAAGGGCTTTTTTCTGTCAAAATATATATGTAAGAACGTTGCTTTTGTAAAATATTTCTATGATATTTATATTTCTTGCACCATTTTTGAGAAAAGCACTATATATGACTCGGCTGGAAGGCTACTTGCTGGCTTCGGATTCAATTAAACGGACTCCCAAGGTCGTCCGTTTAAAACGAATCCTCAGCCTGCAAGTAGCTACTTCCGAGCCTCGACAATAATGTACTATTTTAATACAGTTGCTCAAAAAGTGCTACTTTACGTAGCTGTTTAGCGTGCGGAAAGTTGGTTATCTCGAACTAGTGCTTTTTACTTTTCCAATTTTTTTAAATTTATACTTGTTCCAATTCACGACTACTTATTGATGAGTGTTAATATTAGTTTCCTTTAAACGTCGTAATCAGCATAAAAACCTACCGTTAATGTAAGAATACGAAAATATTACATATTTCATATTTAATTACTTACCTCTTCATTATTATAACACGTTTATTTTTTAATATTCAATATTAAAAATTCCGTTCTTAATAAGTTGACTGAATGGAACGGAATAGCTGCCAAACGCCCATAGATATAATATACTTAAAGACGACGTCTAACCGAGCTGTCACTGTTACCACTTTTGTTTAGTGTACGATTAACAATGTTTTTCTTATTTTTTCGCAACTGTATTAAAAAACGTCGTTCGATACACGTGCGGAAATGTCATTCTTCACTCGTCCCGAGTCTTGCCACTCGCCTGCGGCTCGTGGCAAGATATCTCGGTACTCGTGAAGTAATGACATACCTTCCGCACTAGCATCGAAATGTACTAATGTAGTCACACGAACTCGCTGCAAAAAAAGAGAGAACGTTTTTATGACCGTACGAGCGCGAAGCGTCTCTGTTTTAACCTCTGTGTGTAAAAATCGTAGAGCCACAAGTTTCTTTTCTATTTAATTATTTAAGTAATAATACTGACGACAATGTTGCACGCAATATTACTCTGGAAATTTTGACGGCAGCGCAATAGTGCCAATTAAATATAATATTTTTTACGTTTTCAACCCTTGTGGCTTATGATACAAGCTTTTATCACTGAATTTATAATTTATTTATCTGTAATAGATTATATTTTTATTAAAATGGCCTAATAATACTTACTTTTGGGATTGTACTGAGAAACGTTTACTATGGGACCAACCCCGAAATACTTTTAGGCGGGTCTGTTTGTGTTTTCTATGGGAGGGTACATATTTTTCGCGATTTCGGGGTTGGGCCCATAGTAAAAGTTACCTACTCAGTATAGTCCTAAAACCTCCCTGGCAACGGGAACGCAGTTATTTTTTAGCCACCGTGTATATTATGTTCCGTGGTTCCGTCTAAGGCAGGTGATCTGTGATACATTTATCGTAGTCATTCATATATTACGTCACACGATTAGGAAGGGGGCCATCCATAAAGTAACAACAGTAACTTGTGATAGCAACAAGAAATGGCGGGATAGGATGTTGCGTGACCTCGCATATTATTTAGCCGGATATAATTAATGACGAGTGTCGGTAGCAATAAACATACTCAATAATCACACTCGCGTTATCCCGGCATTTTGCTACGGCTCATGGGAGCCTGGGGTCCGCTTGGCAACTAATCCCAGGAATTGGCGTAGGCACTAGTTTTTACGAAAGCAACTGCCATCTGACCTTCCAACCCAGGGGGTAAACTGGGCCTTATTGGGATAAGTCCGGTTTTTTCACGATGTTTTCCTTCACCGAAAAGCGAGTGGTTCTCTAATGATCAAAATATAAATTTGCTCCATGAATCTAGGACAGCGGTCGGCAACCTTTTAGCAGCCAAGGGCCACATAGTAGTTAACGATGTTGACGCGGGCCGCACTTTGTTAATATTTATGACTTTATTAGACATTGTCATTGTTAATATTACATACAAAATAGCCAGGGAGGCTCGCGGGCCGCAAGTGAGAGGTTCACGGGCCGCGGGTTGCCGACCGCTGATCTAGGATATAACATATCGTTGGATAGTCTTATGTATCTCTCAGTAGGAGTAGCAGCGAAAGCGCTATCATTGTTTGTCCTTGTCACAGTCTCACATATTTGTAAATTTAGTATGGATTATGGTGGGCAACAAATAAATTATGTTTTGCCCCCCACGGAGGCACGCGTATATCATCTTCTATAGGATCCTACCGTGTATGTTTTGCGCATAATTTTCTGGCAGCGAAGTACTTACGTTTTATTTAATGTAGCTGTTAATGTGAACAAGTACTCATCCCAGTTAGTTCACGGCGAGCCACTCAATATTTATGAATTACAAGATTCCAAACATAGTCATAACATAGAGAGATTTACATATTTGTCACATCAAATGTATTCAAAACCGGCCATGTGCGAGTCGGACTCGTGCACTAAGGGTTCCGTACCATTACGCAAAAACGGCAAGAAAACACTTTTGTTGTATTGTATGGGAGCCCCACTTAAATATTTATTTTATTTTGTTCTTAGTATTTCTTGTTATAGCGGCAACAGAAATACAGCATCTGTGAAAATTTCAACTGCTAGCTATCACGGTTCATGAGATACAGCCCGGTGACAGACAGACGGACGGACAGACAGACAACAGAGTCTTAGTAATAGGGTCCCGTTTTTACCCTTTGAGTACGGAACCCTAATAACGAGGGCCGCGAGTTCGAATACAAGGTCATGGCCATAGTATTTTAATATTTTACGCTTCTTCACAATATTTGAAATAGGATGGGATAAAATCACAGCCTCGGACCAGATTAGAATTTGCAACTCTGTGTAGCAATGCGCCAAAGAGAATTTTAACCTAGGCCGGAGATCTCCGGGCAATTGTTCGTTGCCCTTGTCTCCCGCTCCCCACAAGCGTCGGGAACCCCGGCCATATTTGTTACGACCATTTTTTTTTGCACCCGAGAAAATTGGCGGGTGAAAAGCAGCTTTAATTTGATTTGTATAAAAAACTGCTTTTCGACTGGGGTTAAAATGGCCGGAGATCTCCGTCCGTAAAAAAATACGGGATACAGAATAATTGACGGAGATCTCCGGCCGACGTAGATAGAGGGGTGCCTTTTTTGGCAGATTGGAATTGGAAAGTTCCCATGAAATGTTCCCGGTATTTTTTTCTGTACGTCTATGGCCTGTTAGTTTCGATTTCTATGACACTTGAAATACGCCAATGAGTGACGTAAATATTAAATTAAAGAACATTGAGCAATAACCTAATCTGAACGGGAACTTTCTAATTGGAAATTGCATGAGAATTTTGTCATGATTATGAGTTTTCAGCATTTTTTTTAATTATGTGAATGTTCTCCCCCTTAAGTAGGAAATTGTTGTGTAAATTTTATTCGATAACGTGACGTACGCGTTTGCGTTAAGTCTCATTTTGTGTGAGTTTTGAGGTTCTAAAAATCCCATTCAAAATGAGACTTAACGCAAACGCATGTGTACGTCCCTATCGAATGAACACACACACACACACACACACACACACACAGGCACAGAATAAATAGTATGTACTACCGTACAGAAGGAACACTTCCTGCAAAACCAAAGTTTGACAGCGATTCAGGGACGAATCATACTATCCCTTTCCCATGTATAGCACTATCCCTTTCGGCTATTTAGGGTTGTCAAAATTCAAGCCATTATCTGTGGTCGTGCACGCAAAACGACCTCAAGTGGTGCCACAGCCAACCCTAATAATTGCTCGGAGCAATGCTGACTTGAGCCGAACGGAGCCGAGTTTGCCCGAAGTCAGGAGTACCCCCACTCAGGGGTTCAAAGTGGCTACCGCGAAAACAGAAATTCGCAAATTGCGGGGATCTTTCTCTTTTACTCCAATGAAGGCGTAATTAGAGTGACAGAGAAAAATGCCCGCAATTTGCGAACTTCGATTTTCGCAGTTATAGCCCTGTTGACTGTGACGATGGTACTTTAATTTGTTGACAGTTAAATTTTATTTATATTGACAGTGACCTCGCATTATTCCTTGACCCCGTAGCAACGTTGTGTAATGAAGCTCATAAGCAGATGCGCTGGAGGCGATGAGCTTGAGATTAAAGGGATGACGTAGATCGTTTAAGATTTACGACGAGCAAGGGCGTCGATGGCTGATGGACCAGAGGGGGGAGGGGGGCAGTTCATATGGCTGATGGCCAAGGCGAGGAGCATACATTTAGTTATAGCCTGTCCGATTTCTAAGATCAAGTTCGCTATATTGCTATAGATTTACTATGCCGTTGCCGTACTGGATCTTAGAAAAACGGACAGACTATACTTTAATTGTTTAGGAGGGGGCAGATATAAATAAATGAGTTAAACTGCTTAGACTAGGCCCAGGACTGTCTGAATATTCGCAATAATCGCAGTGTTACTCGTAATTTCATTTTAGCTATTTGATAATATTACAGTAGATACCGTAAAACGGGGTGAGTAGGTTTCGCGGGGAGAGGTGGGTTATGAATGGGGAGAGAAGGTTTGAGAGGAGGGTGAGAAGGGATTTTAAGGCTACTGCTACAAAAATAATGTATTCCAATTTGAAATGGAGCTATAGTAATACGCATAATAAAAAAAAATCGATCCAACAATCTTCCAAAATCACCTTTGTATGAAAACCCCTCTCACCCCTAATACGTCACGACTCACGTCAAAGTTGTGAAATGGAATTACCCAAAATAAAATAAAAACTAAAATACAAACGTCCGGAATTATATACACCATTCAGTTTTCATATGTAAAAATAAAATGTTATCGAGGTTTGAATTTCAGTTTTGACCCTACTCACCCCATTTTACGGTACATATGGTGCTCATTTACCGCCCCAGTGCGGTAACTAGCACTTTACGTCACTATGTCGAAAATTTAAAGGGCAATATGTATTGTAATATGTTGTACAATACATGTGCGAATAGGTAATTCGCAACTCCTGTCAGTTTATCGCCAAATGTAACGAATTTCCTATTTTTCGAACTTGTATCGTAACCTAGGTACTATTTTACGTGTTGGATGCTAGTCATGCTACGTTTCGTACTGACCACATACCGTCATAATAATACTTAGAGGTAAAGTGGACCTTAAGATTGTACAATGGATCTACACCCATGACACCATTGACCATTTTAGTAAATGCTATCGAAATTACTAATAGCAATGTTGAATAACGTACCTTCGTTTAGAGTTTCGCAATGTTTTACTCGATTGATTTATAAAAAACCGGGCAAGTGCGAGTCGGACTCGCGCACGAAGGGTTCCGTACCATAATGCAAAAAAAAGAAGCAAAAAGAAAACGGTCACCCATCCAAGTCCTGACCCCTCCCGACGTTGCTTAACTTTGGTCAAAAATCACGTTTGTTGTATGGGAGCCCCATTTAAATCTTTATTTTATTCTGTTTTTAGTATTTGTTGTTATAGCGGCAACAGAAATACATCATCTGTGAAAATTTCAACTGTCTAGCTATCACGGTTCGTGAGATACAGCCTGGTGACAGACGGACGGACGGACGGACGGACGGACGGACGGACAGCGAAGTCATAGTAATAGGGTCCCGTTTTACCCTTTGGGTACGGAACCCTAAAAAGCGCTGGTTGCCTAGCGGTAAGAGCGTGCGACTTGCAATCCGAAGGTCGCGGGTTCAAACCCCAGCTCGTACCAATGAGTTTTTCGGAACTTATGTACGAAATATCGTTTGATATTTACCAGTCGCTTTTCACTTACTTACTGGACACGAAGTGGATCTTGGCCTCCGACACCAAAGACCGCCATGCTACTCTGTCCAAAGCCGCTTTTCGGTGAAGGAAAACATCGCGAGGAAACCGGACTAATCCCAATTAGGCCTATTTAGTTTGTAACCTCTGGATTGAGATGTCAGATAAAAATAAATAAAATAAAAAATAAAACAATAAAACTAGAAATACAAAATAAACTTAAACTTATCAACTAAACTTAACATAAAACTTGAGAGGTTAAACTTATCAATTTAACATAAAATTTAAATCTATGGTGAGGCAAAGGGTCCCAGTCTCAGCATTGCAGTGCCAGAAGGCTCCGCGTTGATTTTCAGACCAGGGGCCGATTTTTGAAATACGACCACTCGATTTCGTGTACATATTTCGTTAAATAATATCTCCACTACTAGCACAGAATAAATAATAGTACTATGTACAGAAGACTCACTCTCTAACAAAACGCGTCTGTCACGATCAGCACAGATATGGCCGCTAGGTGGCGATAGCGCCACGCGCGGCTTATGCCCAGAAATAGGAGCCCCGCGTAGCCCTGAGTCGACAGGGAACGAGAAAAATTGGGGTCGAACCGATGGAGTTTTAGCTACCTGTAGCAAAGCGACGAAATCGCGGAGTGGGCCACGCCTGCTACTAGGCATTTAAATTCTACTAATAGAATTGAAATCGAGTGGTCAATACCAATAGATTCCAAATTTCGATCGCTTGTATTTCAAAAAAACTGGGCAAGTGCGAGTCGGACTCGCGCACGAAGGGTTCCGTACCATAATAATAAAAAAAAAAACAAAAAAAAACGGTCACCCATCCAAGTACTGACCACTCCCGACGTTGCTTAACTTTGGTCAAAAATCACGTTTGTTGTATGGGAGCCCCATTTAAATCTTTATTTTATTCTGTTTTTAGTATTTGTTGTTATAACGGCAACAGAAATACATCATCTGTGAAAATTTCAACTGTCTAGCTATCACGGTTCGTGAGATACAGCCTGGTGACAGACGGACGGACGGACGGACGGACGGACGGACGGACGGACGGATGGACGGACGGACGGACAGCGAAGCCTTAGTAATAGGGTCCCGTTTTACCCTTTGGGTACGGAACCCTAAAAACTGATTTGCAAAACCCAAAGTGATCCCATAAGTGTTCCGTAAACAAAGTTTTGTACGGAACACTAATTAGCATTTCACCGTTTTCCACCGATTTTCGAGTGACGAAATTGAGCGACCGAAATTCAAAGATCGGGCCCCTGGCAGGCCTATGGAACTCTCCGCGCGAGCTCGGATTTATACCTACGAATCTGCTCCCGTTCACGGTAGAAAAGCAAGCCAGTTGGTTGCCACACGCGCTCACGTATGCACGTCACCGCGCGCCGCACTGTCAATTTTTACGATAGTTACAAGCTACGTAGTAGGTACCTACCTACTATTGAATTTCTTTAACTAAACATGTAATGTTTATTATGTATTGACAAATGTATAGTTTTAGATTTAGTAATAGATAGCTATTTGAAATAGGTAGCAAATTTTTAATTTATTTTGGTAAGTAAATGTTTATTTTAACGACAGTAAGTTAACTTTACACGGGAAAGTGCCTACTCATTTTTGCTCTGGTTAACTTATAATTATATAATTACCTGTATTCAAGGGGTTTCTATTATTTTTCTTTATTGCGTAACATTAATCTCTATCTGGTTTTAAATTACACGAAGTTTTAAAAGTAATTCTTGCTGGGATAATAAAAATAGCGCGGTTTATAAAACGGCGTAAACACTGCGGTTACTGCAGGGACATAAGACCTGTTAAAATGACTATTTCGCAAACACTAACGGATAATCGGAATATTAGATATAATTTAAGATTTAGCTTTCCTTTTATTTCACTCCGCTGTTAAGTAGGTATTTATTTATCATTTCTAAGCGTCAGCAACCCTAGCGTTGTGCCGGTGCGCGCGGTGCGGGGAGCGGCGCGTTGAAGGTCACTCCATTGTATTTTTGTGTAGGTGTCAAAACGGTAGGTATTTGCGTTTTGTTTGATAGATAAGTATCTGTTCGTAAGAACTATTATATAATCTGTGCCCCTGGTCCCGGGAGGAATTGGGGTCGGCCGCTCGCTACTGTGTATTTGCACAAAACAGATTTGTGGTATTTGTGTGTGCCTGAACGATTACTATACCTAGATTATTACTGTGCGTATATGGGTATGTGGGGCTGATATGTCTACATGTAGTGTAGGTAAGAATGTACTTTGTGTTGTGTGTATTATGTTTTGTCGTTACGTGTAGAGATCGTTACGTGATATAGCAGTCGCTTTCGTAAAAACAAGACCCTACGCCAATTCCTGGGATTAGTAGCCAAGCGGACCCCAGGCTCCCATGAGCCGTGGCAAAATGCCGGTACAACGCGAGGAAGAAGAGGTGGTATTCCAGCTGTCCAATTTCTTGATCCAATGTGTACCTATTTGCTTCTCACATTTTGCTTCATAAGAGAATGAGACGCAATGCATATAATGGACAATGAAATTGGACAGGTGGAAAACCACCATAAGGCAAAAACGTGCCTCGGAAATCAAGAAAAAGTCACTCGGCTAGATGGCGTTGACGACATAATTTGATATTTAACAAATTTAACACATACCAGTGAAAGAACATGGATCAAAGATGGTAAAACGTTCATAAGTGCTTGTTACTAGGCCTACATGAATAAAGTATTTTTGACTTTGACTTTGACTATGCGTTAGAGGGAGCAAGTGATATTGCTATCTCATTCTACCGCATGGCTGCGTCCCTTGGAGTGGCCGGCGTTGGCCCATCGTGTAGAGGAGCCGTTATAGCCCGTGAGGCGTTTGGTCACGGAAATCTGTTCGGGGCTCGCGGTCTACAGCCCCCCATTCACACTCCTGCCTTGTAGTCCGCCTCGTAGTCCGCCTCATGGGGTAGGATTGTATATAGGCAGGCGTGGCTCACTCCGCGATTTCGTCGCTTTGCTACAGGTAGTTAAAAGTACATCCATTCGACCCCAATTTTGGGGTTTGCCATAAGCCGCGCGTGGTGCTGTCGCCACATAGCGGCTATATCTGTGCTGATCGTGACAGTTTTGTTAGAAATCTAGTACTATTATTTATTCTGTGGTATAGGGGTACACTACACAATTCCGAAATATTTTATGCCGAATTTTAGAATATCGAATTTTATTATTCCGATTTTTAAATGCTCGATCCATCATAATTCCGAATGTCGTAATTACCGAACGATGAAAATCACGAAGTTTTATATTTCCGAATAGCAAAACCGCCGATTTTTTAAAATTCCGAACCACATAATTTCGAATATTACAATTCCGATAGTGAAAAATACCGAATTTAACATTTACGATTGTTGAAATCACGAATTCCGAATTGTCATTATTCCGAAATTTTGAATTCCGATTTGACGTGATTCCGATTTTTTAAATTCCGAATAACGAAATTCCGAATTTGTTCATAATAAATAATGGTACCTACGTCGTTAAAGTAAGCAGAAATACCTTTTAAAATTTCCTATTTTACATAATATTATAAGAGTTACTCACAAACACAATTTTTCAACATAATTATGTATTATGTATGTTTCTACATAATTGTGTATGTAGTTGGTTCTGTTTCTAAAAACACTTCTTTTCTGTGGGGGGTTACAGTTCTAACCTAACCTAACCCGCTTTTCTAGGAGCGGTTAGTTTCTCTAAAGGTTCTAACATAACCCAACCCATTTTTCTAGTAGCAGCTGGTTTCTGTAAAGGTCACAGTTCTAACCTAACCTAACCCACTTTTCTAGCAACAGTTGGTTTCTGTAAAGATCGCAGTTCTAACCTAACCTAACCCATTTTTCTAGTAGCAGTTGGCTTCCGTGAGGGTCGCAGTTCTAACCTAACCTAACCCACTTTTCTAGTAGCAGTTGGTTACTGTGAAGGTTACAGTTCTAACCTAACCTAACCCACTTTTCTAGCAACGGTTGGTTCCTGTAAAGGTCGCAGTTCTAACCTAACCTAACCCACTTTTCCAGTAGCAGTTGGTTTCTGTAAAGGTCGCAGTTCTAACCTAACCTAACCGATTTTTCTAGTAGCAGTTGGTTCCTGTGAAGGTCGCAGTTCTAACCTAACCTAACCCACTTTTCTAGCAACAGTTGGTTTCTGTAAAGGTCGCAGTTCTAACCTAACCTAACCCACTTTTCCAGTAGCAGTTGGTTTCTGTAAAGGTCGCAGTTCTAAACTTACCCATTTTTCTAGTAGCAGTTGGTTTCTGTAAAGGTCGCAGTTCTAACCTAACCTAACCGATTTTGCTAGTAGCATTTGGTTTCTGTGAAGGTCGCAGTTCTAACCTAACCTAACCCACTTTTCTAGCAACAGTTAGTTTCTGTAAAGGTCGCAGTTCTAACCTAACCCACTTTTCCAGTAGCAGTTGGTTTCTGTAAAGGTCGCAGTTCTAAACTTACCCATTTTTCTAGTAGCAGTTGGTTTCTGTAAAGGTCGTAGTTCTAACCTAACCCACTTTTCCAGTAGCAGTTGGTTTCTGTAAAGGTCGCAGTTCTAACCTAACCTAACCCAATTTTCTAGTAGCAGTTGGTTTCTGTAAAGGTCGCAATTCTAACCTAACCTAACCCACTTTTCTGGCAACAGTTCGTTTTCTTGGGGGTTGCAGTTCTAACCTAACCTAACCCACTTTACAGACAACAGTTCGTTTTCTTGGGGGACGCAGTTTTAACTTAACCTAACCCACTTTTCTGGCAACAGTTTGTTTTCGTGAGGTCGCAGTTCTAACCTAACCTAACCCACTTTTCTGGCAACAGTTTGATTTCGTCGGGTTGCAGTTCTAACCTAACCTGAGCCACTTTTCTGGCAACAGTTGCTCCGCAACTGCTCCGGCGCTGCGGGCATAGCAGCCTCTTGGCCCTTGCGTAGCAAAGCGCAGGCACTAATGCTCGCCTCAGCCGCTTCGGCTGCTCTGCGCTTTGCTACAGCGGGCGTGCTTCCCCTCCGCGCCTCTGGCTTTTTATATACACTCTAGGGGTAGGACAGACAAGACGACGTAGATAGTGGGGTGCTCCGATTCGGATTTTAGTTAGTGAGACTTAAAAAAATGTGAGTTTAAATCTTATTTTGAAAATCACGAATTTCATTATTCCGAATTCACAAAAGATCGAATTTCTGAATACCGAATTACTTTATTTCCGATCGGTCAATGATTTTTCGGAATAGACAAATTCGGGAAAAATATTTTCGGATTTTTTCTAAATCGGAATTTTAAGCTTTCGTCCATATGAAAATCGGATTTTAAGTTTTCGGAAATAACACAGTCGTGATTTTGTTCTTTCGTGGTTTTCAAAGTCGTAATTTCGATATTTCGGTCATGTAAAAAATCGGGATTATGAAAATCGAGGTTATGAAAGTCGGAAAAACGTATTTCGGAATATTTGGGTGTTCCCGTGGTATAGGGGTCGCGGACTACGTGCCGTCCTACAACACCCAAGTAACCAGTCTGTAACTCATGACCCGTGATCACAGATGATGTATTTCTGTTGCCGCTATAACAACAAATACTAAAAACAGAATAAAATAAAGATTTAAGTGGGGCTCCCGGGTCCATATTGGGTTGCATACAGGTTTAGGTCTTTGATGCGCATAACAACTTGTGTCATAATCATCATTGCGCATACAAATGAAAAGTCATGTTATATTGTATCATACATTTTTAGCCATAATATTTGATAACATACTCAGCAGTTGTCATATATGTTTTGATTACAATGAATCAAATGTCATACCACCTAAAAGCATATTTTTTAATACAGTTGCTCAAAAAGTGCTACTTTACGTAGCTGTTTAGCGTGCGGAAAGTTGGTTATCTCGAACTAGTGCTTTTTACTTTTCCAATTTTTTTAAATTTATACTTGTTCCAATTCACGACTACTTATTGATGAGTGTTAATATTAGTTTCCTTTAAACGTCGTAATCAGCATAAAAACCTACCGTTAATGTAAGAATACGAAAAATATTACATATTTCATATTTAATTACTTACCTCTTCATCATTATAACACGTTTATTTTTTAATATTCAATATTGAAAATTCCGTTCTTAATAAGTTGACTGAATGGAACGGAATCGCTGCCAAACGCCCATAGATATAATATACTTAAAGACGACGTCTAACCGAGCTGTCACTGTTACCACTTTTGTTTAGTGTACGATTAACAATGTTTTTCTTATTTTTTCGCAACTGTATTAAAAAACGTCGTTCGATACACGTGCGGAAATGTCATTCTTCACTCGTCCCGAGTCTTGCCACTCGCCTGCGGCTCGTGGCAAGATATCTCGGTACTCGTGAAGTAATGACATGCCTTCCGCACTAGCATCGAAATGTACTATATTGATACTTATAATATTTTAACGTATAACGTTTTGTAGCATAATAATTTTCAACCATAATGGTTTACATAAATAATTTAAGAAACTAATTTTAGCCTCTCAACAACTCCTCGAAAAATACCTTTTCCCTAATTTCCGTCCAAACACGTCCTATTTCTGCGTAGTTTGCCCTTCGGGTATCTAAAGAAATCTAAAGAACCTAACCTACCTAGTACCTATTATGAATTTTTTTTTAATAAAACCGTTTCTCCTATTGGACTACTCCTCTCCTTAGATCTCCTCTTTTATACGGTCTTTGTGTGGTTATGATTATGGCATTTAACACTAAAGTAATATTTGCTTCATAGGTTGCTCGCAACCGTACATATTTATTATTCATGCTTTGTAACGGGATCCTATCTCATCGCATAATAATTGATTGTCATAATGTAGGTAATGTTACGCATAAATCTCGTGTCGCATATTTTTTCTCCAGCTGAAACAGATTTAGAAGTATCTTCGAAAATATTTTGCATAGGTTGTGTAGAATAGGGTAGGTTAGGTTAGGTTTGTTATAATTTTTCAGAAATGGTAATATTTTCAGCACAATAACAATTATGCGAAATGAGTTTTATGCGTAACATTACATTAGGACAATCAATTATTATGCGACCCAATATGGACCCCTTTGTAATTTTTTATGTCTATATTAATACTATGCACTGCAATACTTCGGACGAAAAACCATTATGGATATCAAGCAGATGACTTAAAATTTTATGCAAATTAAATTATGACATTACTCATTTGTGACAAAAACCCAGTTATGCTCAGAAATAATTCTGACTAAATATTTTTAAGACTTACAATTTATGCATAAAGTGCTATGACAATTAAAAATATGACAAAAGTTGTTATGCGACCAGAGGGAGTCCCGGGGCTCCCATACAACAAACGTGATTTTTGACCAAAGTTAAGCAACGTCGGGCGGGGTCAGTACTTGGATGGGTGACCGTTTTTTTTGCATTATGGTACGGAACCCTTCGTGCGCTAGTCCGACTCGCACTTGCCCGGTTTTTTATTTTTATCCAATAACAAGAAAGTACATAGCTAGAAGAAGAGGTATTTTCTTTTTAGGGTTCCGTACCCAAAGGGTAAAACGGGACCCTATTACTAAGACTTCGCTGTCCGTCCGTCCGTCCGTCTGTCACCAGGCTGTATCTCACGCGTCCGTCCGTCCGTCTGTCACCAGGCTGTATCTCACGAACCGTGATAGCTAGACAGTTGAAATTTTCACAGATGATGTATTTCTGTTGCCGCTACAACAACAAATACTAAAAACAGAATAAAATAAAGATTAAAATGGGGCTCCCATACAACAAACGTGATTTTTGACCAAAGTTAAGCAACGTCGGGAGTGGTCAGTACTTGGATGGGTGACCGTTTTTTTTTTGTTTTTTTTTGCATTATGGTACGGAACCCTTCGTGCGCGAGTCCTACTCGCACTTGCCCGGTTTTTTTTAATTGCACGTAACATTTTCAAGAGTATATAAATAGAAACTTGTGAGAAACGAAGCAGTACCGAGTTCCGTGTGTGAGCTATTTCTTGCTCCGTAGTCCTGCGAGGCGGACTACAACGTAGGATGGTGTGTGAGCCCTACGCCGTAGTCCTGCGAGGCGGACTACAAGGTAGGAGGGTGTGTGAGCTATATCCTACGCCGTAAAGTAGGAGTGTGAATGGACGCTTATCGGTGTTGCTAGTGGGACCAGCGTCGCAAGTCGGCCACCGGTCAACAAAAATTATAAATAAAGTCAACTCTTATTTCTCATGCTGGCACAACTTCTCATAAAATACATTGTAGAATCCACGTCGGCACATCGTTCGCTAGTTTGCGGATGGCACAGCGCCATCTCTCGGAGTGTCTTAAAACATTCGCTGCGGCAATATTGTGTCCAATGTCATTGCCTCTCACTCTCTCACTAAGCAAAATGTGAGACGCAATACACATTGGACAAAGAATTTGGATATGTAGAATACCACCTATGACCTAACTTAACGTAATTTTACTTTCCAAGGGGTATTTCGACCCCCTATCGCAGCAAACGTACCTAGGTTAGACCAAGAAAAGTCTGCAGCGATTTTGATAGCCCACGCAGTGCAAGTGTCATTTTAAACGTCATACTTCATGAAATTATGACTTATAAATAACACTTGCCCTGCGTGGAACATCAAAATCGCTGCAGCCTTTTCTTGGTCTAACTCTATTAAAAATTCCGTCCAAAATATCTATAAATTTTATTACATCGTCATGATTTGCCGTAAATCGCACTTTTTACTATGGAGCCTGTTCTGATTTAAATTCCTTGTTTTGAAGCTGTTATTAAGGTTCCGTACCTCAAAAGGAAAAAACGGAACCCTTATAAGATCATTCGTGTGTCTGTCTGTCTGTCCGTCCGACCATTCCCCTCCTTTATCTTCGAAACTACAGCTTACTACTGGGTTTAACGTTTTGAAAAAAATACACAATATAGTTCTTTACCTATAGATGACAGGAAAACCTATTAGAAATGTACAGTCAACCGTGAGTCAAACTTAATTACTTAGTTTTTGACCCGGGGTTTTAAAGACAATTCAGTCACGTTCCACATAAAAAGCGGCCAAGTGCGAGTCGGACTCGCCCATGAAGGGTTCCGTAACAGCAAGTAACACAATAAAATTGCGGTTTACGGTTTGTGACGTATTAAAAAAAAACTACTTACCAAATCTTGTTCAAACCAATTTTCGGTGGAAGTTTGCATGGTAATGTACATCATATATTTTTTTTAGTTTTATCATACTCTTATTTTAGAAGTTACAGGGGGGGGGGACACATTTTACAACTTTGGAAGTGTCTCTCGCGCAAACTATTCAGTTTAGAAGAAATAGTACATTGTGTATTAAGGGCGGGAAATAAGAAATTACGAACGAGTGTCAATTTTAAGCCCGACGCGAAGCGAGGGCTTAAAATGTTCACGAGTTCGGAATTTCTTTACCGCCCGTGGCACACACAATGTTTTTCATCACACTTGTAAGGAAAAAAAGGAGAATTAATAAAAACAAACTTCTGTATAAAACACTTTTCCGCCCTAGGGCGAAAATTTCAATTTCCCGCCCGCAAGCCCTACGTGTAAATAAGTGTTTTTCATCACACTTGCTCGGAAAAGATTTTTTCCGCCCTAGGGCGAAAATTTCAATTTCCCGCCCGCAAGCCCTACGTGTAAATACATCTTTTCCGAGCAAGTGTGATGAAAATGATATTAGAAACCTCAATATCATTTTTGAAGACCTATCCATAAATACCCCACACGTATGGGTTTGTTGAAAAAAATTTTTTTGAGTTTCAGTTCTATGTATGGGGAACCCTAAAAATTTATTGTTTATTTTCTATTTTTGTATGAAAATCTTAATGCGGTTCATAGAATACATCTACTTACCAAGTTTCAACACTATAGTGCTTATAGTTTCGGAACAAAGTGGCTGTGACATACGGACGGACAGACAGACAGACAGACAGACATGACGAATCTATAAGGGTTCCGTTTTTTGCCATTTGGCTACGGAACCCTAAAAAGTACATTTTTAAAAATTGAGTTCCGATTCCGTACATAACCCTTGGAGCGCGTGTCCGAATCGCATATGACCGGATTTTTGGACGGATGGATGGTCTAATGTCTGTACAACTCACTCTCTGAAGCATAAGAGACGCAAGACACATTGGACAAATAAATTAAACAGGTGGAAATACCACCCTTCTTATACAAAATAAAATTAAATAAACTAAATTAAACTACAAAGGTACAGTCAGACCGTAAAAAGTCTGCAGCGATTTTGATAGCCCACGCAGTGCAAGCGTCATTTTAAACGTCAAACTTCTATGAAATTATGGCGTACAAATAACTCTTACACTGCATGGGCTATCAAATCCGCTGCAGACTTTTATTGGTGCGACTAACTAACACTAAAAATAAAATTATTTGTAGCAATATATCTAGACACGCGGCAGCGTGTCAAGCCAAGTTCAAGCAAAGGAACTGGCTAGCCAGCGCCGAGTGTAATATTACACGAACCACTTGGTGCCACTTTTGACCCTTCTATAACTCAAAACATCTTTGATGTAAACACATAAAACTACGTGTGTTTAATTATATCCATAAGGATATCTAGAAGCCCAAATTTCATGAAGCTAGCTCAAATGGTTATTAAGGTATGAAGGTCAAAAAGTCGTAAATTTTAAGACTGACTTATGACTTATAGTACCTAAACCTAACCTACTTCCAGATGACCTAGAAGGATGAAATTTGGAATCCAGCTTGGTTATTGTGTGTAACCGTAGGAAAAAATCTAAAAATAAAATAAAGTTAAAAAATAGGGGGGGTCCCCATACAAAAAAACCACTTTTTATTGGGACTGACATATAAGTACCTAAACCTAACCTACTTCCAGATGACCTAGAAGGATGAAATTTGGAATCCAGCTCGGTTATTGTGTGTAACCGTAGGAAAAAATCTAAAAATAAAATAAAGTTTAAAAATAGGGGGGGTCCCCATACAAAAAAAACCATTTTTATTGGGACTGACATATAAGTACCTAAACCTAACCTACTTCCAGATGACCTGGAAGGATGAAATTTGGAATCCAGCTCGGTTATTGTGTGTAAGCGTAGGAAAAAATCTAAAAATAAAAAAAAGTTTAAAAATAGGGGGGGTCCCCATACAAAAAAATATTTTTTTATTGTAGCGTTGGAACCGTTACAAGCAGATATTTGAAACTACCCCAATATATGTATTATTATATTTGCTATATTAAAATAAAGTTTAGTCAAAAAATAAGTGGTGTCCCCATACAAAAAACTTGTAATACGCTCTAAACAACCGGCCAACGGTGTGTCGTCGGCGGCGCGCGGCACCACATAATTATACAAAGAACAGAAGTAAAAACCATACAGCGGAAACACAAGAAAAAACATTAAATCTCAATACCTGCCTAGTTTTCTTTACAAAAAGTATTGATATCCCACCAAAAACATAAATGTAAAAAAGGAGAGCCAAGTTCAATACAAAAATTATGCTTGGCTGTGGGGCTCGCCGCAAAAAGAAAGGAGATCTAAATGAGTGCCACTGCCAAGTTCTATGCAAAATCCAAATATGTATTTATAGGAACAAAATAACATTATAAACAAGTATTAAACTATATTTCTTTGCTTTATTGGATACCTATAACAATTGCTGTTATTTAAAAAAAATGTGAGATCTTAAAGTAGGTTAGATTTGGCTTGGCCAGGTTTTATCAGAATTACAATATATATAAAATGATTGATATAATGAAAACTGGCCAAGTCAAATCTAACCTACTTTAAGATCTCACATTTTTTTAAATAACAGCAATTGTTATAGGTATCCAATAAAGCAAAGAAATAGAGTTTAATACTTGTTTATAATGTTATTTTGTTCCTATAAATACATATTTGGATTTTGCATAGAACTTGGCAGTGGCACTCATTTAGATCTCCTTTCTTTTTGCGGCGAGCCCCACAGCCAAGCATAATTTTTGTATTGAACTTGGCTCTCCTTTTTTACATTTATGTTTTTGGTGGGATGTTATGTATGTTATGGATTTGATCTCAATTCTGCACAGTGGCGATGGGGCATAATCTATAGTTCGTTTTTTTTAGCATTAGAAAGAACTCCACAGAAGTAAGCGTGCAGTTTTTATCAGGCTCTTTAATTGTTAATAATTATTGAATTATCTAATGTAGCATGGTCAATACATATAATTTACTTCAAATTATTACCGCTAAAAGTGCCGGATTTGGAACCACAAGCTTACTTCTGCAAAGTTCTTTCTAATCCTAAAAAAAACGGACTGTAGCCATTCGATATATTTTTCAACCAAGTAAGTACAGTCACATTCAATAATATGTTACTCTTCGAAGGCCGCAAAAGTATGCGACACGCTCTTACTCCGCTCTTATTGCCACAGAATAAATAATCCCACCAAAAACATAAATGTAAAAAAGGAGAGCCAAGTTCAATACAAAAATTATGCTTGGCTGTGGGGCTCGCCGCAAAAAGAATGGAGATCTAAATGAGTGCCACTGCCAAGTTCTATGCAAAATCCAAATATGTATTTATAGGAACAAAATAACATTATAAACAAGTATTAAACTCTATTTCTTTGCTTTATTGGATACCTATAACAATAGCTGTTATTTAAAAAAATGTGAGATCTTAAAGTAGGTTAGATTTGACTTGGCCAGTTTTCATTATATCAATCATTTTATATACAATTGTAATTCTGATAAAACCTGGCCAAGCCAAATCTAAGCTACTTTAAGATCTCATATTTTTTTAAATAACAGCAATTGTTATAGGTATCCAATAAAGCAAAGAAATAGAGTTTAATACTTGTTTATAATGTTATTTTGTTCCTATAAATACATATTTGGATTTTGCATAGAACTTGGCAGTGGCACTCATTTAGATCTCCATTCTTTTTGCGGCGAGCCCCACAGCCAAGCATAATTTTTGTATTGAACTTGGCTCTCCTTTTTTACATTTATGTTTTTGGTGGGATATCAATACTTTTTGTAAAGAAAACTAGGCAGGTATTGAGATTTAATGTTTTTTCTTGTGTTTCCGCTGTATGGTTTTTACTTCTGTTCTTTGTATAATTATGTGGTACCGCGCGCCGCCGACGACACACCGTTGGCCGGTTGTTTAGAGCGTATTAAAAGTTTTTTGTATGGGGACACCACTTATTTTTTGACTAAACTTTATTGTAATATAGCAAATATAATAATACATATATTGGGGTAGTTTCAAATATCTGCTTGTAACGGTTCCAACGCTACAATAAAAAAATATTTTTTTGTATGGGGACCCCCCCTATTTTTTTACTTTTTTTTATTTTTAGATTTTTTCCTACGCTTACACACAATAACCGAGCTGGATTCCAAATTTCATCCTTCTAGGTCATCTGGAAGTAGGTTAGGTTTAGGTACTTATATCAGTCCCAATAAAAAATGTTTTTTTTTGTATGGGGACCCCCCCTATTTTTAAACTTTATTTTATTTTTAGATTTTTTCCTACGGTTACACATAATAACCGAGCTGGATTCCAAATTTCATCCTTCTAGGTCATCTGGAAGTAGGTTAGGTTTAGGTACTTATATGTCAGTCCCAATAAAAAGTGGTTTTTTTGTATGGGGACCCCCCCTATTTTTTAACTTTATTTTATTTTTAGATTTTTTCCTACGGTTACACATAATAACCAAGCTGGATTCCAAATTTCATCCTTCTAGGTCATCTGGAAGTAGGTTAGGTTTAGGTACTATAAGTCATAAGTCAGTCTTAAAATTTACGACTTTTTAACCTTCATACCTTTATAACCGTTTGAGCTAGCTTCATGAAATTTGGGCTTCTAGATATCCTTATGGATATAATTAAACACACGTAGTTTTATGTGTTTACGTCAAAGATGTTTTGAGTTATAGAAGGGTCAAAAGTGGCACCAAGTGGTTCGTGTAATATTACACTCGGCGCTGGCTAGCCAGTTCCTTTGCTTGAACTTGGCTTGACACGCTGCCGCGTGTCTAGATAGTACTACCGCACAGAAAGGAAACTTCCTACAAAACCGAAGTTTGACAGTGATTCAGGGTCGATTCATGCTGTCCCTTTATAATGTATGGCACTATCCCTTTCGGCTATTTAGGGTTGTCAAAATTCAAGCCATTATTATCTGTGGTCGTAAACGCAAAGGGACGTCAAGTTGTGTCAACCCTAATAATTGGTCGGAGTAATGCTGAACCGAATTGAGCCGAGTTTGCCCGAAGGGACGAGTTTCGCACCCCTGTTATGGCCCTACAAAGAAGATCGTGTCAGATGTTTTTGCGGCCTTAGTTGTGTAATATATTATTGCAGCTGACTGTACATAAAAACTGCTCAATAGATAAGTCTTCTTCTGCCTAAGCAGATGACGTGATTTTCACAAAAAAACCGGCCAAGTGCGAGTCGGACTTGCGCATGAAGGGTTCCGGAACTTAAATATTTATTATATTCTGTTTTTAGTATTTGTTGTTGTAGCGGCAACAGAAATACCTACATCATCTGTGAAAATTTCAACTGCCTAGCTATCGCGGTTCATGAGATACAGGGTGGTGATATACAGACGGACAGACGAGGACCTAATAGGGTCCCGCTTTTACCCTTTGGGTACGGAATCCTAAACACTGTTCATTAGTTAAAGTCTTCTGCCTAAGCAGATGACGTGATTTTCACAAAAACTGAACAATTGGTAAAAAGTGGGGACCTAATGAAGATAACGTCATGATGTGAATAGTAGTCATACATTAGGGAAGCCCCGCTAGTCACGAGTAGATCCTTCTACGAGTCTCACTATCACGGAAGTAACTTGATGGTACGGTCACAGAATAAATAATAGTAAAAGGCGAACTTATCCCTATAGGGGATCTCTTCCAGACAACCTTTGAGCAATTAAGCAAGCTAATTAAACTAACATTTTTCTACTATGATCTTCTATTTATTATGGGTAATCAAATATACTGTTACTGTCTGTCCTTCGCGGCCCCCCTGAGGATGGGGGCCTTGGGCGCGGGCCCCGTGTGCCCTTATGGTAAAGATGGTGCTGATCTATTCTATTCACCAAGCAGTTTTAGTTTGCACCACATAGGTTGAGCTTTTTTATTTAGCTTTCTGTATGACACAATCGCTGATCAAGGGTCATCCATCAATTACGTCACACGAATTTCTATTTTGACCCCTCCCCCCCCTCCTTGTCACACTTGGTCACATTTGGCAAACCCCTCCCCCCCTAGTGTGACGTCACATTTTTTTCTACGAAATCGCCAAATCGAATAAAGTAAGTAGGTACCTAAGTATTATTAATATTTTATCAAAATATTTTTGACGATATAAATATTAGTAATTTTATAACCCAAAACTGCTTAGGAAAGAAAATTAAACGAATAAAAACGATTATCGTTTTAAAAACTTGTTATTTAAATGTACAGCGAATAATAGTAGTTTATGTGACTGCTACATAATGAAAGGCATTAAAATACGAGTGTGGGTTTATGAAACGAATGAAATGAGTTTCATAATAGTATCACACGAGTGTTTTAATGCCTAATTATGTACAGTTACATACACTGCTTTATCTACACACATATTATAAACTTTCTATGATATATTCACTAACTTCATATTACAGCCGACTTTGCTCTCTGGCGGAACTCGCGGATATGAGATGGCGTTTCCGAAATATCTTTATCGCACATTTTACACGAAACTTTTGTTATAGTTCCTTTAAAAACAACAAAACAAATTATATTTTACTTATAACGTCATCTCAACTGATATTAGAATGGGGGTCAAATCAAATTGCTTTTTTTTTTCAGAGATGTTCGAAATTTGAAATGCATTACCAAATCGATTTTGATATAGTAATGAAGCTATTACCACATTTTCACAGATAAAAAATTTGCTGCAACAAAACAGTTTATCGTAATGTGGGCCATTATTTACGAATTTTGAAGGCATCATAGACAGTTTATGATATGTGTGTAGATAAAATAATTTAAATAAATTTTCGGTTACTGGTGAAGTTAAGTGACGTCACAAAGTTCGTGTCTCCCCCCTCCCCCGTGTCATAATATGTCACATTTTCTCGACCCCCTCCCTCCCCCTAAACGTGTGATGTAATTAATGGATGACCCCTCATAGCCATGCGATCATCATTTCATAATCAGTCTGATGAAAGTGACAGCAAAAACTAGAATAGGGAGGCGTACCGCAGGTCTCCTGGGTCGATTAAGGTCAAGAATAGACATAAATGTATGATCATTACATTACCTATGCAAATTATTAACCGAGCGTTAGCGCTGATACGGCCACATCCTCAACCGGCCTCAAGCGTCGCAAGTACGAGTATAGTGCTAATCCTATTGTCTATTGTTAAGTAAAACCGCTCGTGCCACGTGCCACAACCACCTGCATAAAAAGTACAGTACTTCGGTTACTGAGTGCCAGCGAGTTGAACGCTACAAAACCAGTCTAAAATGTGTCATCGAGATGCGTAACAAAGGCGCGGTATCGGAGAGCGCACGTACACTGGTTGGTTTTTTGAGCGTTGGTCTAGCCCGCGCTCAGGTGCCAAATAGAATAATTATGTTATGACCCTTTTTTGCAGGTAAGTAGCACGTGCGGTTTTACTTAACAATAGACAATAGGATTAGCCGCCGGGCTCTATTACAAAGCTACGAACTATACCTATGTGTACTCCCAGCAAAACGTCAAAACAGAGATTTGTGTGTGTTGTTTTCACTCTCTTTAGGGATGATTCTCGACATATAAACTATCCTATGTCCTTCCCCGCGACTCAAAATATCTCTATGCCAAATTTCAACTAAATTGGTTCAGCGGTTTAAGCGTGAAGAGGTAACAGACAGACAAGACAGATTAATAATAATATAGTATGGATCAGTATGGATAGTTTATATATGTATGCCAAAGCCATAAAAAAATACCAAATCATATAAAGTTAGGTAAGGTGTATTCGGGTAATACCGAATGTCGGATAATTCCGAAATTCAGATGAAAATCACCCTTAATTCCATCATAATAAAAGTCTCTTTTCGGAATCATCCGACAGTTTTCGACATTCGGAATTACCCGAGTAAACCTTATTAGGGAATGCAAATCGGTTATTTTTTGTATAGAAATAATCGGTTTTTAACCGAAACCGCGGTTATTTCCATACAAAAAATAACCGATTTGCATTCCTTAAACCTTATGTATAATATAATAAAATGTTACATCCTAAAATGAAATAAGGAACTTGAAATGTAGCTTGTTCTTCCTACTAACATGATTATGTCAAATGTTGTTTGTCTAAACATCTTTGATTAACATAAAGTATTTGTATTTCGTCAAAAAAGGCCAATCCTCAAAGGCAATTCCTATAATAGTTTTTTTATGTAGTTTGTTTTCATGTACAGAAATCTGGCTTTGTAGGCAAAGCCATTTCTTTACATATTACAGTAAATGTAATATAGTATTAAGTTGCTAAATTATAATGTGTTTTTTGTAAGTGAAAATTAATTTGCTTGAACAATGTTTGCCATATTTCACGCTTGAAACACAGGGAATCCTAGTTCAGGCACATGTAAACTATCACTATTGTTTCTTTGTTTTATATGAATGTAACCATGTTATGTTTATGTTTATTATCAATACGGAGCAGATGTGATGAATGTGATGATGCAGTGAAAAGTTAACCTATGGAACTGACAGTCCACATTGAATTTGGGTTCATTGAGATTGTTTTGAGGAAAAATATATACAGTCGGGAATTAAATATTTATCAAATAACAAAAAAATACAGTTATTTACAGTGCAATTATTTTACATTTTGTTTAAAAGTAGCAAGTGGTGGTATGAGCAACTATACATATTTCCCTTATGTTACTATGAGTAGAGTTAACTTAGTATTAAAACCAATAATTTTTGTTCTAACTACCAACTAACATATACACACAATTGCAAAATATTTTTACGAATAAAGTCCTGAATATCACTGAAGCGCTACCTCCGGTTGTTGTTTCTCTGATGTCCCCGTCCTCTGACATAAGTTTTGTGTCCTCCCATTTTGTTGTCCGATTGAAACGGTTTGCTGTTGTTGCTGTTGTTGTTGACGGCTGGCGGGGTGGCGCGCTGGGCCGGAGCGGCTGCCGGAGGGGTAGTTGACATGGGGGGAGGGGGCGGGGTAGGCTGTGGCTCACTCATGTTCACTTGTTCATTAAACAACATACAGAACTCGCCTACTTTCTGTATATCTCCTGATTTACCAGCGTACAGAGTCAAAGCGCCTCTCCACAAGGCCGCGTAGCCTCTCGTGAGCCGCACGATGTCTCCAGGCATAAGTAGGGCGCCCGGTTCGTCCCATACGGAGAGGTTAACTGCGGCGCCTGCGTCCGCTACCCTTAGCGTCCTGACCTCTCTGGCTTCTTTGGTTAACGTCGGTCCACCCACTTCCAGCACTATGAAGACTGCGTTGATGTTCTTCATGCCTGGTTTTAGGTCTTTTATTGCCACATAGTCCGTGCTACCCATTGCGAAAGCTAAGTTACCGTTCTAGCGTTCGCAGTTGACGTTAGCGATAAATATTGTCAAATATGGACGTGCGGCTGCAAATATTACTATTAAGAGGATAATTTTTGTAAAAACAGGATTTGCATCAAAAATAACAATAACAGAAAGTCACAAGAGCGTTTGATTTAATTTATGATTATGACAGATACGTGAGTTATGACAAATTACAAATGTCATTTTCTCTTTAAATACCCATCAGGCTATCAATATTTGGCATATTTTGCATATGAATTACTGAAACCAATAAAGGTAAGGGTGGTATTCCACCTATCCAATATCTTTGTCTAATTTTATTGCGTCTCACATTTTGCTGTAATGAATGAGTTACCCTAAGATGAATGGCTTAAATATATAAAATATATTGCACAATAATATTCACAGTGTGTGGAGCATAGACTTGTGTGGAGATTCTTTCGTAAGTATGTTTGAGCAATATTTTTTAACGCGATTAAATAAAAGATGTACAATGCAAAATATACATTTTTGATATATAAATTGTAAAAATATTGATATTTTGTATGATATTTTCTATTTTATAATATTATATTATAAATAAAAATATACTATACTTCATAAGGCTCTTTAACGATATTTCCAAAACCTAACTAAATGTAGTCTTGACACATTAAAAAAGTCAAGTGGATAGGATAATAACATAACCTCTAAAAAACGGTTTGTGACTGTTATTTAAACAAAACATTGGAGAAATCGCTTTACAGGTATTTAAATCCTGTTCTTTTTCTTTAAAAAAAATATTTAATACGAATTTGTGCATAATCTGTTGAATGCACTACAACTACATGTTAATCATCGTCTGCGAAAGTACTGCGCCTTCGTTCTTAAATCTTCGATTTCTATCCTTCAGTTTAGTGCAGTAAGATGTTCAACCAAATGACTGCAGCCGGGGGCAACCCCAACAAGGATCTGGAGGTCGCATCGCCGCCCGACGACACCGTATCGGCGCTGGAGTTTTCCCCGCCTTCCGTGCCGCAAACATTCCTGATAGCCGGCTCATGGGACTGTCGGGTACGTAATGTTGTAGAGATGGGCAAAATGTGTCAGTAGAGGGAAAAGATTGATATATATCTTTTTACCACTGGGATATGTATCACTCTTTTATATCTTTATATCCGTGTGTATCAGTTGTCCCGCTCGTAACTGTATCGACACTTATTGACTTTGCGTCATCTTATGAATGAGAGAGAGACAGAATTGCGACATTTTCATTTTGTATCATGATGGATATAGATTGGTACATTCACACATCGAAATAAATTAATTAAATTGAAGAATATATTTGCCTAATAAAATACCTTATTGCTTTGTGTGTACATTTTATTAAATGCAATGCAATTCAACTCATTAACCGAATTAATAACTCATCATTGCAATTTGCATTGCATCCTGCGCAAGCGAGAAATACTATACTATCTACTTTTCGTTCCCGCGGAATAGCGAATGACGCGTTCGAATCCACCTGAACGACCGCTGTCGCTGGTTCGTGTTACTTCGGTCGACGCGCGACCGAGACATCGCTTTCGCTTTAGTAAATCGTGGCACAAACAGCGGACACGAGACCTGTATAGGACCCTTTGGTTGTAGTGGTAGGAACGACCGTGGACAAAGGCTAATTAACTACTTAGAAGCTAATAATCTGTATGCGATGAATTCTTTCTTCAAGAAGAAACCACAACGAAAGTGGACCTGGGCGAGCCCAGATGGCAGAACGAAGAACGAAATAGACTTCATCATCGCGAATAAAAAACATATAGTTACAGATGTCACGGTGATAAAAACGTTCCAAACAGGCAGTGACCACAGGCTACTACGCGCGAAAATCACTCTGAACACGAAACTGGAGAGAGCTAAACTTGTAAAGAAATCACTACGCAGCCTCGACATACCGGAGGGTATCGACGATGGCTTTGAAAAAACTTTGAGAGAATCGTTAAAACGGTCGGCAATCGACCACTTTGAATCCGATCTGGAGACAAAATACTCCCGTTTTATCAACACCGTGAAAGCTTCGGCTAGCAGGCACTTTACAAGAACGGCAAAGACTAGGATTCGTGTTTCTGCAGAGGTTGAAGCTATGATGAGGGAACGCAGATGTTTGGCTAACGAAGACTTCAATAGCAATGCCCACCGGCAGCTTAACAAAAAGATTAATAAAACCCTTAAACGGGATATCCGCCGCAGAAACACGCAGCAAATTCAGGAAGTAATAGAGAGCAATAAGGGTTTCAAAATATGGCAAAGGACGAAAGGGAGAAACGGGATAAACACCTTGATGGATGCAAAGGGCAAAGTTACTCATAATCCCCAAGAAATTAAGAGACTCACCGAAGAGTACTATACACATCTGTACGCATCTACAGTATCTGAACCAACTCACGAAGACTCAGATGGGAAACGTGCCCCTTTAGGGCGACACTATACGGAAGATCTACCTGAATTTAGTACTTACGAAGTGAAGCAGGCGCTCAGGCAAATGAAAAAGTACAAATCGCCGGGAGAGGATGACATCTCTATTGAGTTGCTGAAGGCAGGTGGAAGTGCTATTGCTAGGGAACTACGCTTTTTGTTCAATGATGTTCTATTTACAGGAGAGATACCGAAAGACTGGACCAAAAGCATAGTTGTACTGTTCCATAAAAAAGGTAACGTAAACCTGTTGAAGAACTACCGACCTATTTCCCTGCTAAGTCAGGTCTACAAGACGTTTTCTAGGGCCTTAACAACCAGACTAACTCAGCGCCTAGACGAACAACAGCCACCGGAACAGGCAGGATTTAGGAAGGGATTCGGGACGACTGATCATATTTTTACATTACGGCAAGTCATACAAAAAACAAGAGAATATAATAGACCCCTGTTTCTGGCCTATGTAGATTATGAAAAAGCGTTCGACTCAGTAGAACATTGGGCTGTCACACAATCCCTCAGGCGAAGCCACATCGATGAAAGATATATAGCGATCCTTAGAAACCTCTACAAAACAGCTACAATGACAGTCCAGCTCAAGGAGAACACAGATCCTATCCCAATTAGGAGAGGAGTGCGTCAAGGAGACGTAATCTCGCCAAAGCTATTTACAAGTGCTTTGGAAGACATTTTTAAAACCCTCAATTGGGATGATAGAGGTATAAATGTCGACGGCGTACGCCTCAATCATCTCCGCTATGCCGATGACATCGTCATCATGTCCGAAAATGCACACGACCTACAACATATGCTGGAGGAACTGTATGCCGCGTCGCTAAGTGTTGGGTTGAAAATGAATATGGACAAAACAAAAGTTATGGCAACAGTAGACTTATCCCAAAGCCCCATATCATTGGATACCCAACCTTTAGAACAAGTGACAGAATACAATTATCTCGGACAGCAAATAAGGCTTGGGGCGGACTCCATGATGGCGGAGATCAGTCGGAGGATACAGATGGGCTGGGCTGCCTTTGGTAAACTAAAGAATGTGTTCCAAGCCAAAATACCACAATCACTGAAGACCAAGGTGTTTGACCAGTGCGTACTGCCCGCTATGACCTACGCTTGCGAGACGTGGACACTAACGATGTGCGGAATGAAGAGGCTCAAAGTTGCACAAAGAGCGATGGAACGCAGTATGCTCGGTATATCTCTCTGCGACAGAATTAGAAACGAGGAGATCCGGCGACGGACCAAAGTAGTAGACATCGGCCGACGGATTGCTACTCTTAAATGGGCCTGGGCCGGGCACATATGTCGCAGAGATGATATGAGATGGAGCAAGCGTGTCCTAGCGTGGAGGCCTCGTTCAAAAAGACCAGATCACAGACCTCCAACAAGATGGGAGGACGACATTAAGAAGATTGCAGGCCCGCTCTGGAGGAGAGAAGCAGCAAATAGGGCTGCTTGGAGGAGATTTGGAGAGGCGTATGCCCAACAGTGGGCGCATACTCGCTGAGGAAGAAGAAGAAGAAGAAGAAATCGTTGCTGAGGGAGTGAGCGGTACGGATATACTGATACATTCGGATTCGTAAAGACAAGAAGAGTGATTCATGAAACGAGAAAGATATATATCTTTTTTATCTATCACTCCTGAGTTACCCATCTCTATAATGTTGGTTAGGCTTGTAGCTATTAGCCGGGTCCACACAGAGTGAGGATACGCGCGAGGCAATTTCCTCGAGCACAAAACGGCCAGTGTAGACGTGCCTCGGCCGATGCGGCCCGAAATTGCCTCGCGCGTATGCTCGCTCTGTGAGGACCCGGCTTTTGAAATATTATTCCGTTTTAATGCACCTTTTCCCTGCAACCCTACTAAATCAGTTAATATTTCATGAATATATATGATTCTCAATGGCATTATTAGAAACTTTTTTATGCTGTAAAACTGCACTTCACATTGTTGTAATGTTTTAAAATTTTTTCAATGCCAAAAGTAATCTTAATATGAATGCCACTCTGCCCATGCGTTTATGGTCAAATCTAAAAATATAGAGTAGCGTTCAACCCTATGCAATCTTCAACTGTTATGGCATTGTTTATATCTGTATCTGAATCTTACTGACAGTGGTGTAGCGGTCCTTTTCTTTGAATGTGTATTCCCAAGGCCAGTGGCGTAGCTAGGCGGGGGCGAAGTAGGCAGTCCCCACGGCCTCGCGGCCCAAGGGGGGCCTCGCGCGAGGCCCTTTTGGGCACTGAAAGAAAAGGACCTCGCAGATACGATTTCGCCCACCGCTAGATCACGCTATGCCACTGCCCAAGGCAATAAAAATATGGCTCCTGCAGGGCCCCCTTAAATGCTAGGCCGTAGGCGAAGGGTTACATAACCCATGCCTAGCTGCGCCACAGATCTTGCAAACTTTAGTCGAAACATGTTCAATTTAAGATTTGTCTTACTCTTTACTTCCAGAAATAGTTTAATAGTAATAACATCTTGTTATCCCTCAGGTGAGATGTTGGGAAGTGGAGGCGTCTGGGAAAACAGTGCCCAAAGCTGCACAAGGCATGGACGGGCCCATTCTGGATGTAGCCTGGCATGATGTAAGTAAGACACTGATTCTCAGGGCATACTTTAGCTGGCGCGGGTGCAAGGCGCGAGTGATCGGGTTAACAAAAACCGGCCAAGTGCGCGTTAGACTCGCGCACGAAGGGTTCCGTAATTTTACGCATATAATCACGTTTGTTGTACGAGAGCCCCATCTGTGAAAATTTCAACTGTCTAGCCATCACGGTTCCTGAGATACACAGCCTGGTGAGTAGTGACAGACAGACGGACGGTTCCGTACTTTTTAGTATTTGTTATAGCGGCAACAGAAATACGTCATCTGTGAAAATGTTAACTGTCTATCCATCACGGTTCCTGAGATACAGCCTGGTGAGTGGTGACTGACAGACGAACAGTTGAGTCTTAGTAATAGGGTCTCGTTTTTACCCTTTAGGTACGAAACCCCAAAAACAACCAAATTCTAGGATAAAATATTTTGCTGTTTTTTGCAGGATGGATCTAAAGTGTTCATGGCCTCAACGGACAAAAGTGTTAAATGCTGGGATCTAGCGGCCAACCAGACCATTCAGGTAGCAGCCCACGACGCGCCGGTGAAGACCTGCCACTGGGTCAAGGCCCCAAACTACACCTGTCTCATGACCGCCTCCTGGGATAAAACATTGAAGGTAAGCTCACTACATAAGATTTTTCACTAACGTTCTCGGATCATAGTTGGTGGCCTAGCGGTGAGATCGTGCGACTTGCAATCTGGAGGTCGCGGGTTCAAACCCCGACGGTTTGGTACGACCAATGAGTTTTTCGGAACTTATGTACGGAATATCATTTGATATTTACCAGTCGCTTTTCGGTGAAGGAAAACATCGTGAGGAAACCGGACTAATCCCAATAAGGCCTAGTTTACCCTCTGGGTTGGAAGGTCAGATGGCAGTCGCTTTCGTAAAAACTAGTGCCTACGTCAAATCATGGGATTAGTTGTCAAGCGGACCCCAGGCTCTCATGAGCCGTGCCGAAATGCCGGGATAACGCGAGGAAGAAGAAGTTCTCGGATCATAGTTCGTTTTTCGTCGTTCGTTTTTTTTGCATTAGAAAATGACTATGCGATCTTGACGTGTCTTATAATTGAAAAACGCTTTAAAAAAAATCAGTAACTATTACTTATGAAAGCAAAAATATGTAAACAATCGTATATGATTCATAATTGTTACATATTTGCCGTGACTTATTTTCCAAAAGTGTTTCTCAACAAAAAGACACGTCAAGATTGTTTACTTACCTTTTTTATAATGCTAAAAATAACGAATTATAGTCAAAGGTGGTTTTCTAGGATCTTAGGGCCCCCCCACATCTGGCGTCTTTCGAGCGTCGGCGTCTACAATTCTATGGCCGACGTCGTCGCAACGTCGACGCAGCGTCGACGCAACTGCGCAGCGACGTCACTTTCCATAGCGCTGGACCGACGCCGACAGACGCCGACGCTCGAAAGACGCCAGATGTGGGGACGCCCTTAAAACCACCTGGCTATAATCCAATAGTACAGTCGCCATCAGATATATCGGAGCGGCCAAGGTGTTCACAAAATCTGAACACGCACCCTAACGCTTTGACAATAGAGGCGTGTTCAGATATTTGTGAGCGCCTTGGCTGCTCCGATATATCTGATGGCGACTGTACAGTCACTTGCAATAATATTACTTTTCGAAGGCCGCAAAAATATGTGACACGCTCTTATCGCTCTACAAATAAGATCGTGTCAGATATATTTGCGGCCTACATTGTGTAAGATATTATTGCAGGTTACAACAAATGGTCCACAAGTTAAAAACCTTTATTAACATAATTTCTTCCATTTATAGCAATATTTTGCCTTGGAATTACTACATTCAGCTAAGGCTCACAACCATTCACACCTGAACGAAGATACTTGATTTAATTTTCGACCATAGTTGAAACTGTTAGGAGCTTTTGGCTTATAGTTGGTTAGGGTGGCGGTGGTACAATCAGCAGCAATATTTGCTAAGCGGGCGAGGTGCTCATAATGATCCTGACGGGATTTTATTGTTAAGAGAATAAGAGCGCGTTAAGGTAATTTTGAACACCCCGTCCGCTTAGCAACTTCTGCTGCTGACTGTATTCCACCTGTCCAATGTCTTTGCGTTTCACTCTCTCATTGAGCAAAATTGTGAGACGCGATTACGCATTGGACAGATGGAATACCACCCTATGCTGTTGGTTTGGTTTTGGACCTAAGAATTTAACGTTTCGTTGCTTCACATCAAAGATAGAAGTTATTTTCCTACAATACTAAAACGATTTCTAAGGGTAGTTACTTTTACTTATTTACTGCCATTTTTTAATGACAACCTAAGTTTTTTTTGGTATTACAAGAAATGACGTCACTAACTTGTTAGAACATGCATGGAGGTTGTACAAAGTCCCCAAATATGTATCATTTTCGTACATTTAATCATTGGAATCAATCGTGACATTATTCTTAATATCATTCATATTTAAGTACAATAATTTGCCTGTTTTCTATTCCAGTTTTGGGACACGCGCAGCTCTCAACCAATCATGAGTATGAATCTATCCGAAAGGTGTTACTGTGCCGATGTGGTGAGTCATACAACTTTATTAATAATTAAATAAATATACTTTGAAAAATATAGAGTAGAGAAGGGGTTTCAATCGATGTGTGGAAGGGCGGCACCGTCGTCGAACCCAAGCCACCTGGCAGTGGACTTAAACCGGTGGCGTGTGCCTCGGATGCACATGCAGGTGGCGCGTATAACGGCGATACTGATCCTGCATCTCAGCCAGCCCAGTATGGTGCTTAGTAAGCGGCTCCACCGTTGAGATATATTCTCTGCCATATGTTTGATAAAGGAGGACATTTGGGGTGCATAAACGCTGTCAACAGGAATGGGAATATTTTCTCTGCCTTTCGTCTTCGGCTGATTTTAGCACATTTAACAAACAATTTGTTATTACTAACAGATTAACCCTGTGGAATGTAGAGAGGGTAACAGAGAGTAGGTACTCTCTTCAGAAGGGTGTTACGCCTGAGCATAGAGAAATATAGTAAGAATAGAGTGCTCACTCCATACAACAGCTTTGGTACCATAACGACTATTATTTTCGCAGTAAACATCTAGCATCGAGTAGCGGAATTATCAGTACCGCTACTTGATACTAGAGTTCTCTAGTGTGGTGACTCACGAAAATTGTATTGAACAACAATTTACAACTGATATTAAAAGCAGAAGTTGAAAATAGAGTTCCGGTTAATCTTGTTTTAATATTTGCTGAAAATTGTTGAGCATTAGACTTTTCGCTCGTCGGAACATCTATTGTCAAGTAGCAGTACTGATAATTCCGCTATTCGATGCTACATAGATGTCGACAACGAAAATAATAGTCCTTGTGGTACAGTCAACGGTAAAAATATGGGTGTACAAATCATTTCAAAAATATGTCCCATAACTCTTATGTCAGTGAATTAAGAACTATGGAACATATTTTTGAGTAAGTTGTCTACACCCAATTTTTACCGTTGACTGTACTAAAACTGATGTATGGAGTGAGCACTCTTATGTATTTTTTAGGGTTCCGTAGCCAAATGGCAAAAAACGGAACCCTTATAGATTCGTCATGTCTGTCTGTCTGTCCGTCCGTATGGCACAGCCACTTTTTTCCGAAACTATAAGCTCTATACTGTTGAAACTTGTGTGAACCGCATTAAGGTGCAGTGAGTTCAGAAAACGGAGTTTTTTAAAAGCCGTAGCTCTTTTTTGGATCACAATACGGCTGCCATACATTCAATTAGCAAACTTGAGGGCTTTTTCTAGTGAGTGGAGGGATTAGAATCCTAAGTTTTTGACTTTTGCTCGATAGAAAACGATCACGAACATAGGTCTAAAACGGACTTTAAAGATTCGTAACAATTTGTGCACAAAAGATAGAAATATGAAAACTGCTTCTATGTACGCGCAATTGTATGCTTGAACGACTACCAGGATTACTTTTTTTTTTAATTTCACATTCACTAAATAAGTTCGAAAATATGATATCAGCGGTTCCGTGCACGCAACTTCTTTGATCAGATGCCCGCTGGGCTCGGATCAAAGCACACGTATCGCGAATTTAATTAAAATGACAGTTGGTTTTCGCATTTATTTCGACATTAAGTCATATACATATACGAAAAAGTATACCAGTAGACAAATAGTATTTAAAAAAACAGGGTAAATAATTATCATCACATGGAGCTCGAGTCTCATCTTAGATTTGATTTGTTGGGGCATAATGGTTGAAAAACGCAGTAAACTATCTTAAAACAATACGATTCCAATATCATTTAAGTAATTTGCTCCTTGAAACCCGGCTTAGAATGAAAAAAGTTTGAAGACTCATACTTATTGATTGGAATTAATTTTCATTATGCTGGTATTAATATTGCATACCTATTTGACGTACTTTTGTACGTCAACGTCAATGAACTGTGATGACAATGTTGTGATCTTGTATTTATGTTAGAGAACTTTTGATCTTCAAATATTACCTATTAATACGGAACATTATGTAAATATTTCGTGTACTACTTGAAAATCGTGCAGTGGTACACCTATTTTTTTGCTGTGAGGTCCGTCTAAGATAGATGTATAATGCGGTTACGTGCTGTTCTGCAAACCTCCATGAAATCAAGAATAAATAAACGGCTATGGTCTAGCCTCAGCGAGTTTTTGCGGCTTGTGAGGCCGAGATATACATTATACATACTGGCCTACGAGGCTTACAGCCCAAAACCACTGCGGTGCCTGGTTTGTGATTGCCTGTGTATCGAGTGTTATACTAATTTACTATAAAATAAAACAAAGTTTTTCGTTCAATGATATTCTGTGCATATTTAATTTTATACCTCGTCGATGACAAACAAGCATACGGCCCGTCTGATGATAAGCAATCTTCGTAGCCTTTGGATGCCTGCAACTCCATGCGCGTTGCCGAGTCTAACACTCCGCACCCCTCGTTGATAACTGGCAAACATACTCACCGGCAGGAAGGACACTATGAGTAGGGTCTAGTGCTAGTGTTATTTGGCTGCAGATTTCTGTAAGGTTGAGCTCTGCTCTAGATCTGGAATGACATCCGCTGTGCTGTGCCCTACCACACAAAGCGAGATGTCATTCTCAGTTCCCATTCCCATACCTCTCTTTGGACGTAGTTCAAGGACCATATATCTTAAATATGCCGATACCGATATGTCCATATATCTTAAATATTAACTATAGAGATTCAGAGTCTGAACATATAACCGTAAGTTTACCAAAAAAATGCCGTAATAGCTGTAGGTACAGTCAGATGCAGAGAGAAAGAATCCGCCAAAATGAAATTTCCACCCTGCCAGGACTTTATTTATTGATAAAGATAACGATATATTTATTTGCAAAAAATATAGTGATGAACATAGGTGGACAGTAATTTTGGATGCGTAGGGTAGAGCGGGGAGAAACGTAACACTATGTACTTTGACCTTAGTTTCTGGTTAACCATTATTATTTTGATGAGTTTAATGTAGTCATACTCGTATATAACGTCAGTGCATGTTCTGTACATTAACGTCTTGACTAACATTATAATTGTGTATTTTGTTTTAAAAAAATCGTCTTTTGTTACTAATGACCCCGTTGGCGTGCAGAAAGTAACACGTTGTGGGTCAAAAGTAACAAGACACAGTGGGCTGTAATTTAATATAATATGACATATCAAATCAAAATAAAAACCGGTCAAGTGTGAGTCGAACTCGCGTCCCAAGGGTTCAGTACTGCACACATTTTTGAACGAGCGAGCAAAGCGAAGTTCTTAAGTACATTCAACTATTTATTCAATTCGTCCACACACGGCTGGCTATCTTAGGATAGTTAGTTACCCATTTTTTTTTTGTTCAAGTATTATGTTAAGCATAGTGCCTACATTTTTTTTCATTGTTAGGCGTATCTCTGTTAATTCAAGATAACAGGGCTATAACCGCGGCAATCGAAGTTCGCAAATTGCTGGCATTTCTCTCTGTCACTCTAATTACCTACGGTTTCATTGGTGTAAAAGAAAAATCCCCGCAATTTGCGAAATTCGATGGTCGCGATATACGGCAGTTCAGCCTTCTCACTTAGCTACTCGTACTTAAACCAATTATTTGTTCTGTTTGAGCACTAACCTCCTAAAGCTCATGCTTCGACCTTGCGTGGAGGTGCACCTCCCATATAACCATTCCAGTCGCAGAATCAACAAAGTGGTAACTAAATGTCAGATGTGTCGTAACAGAGTCCACACAATATGTCTAGAATTGTTTCGAAACAAAGTGTCGTCGCCGTGTGTACACTTTTCCATAACAAGGTGTCGACACATTTGTGTGCACTTTGCGTGCGGTTTGCGACTAAATCTGACAGCAAATTTGTGACAGCAAATGTCAATATAAAATACCTCTTGAAAACCAAGGTTTGACAAACTACTATTAGTGTCTCGTGTGCTCGTAAGTAATTCTAGTAAGTCATCATGGGCGATGCAAATGATAATAATTGACCAAAACCATATAAACACCCAACACCCGTCAACCTTTTACAGAAAAGTTTTTAAAGAAATGCAATAAGCTACTTAGGTCAGCCAACGAATGCTCCAAAAAGTTGTAGAGGGAAATGCTCGGAACACAATTTTTGACTCTGTAACTTGGTTTGGGCAAGTTAGGAGGTGAACATATCAAAAGTCCCCGGCCGTAGCCCTTGAGCGGGAGGAAGAGAGGGGGCTTTGTTTGAAGGTCCCATTTTCCAGTTTATCGATTATATCTCGGAAACTATGCATCTTAGCGACATGGCCATTTATACAAAATGAAAGTTAATTTCCACAAGTTTAAGTTTTGTTACAAGTTTATTCAGTCAATTTTTTCGATATGTTGAATAGTTTTTGAGATATCCGCTCTTGAAAGTTTATTTAGGGCTCTCAATTTTATCTTCATATATCTACATCAGTGAAGGTGCTAGGCCGTGTATGGTATCGTTTTTGTATAAATCTGGGTTGCTGAATCCATTTAAGGTATCACATTGACACCATTCCACAAAATTAAAAAAAATCTTTTTAGGGTTCCGTACCTCAAAAGCAAAAAACTTATAGGATCACTCGTGCGTCTGTATGTCTGTCCGTCTGAATACACAAAATAGTTCTTTACCTATAGATGACAGGAAAACCTATTAGAAATGTGCAGTCAAGCGCGAGTCGGACTTAATGTACGGAACCCTTAACACGCGGGTCCGACTCGCACTTGGCCGGTTTTTTTAAAACTCCTTTTGACGCTTAACCGCTGAACCGATTTCGTTGAAATTTGGTATAGAAATAGTTTGCGTCCCGGAACAGGACATAGGATAGATCTTATAACCAAAATCATCTTTTGAAGGTGTGAAAAGTGGCGTGGAAATTTGTACGGGAAATCAATAACCGCTGAACCGATTTATATGAAATTTGGGATGGGCTACATCTTTGATTTAGTTAAAAATGATAAAAAAACATGACTTCAAACCTAAACTTAAACAGTATTAACTTCAAGAAGTCAATTCTGAATTCCCCCCTACACCTCATTTCACACCTTTAAAGGATGATTTTTGAGATAACTTATTATGTCCTGTCTCGGGACTCAAAATATATGTGTACTTAATTTAAGCAGTTTAAGCGTGAAGAGGAGTTTAAAAGAAAGTATTTTAATAAGTTTATATGTTTTTACTTTGGAATGGTGTCAATGTGATACCATAACTAAATTTGGTACTGCGAATTTATACGAAAACGATACCAAACATGGCCTCGTAGCTTTACTGTTGTAGAAGTCAAAATAAAATTGAGAGCCCTAAATTCTTATTACTTGGCCAAACTTGTGTATAAGGAAAAGGAAAAATAAAAGTCTTCGGCAGGAATATAAGACACAAATATATTTTTTTTTTCGCGTTACTATTTCAATCATCAAATATAAACATACCTTGATTATATTATTCTAGTGAGATTCTCATAGATAAACAAAAACATTTACTTAAAAAATTACAAGGTCGAAATATCACGGAACTTGTGAGAGTAATATGTGAAAAATAAAAACTTTTATGACAAAAAAATCTGGACACAATTTAAGAAGCATCCAATTGCGTCGAGGAATCATCTGTATTTTTGCTTGTTTCATTACCTCCTCGCTTCTTTTTTTGTCCTTTGTATTCTGTAGCAATTTGTTAGATCTGAAAATAAAGATAACTTGCGTCGTCACGGATGTCGATTTATAGGTTTTAGGGAGTGCAGAATTCGAAAACGATGATCATTTTATAATCCAAGATGGCGGCTACGTATTTTGTCATAAAAGTCGTCATGAATATAATCTTACAGGTTTTAGGAAGTGCCGATTTCGAAAATGATGACCAGTTTGGAATCCAAGATGTGTGCCGTGCACTTTGTCATAAAAGTCGTCATGGATATCGTTTTATAGGTTTTAGGGAGTGCAGAATTCGAAAATGATGACCATTTTGGATTCCAAGATGTCTGCCGTGCACTTTTTCATATAAGCCGTCATAGATGTTGATTTATAGGTGTTAGGAAGAGCAGATTTCGAAAATGATGACCATGACCAATACAACGACATCCATGTCGACTTTTAACATAGTGCATGGCCGCCATATTGGATTCCAAAATAGTTATTATTTTCGAAATCTGCGCTCCCTAAAACCTATAAAACGACAGCCATGACGACTTTTATGACATATTGCATGGCCGCCATTTTGGATTCCAAAATGGTCATCATTTTCGAAATCAGAGCCCCCTAAAACCTATAAAACGACATCCATGACGACTCTTATGACATAGTGCATGGCCGCCATTTTGGATTCCAAAATGGTGATCATTTTCAAAATTGGGGCCCCCTAAAACGTATAAAACGACACCCATCTCGACTTTTATGACAAAGTGTTTGGCTACCATCTGCATGCAAGACATTTCTATTATTCTATTATTTTTACGTACAAAAATGGCCCCCTGTCAACTTCCAACCGAGATTTATTCGATTAATATTCAGATTAATTCAATTTCTATCTATAGGTCGACTAAACTAATTGCGATTAAAATTTGAGGATGAACTTTTTTTATTCCATTAATTAGTCGAATAAACAGTTAATCTATTAAGTCCCATCTCTGACCACGGCATTTTTACACTTTGAGAATATCTGAAAACAAATGAACACAAGGAGCCATTTTGCAAATCCAGTAACTTTGTTATTACTTTTGACAGCGCGTGTCATGTGTCTACACAGAGTCGACACAAAGTCGAAACATTTGCGACTACTTTGTGACTGCAATATTTCTCAGCCTTAAACCATATTTATACATCATAATTAACAAGTTTCGTAGTATGTAAAGCGTTATTTCTGTTATTTAAGTATAGTATACGCATCGAAGTACTAAAAATGCATCAAATAATATGGTTATGAACACAGGCACTGAGAAGTAAACAATTTCATTTCCGGCTAAACTAAAACAATGTGGTGGCGCGTTGATTATATTACACTTAGTTTATCAAATCACTCGAGCAGTTTAATTCCCCATTATAATTTTAGTCCTATTGTAATATAAATGCAAACAATATATAATTACGTCTTGTAATCCGTTTTAGAGATGGCGTATTAATGTCACTTATTTTTATTTAACAATTTTTCCATCTGACAGTTTCCATTTGACAGGAACAAAATGAACGAATGAACGAATGATATTGGCATAAAGTAGTCGCAAACTCGAAACAATGTGTGCACACGGCGACCACACTTTATGTCACTTTGTGTCATGTGTCGACCCTTCCCCATTTCTGGTAACTGTGTCGACACGGCGACGACTCTGCGACTGGAATTGTGACCGAAACAGACGGTGTCGACACAAGATGTGTCTACACCGCGTCGTAACGGCGACTGGAAATGGTTGTATGGGCTCTCTCGGATGCTTCAGGCCTTCGGCCCAACGCAGAGCTTGGCCATCGACCTTCGCACTAGCTGTCCGCACCACGTTTCAGTTTCACGTAAACAATTGCGGCTGTGTCCCTAAAACAGCCCAACCGCGTTTTTTTTCTTAAGTCCGACTCACGCTGGACTCTAGATTTCTTATAGGTTTTCCTGTCATCTAGAGGTAGAAGGTTGTGTATTTTTTTTCAAAATTTTAGACCCAATTTTATCGGAGATAAGAGGGAGGGGGGGACGGTCATTTTTTGCCTATTTTCTTAAATAACTTTTAAACTGTTTCATATAAAATTATAAAAAAAATATATAGATCCTCAAAATAAGCCCTTTTATTATGTAACACGATATGGTTTGCAAAACTTGGTTTTCTAATTTACTCATATTCCCCTTAAAATAGCCGCCTATACTTAAAATTCATTTGTTTATATTACATGTCCGTCTTTGGGTAGCAGACTTCCATATGTATACCAAATTTCAACTTAATTGGTCCAGTAGTTTTGGAGCAAATTGGCTGTGACAAACGGATAGACAGACGCACGAGTGATCCTATAAGGGTTCCGTTTTTTCTTTTTGAGTTACGGAACCCGACTCTCGAGCCGCGAACATTTAGAAACCAGAAATTTATTTGCTAAAAACATTGTCCTTACAAAGGTATACAAATGGAATACGCAGTGATAAAAAGTGAAATAAACTGTGTGAATCGTGTTAAATGTAATGTTTTGTCATAAAGGCTGCTTTTTCTACAATCAATTGTTTTATTTCCTAATTATACGTATTTTTATACATGAAAAAAAAATTGGTATTATGAGATTTGATCAAGTCCAGCATAATTCACATAAATATAATGAAATTCATTGGTATACAATCAAATAAGCCATTTTATGCTGAATTCAATGATACATAATTAATATCATTCATACATATTTTTAAAGAAATGGTCATATTTCTAACACACGCCAAATTCGCGATGACCACCCATGGAGGCCACGCCACTAGACGTATATTTTTCTAAATTGGCCGCGCCACTCAACCTCAAGCCACCGTTAAATCTGAGGCGCCGCCATTCAACGGCTTGTTATGACTGTCCGTCTCCCGGCTCCCCGCCACCATAGAGACTGGGAGCCAAACAATGCCACTCTAGGGGATATGCAAATATTCAGAAAATGTATGAATTTTAATACAACATAAACATCAAATAACTAAAAGTCAAAAAACGTACTTTAGATTCGAAAAATCACGTTGCGTCCTCTCACACAACCTAATAGCACGTGGCGACCGTTTCGACTGAATGCGCTGACTGAGTGAAGGGGGCACCACTGTCTATCACTTAATAGCAGCGGAGTGGTATTTTGTCTATTAGATAAAGTTTAAGACCTACAATAACCTCTCAGACAAGTATACTTTTGAATTACTTAGAGATAGGGTCAAGCTACTCGAACAAGAGTGCTATTCCAAATACATAAATCAAGTTGAAGACTCGCTAAAAACCAATCCGCGTTATTTCTGGTCTTTTTTGAAAAATAATAACAAGGGATCCTCTTTTCCTGCCTCGATGTCTTACTCTGGCTCTACCTCGGACACTGGTGAAGGCATTAGCAACTTATTCAGCGACTATTTTCACTCTACTTTCTTAACCAATAATGCTTCACCTGGTTCTCAGTCTTACCCGCTTGATGAGCCAGCAACTTCTGTTATTGCTGATATTGCGTCCATCGAAGTCCAGCCTGACCATGTTATGAAACTTCTTAAAAGTCTAGACCTTAGCAAATCCGCCGGGCCTGATCATCTTCCAGCTGTTTTCCTTGTAAATTGCTCTGAAAGCATCTCGTATCCGCTAGCTATACTTTTTAATAGATCACTGTCAGAGGGAGTCATGCCGCGCTTATGGAAGTCTGCTTTCGTTACACCTATTCACAAAAAAGGGAATAGGAGTAATGTTGCGAATTATCGACCGATATCCAAGTTGTGTCTTGTAGCCAAATTACTTGAGCGCGTGGTTTATAACCAGGTGTATGCCTCTCTTAAACATGTATTCTGTCCCTTTCAACACGGTTTTCTTAAACAAAGATCTACTGATTCCAACCTTATATTATTTAATGATTACCTGTCAAACAGCCTGGATAGTGGAGACCAAGTCGATGCTGTGTACACAGATTACAGTAAGGCGTTCGATCGCATCGACCATAATTTGCTATTACAAAAACTTTTATCAGTAGGTATAAGAGGTGACCTCTTTCGATGGTTCTCCTCTTATGTATTGAACAGATCTCAAGCGGTTGTCTTGAACGGATTCTCATCATCGTGGGTGGAAATCCCTTCAGGAGTGCCCCAGGGATCTCTTCTTGGACCATTATTATTCACCATCTTTATACATGATATTTCCCAATGCTTTAAACACTCAAATATTCTTTTATTTGCGGATGACATGAAAGTCTTCCGAGTAGTCAATAACACCCTTGACGCTACTTACCTTCAAGAAGATCTTTGTAGACTAGATAATTATTGCGCTATCAATAAACTAGATATAAATGTGTCCAAATGTTTCACCATCTCCTTTACTCGGAAGCGTAATGTTTTCAATTCTAACTATATGTTAAAAAATGAGGTTATTTCCAAGTGTAGTGAAATAAGAGACTTGGGTGTCGTAATGGACAATAAGTTGATCTTTGATCGGCACGTTGATTCAATAGTGAATAAAGCATTTAAGGCACTTGGTTTTATCTTAAGATCGTGCAAGAACCTCAAAAGATTAAAATCAATTAAAATTGTCTACTGTGCATTTGTAAGAAGCCATCTAGAATATGCCTCTCAGGTTTGGAACCCCTGTTATGACATCTATACTTCAAAAATTGAAAGAATCCAAAAAAAGTTTATTCGTTTTCTGAGATTTAAATTCAAAATTCCAAAACAAAGTTATAATCAGCATTGTACCAAACTTCATCTTCTACCTCTCTATATCCGGCGTAATATATCTGACGTAATTTACATTATGAAAATTGCTCAGAACTATGTAGACTGTCCTGATCTATTAGCGAAATTGATGCTCTCAGTCCCCTCACGCATACCTTGTCGTACCAAAAAAACGTTCCATATTCCCTTTGTTCGTAGTAAATACAGGAAAAACTCCTTTCTTCTAAGAGCTTCTAGGTCTTTCAATCAGCTTTGCAAACATCATGATTTCATCGATCTGTTCTGTGACAGCTTTAGTTCTATACGCAAACTAATGAGCCAAGACTTCTCCCACTGTTAATCACTTATGTACCTACTTCTGTCGTTTTTTTTTTTTTAATATATTAGTATTTCTCTTTTGTTCTTCTCGTCCACTGTGTAAGTCTATTCTCCATGTTAAGCAAAATATAATTGTAAGTAAGTAATAATAATAATAAATAATAATAAAAGACGTTTATTCAAAAAGTTTGAACATAGGTACATAATAAAAGTACACGATAATGCTTACAAACTAATTGAAAAGGTAAGTGGCTCAGCTTATGTCTGTGCCAGAAGGCTTCGGGGCACAGCGGCCATAAAGACTTGCAGCAACGGACGCTGTTATTCTGCCACCGCCGTATTTGTATCTAGCTAAGGACAGTAAAAACATTTACACTATTTATAAGTAAGTATTATTTATTAAATTTGTAAGTTCGCACGCTATATACTTTATACAGTTTCTACCTGTGGAAACTTGTAATTGGCTTACTGTTTCTATGTTATTACCTAACTTGTTACTCAAGCTGTAAGTTTTCCTAATAAATAAAATAAAATAAAAATAGATAAACCTACAGAGCAATAGTTACTTTCCACCCGCAGTTACTTTTGTCCCCGCTCTCCCCTACATTTCACTTGAAGAAGCATGCAATTTTTTCTTAGTAGCTAGGTAGTATAACTAAATATATACAAACTGAAGCTAAGCTAAGGTAAGTTATATAATAATAACATCATCGGAATACACATATGATTTTAATGAAATTGTCATTGAATTGATTTGTGCCTTATCGAAAGCCCTATTGATTAGAGTAGTACCTAAATAACGTTTTTCATTTGACGACTTCTGTATTTATTCGGTTTATTTAGTTCGAGTATCTAATGAATTCGATTATTTAGTTAATTTACATTTAAGTACGTCACATGTGACATGAACAGACAAGGAGAACAAGATAAAATATATTGTTTTGTCTTCCTTCTTTCAATGGAACTTTTTTAGAGTTTCTCTTCCTCAAAGGAGGCTAGTGGTTAAGACGAAACTCAAAATACTCTCATTTGCATCTTAAAAAAAACAGGATGGGTCACTGACCTGTCCCGGTAAAGTGAAGTAGTGTGCGTGACGCGTGCTTGTGTGTGAAATGGGGTAATTTGACAGAATCTGAAAATTTTCCCCGGGCATACCTCACCTTAAGATTTTCATACAAAAATAGAAAAAAAACAATATTTTTTAATACAGTTGCTCAAAAAGTGCTACTTTACGTAGCTGTTTAGCGTGCGGAAAGTTGGTTATCTCGAACTAGTGCTTTTTACTTTTCCAATTTTTTTAAATTTATACTTGTTCCAATTCACGACTACTTATTGATGAGTGTTAATATTAGTTTCCTTTAAACGTCGTAATCAGCATAAAAACCTACCGTTAATGTAAGAATACGAAAAATATTACATATTTCATATTTAATTACTTACCTCTTCATCATTATAACACGTTTAATTTTTGATATTCAATATTGAAAATTCCGTTCTTAATAAGTTGACTGAATGGAACGGAATAGCTGTCAAACGCCCATAGATATAATATACTTAAAGACGACGTCTAACCGAGCTGTCACTGTTACCACTTTTGTTTAGTGTACGATTAACAATGTTTTTCTTATTTTTTCGCAACTGTATTAAAAAACGTCGTTCGATACACGTGCGGAAATGTCATTCTTCACTCGTCCCGAGTCTTGCCACTCGCCTGCGGCTCGTGGCAAGATATCTCGGTACTCGTGAAGTAATGACATACCTTCCGCACTAGCATCGAAATGTACTATTTTAGGGTTCCCCATACATAGAACTGAAACTCAAATTTTTTTTTTCATCAAACCCATACGTGTGGGGTATCATAGGTTTCTAATATCATTTTCTTTTAAACTGAATAGTTTGCGCGAAAGACACTTCCAAAGTGGTAAAATGTGTGTCCCCCCCTGTAACTTCTAAATTAAGAGAATGATAAAACTAAAAAAAATATATGATGTACATTACCATGCAAACTTCCACCGAAAATTGGTTTGAACAAGATTTGGTAAGTTGTTTTTTTTTAATACGTCATAAACCGTAAACCGCAATTTTATTATGTTACTTGCTGTTACGGAACCCTTCATGGGCGAGTCCAACTCGCACTTGGCCGCTTTTTTTTCTCTATGGCCCGAGGACCGAGGAGCAACACCAAAAAGCCCGATGTATGATTGTCCCCAGGACTACCCGATGGCGGTGGTGGGCACGGCGGACCGCGGCATCTGCCTGTACACGCTGGAGGGCAAGCCCGCCGAGTTCAAGAGGGTCGAGTCCCCGCTGAAGCACCAGCATCGCTGCATCGCCATCTTCAAGGTAAACACTCATTGTTGGCAGGACTACCCGCTGGCGGTGGCGGGCACGGCGGACCGCGGCATCTGCCTGTACACGCTGGAGGGCAAGCCCGCCGAGTTCAAGAGGGTCGAGTCCCCGCTGAAGCACCAGCATCGCTGCATCGCCATCTTCAAGGTAAACACTCTTTGTTGGCAGGACTACCCGCTGGCGGTGGTGGGCACGGCGGACCGCGGCATCTGCCTGTACACGCTGGAGGGCAAGCCCGCCGAGTTCAAGAGGGTCGAGTCCCCGCTGAAGCACCAGCATCGCTGCATCGCCATCTTCAAGGTAAACACTCATTGTTGGCAGGACTACCCGCTGGCGGTGGCGGGCACGGCGGACCGCGGCATCTGCCTGTACACGCTGGAGGGCAAGCCCGCCGAGTTCAAGAGGGTCGAGTCCCCGTTCAAGCACCAGCATCGCTGCATCGCCATCTTCAAGGTAAACACTCATTGTTGGCAGGACTACCCGCTGGCGGTGGCGGGCACGGCGGACCGCGGCATCTGCCTGTACACGCTGGAGGGCAAGCCCGCCGAGTTCAAGAGGGTCGAGTCCCCGTTCAAGCACCAGCATCGCTGCATCGCCATCTTCAAGGTAAACACTCATTGTTGGCAGGACTACCCGCTGGCGGTGGTGGGCACGGCGGACCGCGGCATCTGCCTGTACACGCTGGAGGGCAAGCCCGCCGAGTTCAAGAGGGTCGAGTCCCCGTTGAAGCACTAGCATCGCTGCATCGCCATCTTCAAGGTAAACACTCATTGTTGGCAGGACTACCCGCTGGCGGTGGCGGGCACGGCGGACCGCGGCATCTGCCTGTACACGCTGGAGGGCAAGCCCGCCGAGTTCAAGAGGGTCGAGTCCCCGTTGAAGCACCAGCATCGCTGCATCGCCATCTTCAAGGTTAATCCATAGGATAGTTTTTAAGGAGGGTGAAAAAGGGAGGTGGAAAAATGGAAAAAGTTAATTGGTGTAAACAATGAAGCATATTATGCTCGAATTGGTATTAGATTTTATCCAGGCGCTGTACATACTCTAGCTGCTGGCAGGCGTGGCTCACTCCGCGATTTCGTCGCTTTGCTACAGGTAGCTAAAAGTACATCCATTCCACACCAATTTTGGTGGCTAGCCATAAGCCGCGCGTGACGCTGTCGCCACCTAGCGGCCATGTCTGTCCTGATCGTAACAGACGCGTTTTGTTAGAGAGTGAGTCTTCTGTACTATTATTTAGTCTGTGGTTCCGTACCCAAAGGGTCAAAACGGGACCCTATTACTAAGACTCCACTGTCCGTCTGTACGTCTGTCTGTCTGTCATCAGGCTGTATCTCATGAACCGTGATAGTAACAGATGATGTAAATGAAAACAACAAAAATACTACAAATAAAAACCAAAGACAAATTAAACATTAGATTTGGGCGACGACATAACAGCATGGCTCCGTTGCGTCGTCTTACTTGGTAATGTACTCTTCTTCTTTTTCTCAGCATATTTGCGTCCACTGCTGAACATATACCTCTTTCATGGATTTCCATGTTGTGGTAATGTACTGTTTACTATATGTACTAAACTTAATTTAGCAAGCTGAAGTGGCAATGGGCAGGCCACATTGCGCGCAGAGAAGATGGCCGATGGGGTCGGAAAGTGCTCGAGTGGAGACCACGGACTAGCAAGCGCAGCGAGGACGTCCACCCACAAGATGGACGGACGACCTTGTTAAGGCCGCCGGAAGACGCTGGATGCGGGTCGCTTCCAACCGGTACGAATGGAGGTCCAAGGGGGAGGCCTGTGTTCAGCAGTGGACGTCTTATTGCTAAGATGATGATGGTGAAACTTAATTTATTTACTTTCGTTTAGGACAAGAAGACCAAGCAACCGGCTGGGTTCGCACTGGGTTCGGTAGAGGGCAGGGTGGCCATACAGTATGTCAACCCGACCAACCCGAAGGATAACTTCACGTTCAAGTGTCACCGGTCGGCGGGGACCACTGGTGGATATCAGGTATTTATTTAATGAAATTAATAGTACATTATTGCAGAGGCCGGGAAAGGGCAATTCGTGGATGAGTTTCGATTTTGTCGGACGACGCGAAGCGGAGTCCGACAAAGAAGACGAATCCACGAATTGCTATTCCTGCCGAGGCATATATAGTGCTTTTCTCCAAACATGCGAGGAAATAAGCTAAAATAATTATTATTTAAGTATCAAGCATCACTCAAATCAAACCTTCACATCCAAAATGTCAAAAACAATTTCCCTCTTTAATTAATTTTTAAAAGTTAAAGGCACAAACTTATTCTGCCATTCAGTACCATTCAATATTCGTTCATTCAATATAATTGCGCAATATAGTTTGTCAAACCAACTTTTCAGTCAGTAAGAACCAGGAAAACTACACCCATCCTTTTCTTTTGGGTGCTAGTACTAGTGTAAGACAAAGATAGTATGATTCTCTTTGTCTATGTTTGAACTGAGAAAGTCCTTTGACAAACTATGTAAGCTTTATGAACACGGATGAGATTAAAAAAAAATATAAAGATTATTATCTTTGATTTTATTAAGCAGTATTCGCACGATCATACACGTGAAATGATAGCTGATCGGGTCGTGTAGAAGCGGCTCGCGGCAATAATAATTGGCTGTTTGCGTTTTTTATTATTAAAAAGTAAAAAACACTACAGTAATAAGTTATTACTGTAGTGTTTTTTTACTTCCCGTCCGCTAGAACAGGACAGCGATAGTTTGATGTTTTTTAGTTAGAGTTTGACATTAACGAAGAACTTCCCGTACTATTTTTGCTACAGTAAGGTGAACATTTCCGAGCATATTGGAGAAAATAAATATTATTTATTCATAAAAACAGAAATAAATAAACAAACATAATAAAACTTACAAAACTATAGATAAAAAATTTGCTGCCGATCGCCGTCAACGGGCAAGGTGCCCAGAAGGCTGGCCGTATTTCCCCGCTGTATAGCGATGCTAATACGCTGGGCGAAATAGTGGCCACCCCTCTCGTCACCAGAAGCCTCTATTAAGCGCGCCGACAAGTCTTTGTACAGTCGACGCGCAATTAAATTAAATAATCATTTAATTCAGGCATGACCCATGTAACTGTTAGTAGTAAAGCTTTAAAACTAATCACTGATTTAAACTTTCACAATTTTTACACATTATTCAATTGTACAACGGGACTTAATCGCGAATTTAAGTTTTAAGATTTACCTCCGACGCGTCGAGGTCTGCGTTGTCGGTAACGTCGGAGGTAAATCTTAAAACTTAAATACGCGATTAAGTCCCGTTGTACAACTTAAATACTAATGTTATAGAGTACAATGCCAGTCAATAAAGTTGGTATGACAGTCAAATTTTGTAACTAGTACTGTAATGAGTAGGTACATTATGTCTCGGGCCCTATTTCTCGTGTCGGTACCCTTTCCCTAAACGTCCTAACTTTCTTCTACCATCCTATCCAAGAAATCAGGCCCGAAAAATAATGTAGCGTAATAATCTAACGTATTTAAATTGTGTCAATGATAAATAGTAAAAGAAATTAATATACATATATGAACCATGTCCCCAGGACATCTACGCAGTGAACGACATCGCCTTCCACCCCGTGCACGGCACCCTGGCGACCGTGGGCTCCGATGGATCCTTCTCCTTCTGGGACAAGGTATTAACTCGGGTGAAAGGCATCATTTCAGCCTCGGACTATTGGCGCTCTCACTGCGTCCGAGCGCCAAACTACTTCGGCAGAAATGAGTGCCTTTCATCTCTTGGTTAACAATCTACTATTTATATAGGTATATGCGTGGTACGTCACGCGCTTGACTGTATTTCTTTTCATGTTTAACTTGGACTCCAAATGGTTTGCTCAAAGCTCTCCTAAATCAGTGATATTCTAATAGGAGTTACCTGACTGGGCACATAATTGTGGCTTTCCATCAGAGAAGGGTCCTTATGCTTCATGTGCAATGAGGACCTTTCTATCAAAATTTATGTAGCGATTTCAGATAAAAAGGACCTTCTCGCACTTGATGCATAAGGACCCTTCTGTGATAGAAAGCCACAATGAATATGAATATATGTTGTAGGACGCCCGCACGAAGCTAAAGTCGTCAGAGCTGCTTGAGCAGCCGCTAACGCGCGCCGCCTTCAACCACAACGGACAGATATTCGCGTACGCCGTCGGCTACGACTGGTCCAAGGTATGTACATACTTCAAATAGTAACGCTTAGGCCCGCTTGCACCATTCCACTAACCCGGGGTTAACCGGTTAAACCTGGAGCTACTATGGTTACCAGTACAATTTGACACTGGGTCACAGAATAAATAATAGTACTAAGTACAGAAGACTCACTCTCTAACAAAACGCGTCTGTTACGACCAGCACAGATATGGCCGCTAGGTGGCGACAGCGCCACGCGCGGCTTATGGCTAGCCACCAAAATTAGTGTGGAACGGATGTACTTTTAGCTACCTGTAGCAAAGCGACGAAATCGCGGAGTGAGCCACGCCTGCTATTAGATTGATTTACGCCTCGCGCCAAAAATTTGCCGGCTCCTGTGCTGCCCCCTATAGCTATATCCTTGACCGTTCTCGTGTTGCAGGGCCACGAGCATTTCAACCCAGCTAAGAAGAACTTCATATACCTCCGAGCGTGCTATGAGGAGCTAAAACCTAGGACCAATTGATTGCCGCTGCCATCTTTCAACGCGTGAGCGACGTCGTGTGACGTCAGTGACGTCATTGACGTTATGTGACGTTGGCGTCATAAATGACGTTTAGCCTCCTATTGATTCGCTACTATCTTTCAACGCGTAAGTCGCGTCATAGGACGTCAGTGACGTCATATGACGTTCGCGTGGAACATTGAAAATCGAAGTTCGAGTGAAAGAAGGGAATCTGTATCTTTAGGTATTTAAATAAAAGTAAACAAACAATTGGTACATTTTCGGGTAGTTATAAAATTTATTTTTTAACCGACCAATTACAAAACCGCCTGGATCTGTATCTGAACGACCTGACTTTAACCTACATTATTTGATCGTGTAATGTTTTCATCTACCCTCAACTGGCTTAAGGAGCCATTTGAGGGTAGATTTTGTTTACTTTTATTTAAATACCTAAAGATACAGAGTTATAGAAGACGAATCTTCGATTTTCGAGAGACGTGCTATTCGCATGTAGGACAATTTTGGTTGATATGTGTGCTTTTTCAAATTTGGGCGCTTAATTTAATGGAATGCCTGATAATTTTCATTATGAGGAACAATCAAAATTTTGTGTGCAAACTATATTTCGTCACTGTCATAAACGTGTGTGTAAACTAGAGATGCACCGGTCATTCGGTTACTATCCGGTATCCGGCCGAATTCCGGATAGTAATTTTGCTTCTTTCGGAGTCAACAAATTGGATTTAAGAAACCGTCACGGTCGTAATCGTAATTACTCACCTAAACATTCCACTATCGCACGCGCACTCATTTCGAACCTTCGCTTTCATAAGTAATAATTTCTGATTTTTAAAAAGAGTTTTTAATTTAAAAGATACGTCGCGTAGTCTTTTACTAGTGCTAAAAAAACGAATTATATTACTATGGATGTTTTTAAATTGTCTAAGCGCCACTTGCACTATCCGTCTAACCCGGGGTTAACCGGTTAAACCTGGAGTTACCATGGTTACCAGTACAATTTGGCACTGGGTAAATGGTTTAACCGGTTAACCCCGGGTTAGTGAGATGGTGCAACTGGCGCTTAAACTTTTAAAATACGTGTATCCATATGAAACGTACAGTCAACAACAGAGCTATGAATACAGGCAAAGTGTCAAAAGTATGTATACAGTACTTTATTGCCTGTACATTAAGGTCGTGTATACATATTTTTGGCACTTTGCCTGTATTCATAGCTCTGTTGTTGACTGTACCTTATGCAGTTTTCATATGGTATATTTTGATACGGAAAGCCACAATTATACATAGATACTTATAATGTGAGGTTAAATGTGAAGAGTGAATAGAGTTGTCTAATTTTCAAGTTACATTAAAACTGTATTGAAATAAAAATTAATACAACTAATAGTTTTAAGTTGAAGCAATTGAACAGATGTATGTAAGATGTAATTGTATTTTGTAATTTAAATTGTTCCAGAATGTTAATAAACGAGTTAATAAGGATATTTTTTTTTATTTCCGGATTATCCCACAACCGGGTCAGCTAGATAAAGTCTCCACTCCTAAAGTCATGTGGGAACATAAATTTTCTACAAAACATTAAGTTCTGGTAACAAGGTGGCTCAGAAATGAAAATGCCGGGCACACATGTACACTTTTGATTTTATTGTTTGATTTGTCACTGTGACAAATATTAACTTATTGACTGTACTGGAGTCTAAATAAAGCAAGCAAACATGAAACTATCAATAATTTTATTTAGTAACACTGCATTCAATAATTTAATGATGTCCGCCCTCTCCCTCATGGCCGTGGTCTCCGTGACCTTCCCCGAGCATCTTCTCCGCCCCGGCGGTGATCAGCGCCAGGCCCAGGCCGATGGGGAAGCCTCGGAAGAACACTTTCCTCGCGCGACCCCATTTCGTGCCAAAACCGGGGTTGTATCGCCACGCCTCGTTTCTGGAAAATTAGATAATTTTCATTAAGTTGAATTGCACTTTGTACATATTTTAGTTTTGTTCTATTTGCAATTTACGTCCTACTAGTACCTACGTCCGTGGTAGTTTTAAAGTCAGACCTTTGCCCGAAAAATTAACCGAAGGGTGACTCCGATGGTTTGGACATGTCATGCGCCGAGAATCCGAACACATGACACGTAAGGTGCTAGATATGTTCCCCACGCAATCACGACGAGGAAGACCCCGACTGACATGGCTGGCAACAGTGAAGAGGGATATGGAAGAAGCCCAAATCACACCTGAGACGACCCAGGACCGTGAAGCCTGGCGAAATATAAGTAGGAGAGCCGACCCCAAATAATGGAAAAAGGACAAGGAGAAGAAGAAGTTCTATTTGTAATGTACCTATTTGTAAATAGTGTGTTTTTGCAGCATCCAAATAAATGTTTTATCTATCTATCTATCAGGGAAAAGTATGGAGATAAAAGTCGAAAATTCAAACTATACTGCAAAACTTAATTCAAGACCAAAAAAAGTGAGACAATGTTGCCATTGCAATAATTTGTTTGTAAAATTGTAAATTCCTTTTGATAAATAATCACGCTAAGATAATTTATTCATTAGTAATTTTACTCCTACTATTTAAAAAAGTACTTTTATTTATTTTTATTTTTTTATTTTTTTTAAATCCTTTATTTATTTAGGGACTTTTAATCTTAAGATTACGCCAGTCCCATCGTACCTTAAACTAAATTACAATCATCTACGGCCTGACAGTATACTGACTAATATAATTATACACAAATAAATATATCTCCTTTGCCTCTTCAGAGATTGGTGCAGCCAAAATGCTTTGAAATACGCCTACATCTAACCTATTAAGATTTAGTGACTTCATTAACAATTGTCTATTACCTTCGTTCCGCACACATTCCACCAATACATGTTGGACATCCTCTACAACATTGCAAGCTTCGCAGTTTGGGGATGGCACTTTCTTCATCATAAAAGCGAACTTTTCCAGAGGAATGTGTCCTGAACGAAGTCTTAATCCTATCTTAATTAATTTCCTACTTAACCTAGCATTCATAAACCAAGGAATATGAGGAGGTTCACACTGCATAGTCCTGTACCATATACCTTTTTCTTTACAACGCTCATCAAAGTGTACTTTCCATATCCCACGTATTTTCTTATTGTATTTATATTTATTTATTTGTACATAAATACAAGACGCGCTAGTAAAAAAGTGGCAACATTTCTTACTTTTTTTGGTCTTGAATTACGTTTTGCAGTATAGTGCTGGCAGTTTCACATCTATTTACACTGTAACTGTTCTGTCTGTATATACACTGTAACTGTGCAGTCTCTTGTCTTGATTCAATACTAGTACATGTACAAGTTATCATATACTGTATTTGAACATCAAATTGATGTGGGCAATGTTGGCACAAACCCCGGATATCATTGCCCGCGTTCTAAAACGCCATAAAAGTGGGTAACGACATAATTCAAACATTTTTTCTTCAATTAAACTGATGCTCACTACGGAAGTGCTGAACAAAAAAAGGTCATAATATAATGCTATATATTTTTATAAAGAAATTCCTTTTTTTTTTAAATGCGGGCAAAGTTGGTTATAATGACGTAAACTAATGAAGAATTAGGCATAGATGTTCAACACTAATTCTAAAGAAAATCAGTAGTAAAATGTGTAACATTTTCTGATAATAGAATAAATACAAAGAAAATGACACATGCCTTCTCCTGTATAGGAGGATATTACATTTTAAGACCTATTATTATCTCTATCAAGTTAAAAAAAACACGGGATTTTAAATGCAACAAGATTCAGACCTGATCCAGGGGTCCTTTAATCCCTTCTGAGCCAAAGCCTTCTCCAGTTCCTCCAGCTGCGGGATCCCCTTCACCTGGAACTGCTTGTGGTCAGGGACCACGTAAGGTGCGTGACCATGTCCGCCCATCCTTCCTGAAAATTCGACCAAGAAGAATACAGAACTAACCTCTATTGATTATATAATTTTGTATTCTAAATTATTATGAATGAAGTAATATTTCATGAACGGCCTAATATTTTAAAATAAAGACAAACGAAACCTACTTTTAATTAAATAATTATATGGCAAAAAATGGTCGTAATCGCAGTCTAAAATTAGAAAAAATTACAATTGTTTTGACAGCTGTGACAGTGACACAGTGACAGTTGTTTAAGGCTAAACTATTTGAGACACAAATATACACGCCTCATTTCATCACTGCAAAAGCTGCTATTTGTATACAAGGTCCTTAAATTATTTCCAGTATGTTGGCTAATTTGCTACTTCCGTGTTTGTGTTTTTATCTGCAGCTGCACTTGCACCTATATTCAGTCGCATCGTCGGTTCACGGCCGGTTGTTGTTGCGCGCTGAACGCTGCGGCCCGAGCTTTTCGACTGAAAGCATTTATTCCTAATTCATGAAGTGCGATAAAATTATAAATTAAAACAGTGTCTAAACTTAACATACACTCTATCTGTTTACATTAGTGCGCGGTCGCTTTCGACTCTTCATAGGGATCAATGAAGTGTACTCCCGTGTGTGTAAACAAGAATAAGAGTGGATATTTATAGAGTGCTTGAGAAGCTGGAGTTTGTAACGTTTCTAGATATGTGTAGTAATTAGTGCAATGAAGTACATCGTAGCGGTCCTGGCGGTGGCGGCGGGGGTTGCCGCGGTCCAGCCGGACAAACCGCGCCCGGGTGAGATATATTTTTTTATTCTCACGACCCTCGAAAAGGTCTATTTTACCTGTGTTTTACCGAATTTGTTTGAAATAAAATCAGAAACATTTTATAACTTAACTAGGTACTTGAATGCGTGGAAGACTTCCTTTTAATAAATAAAATAATGTCAAGATGTTGCGGATGCGGACTGCACCACGGGAAATTAAATACCGGTGTGCAGCGAAATGCTATACATGGAAGTATTCTGTCCGCTCAATTATGACCCAACGCAAACTACCCCGCGATAGGCGGTACTTACAAACTGCTCGATTGGCAATCTCAGTACGACCGAGATGACAGTCAGTGACAAATGGCTAAATTGATTTATAAAAACAACGTTATTTTGTAATTAAAAATATATTCATGTGTCGTGAAGTGGTGCTGAAGTTATTTTAGTTCATACCAAGGACAGTGGAACCACTTTTCACTTGTAGTAAACAGATTACTTCAGTAGAATTTGGAAAAAACATGACGATTTGTTTTCAATACTACCGTGCTAAGCTAAAACGTAACAACTGCATACGACTTTCATAACAACATACGACTTTTTAAATTGCGAGGATAATAGGGATGGTGTTATGCTAAATGAAGTAGACTATTTTATTAACTTGTGTTTGGTATTTTCTATATAATTATAAATGTCGTAATAAATTCCTTCTTACAGATTTGTATTTTCCTTTTTTATTTCATGAGATGAGGCTATAAAAAACTACCTAGTTATTTCAAATTAATAATCAAATTTGGTATTGTCATTTTACATTACTTTCCATTCAGATTCCCACAAGATGCTATTCGCAGAGAACTATGGAAAAAAGCTGTCCAATTAGAGAGACATAAAATTGAGTGGATGCCTGGCAAGATATCTAGAATATGTTCTATTCATGAGATATTACCCGTGAGATAATCATACCCGGTCTCCTATATGTAGATACATTTTTCCTATCATGCTTTCACTGAATTAATTTAACAAATACACACATTATCTGAAAATGTTTCATCTGAATCCACCCTCTACTGTCACATATATGTAGGTTCTCTCTCAAGCCATTTCCGTCAGTAGAAAAGAGCGGCAAACATATTAACTCACATTATAGACGGGCCTAACGCGAATTATATTTAATTACCTTGATTAACCGACGTAAATCAGTTTCGTTTCGTATAATGTGAGTTAATATGTGTTCAAAACGCGAAAGTTTAAAATATTATAAGAGCGGCAAATTTAAAAAATGTAAGCGCGCGAACGGCTGTGGTCCTATATAAAATTTTAATTTTGCACATTTTTCTACTGACAAACTTGCTTGACCGGCTATATACATATAAAATATTCTGAACTAAAAGTGGGGATTTATTGTGACTCCGCCTGTTCAAATATTTTTGACCCGATTCGTGTACCCGTGTAAATTTTGCAGACTGTATAGCCAGTCCGATTTCTAAGATCAAGTTCGCCATACATTTACTATGGCGTACTTGATCTTAGAAAAACTGACAGACTATACCTGAACGTGAATTCGCACTGCCATACAGATTGATAATAAAATATATAAAATACTTATTATAGCGGAATACATTTATACAACAATGATATATTTACTTATGTTGAGTTAGTCTGTCATTTCATAACATTTTAACTAGTTATCTTTTAATCTGCATTAAATTATTATACGTGAATTATTTGACTGGTTCTTCAATGTATGGCATAAACCTGTCCCTGTCCAAGTCATATTCTAATCAAATATGGACCGCGAACTCTCAGCGGCCAGTACGTACAGCAAGAAGGTTATTAGCGGATTAATGTCGCTGATTGGTAGTTATTGACATTATATGCATTTCATCTACACGTAGCTATGTACCATTAGTGTAATAAAGATGACTATTATTTCGTTTACCAGCTTTGATTACAGGCTCTGTAAACGCGTCGTCTTATTTGAATGTAGGCGTAATTGTGTATGTGTGCTAATTTGGCCCGAGAATTTGAACGGTAATGTTCCTAAAGGCGGTATCCTGGTTATATATGATCGCAGCCGGTGTGTATCCCGGAACTTGGATGTACCCTTTTCAATTTCATACGGGATAAACCTACATCTTTATTGGGATTGCTCAATCTGACCTATGATTTGCATATAACTACATTTTGAGTTGAATACTTTTAAGTTGTATAATATAATTGTTTGTTTTGTTTTTCTTTGTTGTACCTAATTAATAATTAATAATACACATATAGGTAGCTATTAGGTATCAAAAGAAATACAATCATTTAGCACTAATAATGAATTCGTGGTACCTTACCTACATTGGAACAAAATAATAACAAATATATTTAACTTCTTTGCATCTAAAAATAATTAATTAATTATGCAGTCACTGCCTAGACTACAGTTAGAAATACAAAAAATTAAAAATATATATTTGGTAAGTATAAAAAATAATGCAAACAAACAAAACTATGATTTTCATTTGGCTAATGATATAATACTATACATACAAATAGTTACTAAGATGGGCTGAAGCTATGGTGTCTGTATATGTTGCATGATTTTATTTATTTCTCTTCTTCGTCGAAACCTCATGACTGAGGGTCTTGACCGCCATAAATCATTTTAACTTGGATTGCTCTCCAACCTGCCTTCCGCATAGATAGAGATTCTTTAATGACTTTTCATAAGTTGAATGATAGATTTCTTTACCAGATAGTCAGCTAAATATACATGTTGATATGAAAACACTTCAATTTATTTTATTTGTATTTAAGCCTTTATTTTTCCGTAAATAGTGTTTCATTAAGAAGACACTTCAATTACCATAATAATAAATTTAACACTACAACTTTCCATCCCCGGTAAAAGAGACAGAGATAAACAGAAAAGATGAAAGGATGTAGTGCTAAAAGATACAATTGAGTGCCAAGTAAGATGACCATGATTTGGGTCGCAGGCCTGTGATTTTCAACCTGTAGAATGCACCCTGGGAGGTAGTGATGTCTCTAGCACCAAACTAAACTCAAGTCCTAGTAAAATAGGTCGAAATATAGACAAATAGCAGAAGATAGAGAGTTGCAGAAATTATTAAGAAAGCAAACAAACCATATAAATCCACTAAAGTGTTTAAAAATATCTTATTCATTCATCAAGGCTGTTAGAAGACAACAAATTAAAAAAAATATATACAAGCGTTTTTTAACTAGTTTATAGGGAGTGTCCCACTGCTAGGCAAAGGCCTCCCCTCTTTCCCACCATTTGGTCCTATCCGATGCACACTCCCGCCACTCTTTACACAATTTGTCAAGGTCGTCCTGCCATCTCCGTTTTGGTCTTTTTCTGCCCCGAGATCCGTCCTGTGGGGCCCAGCCTGTAGCTAGTTTGGTCCAGCACTGTAGGTGCATTCGGCAAGTATTATATACTTTTACTTCGTATAATTACATACTACAGTATAAATGCTATTTTTAACCAGTTTAACTTCTCAATTATCTTCCATCAAATGTTGAGCAACACATATTCCTTTTATTGTCAACTGATTCAACATTAACACAAATGTATATGCCCTCCAGTCTCAATAGAAAGGTTAATAAATATAAATGCTGGAGTCAGCTCCATCTTAGCATATTGCATTGTCATCGGAAATATGGAAGTATGCGAAATTTCCGCTCAATCAGACACCCGGAAGTGGTTCAAATTTAAGTTACAAGATTTGAAGCACCATATATGTACAACAAAGAGATATAGGTATACCTATATACGCAGTGAAACTAAATAATAATGTGTAATAAATAAAACTAAAATGGTCGCCAGTCTCCAGAGATAAAACAGCTGTCGGTCGTTATCTTAACTAGGCCCATTAAAGTGTTTGCGGCAGATCCATTAACTATGCCTACTGTACGGTAAATAACGGCCTCTATGTGGCGATGTGGAGATTAGCGGCTATTGCGACAATTTCGGGAATCTCGGAAACGGCTCCAACGATTTCGATGAAATTTGCTATATGGGAGTTTTCTAGCTGTCTTACCTCTGGGAAAACGCGCCGCTTTGAGTTTTTATATGTTTTCCGAGCAAAGCTCGCTCTCCCAGATAAACATTTTAAATACGCCTACGTATATTATTACACTATTTACACTGTAAATCTGTCATTGTATTTTTCTTTGTGGTGCAATAAAGTGTACCGTAAAATGGGGTGAGTTGGGTGAAATTTGACTTTCAAACCTAGATAAAATTTTATTTTTACATGTGAAAACTGAATAGTGTATATAATAAGTGGTTCGGACGTTTGTATTTTATTTTGGGTAGTTCCATTTCATAACTTTGACGATAAAGAGGCAAACCCACCTCACCCCGTAGTGCCTCGTATTTGGAGTGAGAGGGTTTTTCATACAAAGGTGATTTTGGAAGATTGTTGGATCGATTTTTTTTTATTATGCGTATTACTATAGCCCCATAAATCCCTTCTCACCACCTTCTCAAACCTTCTCTCCCCATTCATAACCCAACTCTCCCCGCGAAACCTACTCACCCCGTTTTACGGTATTTACTTTACTTTAATTATATTTATCCATCATTAGATGGTCCGTGTGCTCGTTTGCTACCTCATTCTGTAAAAATGGCGGTGACGTATTTGGCGCCAGCATGCCTCTAGCTTTGAATTAGTAAAGAGTAAACAGCTTGGATATTTTATAGGACTTTGTCGCGGTAACGTACCAATTCTGCGGTAGGTAGAATTGGTCAGTGTTAAAAGCGACAAGGTAATAACTGGTCAGTTAAATATTTATAAGGGCTCGTTCACATTGTAAGTGCATGGAAGCACGCTCTAGATAAGGGCCTACCATCGTCCACAATGTTATGGCTCCTTTACACGATGGGCCAACGCCGGCCACTCCAAGGGACGCATTTATGCGTTAGATGGAGCAAGTGATATTGCTATCTCATTCTACCGCATGGCTGCGTCCCTTGGAGTGGCCGGCGCTGGTCCATCGTGTAGAGGAGCCATTAAGGAGATCCCATGCCCCAATGACCTTCGATCTGAATCCCTTAGTTTTCTAATGTTTTTGTAGCTTATCATGTAAGCTTGTTGGTTAGTTAGTGTGCGCAGGCGTGGCTCACTCCGCTATTTCGTCGATTTGCAACAGGTAGCTAAAAGTACATCCGTTCCACACCAATTTTGGTAGTTAGCCATAAGCCGCGCGTGGCGCTGTCGCCACCTAGCGGCCATATCTGTCCTGATCGTAACAGACGCGTTTTATTAGAGAGTGAGTCTTCTGTAGGTACCTAGTACTATTATTTATTCTGTGGTGTGGGTCAAATCTTGAAGCTAAATTTAAGCCACTTCCCGATTTCCGATTGAGCTGAAAATTTGCATACATAAATGTAAGTTGGGTGACAATGCAATATTATGGTACCATATCGGATACCATACGAGCTGTTGTCATGATGGATTCAGGAGTTGGCCATAGAAACTCTGTGATAAAACAACGCAAGCTAATCGTTTTTAGGTTTGTTCGAATTGTCTCGACTTTAAAAGCGGCCAAGTGCGAGTCGGACTCGCCCATGAAGGGTTCCGTAACAGCAAGTAACATAATAAAATTGCGGTTTACGGTTTATGACGTATAAAAAACCGGGCAAGTGCGAGTCGGACTCGCGCACGAAGGGTTCCGTGCCATAATGCAAAAAAAAAAACAAAAAAAAGCAAAAAAAAACGGTCACCCATCCAAGTACTGACCACTCCCGACGTTGCTTAACTTTGGTCAAAAATCACGTTTGTTGTATGGGAGCCCCATTCAAATCTTTATTTTATTCTGTTTTTAGTATTTGTTGTTATAGCGGCAACAGAAATACATCATCTGTGAAAATTTCAACTGTCTAGCTATTACGGTTCGTGAGATAGAGCCTGGTGACAGACGGACGGACGGACGGACGGACGGACGGACAGCGAAGTCTTAGTAATAGGGTCCCGTTTTACCCTTTGGGTACGGAACCCTAAAAAAAACTACTTACCAAATCTTGTTCAAACCAATTTTCGGTGGAAGTTTGCATGGTAATGTACATCATATATTTTTTTTACTTTTATCATACTCTTATTTTAGAAGTTACGGGGGGGGGGGGGGGGACACACATTTTACCACTTTGGAAGTGTCTCTCGCGCAAACTATTCAGTTTAGAAGAAAATGATATCAGAAACCTCAATATCATTTTTGAAGACCTATCCATAGATAGATACCCCACACGTATTGTATCTATGGATACGTCTCCACGGGTTTGATGAAAAAAAAATTTTTGAGTTTCAGTTCTATGTATGGGGAACCCTAAAAATTTTTGTTTTTTTTCTATTTTTGTATGAAAATCTTAATGCGGTTCACAGAATACATCTACTTACCAAGTTTCAACAATATAGTGCTTATAGTTTCGGAACAAAGTGGCTGTTACATACGGACGGACGGACAGACAGACAGACAGACATGACGAATCTATAAGGGTTCCGTTTTTTGCCATTTGGCTACGGAACCCTAATTATCGGCTATTGGTAGATCTAACTAAAGGGCACCTGATCGAATTACGTCCATTTCCAGCGCCGGGACGAGTAACGCTATTATACAACCTTTCAGACGCAAAGTGTCCGGGAATTGAGTTAGGCTGCTAGGTACCGGTAAAAAATAAAACGGGACCCTATTACTAAGACTCCACTGTCCGTCTGCGCATCTGTCTGTCACCAGGCTGTATCTCATGAACCGTGATAACTAGACAGCTGAAATTTTCACAGATGATGTATTTCTGGTGCCGCTATCACAACAAATACTAAAAAGTACGGAACCCTCGGTGAGCGAGTCCGACTTTAGTGAAGGCAACTGCAGATTAAACCATAAAATTAAATGATAACAATTTAAACTTTATTTATTGTGAAGTCGGTATATTTTTACAACGCCATATCTCTGTGCACCGCGGGAATACCTAGAGTTAGGTCTTATGCCGCTATAGGCACCGTTCTTTGACTAACTGTTCTAGCACACTACACTACCCATTTAACACTTTCTAGATCTTAAACAGTTACAGTTACCTACACGAGCTACACGACCGCAGTCGAGCGGTTATAGGTTGTGACTTTCAAAACAGACGTAACAGAGGGCCTACCGCGAATCACGTTCGACGTGTTGCCTCTCTGTCGCAGTTGTAAATTCGTACGTAAGTGTGACAGGGAGGCCCTCTGATTCGTAACTTCAAAATTCCAACCTCTTTCGAACTTAGGAGTCGTCTTTCTACAGACGCCATCAGATTAATCTGAGCGTCCAAGGTGTTCACAATATCTGAGCACGCACTCTAACGCTCTGACAATAGGGGCGTGTTCAGATATTTGCGAGCGCTTTAGCCGCTCCGATATATCTGATGGCACTGTACAAAGCGCCTACGCGATTATGCCAGGTTCGAGCGAATTTTTCTCGTGCGAATGCCCGATCAAACATATCGAACTTGCGAGAATGTCAATTAGGACACCTATTCGAGTTCAATGTTTGATCGCGCGTTCTCAGGTCCTGGCCCTAGCTAAAATACACCAATTTATTCCGGTGAAGGAATTGAAATCATTTTCAATAGCGTTGGCAACTGTTAAAGGTTTACATAGATGGCGCCATCATAGCTATGACCCCTTTTCTATGAGATTTGGCTTAAAGGGCTGGCATCCAGGGCATTTACAGTAGCGGCACTGATAATTCCGCTACTCGATGCTAATAGACGTCTTCTTCCTCGCGTTTTCCCGGCATTTCGCCACAGCTCATGAGAGCCTGGGGTCCGCTTGACAACTAATCCCACGATTTACGAAAGAGACTGCCATCTGACCTTCCAACCCAGAGGGTAAACTAGGCCTTATTGGGATCAGTCCGGTTTCCTCACGATGTTTTCCTTCACCGAAAAGCGACCGGTAAATATCAAATGATATTTCGTACATAAGTTCCGAAAAACTCATTGGTATACGAGCCGGGGTTTGAACCCGCGACCTCCAGATTGCAAGATTTGCAAGTCGCACGCTCTCACCGCTAGGCCACCAGCGCTTCCTTCCTCGATGCTAATAGATGTCGACTGCGAAAATAATAGTCGTTTTGTTACCAACACTGATGTATGGAGTGAGCACTTTATTCTAGCTATATTTCTCTATGCTCAAGCCTTATATACAAAAGCCGATAATGCTGTCATAATATAAGGTGATGTATTAATATTAACACCTAGACCTTAGCTGCATAATGAAATCTAACGACATGCTTTGCATCCACAATCACAAACCACAAACACAGCCAATTTTAGACCTTATAGCGTAAACAATAAGGTAGATTTCGCATGACAAAGGTTTTCATGGTTATATACAATAGATATGAGATATAAATTAATTCACTGAGGATGTAATTAAGGCTTACAATAAGCCCAAGGGCTATAGGTTGTATACCTATGTTAATCTATTCCAAGGACACAGGTAACCCTATGGTGACTCTTTAAATTTTCGTCAAAGGACGTACGTACGTACGTATTGTGCTAATTACCGCTCTAGAGCGGTAAAACAGCACCATAATGTGAAATCATTTTGCCTTCAGATTCTTACGTAATAAATACTGAACAGGGGGCTGGCGGTCGGCCTATTCTTATTTTTTCTTACATAGGGGAGGGAGGGGGTCAAATTCTGGCAAAAATCGTCTGACGTAATATATGAATGACGCCTTGTGTAAGGGCTTCGCTTCGTAACTCGAGAAGAACGCAGCGGACCGTGCGCCGGCGCCGCGGTTACATGAAATGTGTAACTAATACTTAATCTAACCACTCAAGCTAGTATGGTAGGTTTATGTATATTTTTGTATATCTGTCTTTAATTGCGAATTTGTATCATCGTCCGCATTGTTTTTGGTAGGTGCCTAGGTAAAATAATTTTTAAGAAAAAAAAACCGACTTCTATGGGCCCGGTGAAAGATTATGGTAGATGGTGCACTATGTAGAAAAGGAGGTAAAACCAGTACTTTCTAGTAGCATTTCGTTTCCGTAAGGGTCGTAGTTCTAGCCTAACCTAACCCACACTTCTCTGATAGCAGTCCGGTTCTGTGAGGATCGCAGTTCGAACCTAATCAAACCCACTTTTCTAGTAGCATTTCGTTTCTGTAAGACTCGCAGTTCTAACCAAACCTAACCCACTTTTGTTCGGTTCTGTGAGGATCGCAGTTCAAACCTAACCTAACCCACTTAACGGCGCATGCGGTGCGGTGTACGGGAGTTTGAGCGGGAGGGGTTTGGCATCATCATACCCACATTTTATGGTAGGTAATCATAGTGGTTTATTTAGTTCAGGTATTATAGTGGTTTTCCGGGTCAAGGTCCGGGTCTCTGAGTGAGAGTCCGGGTCCGAGTCCCGGTCCGAGTCCGGGTCCGGGTCCGAGTCCGGGTCCGAGTCCGGGTCCGAGTCCGGGTCCGAATCCGAGTCCGAGTCCGGGTCCGAGTCCGGGTCCGAATCCGAGTCCGAGTCCGGGTCCGAACCGGATCCGGGTATGAGTCCGGGTCCCAGTCCAAGTCCAAATCGAAATTCGAAATCACCAAACATGTACTATGCGTCGTTGAAGAGTTCTGTTCTGATCATCATCAGCAGTTCCACTTCATCAAATGCGACAGTTTTTAATGTAAATACTTGATTTTATGATGAAAACACAAAAAATTCTATACGTATGCCTTTAAGATTTGAGGAGTTCCCTCGATTCCTTATGGATCCCATCATCAGAACTCGAGCTTGACAGAAATGTGGCTTAAAAACTAAACTTGCTTAACAAACATAACGAAGAGGACAAATCGCCAAACGTGAACTATGCGTCGTTGAAGAGTTCCGTTCTGATCATCATCAGCAGTTCCACTTCATCAAATGCGACAGTTTTTAATGAAAATGCTTGATTTTCTGATGAAAATACAAAAATCTCTATACGCATGCCTTTAAAATTTGAGGAGTTCCCTCGATTTCTCATGGATCCCATCATCAGAACTCAAGCTTGACAAAATTGTGGCTTAAAAACTTAACTTGCTTAACAAACATAACGAAGAGGACAAATCGCCAAAGGTGAACTATGCGTCGTTGAAGAGTTCCGTTCTGATCATCATCAGCAGTTCCACTTCATCAAATGTCACGTTTTTGAATGTATATGCTTGATTTGTTGATAAAAACACAAAAATCACCATATGTATGCCTTTAAGATTTGAGGAGTTCCTTCGATTCCTCATAGATCCCATCATCAGAACTGGATTTTGACAAAAACGGGACCAATCTGTATGCATATACATACAATCAAAAAAATAATTTTCAAAATCGGTCCAGTAATGACGGAGATATGGAGTAACAAACATAAAAAATAAAAATAAAGATAAAAAAAATAAAAAACATACAACCGAATTGATAACCTCCTCCTTTGGGATTTGGAAGTCGGTTAAAAATATAGGGGATCTCGGAAACGGCTCTAACGATTTGTGTTTTGTGTTTTGTACAATAAAGAGTTTATACATACATACATACATACGATGTCGATGAGATTTGCTATACTTTTCGGGTACGTAAAATCGATCTAGGTCTTATCTCTGGGAAAACGCGCATTTATGAGTTTTCCGAGCAAAGCTCGGTCTTCTAGATATTATCTATTATAGTAAAAACAAACCTTTGCTGCACGCGAATACGTAGTGTTTTCTCTGTCACACTTACTTACGGCGGTTAGGTGTGACAGAGAGCACACTACGTATTCATGAACAGCGAGTGATTTTACTATACCTAGTACTTACGAAGCTTCAGTAGCCAAACATGAGTTGCAACATTGCAATGATATATTTATAGATGTACATAGTTTCCGCATATGTTATGGTAATCTGGTTTGGCGTTGGCGCCAGTGTTGAGTACATACAGTCTATTTATATATAGTTTTACCACTGCATACATAATATTTGAAACAAACATACTTACGAGCGACTGTGTGGTTCAACCTTTAATACCCGTAATATTGTCAACTTAAAAAAAATCTTACAAATAGAACAATACTTCCTTTTTAGGGTTCCGTACCCAAAGGGTAAAACGGGACCCTATTACTAAGACTCCACTGTACGTCTGTCTGTCACCAGGCTGTATCTCATGAACCGCGATAGCTAGACAGTTGAAATTTTCACAGATGATGTATTTCTGTTGCCGCTATAACAACAAATACTAAGGTCGCCTCCAGAAACTCGCGAACTAAATTGACATGAGTTTGACAAATAAAATGATACCAGGAATAGCAAAGAAAAAATAGTCACGGGTATATGTCGATAAAATGATATCGATAAGTAGGTGATTGCACTTACTACCCATGTCATAATTATAAAGGGGTCAGAAACGATTTCGATTTATATGAATGTGACGAGAAAAGTGGTTGATTGGATTGTAAGATTGTAACGTTGCCGATCAAATCAGGAGGTGCCGATGCGAAACTGACAAATTTCAATGTTAGTATGCAGGTTTGGGGGCAAGTTGTATATTTCAAGAGCTCGGTTGTCGCCATAAATCTAAAATTGGTGATTTAATTTTATACATGTGGCCGGTAGATGACACAAATTAAATGAGAAATTAATCACATTGTACGAAAAATTTCCCCGTTTGGACCGGCCTTTTCTTTGTAGGTATTTTGAGCCAAAATCACTGTTTCTATGTTATCACCTAACTTGTTACTCTAACTGTAAGTTTTCGTAACAAATAAAACAAAATACATTACAACAAGTACATTACAATTACAAAATTGCACAATTTTCGAAATACCAAGTAACATTTGTAAAATAACTTAAACATACATTTTAACTAACCGCGCAACAGTAGCGCCACTAGCGGTGAATTATCGCGATATTCTCTAATTCAAACTTTTTGAAAATATCGATATGAACAGCACTGGCCAAAGTGTGGTATCATTTGTGCACATTGACCTGTCAATTTAGTTCGCGAGATTCTGGAGGCAACTGTAAAAAGTACGGAACCCTCGGTGGGCGAGTCCGACTCGCACTTGTCCGGTTTTTTTAGAAACTACTAGACTAGATAGACATACGGCACAATGAGCTTAAAAGCGCTAATCTCAATGCAGATGGCGCTGCAATGTTTACGATGACATGTGAGATTACTACTCCAAACAACATTCGGTAGTTCCTTAAAAATTATATTACAGATACAGACAATATGAACAAGCTCACAAAATAAAGATTAAGAAATACTTTCAGCTTAATAGTAATAAGGTACTTTACTCAGGGCCCACCTTCTATAGAAAGTGAATGTGATATTATAATATCTACCTGAAATACCTAGAGTTAGACCAAAAAAGGGTCTGCAGCGATTTTGATAGCCCTCGCTGTGCAAAAATTATTTTAAACGTCAAACTTCTATGAAATTATGACGTATAAATAACACTTGCACTACGCGGGCTATCAAAATCCCTGCAGACTTTTCTCGATATGACTCTATATGCTTATCAGAGGACAGTTATGCAAGTATCTTGTAGCCTCACACCTAGGCTAGATTGCGGCCAGGCCGGTTAGCCCACTGATTAAATGCCTATCGAGACCTATTCGATGTTGAACGTAATAACATAATAAACCCAATCATGTGGTATTAGAGTTATGGTTAATGGTTGTGAAGTGACAACCTATCTATCTATTAGCCTACAACCGATAATAACAGGCTAACAGCAGCGAGGCAATTTCAACTGCGGGGTAATTTCAACTAATCGAAATATCTTCCATGTTTTACATTATAACTAGATTCTAGGACTTTATTCTAAGTAAGTAATGTTACGAATGCAACGTCGTATAGAGTCGTCACCCAAGTTGAAACGGCTACCTTAGCTAACGCTCGGTCAAAAATCATGTTTCTGTGTTTCAGCGGTTCAGCCGAAGGTTTAGGTCGGACAGTATTATTTTTTAAGGTACCATATATGTATATGGCATCTTAATTAAAACCGGACACTCCGAACCGAATAAAAGTAGGGTTTTGTGTACTCATGTAGATGCCAGAAAATGTGATAACAATTGCAGTTCCATAGCAATGAGAGAACCTTGCACATGGTGTTTTACAATTTGGTGCCGTGACCAGGATATTTGTTTTTTTTTTATATTCTCACAAGACATGCCAGTGATAGGGTTCGAGTCAGCCTCAGGTTAGGAAATCATCGATCCCATCGCTATCCTGTCAGGTCAAGACAGTATCATATAAAAACCGTTTAAGTGTGAGTCGGTCTCGCGTACGAAGGGTTCCGTACCATTACGCAAAAAACGGCAATAAAATCACGATTGTTGTATGGGAGCCCCACTTCTACATTTATTTTATTCTGTTTTTAGTATTTGTTGACAGACAGAGGGACAGCGAAGTCTTAGTCACAGGGTCCCGTTTTTATCCGCTGGATACGGAACCCTAAAAAATGGTACTGATATTCACTGAGGTTTATTCAGTTAAAATTGTACCTAACTAAAGCCGGTCGAGTATGCTCTTCTAGACCGGTTGGTCAGCTTTTTAACCCTTGTTTTAACGCTAATAGCCCAGCATGCGCAGTAGGTACTTACTAGTTTTTCTAGACTCTATAGAATCTAGAGGTAGAGATACGCGAACTGAACATTTTTGAGCGGAAATTTGTTTGCTAAATTTGACAGTACACTGAGAGTAAAATCATCACCACGAATTAAACAATGTAAAAAAAAAACAAAAAAAAACGGTCACCCATCCAAGTACTGACCACTCCCGACGTTGCTTAACTTTGGTCAAAAATCACATTTGTTGTATGGGAGCCCCATTTAAATCTTTATTTTATTCTGTTTTTAGTATTTGTTGTTATAGCGGCAACAGAAATACATCATCTGTGAAAATTTCAACTGTTTAGCTATCACGGTTCGTGAGATACAGCCTGGTGACAGACGGACGGACGGACGGACGGACAGCGAAGTCTTAGTAATAGGGTCCCGTTTTACCCTTTGGGTACGGAACCCTAAAAATGAAGTTTTAGTAATAATTATGGACGTCTCACTATTTCTGTAAAGTTTATTTATTTCTACAAACAGCTCAGTAATCCCAAATATAATTTCAACAAACAGATAATAGAAATTGCAAAAGTCAATTTGTTACTATTAGTTATCAAATCAAATCAAAATATACTTTATTCATGTAGGCCTAGCAACAAGCTCTTATGAATCGTAATTAATCTTAATCTAATTATCAGAGCAATTTATTGATGTTAATATTATTCCATAATAAAATTGGATTATTATACATGTCAAATTTAACACTAAGAATTTCACAAAAGGATCGTCAAACATAAAAAAAAAAATTGTATAAAAAAATACTAGTCTAGAATTTCTAGAATAAAATCTAAATTAACTCTCCTTGTCCCCGGATTAAGTTTATTTTTGTAATTGTAAGTGTGTTTTTGTTGTACTTTTCTCTCAGTGTAAGTTTAAGACAGCATCAAAATTCATAATAAATTGAGAGAGTGTCATATATGATGTTTCTAAATTCTAATGGCTTTTTGGGCATCCGTGAGTGAAATCAGACAGAATGAACCAATTTTGAGATTTAATCGTGAATATTTGGTACGAAAACTACATGTGAAATATGCGTGCCTCTGATGAGAAAATGAAAAATCTATTACAGCACTAAGCTGTAGAAGTAAATGCTCAAAGATCTTATAAATAATAATTATAATAAATAAATAAAATAAATATTGGGGACATCTTACACAGATTAACCTAGCCCCAAACTAAGCAAAGCTTGTACTATGGGTGCTAGGCGACGATATACATACTTATATAGATAAATACATACTTACATACATAGATAACACCCATGACTCAGGAACAAATATTAGTGTCCATCACACAAATAAATGCCCTTACTGGGATTCGAACCCAGGACCATTGGCTTAGCAGGCAGGGTCACTACCCACTAGGCCAGACCGGTCGTCATAATGTAGGTTGGGTTCTCAGGTAAATGACTAATATCCTGTCCTTACGTAGCGATAGTGGTCTATTAAAATACCTGTCCTTCGGTCAACTGTTATGTGTTTAGAGGAAATGTAGACCATATAGATACCAAAGATATTTCATCACATATTTTACCAGTAAAATAAATAGAACAGCCTGCTATTGAAAGTTGCAATGTTAAAATAAAGGAAACATGAAAAAAAACAAGTGCGAGTCGGACTCGCCCATCGAGGGTTCCATACTTTTTATTATTTGTTGTTATAGCGGCAAGAGAAATACATCATCTGTGAGAATTTCAACTGTCTAGCTATCACGGTTCAATGAGATACAGCCTGGTGACAGACAAACGGAGTCTTAATAGTAATAAGGTCCCGTTTTTACCCTTTGCCTACGGAACCCTAAATGCAATGGAATGCGCCAATGTGTATTATAAAGGGGCCCACTGATTAACAGTCCACCGGACGGTATCGGCCTGTCAGTTAGAACAAAATTTTGACAGTTCCGAACAACTGACAGGCCGATACCGTCCGGCGGACTGTTAATCAGTGGGCCCCTTAATAGTAGCCATAGCCACGAGTCGAATGCTCCATCTAGTAGCAGTAATCTGTTCTGCGCAAACGCATATGAGTCAACGACTCCCCACTTGAGACAGTCTGTTCACTCTGTTTATCTCGGTAGGGTCATGACATGCAGATATCGGCGATGAAATGTGTAGGCATTGATAATGTCGTGATGTGTTTATATCGTAAAATAGTCCTACTTGGCTCTAACATTATATTATTTATAATAGTAGAACCGATGGCCATTGGGGCGGAAAGGTTCTCGAGTGGCCACCACGTACCGGAAGGCGCAGCGTGGGTAGACCCCCCACAAGGTGGACTGACGACCTGGTGAAGGTCGCGGGAGTCCGCTGGATGCGGGTGGCGCAAGACCGGTCATTGTGGCACGCTTTGGGGGGAGGCCTATGTCCAGCAGTGGACGTCCTCTGGCTGATATGATGATGACGTATGATGAAGAAAATTGTGAATAGATTATTCCACGAAAAAATTTCATGTAAAGTGTTGCCAAGACGAGACCATATGGCTCCCACTGTCAAAAAGTAATCAGGTCTCGTGTAGAGCCAAACTTGAAACTACACGCCCTAACACTATACTACAACTCTACACCTTAGTCAAAATGTGTGGCTTGGCCGTTTCGTGACTTCTTCGTCGTTACACTCTTGGCAGAGTGGTCGTGGTCGTCATATCAGGGCCGGTGGCAAGCTTCACAACCCGTCGGCATTCTTCCCGTATACTGTAGCCCTTCTTGTACATTCATGGAGTGGTTCATTGAATGCACTTTTGACTAGGTCTGACCAACGCATTGGTGACCTAACGCCAACGCGCCTTGTGCCTTCGACTTTTCCCTGCACTACAAGTCGTTTTACAGATGTATCGTCTCGACGTGTTATATGTCCAAAGAAAATGTGATTACGACCCTGGACGATGGGAGAAAGACGCTGTTTAATACTGTTTCGTGATTACAAGATTGTATTACAGAAAAGTAACGAACAGTGAATACATTTTTCACCTTACGCTCATGTGACGGTAGCGAGGTTTTTTTTTTTTATTATGAATGGGCTTACTCATGGCCACAGACTAGCCGAGGCGTAGACGTGGCCTACGATGGAGCGAGCTCGCCCAGAAGGTGCCTGTTCACTCTTGATTTCTTGATTTGATTTGATTTGATTGTCGTTTAATTTTTTGTTATTTTTTTCCTAAATGACTGAACTGTGGACCATGGCAATAATAACTCTTTGTCTTGAACCGACCAAGAGCTTCGAGAGTCAATATCCGGTATATCTTGTATTCATGGGAACACAGGGTGCGCAAGAGCATGTTATTTCAGCTCGTTTCCGTCCCCTCGCACACTCAGGACCCTACTGCCAATTGCCAACGTACTGAACTTAATTTTAGATATACCTACATTTTAAGCTTTATTATAATCGCATAAGATGCATTAGGCTAGGTTCACATGGCGTATTTTTTCCCGTATACCGTATACGGGATTTTATCGAATACCGTAGTGACAGCCAAATTTGTAAGGAAACGTTCAAAGTCGTTCACACTGAGTCTATGCGGGAAAGCCGTCTAGCCATCTGGACGATTTTGATCGTCTCTAAACAAATTTTGCTGTTACTACGGTATTCGATAAAATCCCGTATACGGTATAGGGGAAAAAATTACGCCGTGTGAACCTAGCCTTATGAATTATGATTTTTTACGTCGTTCGTCAGTAAAATATGGTTAAAGGAGTGTTTAAAAGTGTTAATTGTTTAAATATTAAGTATGTTAGCCTAGCCAGAGATTTACGATGTTAACGAGATTGAGATAAATATTTAGGTGGAAATAGAGAGGTTTATTCGGGTAGGTATTTTAACTTTTAGTTATTAACGCTTGGAAATAAGATTTATATAACATAATAAAAACACAAAACTTATAAATAAAAAAATTTACCTAAGTCGTAGTCGTTCGGTAGGGTGCCCAGAAGGCTGGCCGCATTGCCCCGCTGGATGGCAATGCTGATTTGTTGGGCAAAATATTCGCCAGCCCTCTGGTCACCAGAAGCCTCTATGAGGCGCTTTGACAGCTCCAAACCAAAAGCAGCAAATACTACTACCTATAGTTCGTTTTTTTAGCATTAGAAATAAGGTAAACAATCTTGATGTGTCTTTTAATTGAAAAACACATTTTAAAAATAAGTTACGGCAAATATGTAACAATTATGAATATAATACGATCATTTATATTCTTCTACTTTCATAAGTAATAGTTTTTGATTTTTAAAATGCGTTTTTCAATTAAAAGGTAAGTCAAGATCGCTTACCTTCTTGCAAGTTCTTTCTAATGCTAAAAAAACGAACTATAGTGTGGCATATTTGCGGCGTTTAAGGCTTTCGTTATTAATAATTAAGATTCGACCGTAAGACACAATTCGACCGTAATTGCTGAAACCCGCTGCCAATTTAGCCTAATTAAGACCTTATTCTCATTGCTATAAAGCTTGGAACCATCTATATATATAAATGCAAGTGTCCTGACTGACTGATTCATCAACGCAGAGCCGAAACTACAAAAGCCAGAAAGTTGAAATTTGCACACCAGATTGCATTTATAAAGTGTACAAGAGATAAGAAGCGATTTTGAGAAATTCAACCCCTAAGGGGGTTAAAAAGGGGATGAAAGTTTGTATGGGGTTAAAGTTTTCTTTTAAGCTAGGAATTTGAAATTTCGTGAAAAGATATATTATTAAAATACAAGAAAAGTAATTTCAGCGTTTATGAAAATTCATCCCCTAAGGTGGTGAAAAAGGGGTTGAAAGTTTGTATGGATATCAAAAAAAATTTCGAGTGGTGGACTTGAATCTTTGTATTTAGGGATATTATTAGAAGACAGAAAAAGTAATTTCAGCGTTTTGTAAAATTCATCCCCTAACAGGGTTAAAAAGGGGTTGAAAATTTTAATCCATTACAAATGCTTTGAAACTTCTTAGAAAGGCATAATAGCCGATTACAAAAAAAAGTGAATGAAACGTTTTTGGAAATTCAACCCCTAGGGGGGTTAAAAAGGGGATGAAAGTTCGTCTTCGGGTGCAAATTTTATTTTTAACTAGGAACTTGAAATTTTGTAAAAATGTATCAAATTCAAATACAATAAAACTAATTTCAGCGTTTTAGAAAATTCATCCCCCAAGGTGGTGAAAAAGGGGTTGAAAGTTTGTATGGATATCAAAAATTTTTTCGAGCGCGGGACTTGAATCTTTGTATTTGGGGATATTATTAGAAAACAATAAAAGTAATTTCAGCGTTTTGTAAAATTCATCCCCTAACAGGGTTAAAAAGGGGATGAAAATTTGTATGGTGTTTAAGTTTTCTTTTAAGCTAGGAATTTGAAACTTCGTAAAAAGATATATTATTAAAATACAAGAAAAATAATTTCAGCGTTTATGAAAATTCATCCCCTAAGGTGGTGAAAAAGGAGTTGAAAGTTTGTATGGATATCAAAAAAATTTTTGAGTGGTGGACTTGAATCTTTGTATTTAGGGATATTATTAGAAGACAGGAAAAGTAATTTCAGCGTTTTGTAAAATTCATCCCCTAACAGGGTTAAAATGGGATTCAAAGTTTGAATCCATTACAAATGCTTTGAAACTTCTTAGAAAGACATAATAGCCGATTAGAAAAAAAAGTAATTGCAACGTTTTTGGAAATTCAACCCCTAAGGGGGTTAAAAGGGGATGAAAGTTCGTCTTGGGGTGTAAATTTAATTTTAAGCTAGGAACTTGAAATTCTTGCAAAAAAAATGTATTAAATTAAAAAACATGAAAACTAATTCAAGCATTTTTGAAAATCATCCCCCAAGCTGGTGAGAAAGGGGTTGAAAGTTTGTATGGAGATCAGATATTTTGTGAGAGCGGAACTTGAATCTTTGTATAAGGGCATAGGTACCTATTATGAGAATACAAGAAAAGTAATTTCAGCAACCAACATCAAAATCCACTTGACTTAAAACTTCATACAACTTGCTAAAAAAGAAAAGTACTTAATTTCAACATTGCTTGGATATGAAAATTATAGGTAGTAGGTACTAAAGATGTAAAATGTTGAAGATAAGATTCCACGCGGACGAAGTCGCGGGCAACAGCTAGTACATGAATATGTGCGCCGGTATGCATGAAAGATAATCCACGAGTTAGGTAAACATCTGGCCGTCCGTGCTATTACAATCGGTTGCCGAGAACGGGTGTCAGTCGCCATCAGATAGGGTAATTGCGTCAGTTTACCGTCCAGTGTCAGTTTCCGTCCACTTCACTAGATTAAGGCTGGCAATAAGTCCAAACTTCTGATGGTACAAACACACAGACAGACGCGGTGGGGGACTTTGTTTTAAAAGTGACGTGGTAATATTGGCCATTGAGGCCACGACACGTCGTCTGCCGCTGTCGTCTGCGGTCGGATTCATATCCAACTTCTATTTACATTTATAGCATCTTAGAAACGGGGCCGTCTTAAACTATGCTAAGGCCCTTGGGCACATAAGGCCCACTTGCACCATCCCACTAACCCGGGGTTAAGACGTTAAACCGTTAACCTAGTGTCAAATTGTAGTGGTAACCATGGCAACTCCAGGTTTAACCGGTTAACCCCGGGTTAGTGGAATGGTGCAAAAGGCCTAAGAATTTGAGGCCCTTTTGGAAAGAAAAGAAAGCGAATTAGAGTTATTATGGGTAATCAAATATACTGTTACTGTCTGCCCTTCGTGGCCCCCTGAGGATGGGGCCTGTAGCCGCCGTGCAGGTCAGGATCTCGACGACTCAAATAAAAAGCTTCGATTTGAAGTAAACTATTATAATTTCAATAGGTACTGGTTTTACAAGGGTTCCTCGAAACGGTTATATGTAAAAGTGGTGTGGTGATTGTATGGAGGCTGATGAAAGAGTGATTTGCATAATTTGAATGTCCGAAAATAGTGGTTAAGATTTGGGTGCCTCTAATTGGCCGCGATACATAATATGTGGAGCGCTCCTATTGGTGCTTTAGAAAAAGCTTCCAAATACTAGCCGAGCCCGACGGCTGCGTTTAGTTACTGTATTATACAAATAAAGGTTGCGTTCGCAACAGGGCCCCTGGGCACGGGCCCCGTGTGCCCTTATGGTAAAGACGGTACTGAGTAGAAATCATCCGGCCTTTAAGGGTCGGCTGCACCAAACTGTTCGTATCGTTAAAGAGTTCGCTAAATTTTTATGTATGGAAAGTTTCATAGTAAAGCGCCGGCTGACGTTGATCAGTCCGTCAAATGTGGTTGGTGCAACTGGTCCTAACTGGTCTCCCTAGACCTTGACTCGCCGCGCTTGTTCAATGACATGTATCTCAGGTCGGGTCCGAGCGACCTCAAGATAACCGCGTCCGGCGACTGCCCCCACAATAGGGGGAGGGAGAGCCGGTCTTTAACTGGTCAAAACCCTGATTTAGTGTACAGGTAGGCTGTGTATTAACTTTTTAACCGACTTCCAAATCCCAAAGGAGGAGGTTATCAATTCGGTTGTATGTTTATTTTTTTTATTTTTTATGTTTGTTACTCCATATCTCCGTCATTATTGGACCGATTTTGAAAATTCTTTTTTTGATTGTATGTATGCAGATTGGTCCCGTTTTCGTCAAAATCCAGTTCTGATGATGGGATCCATGAGGAATCGAGGGAACTCCTCAAATCTTAAAGGCATACATATAGTGATTTTTGTGTTTTTATCGACAAATCAAGCATATACATTCAAAAACGTCACATTTGATGAAGTGGAACTGCTGATGATGATCAGAACGGAACTCTTCAACGACGCATAGTTCACCTTTGGCGATTTGTCCTCTTCGTTATGTTTGTTAAGCAAGTTAAGTTTTTAAGCTACATTTTTGTCAAGCCCGAGTTCTGATGATGGGATCCATAAGGAATCGAGGGAACTCCTCAAATTTTAAAGGCATGCGTCTAGAGATTTTTGTATTTTCATCAGAAAATCAAGCATTTTCATTAAAAACTGTCGCATTTGATGAAGTGGAACTGCTGATGATGATCAGAACGGAACTCTTCAACGACGCATAGTTCACGTTTGGCGATTTGTTCTCTTCTTTATGTTTGTTAAGCACGTTTAGTTTTAAGCCACATTTCTGTCAAGCTCGAGTTCTGATGATGGGATCCATAAGGAATCAAGGGAACTCCTCAAATCTTAAAGGCATACGTATATAATTTTCTGTATTTTGATCATACAATCAAGCATTTACATTAGAAACTGTCGCATTTGATGAAGTGGAACTGCTGATGATGATCAGAACAGAACTCTTCAACGACGCATAGTACACGTTTGGTGATATCGAATTTCGATTTTGACTTGATCTGGGACCCGGACTCGTACCCGGATCCGGTTCGGACCCGGACCTAGACTGGGACTCGGATTCGGACCCGGACTCGGACCCGGACTCGGACCCGGACTCGGACCCGGACTCGGACCCGGACCGGGACTCGGACCCGGACTCGGACTCAGAGACCCGGACCTTGATCCGGAAAACCACTATGATACCTAAACTAAATAAACCCCTATGGATTACCTACCATAAAATGTAGGTATAAAATATCATGATGCCAAACCCCTCCCGCTCAAGCCCCCGTGCACCGTTAAGTGGGTTAAGTTTGAACTGCGATCCTCACAGAACCGGACAAAAGTGGGTTAGGTTTGGTTAGAACTGCGAGCCTTACAGAAACGAAATGCTACTAGAAAAGTGGGTTCGATTAGGTTCGAACTGCGATCCTCACAGAACCGAACTGCTATCAGAGAAGTGGGTTAGGTTAGGCTAGAACTACGACCCTTACGGAAACGAAATGCTACTAGAAAGTACTGGTTTTACCTCTTTTTCTATATAGTGCACCATCTACCATAATCTTTCATCGGGCCCCATAGAAGTCGGTTTTTTTTTCTTAAAAATTATTATTAAGCTGTTTAACTATAGTCTGGCAAACCCAATATGTCAGTAAACATAAGAACAAAAAAAACAATACTGATCAATTTCTTGTGACGGTGTTCGTGAGATGGTCTTGCCGGAAGATCAGCGCTGACTTTTGCGTGAACATTATGCTGAGGCAAGACTGTATTTATTTATTTTATGTTCAAATTTATTTGTTGTTTTATACTTGTGTATGTTATAGTTTATCAGGAATAAATGCAATGATTTCTGATCTGATTAAATTATGTTATGGCATATCATAATAGGTATCAATAATCGAAACTGTAGGATTTATATAAAAAACAACGAAATCTCATTAAGTTTGTGCTGGTTATAATTGGCCTGATGACAAATTTTGAAATCCCTTTTATTATTGTCGGGACTCTTGTACTGGTTCCGAAAAACACAATATTTCAGCTATACTCATAAGATTTAACATAAATAATTGAATTTTTTAATAGCTAGTTTAAACCTCGCGAAAACGCCTCGCAAGCCATTTGTGACGTCATTAATTAGTTGGTGGAAGGGTGATAGACATTGTTTACATACTTACAGTTACGAATTTTCCCTTGAATCCGAATGATATTGTGAATTCAGCACCATATATTATGATTAGGAATGATAAATACATTACAAACATTAATCACAATAACTCATTTTATACAAAAACTCTCACACGGTTGCAATTTAAGATGAATTATTTAGATACGTGCAAATTCTGAGTGAAAGTCACCAAGCGCCGGTTTTACTTTTTAATTTTTAATTTTTTCTAGTTACGACAGACAACATGGCAATGATAGTTCCTTTCAGCCAAATAATTAAAAAAGTTTTTTGGTGAAATATCATATTATTTAGCATTTCATTTATTTAATAACAAATAAATATTTACTTTACATCGTGTAATAATATTTTCTGGACGTAATAAATGTTTAGTGGAAAAATAACATTTTTTTTTGAACCTCCAAACTCTTTGGTGAGGATGTATGGATTACGGTCAATGAGGTTGTCTATGCTGCTCTAAGGAATACGTCATGGATTGATGACGTCACTTCTTAGGTCGCTTCTGATTGGCGTTTCAGTCAAAATGGCTGATTGGAGAATTTTGCACTTTTATTTTATTGAATATATTAATAATCCTAATGTTTATTCTGAGATTGGGCCATTTTTTAGAACCATATTAACATATATGTTTCTTTGAAACTATTATTTCCATGATTCTTTGTTACTGTCATCAGGCCAATTGTTTAAAGACGTTAATGTTACTTACTTGTGTAAAAACACAGTGAGCGATAAAAGCTTGTATGAAAGCTTGTATCTAGAAATCAACTAAACTCTTGCTGAATTTAACTTTTATTAAAAAGCATTACAGCTTAGTGGCCGGGTTTACCTTATATGTTATAGTATAAATAATGCATACAGATCTGTTGTTTCAATTCCGTTCGCATTCAACGAACCTATTAGGGCATGATTGGCTCCGGGTATAAGAGGGGACACGTATGCGGCGTCATGCCCGCACATAGACTAGTTTCTACAGACTCCGCTCATAATCAGTTTGCTAAGACCGTGTGGTTACCACAGCTTGGCAAAAAAGAGTAGAAATTAAAAAGTAACAACACTGTAGTGTCGTCCCTTTCAAACCAATTTATATAAGAAACGGGATGCCACCGCGACTACAGGCACATAAAAAAATATAAAACCCTAACCGGTGGTCAGGGCCGCAGAGTGAGGAACCGACGTACTTACTATATTAATATGGTTTGGTAGGAGCAGTCGTGTTTGAATGAAACTAACGGACGACGTTTTTCATGACGAAAGGAAGATATATTTTAGTTAGAACTGCAAATGTGTGACGAGTGTCACGACCACGAGTTGTCTTGTATGCTTCGTCTAGTACGCAAGTGATCTATGTGCCCGCATAAACTCCTGCGCAGATGGTTATTGTTTATGTGAGTTTGTTAGTCAAATAAACAGTAAGGTTATATGGTTTAGTAAAAGTAGTACTAGTGTTTGTTTCTTACTTTACTGCCCTAAGTATATAATATACTATTGATACCTAGATACAAATAAAAATGCCTAGACAAATATTGTGATTAGATTTAAATTTTGTAAACAGACTGGACAAATATAGACGCTAATGTACAAGTATTCCTATTATGTAATGCAATAATCATATACATTCAGGCAACATCCTGAAAAAAATCCGCATGTGTCTGACCTTACTGATAAGCAAGGACACAATGTAGGATGCATCTAATCTATTGGAACCAATAGCGCATTAAATTAAATTAAATATCATTTAACAGTTTTGAATGATTCACGGTTAGTTTCACTAGCTAGACTCATAACTGGAGATCGAAAACAATACAAAAGGTAATTACGGTTCATCCCGGTCGATACGTAAGTAGTAAATAAATATCATTTATTTTCAGGCAACTAAATAGCAGATACATAGTACGTACCTTACAAACTATTACTGAATCGCAATTAAAAAGGGATTGAGATAGCTGTCAATCCATATTGATTTTGACGTAAGTGTATGGAAATCTGTTATTTCTAATCCCTTTCTGATCGCGGCATGATAATAACATACATACAATAATAACATCTTAAAAGCTAAATATGAATCATTCTAGCGACAGAGTTTTATGTTGCGTCGGCTGTTCTGGTGTAGGATTCGGAAGATACCCACGGAACCGCCCCACCCCGGCTAACGTTTTATCCTTCTCTGCTCTTCACTTGCGAGTATAGTGCGTAGCTTTCAAACAGAGCCCGACGGCTAATCCTATTGTCTATTGTTAAGTAAAACCGCACGTGCTACTTACCTGCAAAAAAGGGTCATACTCATTCTATTTGGCACCTGAGCGCGGGCTAGTCCAACGCTCAAAAAACCAGTGTAGGTGCGCTCTCCGATAACGCGCCTTTGTTACGCATCTCGATGACACATTTTAGACTGGTTCTGTAGTGTTCGACTCGCCGGCACTCAGAAACTGAATTACGCAGGTTTTTATGCAGGTGGTGGTGGCACGTGGCACGAGCGGTTTTACTTAACAATAGACAATAGGATTAGTTCGGGCTCAGTTACGAAACTACGAACTATACCTACCCCCAGCAGTCTTCAAGGAACCCCGCCGGGTGTATCTGCGGCCACTATTGGTAGGTAAGTCAGAAGCAGGAGTTGCTAAGCGGGCGAGGTGTTCTAAATTACCTTGACGTGCTCTTACTCTTAACAATAAAGTCGCGTCTAGATTATTTTGAACACCTCGCCCGCTTAATAACTATTGCTGCTGACTGTACAAATGGGGCTGGAGCATCAACCATATCATCCTTACAAGATACACAGGGCATGTACACGATTTTGTGATACTGTCAGAAGAAGCAGTCGTGGACCAGGGAAGGGCAAAATTCTATGGGAATATGTTAAGTTGAGCTATCTAAAATTGTCTTATAACATTTAAATTTATATCCGAGAAATTAAGACAAAGACTTTTTCTGGGATTAATTATATTCTGGCTGTAAATTAAAATCAATACCGAAAAAACACGTTACAAACGTTTCAAACGTACCCTTGACCTTTCTGCATACTTTTGTAGTATTTTCAGAACGTCAGTTGTTTTTAGTCGGAGGTGACCTCGCGGCCTCTCTGTATTATCGCTGGCAATATGGAGATGAAATCTTTGTTTATGTATTCATTTGCAATATTATTATTATTACATAATACCTGAAAAAATTCCATTCACACCAAGGACGATAATTTCTTTTATCGTCCTTGATTCACACCATTCAATAAAATATTTCGGTAAATCTGCTTTTTTCATTAGCAACTCGTCTGCGTGGAACGATGACGTGATGATGATCGATAAGAACTATTTAAAAAATCGGGCAAGTGCGAGTCAGACTCGCGCACGAAGGGTTCCGTACCATAATGCAAAAAAAAGCAAAAAAAAATACTGTCACCCAAAACCAAGTACTGACCCCGCCCGACGTTGCTTAACTTCGGTCAAAAATCACGTTTGTTGTATGGCAGCCCCACTTAAATCTTTATTTTATTCTGTTTTTAACCGACTTCCATTTCATAGAAGGAGGAGGTTCTGTATTCGGTTGTGGCTATTTTTTTTTTCTATGTACGTTCACCGATTACTCCGACATCCGTAGTCCGATTTGAGTAATTCTTTTTTTGTTTGAAAGGAGCTACCTCCGAGTTGGTCCCATTTTAATTTGGTTCTGTTCTGATGATGGGATCCATGAGGAATTGAGGGAACTCCTCAATTTTTAAAGGCACATGCATGGTGATTTGGGTGTTTTCTTAAGCTACTCGAGCATTTTCTCCCGAAAACCACCACTTTGATGAAGTAGACCTGATGATGATGATTGTTTTGATTATAATGATGATGATTTTTTAAATGTAGTATGTTCAGCGATTACTCCGGCACCTGTGATCCGATTTGAGTAATTCTTTTTTTGTTTGGAAGGAGTTACCTCCACGGTGTTTCCGTATTATTTTTGGTTCTGGTCTGATGATGGAATCTATGAGGAATTGAGGGAACTCCTCAATTTTTAAAGGCACATGCATGGTGATTTGGGTGTTTTCTTAAGCAACTCGAGCATTTTCTCCCGAAAACCACCACTTTGATGAAGTAGACTTGATGATGATGATTGTTTTGATGATAATGATGATGATTTTTTAAATGTAGTATGTTCAGCAATTACTCCGGCACCTGTGATCCGATTTGAGTAATTCTTTTTTTGTTTGGAAGGAGTTACCTCCAAGGTGTTTCCGTATTATTTTTGGTTCTGGTCTGATGATGGAATCCATGAGGAATTGAGGGAACTCCTCAGTTTTTAAAGGCACGTGTAAAGTGATTTCGGTGTTTTCTAAAGTAACTCGAGCATTTGCTTGCGAAAACCGCCAATTTGATGTAGTGCAAGTGTAGCAAAGTGTAGCCTTACCACGAGTTTGACATTGACATATTCGCTAAGTTAGCGACGCTAACGTCTTCGTAACTTACTATTTATGCATCTCGCTCGCACTAATATGCCAGTACGAGCGAGATGCAAAGAAAGTAAGTTACACACACGCTAGCGAATAAATCAATGTCAAACTCTTGGTAAGCTGGTAAGGCTACTGATCGGGGGTTAGGGTTAGGAGGCGAAGCGAAGTTAAGGGAATGGCGGTTGAAGGGCTGCTGGTTCAGTGTCGAGGGGTTCATGGATCAGGGGTTGATGCGCTGGGAGGTAGAGTGATCGGGGAGTTGAGGGATTGGGTCAGCGGCGGGGCGGAGGATGGATTTAGTGTAGTGACAGGAATTATAATTTCCCAGACGGACTCGAAAAAATTCCTGATTAAGTACATATTTATTAAAGTAGGTACACGAATTTAGTGTTAATCATGATGTTGTTTTTCATTCATGCGTCGCGCACTTAACAATGCGTTAAAAACTAAAAATGGAAAAATAAAAACTTTTTACAAAAAAAAGAAAACCGACTTCAAAAAGGATGAAATAAAATATTATCCTTTTTAAGTCTATGCGTTACCAACTGATATGTTTGAAGTCGGTGCCAAGCCAAGTAGTAACAATACCCGTCAAAAATAATCAGCTTTAAACCCCATTAGAACTGTACTAATGAGTATTATAAATGTGTAAGTAATTCTGTCTGCCTCTTTGTCGCCTTTTCATGGCTAAACAACTGAACCACTTTAGGTGAAATTTGGCAAGAACGTAAATTCCTTGATTTGTTTTATATTTTGAAATGTAGTCCTCTGAATAAGGGACGGGAAATAACTCAGTCTCAATCCCACGCTTGCGTGCCCACAAACATGGTACGGACTGTACCAAGAAGATTTGATCGTGTGTTCTTAGGTACAGTCGACGTCAAAGATATTTATTTATTTATTTATTTATTTACATAAGGAGATCCAACAGCTAACTAAATGACAATGGAATCATAAATAGATATATAGAGCCAATTACAGGAACTCGCAAATAGATATGTAGTAAAAACATATACTTAAGTAACACGCATCACACACACACACACACACACACACACACACACACACACACACACACACACACACACATCGCACACATGAAAGAGATAAGACTCAAACCAAAACTAACAACATTCGCTTACATAATCAAAGCCTACTACCGGTGACAGGACACCAATTAAATAGTGTAAAAACAAAGAAAAAAAAAACTGAAAAACTAAGAACAAAATAAAGTGTTATGTTATAACTTAGATACTACATATACAAAGCACTCACTTACGAGATAAATAAAAAGTGCCTAATTGAAACATGAAACATTGAAACATAATATGTTTACACTTTTGCACCGTACTCCTTTGTAATATGTAATATAAGACGAAAAGTGTAAACATATTTTTAACGACGACTGTACCTACAGAAAGTACGTTCATTGTCGTCGTGTAAGGCAATCCAACGTAAATCATTATAGAATCGCACCAAAATCATGGTATGCTTCAAAAGTTGGCTTGGCACCGACTTCAAACATATCAGTTGGTAACGCATAGACTTAAAAAGGATAATATTTTATTTCATCCTTTTTGAAGTCGGTTTTCTTTTTTTTGTAAAAAGTTTTTATTAGTATTTGTTGTTATAGCGGCAACAGAAATAACATCATCTGTGAAAATTTCAACTGTCTATCTATCACGGTTTGTGAGATACAGCCTGGTGGCCGACGGACGGACGGACGGACAGCAGAGTCTTAGTAATAGGGTTCCGTTTTACCCTTTGGGTACGGAACCCTAAAAAATGTCCTTCCCCGGGCTTCAATCTATCTGCACGGCTAGCACATGATGGGTGCGACAGCCGACACAGGTGGGAAAACCAGTGTTGCCATCTCGGATTTTGAAAAAATGCTAGACTAATGTCTAGATTATGCCAGAGATTTTTGAAACATCTATGCTATAAAATTGCTAAAATATCACTTGAAATTAGACACTTAAAACACATACATTTTTCAAATTTACCTACTAGTAATTTTCTACTGACAAGATCTCCTTGACCAACTTTATATAGTCCGTTGACGTCCATCCGTCCACAAAAATCAAAATTCATATGAAAATATGAACCACATAAGGCGATGGCGCATATTGTTGCTGCCAAGTTGGTGCAAACTTGGCTTAGACTAAATTATGCTAAAAAATATGCCAGATGCTAAATGGAAAATTTTAGTGCCAAAGCGAGTGAAAATATGCCAGATCTGGCATCATTTTTGCCAAGTTGGCAACACTGGGGAAAACGCCGCGACTTAGAGCTCTCTCGCGAATCGGTACCTAGCACGCATAGGTACCAAATATACCATCTAAATTGTTACAGCGGTTTTAGCGTAAAGAGGTAACAGACAGACACTATTACTTGTATTTATAAAATTAAGTATGAATTCCATCAAATTAGTATCAGTAACTTTATTTCTAGTTTCTACTCAACGCCTACTTTTTATTAGGGTTCCGTACCCAAAGGGTAAAACGGGACCCTATTACTAAGACTTCGCTGTCCGTCCGTCCGTCCGTCCGTCCGTCTGTCACCAGGCTGTATCTCACGAACCGTGATAGCTAGACAGTTGAAATTTTCACAGATGATGTATTTCTGTTGCCGCTATAACAACAAATACTAAAAACAGAATAAAATAAAGATTTAAATGGGGCTCCCATACAACAAACGTGATTTTTGACCAAAGTTAAGCAACGTCGGGAGTGGTCAGTACTTGGATGGGTGACCGTTTTTTTTTGCTTTTTTTTCGTTTTTTTTTTCATTCTGGTACGGAACTCTTCGTGCGCGAGTCCGACTCGCACTTGCCCGGTTTTTTTTTATAAATATAAAAACATTCGAGAAAAAAGCGGACATACTCCCATCTTAAATTCTGTTGTAAGTTGTAACCCCTCTGGTGTTGCAGGTGTCGGACGGTAATTGCTAACAATCAGGTGATTAGTCTACTCGTTTCTCATATAAGTATCATAAAAACCGGACAAGTGCGAGTCGGAATCGCCCACCGAGGGTTCCGTACTTTTTAGTATTTGTGAAGATTTCACTAACTATCATGATTAATGAGACACGGCCTGATGACAGACAGACAGACGGACAGTGGATTCTTAGTAATGTCTTTACCCTTTGGGTACGGAAACCCTAAAAAATGGAACAAAGACATCACATATATTAGTCATACATCTTTCCAGGTATACCAGGCGAGGAGTTAACATTCCCCTCGCTCGGCACCGAGGACGGCCTCATCTCCTGCGGGCCGGGCCAGTTCCTCTGCCGCGACGGCTCCCGCTGCGTGCCCGCTGCGTGGCGCTGCGACGCGCGCGACCACTGCCCCGACGGCTCGGACGAGATACACTGCGGTACGTATCTTTCTAAATGGTAAACCAGCCGATCAGACTCATCTTCCTTCATCAGGCCTATTGCGAACTGAAACAGTAAATTATGACTGATTTTTGCAGTCTCTCTGAATTTCTGCTGTTTTGTGTGCATTGCAAATTGTAAACATGGTTCAGTACTTGAAAGAAATGAGTGTAGTTGTAACACGGCTGTTTTGAAAGGGGGTAAAATAAATGAATGGAAAGCTCCGGCTTGTCAAAAATAAAAACAGCCATGTTAACAAAATAAAATTAAATAAAATTAAATAAAATAAACTAAATGGAAACCTTGCTGTAGGAAAGCTAAGAGGAGAAACAATTAAACAGATTTATATCTAACAAACTTTATTCCTAAACATTAGATATTACAAAAGCTCAGTGGTATAGCTGGGTCGCTTCACAGGTTCATGTTATAAGGTTTACACCAATTAATTAATTACTAAAAACTAAATTTCGAAATACCTAAGTTTTATGCACCAGAACTTTCAAAACTTTAAATTAAAATAACTATTGCTCTAAATCACATTTTAAATTTGTAGCCGAGCGCAGACGCAATTTAAAAATTAAAGATGCATCGGACCGACCTCAAAAACTGCTACCGGACCTGGAGCAGCGGGGAGTGACCTCGCCTATCCCCGGGAAGCTGACTGCTATCCTGGTTGGAGCCGGCCAGTGCAGATGACGTGGGACAGATCCCACAGCATCATTTTAAAACTTCAAATTCGAAACATCTTGAAACTTCTAGAAACATCAAAAGCTTCTAGAAACATCTAGAAACATCCCGGCTCCTGCAAAGCGAGAAAAGGATATATTAGCCGATGCCCTTTATGGCCGCTAGAGAAAAAATGAAACAATTGGAAATTTAGCTCACCGCACTGGAAGCTGTTAGGACTTCTGGCGGAGCGCTCCCTTCCCTCGAGCAGGAGTCAACTCTGTAAAGAACCAAAACTTGGTTAAGAACAAACCCACAATGTTTCGCGCCATTTTGGAATTGATCACAACTAAATTCCATTTATACTTACTCAGTGGAACACACCGAAGGACTCGAACTGCTTCCACCATTTTGACCACCATGTGGAATGTGTGGTCTTATCACAAAATAGGGCTCATGCGAGCGTGCGTCCCCGGAGGGGTCCACACATCAAAAGTGCATGTCATCTCAGAATGACCTTCTCATATGTTGAGAACAAAAGGCCAAAAACAAAAGTAGGGTGCCAATCCCTGAAGACACAAATCCTTCGAAATTTCTGAACTGATTAACTTAACAACTCACTCTTGAGCCTAAGAAATATATTTTATCATTAAATCTAATAATGTTTCATTCCAGAGCCACTTTGTCAGTCTATAATTTCTATGTTTTGTTTTACATCAATATTATTTTTTTTCTAAAAAAGTCATACCTAAATCATACAAAGTTTTCCTGGAGTGACAACATAAATATCTCAAGTTTTAATTATTTTTACTCATATGACAACCCCGACAACAGATAAGCATCAAAAGGTGCATCTGAATGCAACAGATTATGCAAAGAAGTGCAATCAATCGAGTTAGTTTGGGATATTGTTAAAACCGTTGAAAGAAGAAAAAGAATTCAACCCAAAAATATTAATTTAAAATCCAAGAAAATGTCTACGTTACATAGTAAACTGTCTAAACTGCGACGCCGCTCTTTATTAAAGTGCCTAATAGATCTGGGCGAAAAACTCACAAACTGCTCTCGTGCCACTGCTATTACATTTCATAATACGATGTGCAAGACGTGAGCGGTGTGCTAGCGGTGCAGTCGAATGATCTGGGCGTATCTTTAGGTATTTCCTACAAATGTGTCGGTGTCTAAAAGGGTATAGGTACCTAAAGAAATGTCATGAGGACTAATAGCACTTATTTCCTTCCAGAGCACCTAAGCCACTCCGATGCCGCAAACGCCACAGACACATCGCCCTGCAGCCAGGGGCAGTTCCGCTGCGCCACCGGGCGCTGCATACCGGCCGCGTGGCGCTGCGACGGCGACACGGACTGCGGCCAGCGGGACCACTCCGACGAGGACCCCTTCACGTGTACGTACTGTAGTGTATAGACGTCTCGAGCGCTTACGTCATGGTGACGTCACTGACAGTTAGTCAGTCGATGTAAGACTGCGAACAGAGCCGGTCGTACCGCGTGATGTTTGTGTTGGCGAACCATTGGAAATACATTATATCGTATGATTTACTAAGGTAAATATAGTACTTTACACGTTAATACAAGTTACCAACAGATTGTAGTTAGTGGGGAGACACTCCTGACTTCGGGCAAACTCGGCTCCGTTCGGCTCAGCATTGCTCCGAGCAATTATTAGGGTTGACACCACTTAACTTCCTTTTGTGCGTGCGACCACAGATAAGATGATGACTTGAATGTTGACAACCATGCAGCATTTACATAGGTACTGAAAGTGGCCGCAATGCAACTGGGCAAAATCGTACGGACTTGGACATAAAATGGTTTAATTTGCGAATCTTATTGCACTGCGTGCTATCATATTTTAAATCCATTCGTCACTAAAGCCAACTTGCATTTTGACTTTAATTGATATAATTTATTACAGGCCAGAAGGAGTTCAAATGTCCAAACAACACGGCGCGGTGCGCGACACCCCTAGGTGGGGTGTTCGAGTGCGTCCCTATCCGGTCGTTCTGCGACTCCATACGCGACTGCCGCGACGGTTCAGACGAGTGGGACATCTGTGACAACTGTGAGTAGACTAGTATCTTGCAACACTGTGTGTGAAACCCCTAGGCGTACACTGTGTGTGACAATGACAACCCTAGGCCGTGACAACCCTAGAACGTGGCGCGTGACAGTTGCGACGGTTCAGTCAGTCTCGTATACAGTCTCCCCAATTCCTCATAATATTTATTGTTTTGTACAAGAAATCTACTAGCATAATATTGATGTACATATCTATACTCTGTATTGTATGTTTAGGTATTTAAATGAAAACTGGCTCCATAAGCCAGTTGAGGGTAGATGAAAACATTACATGATCAAATAATGTAGGTTAAAGCCAGGTCATTCAGTCACTGATCCAGGCGGTTTTGTATTTGGTTGGTTAACCAATAAATGTTATAACTACACGAAAATTTACAGATTGTTTGATTATATTTAAATACCTAAAGATATAGACAACTATATTTTTGTTTCAGTCACGAAAGCCCAATGCGGCCCGCTGAAATGCGCAGAGGGGTGTAGACCCACGCACGAAGGACTCGCCTGCTATTGCCAGGATGGATATCAGCACGTCAATGGGAAATGCGAAGGTATGTCGGTTCTAATTACTAGTCTAAATAAAACTATTTAGACTAGTTATTTGCTACAAACTAACACATAAGTATCTTTTTTATATTAAAAATAAAATCACCGCTTCCGCCAAGACTCGAACCTGCGACCTTTCGAAACACCGATCCGATCTTCTCCGCTCCGCTTTAAATCAACTGAGCTACGGAAGATTACCAGAAGCGTGCGAATCCTTCCATTCCTTCCTTATTTTTTACAAGCCTGGAGGCGCGTAGACCTCTACCGTAAGAGTTTTCTATCTTAACGGCACCCTAGTCCCGAGTTTATATTGAGAATTCCCCAGTAACAATGTGCTAACCCATACTAAACTATAACACTTTAAACCCTCACGTTTTGTACACACATTTAATAACACAAACGGGTCTACCGCTATATAATTTCATTGTTTTACCTTAAATTCCGACGTTTCAGCCGAGTTGCACCAGCTGTAGTCACAGAAAGACCACAAGGTAGCTTCCTTCAAGCTGGTGGTGGAATGATTATATCGCGGTAAACCTGTTTGTGTCATTAAATATGCATACTAATCTAATTTCAATCAAGCAGATACGACTGCGAGCTATACTACAAACACATATGAATTAAGTTGACTATAACACCTTCGCCCTGCTCGGTGGATTATATTCATACGTCAGCACTAACGCAGTTTTTGTCTTTTGCAGATTTAGACGAGTGTCAACAAGAAGCGACGTGTCCACAATGGTGCCGCAACACGCCCGGCTCTTATACCTGCCTGTGTGCACCCGGGTACAAGCTGTCTGGCGGCTCTTGTGTTGCTGTTAACGGTAAATATCTCACATTAGACGAGTGCCACCAGCAGACGTGTCCAGTGTCCACAATGGTGCCGCAACACGCCCGGCTCTTACACCTGCCTGTGTGCACCCGGGTACAAGCTGTCTGGCGGCTCTTGTATCGCTGTTAACGGTAAATATCTCACATTAGACGAGTGCCACCAGCAGACGTGTCCAGTGTCCACAATGGTGCCGCAACACACCCGGCTCTTATACCTGCCTGTGTGCACCCGGGTACAAGCTGTCTGGCGGCTCTTGTATTGCTGTTAACGGTAAATATCTCACATTAGACGAGTGCCACCAGCAGACGTGTCCAGTGTCCACAATGGTGCCGCAACACGCCCGGCTCTTACACCTGCCTGTGTGCACCCGGGTACAAGCTGTCTGGCGGCTCTTGTATTGCTGTTAACGGTAAATATCTCACATTAGACGAGTGCCACCAGCAGACGTGTCCAGTGTCCACAATGGTGCCGCAACACGCCCGGCTCTTACACCTGCCTGTGTGCACCCGGGTACAAGCTGTCTGGCGGCTCTTGTGTTGCTGTTAACGGTAAATATCTCACATTAGACGAGTGCCACCAGCAGACGTGTCCAGTGTCCACAATGGTGCCGCAACACGCCCGGCTCTTACACCTGCCTGTGTGCACCCGGGTACAAGCTGTCTGGCGGCTCTTGTATTGCTGTTAACGGTAAATATCTCACATTAGACGAGTGCCACCAGCAGACGTGTCCAGTGTCCACAATGGTGCCGCAACACACCGGGCTCTTATACCTGCCTGTGTGCACCCGGGTACAAGCTGTCTGGCGGCTCTTGTATTGCTGTTAACGGTAAATATCTCACATTAGACGAGTGCCACCAGCAGACGTGTCCAGTGTCCACAATGGTGCCGCAACACGCCCGGCTCTTACACCTGCCTGTGTGCACCCGGGTACAAGCTGTCTGGCGGCTCTTGTGTTGCTGTTAACGGTAAATATCTCACATTAGACGAGTGCCACCAGCAGACGTGTCCAGTGTCCACAATGGTGCCGCAACACGCCCGGCTCTTATACCTGCCTGTGTGCACCCGGGTACAAGCTGTCTGGCGGCTCTTGTATTGCTGTTAACGGTAAATATCTCACATTAGACGAGTGCCACCAGCAGACGTGTCCAGTGTCCACAATGGTGCCGCAACACGCCCGGCTCTTACACCTGCCTGTGTGCATCCGGGTACAAGCTGTCTGGCGGCTCTTGTATTGCTGTTAACGGTAAATATCTCACATTAGACGAGTGCCACCAGCAGACGTGTCCAGTGTCCACAATGGTGCCGCAACACGCCCGGCTCTTATACCTGCCTGTGTGCACCCGGGTACAAGCTGTCTGGCGGCTCTTGTATTGCTGTTAACGGTAAATATCTCACATTAGACGAGTGCCACCAGCAGTCGTGTCCAGTGTCCACAATGGTGCCGCAACACGCCCGGCTCTTACACCTGCCTGTGTGCACCCGGGTACAGGCTATCTGGCGGCTCTTGTATTGTGTGTTAACGGTAAATTATACTGTATAATATTATATAAAGAAGCTTCCTGATATACCATACATAAGAAAAACAGTTTTAGGGTCTCCACACATTTATCGACGCCTGCCGACGCGTCGACGTTTTTTTCGCTCTTATTGGCTATAGTCGATTCCACGTCGATAACTGTGGGGAAAGGAGTCACGCGTCTAGAAAGTAGCCCTCGGCGTAGTCCGTTGCTGAGCCAAAAGGCACGTTGGGAGCAAGACAGCTAAACAATCTGTATTTTAAATATTAATGTCATATTTTACTTTTATATATGTACTTTTATTTACAAACATTTTATTGTTCTACCCTTCAAATTATGTATCGTATATAGCATCTGTGCATTCAGCAAGAAACGCTTAGCGGGCGAGCAAAATTACACACAATAAGCACCACTTGAACCATAACTAATCCAGGGTAACCGATTAAACCTGGAGTTACCATGGTTACCGGTACAATTTGACTCTGTTTCAACGGTTTAACCGGTTAACCGGGATGGTGCAAGTAGCGCTAAGTATTATCTCTTAACAATAAAGCGTCAGGATAATTTTGAAGTTCAAATATCAAATCCAACATATTTCAGACCGACCAGACGAGCCAGCATCTCTGCTGGTGATCACTCAGAAGGGCATATCTCGGGTGTGGCCCGATGGGCACGCACCGCCTAAGAAGGACAACCTCACGCTGACGGCGCTGCAAGTTAAGGCTATGGACTTCGACTATTCAAACAGGTAGACAGTTCAACACTCTAAACCAGCGGTCAGCAACAGGCGGCCCGCAGGCCTCCTGGCTATTTTGTATGTACTATTGACAAACGACAATGTCTGCTAATGTAACAATATTACCAAAGTGCGGCCCGCGTCAATTTCTTTAAGTACTATGTGGCCCTTGGCTGCTGAAAGGTTGCCGACTGCTTCTTTAAACTCTCGCGTTTTGTACACATATTTAATTACACAATCGGGTCTACCGCGATATAATTTCATTATTTTTACCTTAAATTCCGTGACCAGCTGGTGTAACTCAGCTGAAACGCCGGAATTTAAGGTAAAAATAATGAAATTATATCGCGGTAGACCCGTTTGTGTAATTAAATATAGGTAGATAGTTTGTTTTATTATGTATAAGGTAGCAAACAAGTAGACGAACCTGCATCTCTGATAGTAATAAGGCTATGGATTTCGATTATTCTAACAGGTAATTTATGATTGAAATAAGCTTTTCATCGCACTTCCAAAGAGATATTATTTAGTTTTTATATCGAGAAATTAGAGCAATAGCTAATGAAGCTTAATGGTCTAGCCAAAGAGAATTAAGGTTTAGCTAGGAGTTATGACGTTAGCCATGAAAGCTGAAGACACTAATTCAAATACAGTCACCACGGGCCATCGGAGCCTTGTCATATTTTAGGAGGTATTTCTATTTTGATAATTTATGAGAAATAGATTTGTCGGTAACCACACAATAGTACTACCGTACAGAAAGGACACTTCCTACAAAACCGAAGTTTGACAGCGGTTCAGGGTCGAATCATGCTGTCCCTTTTTAATATATGGCACTATCCCTTTCGGCTATTTAGGGTTGTCAAAATTAAAACCATTATCTTATTTGTGGTCGTGCACGCAAAGGGACGTCAAGTTGTGTCAACCCTAATAATTGCTCGGAGCAATGCTGAGCCGAACGGAGCCGAGTTTGCCCGAAGTCAGGAGTTTCGCACCCCTGCCGTAATGACCATAAAAACTAGTAACCAAAACATGTTATTTTCCAGGTCTTTCTGCTACGTCCACCACAACCTCAGCCGCTCTGGCATAATGTGCGTGTCTGTCGATGACTTCTCGAAGAAGTGGCAGCGCGACCCGCCGACGCTGTTCCCTTCTGTTGACTGTAAGTGGTCTACTACTGGAGGCTATCTCCAACATATCCTCTAATCGTTTGTCTTTATCTGTCATTTTGCCTTATGCATTTGTAAGAAAGGGATAAAACATAATTTAACAAAATCAGGCCCGTAAAGTTTCATGAATAAAGGGGTTACTCAATAATTTTTCTCAAAAATGGACGGCAAACTCGACTTTGCCGTCTAAAAAATAGGTCGCCAAGCGCGTAGTTTATGGTCAGTCAAAAATTAAAAAGTTAAAAACATTGCAGTCTCGATTTTGGGACTGCAATGTTGCATACAAATTCTATTATTTGTCGAGTTCCAAACTTTTTAAAATTTGAAATAGCCATATCAAATGAAGGCACAGGCCCATTAAACAGCCAAACAGATGATTAGTACTGCGACTATTTAGCTGTCTCAAATAGGTTGGCGTATTTTCGGCAGAAAAATACACTTCTATTTTTTTATTAAAAAAATAAAAAGGCGGCAAGGGCTTGTTTCTGTGAAAATGTATACGTAAGAACGTTGCTTTTGTAAAATATTTCTATGATATTTATATTTATTGCACCATTTTTGAGAAAAGCACTATATATGACTCGGCTGGAAGGCTACTTGCTGGCTTCGGATTCAATTAAACGGACTCCCAAGGTCGTCCGTTTAAAACGAATCCTCAGCCTGCAAGTAGCTACTTCCGAGCCTCGACAATAATGTACTATTGTTTCAGCGGTAAACTTCATGGCGCTGGACTGGGTGTCGGGCGCTTGGTACCTGGTGGACGGCGCGGCGGGCGCCATGTTCGTGTGCTCGCGGGACTTAGCGCACTGCCGCCTGCTGCAGGACTCCTTGGCTAAGCTCCGGGGGCTAGCCATCGACCCTACGCCGCCCCAGCAGAACGATAACCAACCTCATGGGTCACTACCGATATATCTCACTTTTCGATCTATCAAAGGCTTTTGATTGTGTGGTCATGAGAAAATAAAAATTAAATCAATCCTTAGAGGATAGTGAATGGTGCCCTATTATTATTATGTCTGTCTTTTACAAATTCTCGGGACCATGGGGTCCCGGGCATTTGGAAGGCGTACGTGGGGCCGAAGCCAACACGTAGAGGCCCCTTGTAATAAGACAATTTACTCTAAATGTAACGTGACACCAACCGACGACTATCCCTGTTTGCGCTATAGTAGTGCACTCAAGGACAAGCCCCGGTTAGTGTAGGACTATTGTAAGAAAAGGTACAAAAAGAAACCGGGCTATTGCGTTGAGTTGCTAGTGGGCTAGTAACCGGGACTATGGAGGAGACTATGGCACCTGCCCTGCTCATATGTTAAAAAACATGAAAAAATGGGCCAGGTGGTGACTCGCCAACTCACAATATGGGTCCCCGAAAACGGCCGCTCGCACGGAGCGACAAGGGGACAACATCACGTGAGCGGCTCAGGGCGTGGAGAGGTGTGCACCGCTTTCTACCCAGTGGCTGTAAGCAGCCACTGTGCCAACTCGCGTCTTAGACATGTTTCACTTCCGCCCTGCGAGCATATAGCTCTGACACCCCACTCTGGACGGCCGGTTAAGGCAAGCCAGAGGTGAGAGTCCTGCGGCCCCTGCTCAGTGTTCACTCCAGCCGGCCAATGAAGGCAAGCCGGAGAGAGGGGCCTGACCGACTCTCGGGGGTATGGGACCCAAGGGACGTCACTTCCCATTCAGCTCGCCACAAGCTGCCCTGGGGGCTTATTATTATTATTATTGTGGTGTTGTGGGCCTTTAAGTGTCGCATCGACCAGCATTGATCTATTGTGACGGCCCTTTAAAGTTCATTACTGATGCCCGTTGCATCCAGAAAGTTCCAGATTCTTTGGGCCGTAATGTTCTGTACCTCATAGGGTTGCACTACGTGTCACCCTAGGTAGGTACTTCTTTTTGACATTAGTGGTCCACAAGAGCAGAGAATGTGCATTGCAGTCTCCTCGTGACTCCTGACAGAACCTGCATGTCGCATCTGGTGCCCTAACCTTGTCTCGGTGTATCTTTTGGATAGAACTCACCGCGAGTAGTTATAATAAAAACCGATCAGCTGGTTGATCTATAGCTTTTGGAGTGCCTCAAGGGTCCGTTCTAGGCCCATTCCTGTTCTTAGTATGCCTGATGTTTAATGACGGTCGGTGTAAACAAGGCACTACCATGTTGGTTCCATTGATTCCATTCACTACAAGACCCCCTGACTATATTCCAGAGGCTAGCCATCCACCCTATGCCACCTTCGCAGAATACTACCTACTACTGAAACTAGTCTCTTTAGTTGGTATTCCACCTATCCAATATCTCGGTCCAAAGTGCATTGCGTCTCACTCAACCACTAAGGCCCACTTGCACCATCCCACTAACCCGGGGTTAACCGGTTAAACCGTTAAGCTAGTGTCAAATTGTACTGGTAACCATGGTGACACTCCAGGTTTAACCTGTTAACCCCGGGTTAGTGAATAGTGCAAGTGGCCCTAAGCAAAATATAAGACGCAAATACACATAGGACTAAGAAATTGGACAGGTGGAATACCAGTATCAACCTTACAAAGATTTTTTCACCACACCAGGTCGGAAAAGCTTACTTTGCACTTCAAAAACGGATAGCAAAGTTGCACTTTAATGTGAATTACTGATAGCAAAGTTGCACTTTGCTATCAGTAATTCACATGTGAGGCAAAGTAATCAAATGGAAATTTTGAGTTGTTTTCTTATGTTTGCTGGTAGAATTGACTTTTAAATGATGATTGAGGATGATAAATATTTAATAACATTTTTTTTTTAATTTATTTTGGTTGATATTTTACATTTAATATTTGCTTCGGGTTGGTGTGGTGAAAAATTTTGTGTTTCACTCGGGGGAAAATTTTGTTTAACCCTCGTGCTTTGAAACCCTCGCAACGCTCAAGATTCCATTTTTACGCGACTGTAGCGAGTGCTTCGAAAAATGGAATCTCGAGCGTAAATCAAACCAAACAACCAAAATCATCATTTAAAAGTCAATTCTACCAGCAAACATAAGAAAACAACTCACAATTTGCATTTGATTACTTTGCCTCACATGTGAATAAAATGCAACTTTGCTATCAGTTTTTGTGCAAAGTAAGCCTTTCCGTGCTGGTGTGGTGAAAATAAATATTTCTATTATTAAAATCGCCTGTTCCATTCCAGCTTCATATTCTGGTCGGTGTGGGGCGGCTCGCCGGCGCGCGTGGTGCGCACGGAGCTGTGGGGCGGCGCGCCCACAGACCTGGCGTCGTCCCGCCTGGTGTACCCCACGGCGCTCACGCTGGACCTGACCAACAAGTGGCTCTACTGGGTCGACGCTTATATGGACAGCGTGGAGAGGAGCGACTACTATGGAGGGAATAGAGTCACTGTTTTCAGGGCGTACGAGGTTAGTGTATAGTCTGTACTGTACTGTTAACTAAATTTCAATTACCTTTCTTCTATAAGGGTGGTATTCCACCTATCCAATATTAGTACGTCTCACTCTCCCATTAAAGCAAAATGTGAGACGCAATACACATTGGACAAAGAAATTGGACAGTTGGAATATCACCCTAAGATACAACCTCAAAAGCGTTAAAATAAGGGAGGAGAGCTAATCCCAAGATATGGCGTATTGGCAGTATATTTAGGAAAACTTTTTTTGCTAATCGAGGTTGATTCACCAAAGCTGGCACGAATGAAACGAATGAAACTTTCATTGTATGTGTGATACCTGTATCGGTATACAGTCAGAGCCACCATTTTATTGGTTAATATGATACATACATAGATATTTTCATTCACTCATTCATCCCATTCGTGTTAGCTGTCATGAATCGATGTTGTCTGTTACGAATGCGAATGATTACTTAATCTTCTTTTGTTTCAGTCTGAACGAGTATCCCTTATTTCAAACTTCGAAGCCTCCCTCTACTTACCCCAATGGAACAACCAGAGCGTGCTGATGACGTCACGCTACGCACGCACACACGCACGCACGCCCACGCACACACAGAAGATCATACCCGTGTCCGCACGGGTCACGGCTGCGTTGGTGTTCCATAGGCAAAGGCAGCCAGTCGGTAAGCGATTGTAAACTTTATTATGTAGATGTTAAGGTCTACATTCGTTCCGCCGTGTTAGAGAGTTCGTGTTGCATAAAGGAAGCCATCAGACGGAAAGAAGACGTTGTAGTAGTAGTAGTAAAACACTTTATTGTACAAAAATCATAACAAAACAGGAGAAATAACCTTTGTTTATGTGTTTAATTGTTTATCAAATAAATCACGAATATCCACTGACTTATTGTAATTTGTAGTGAGGGGAAACTATTCATGCAATGCCAAATTTATGATGATGATAATGCTGCTTTATTAATAGCGGACCACGTATTTCTACATCAACAATATTATCTTAACAAATATATCGAATTCTACCAACTTATTCTACTTTTTGGTGGCCCATGAGGGGAAACTATTTATCTCGCAATGTCAAAGTAAGGGGAAGGCCGTCCGCAAAGCCCTGCACGAAGTAAGCGCGCGGGTCGGGCCTGGGCCGGCGGACGGTGGCGCCGCATGGCGACACGCTGGCGACTTGTAGCAGTGCTGCCAATCCGGCGAGCGACTGCATCTCGCCTAGTCGGGAACCTGGAACAGTCGATATAATAAATAAATATTATAGGACATATTTTTTACACAAATTGACTAAGCCCCACGGTAAGCTCAAGAAGGCTTGTGTTGTGGGTACTCAGACAACGATATATATAATATATAAATACTTAAATACATAGAAAACAACCATGACGCAGGAACAAATATCTGTATCATCATACAAATAAATGCCCTTACCAGGATTCGAACCCGGGACCATCGGCTTTATAGGCAGGATCACTACCCACTAGGCCAGACCGGTCTTCGATATTGTACATACATCACTGGCTCAGTGACCCAAAGAGGATCTTGGTTCTGACACAAGAGGGCGCCACTCTGCCCTATTCTACGCCACTTCGCGCCAGTTGGGTATTCCGAGGGCGGACAGATCTTTCTGGGCTTCGTCACTCCAGCGGTATCTGGTGGTGGTAGTCGATATTGTATTGTTTTCAAAATTTAAATAAGTCGACAAGTCGTAACAAGAAAAAATACCTAACTCTTAAATGTCGCTTCCACAATTGAGATTTTATACAAATTTTTTATTTAGGGTTCCGTACCCAAAGGGTAAAAACGGGACTCTGTCTGTCTGTCTGTCTGTCACCAGGCTGTATATCATGAACCGTGATAGCTAAACAGTTGAAATTTTCACAGATTATGTATTTCTGTTACCTCTATAACAACAAATATTAAAAAGTACGTAACCCTCGGTGGGCGAGTCCGACTCGCACTCGTTTAATCCTTTACCGCACACAATGCCATATATGGCGGGTATGACATTCAACTCTTTTGACAGCTATTAAAGTTCAAATTCAAATAAATATTCTTTATAAATTACTACCTCGGTATTTTTTTTTAAATTTAATGATTTTAATTCAGGCCAAATTTGTAGTTTATACTGTGGCCATCGTAGTTAATAAATGAATATGTATTACATACCCATACACCCTCTTTGTCCTTCTCCGAACGGCAGATACACATATTTTCCCATTTTCGCCTCGTTCTTAGGCAAGAATCTTTCCGGATTAAACTCCTCAGGATCCTCATGATACCGCTCATCCATTTGCAACGCTTGCACCGGTATAAATATCTCCACACCCGGATCTATGGTCACCCCTGTACCGGGTATCGTGTACCGCTTCGTACAGACACGGTTCAGAACCCCGCCTGCCGGGAACTTCCTCATTGCCTCTTTAAAAGCCCTAGCCAGCTTAGGCATTCTTGACACGGAATCATAGCAGAGTTTACCGTCATATTTCGATAAAACTTCATCTATTTCTTCCTGAATTTCTTTTTGCAGTTGCGGATAAAATGCAAGCTCGTGTAAAGTATAACTCATTGCTGAAGACGAAGTTTCAAATCCGGCCGCGAAAAATAAAGCTACATTTGCCACGAATAGCTTGAAATCCATCTCCATCTCGACCTCCATCGGAGAATTGTCAGGGTTTACTTTCTCAAGAGATTTGCCGCGCATTTTCCCGTTCTTTTCCAATTCTAGCAGCAAATCTATGTAGTCGTTCCGCCCAGAAGGCTGGTTGTTCCTCTGTTCCAGAATCGCTGACACAAGTTTATTCAGAGTAAGAAGAATTTCTCTATCCGACACGTATATGTACCTACGTAATTCAGGAAAGAGCTCATACATTGCCTGTTTGAGCCGTTCCATAGCTGTTTTAGTAAATATCAGCTTTCCTAGCTTCTTAAATATGGAATTTTCAGTGTTCATCGAGTTTACATCGACGCCGAAACCGCAAGCGCCTATGAAATCTATCGTAAATCGAGCCATGAGATCAACTGCGTTAAAACTACCTTTTTTCTGTGCTACAGTCTTCACTACCTTCTGTAGGTCTTCCGCGCACTGTATCACCAAGGGATACATAGCTTTTAACTTGGCTAAAGTGTAAGCCGACGATGTATGCTGTCGCAGCAATTTCCAAGTGTCACCGTCTCCATGAAAAACATTTAACATTAGAGATTCTTGCTCAGGATTCCTTCCAGCCCCTCGATTGTAAAACGACCAAAAATCAGAGCACATAATCCTTTTAACAATCTCTGGGTCTCTAATAATAAGTGCAGGTGTTCTACCGCGATAGTACCCAACGATTCTTTCTTTTGAATATTTCTTGTAAAGCTCACAGGTTACTTCTGTAATGCTTTTCAATGTAAATACGCAGTGCAAATGATTCCCGAATATTGGTATCGGTGTGTCATGTTTAACCCCCCTTTTTGCCCAATAATCGTGATTTTTGCTGAAGTATAAGTATAGCAAAATGAGAATTAACGGCGCGATAAGTAGAAACATCTTGATGTTAGGACGAGAATAACAATAGTAAATAAAATTGCGAATGTTGTTGAAGCCTTATCTAGTCACGACTGGATTTCAGGGCTTCGTGTACATAAAAAGAAATTATAATGTCCATCAAAGATCTAGTCACGATTTTTGAAGTGAAAACTTCTTTAGCGGCGCTGAGCACTTTTTGAGGTGGGGTCCCAAGTAGCATGGAAGTGTCAGAAAAGATTTAAGCTGTATAAAAGGTATTTTACCGACATTATACAGCTCAAGCTGTATAAAATCATTATAAAGGATTCTGCGGAATCATGGGGTGCTTTATCAGAATATGGAAAATCTACTATAAAACTAAAAGTGTTGTGAAACACTACAAGCTAATTCTATCGTAAAAGCTGTATACAGGCTGTATTGTAGTATCACTTGGCACTTGTAGCTGTACAAATGTATCTGTCAACCCCGTTTTAAAGCTTTTTCTTATGGCGTAATTTTACTCTCCTATAAGAATAGTAGTTGTATAACTTCTGTCTGTAAGGGTATTATAAAACTAAACGAATAAATGGCAGCTATAGTACAGCTTTTTTCTGTATTACTGACAGAGTCGCTTATTTCGGCGTAATTTTACACTCGTATAAGTATATATTTCGACCACGAAAATAAAAAATTGTAATGAACAAGATTAATAATTTAGAAAATTATGAAATGGAACGAAGAATAGACCAAATACATTTGGACCTAAGGGTTTTTTTATTTGTTATATGGATCTCTAAACTAAAGGGACTTATAACTTATGTACGGAGAACCGAAATACAGCCAAATGAATACAAATCTTCTATTCTAAAGCTGTTTTAACTACAAAAGCTGTAAATGACACTCCATTTATTACACAGCACAGCTACTAAGATTATAACGCTCTCCAACTATCCTGTAAGCTGTTTAAAAATTGTCGCCATTTTACAATGAAACAAAAAAGTATTTGTAAATATAATTAAGGAAATACTTGCAAATATTAAGCAGACTAACATCGTGTTATGATTACCAGCTAAAATAAATTAACTTTAGCCTTAGAATTAATATTTATAAAACTTTTTGATAGTCTAACCTTAAAAACAAACACTAACTTTCCCGATTTTTGATATTTTCCTTATGGTTTCTCTTTGTTATTTTGCAGGCGCGTGAATATTTTGCCAGAAAAGATACACAGGTTCACAATAAATAATAATCGGCACTTACCAATAATATAATATTCCACTTAAGTCCTCTATAATATTTACTTTTACTTTTACCATCCACTATAACACTTTATTGTCGCCATTACTATATTACGAATGAACAAGATTAAGACATTTTAGTTTCCTAAATGATTATTAGTCTCTTGTAATCATTTTTAAAAACTCATTTAAAACTCATATTCTTATATGGTAGGTACTTATAAGAGATTATCTGTAGTGTTAAGGTTTCCTGTTACACCGAAATATAGCTGTAATGCAGCTATTATGCAGCTTATGTATTGATTATACAGCTACTCTACAGCTCTAATAACGCGAAAGGCTGTATAATTTGGGCCCTTTTTTAACTTATAAGGGCTGTATAAGCGCTTATACAGCCTTTGTACAGCCTAACTGTACAGCTTATAGTATAAAAATAAACTTCAATACAGCTTATATACAGCTTGCAATGCTACTTGGGGTAAAAATGATAAACAAGATTCAGCGTAACGTAACGTAACGTAACGCTGACGTCTTGTGTCACGGACAATGTTATTCACCAAAGAACTTTAGTCATAAAGTATCATAATCAGGTCAATTATTTAAAACTGGACTTTTATATTAAGCAATAAAGCTAATCTTGTACGGGCTGAAATACGAGGATCTCACAGTTACATTCTAACTTTATATCACTCAAATATAATTCAATAAAGCTATATCTTGATGAAATCTCTAATAAAAGTGAACTCTAGTACTGGTGAATAAAACTCAAAATATCATGACCAAATATATTTAGATGCGAGCTCTGCAAGGTAACTTTACAATTTCTATTCGAATTTTATAGTAGTTTATGTGACTGCTACATAATGAAAGGCATTAAAATACGAGTGTGGGTTTATGAAACGAATGAAATGAGTTTCATAATAGTATCACACGAGTGTTTTAATGCCTAATTATGTACAGTTACATACACTGCTTTATCTACACACATATAATAAACTTTCTATGATATATTTACTAACTTCATATTACAGCCGACTTTGCTCTCTGGCGGAACTCGCGGATATGAGATGGCGTCTCCGAAATATCTTTATCGCACGTTTTACAGGAAACTTTTGTTATAGTTCCTTTAAAAACAACAAAACAAATTATTTTTTACTTATAAACTAATTAAAAGATAAACTGTACGTCAAATGGCGGCAAATGAAAACTTTTTTCAAGCACGTCACGCATCCGTATTTTTTTTTTAATTCAGAGACAAACTAGAGTCGGGGTCGATTACCATATCGTCCGATACCAACTTACATGCGAGATTTGTCAATATTGTATGCAATTGTGATTTGTTTTCGAATAAAACGTCATCTCAACTGATGTTAGAATAGGGGTCAAATCAAATTGCCTTTTTTTTCAGAGATGTTCGAAATTTGAAATGCATTACCAAATCGATTTTGATATAGTAATGAAGCTATAGATGGTCAAGCAAACCTTGTCAGTAGAAAAAGGCGCGAAATTCAAATTTTCTATGAGACGCTATCCTCTCGCGCCTACATTTTTCAAATTTGCCGCCTTTTTCTACTGACAAGGTCTGCTTGACCAAGTATATTACCACATTTTCACAGATAAGAAATTTGCTGTAACAAAACAGTTTATCGTAATGTGGGCCATTATTTACGAATTTTGAAGGCATCATAGACAGTTTATGATATGTGTGTAGATAAAACAATTAACGCTACAAATTTAAGCTCACTGGCCAGCAATTTCGGAACTAAAGTTTTTCAATAGAAAGGAGGATGGGTCAATTATATGAGTACCTACATAGTGCAGGGGGCCGATTTTTGAAATACGATCGCTCGATTACGTCACTCGAAAATCGGTGGAAAACGGCGAAATGCTAATTTTTGAAATAAGAGCGATAGAAATTTGGAATCGAGTTGTATTGACCACTCGTTTTCAATTTTATTAGTAGAATTTAAATGCATAGTAGTGGAGATATTATTGAACTAAATACACGAAATCGAGGGGTCGAATTTCAAAAATCGGCCCCTGCAGACATTTTGGACGAGTCATTGAGTTTTCACTTCGTCGGCACTCCCGGAGTGCAACCCGTTGTCTTTTTTTTACGAGAAATGAGTTTATTTACGTCGTGACTTTAAGGGGGAGGGGGGACGTTATAACTATTGAGGTGTTTTTTCTAGAAGCTTTGTCTTATATTTGGCACGTATTATACATCAAACTAGCTATTAATGATTATTTTATGTCAAAGAATCACATTTTTACACTTTTTATCTTTTTATTAGCCTCACTGCGTTTATACCTCTTTGGTATACAGGGTGATTCATGAGACGTGAGCAGGACTAATCCTGCACACTCCGTAACTGATAATTGATCGATCACCGTCGTATTTAGGTGAAACAACGACACATTTTTCTATTTTTTTACTTATTGGTGAGGGCAAATTTAACTCATGGTTAGTACAAGACCTAAATAATAAACATAAAACCTCTTTAACCGTAATGACAGCATTTTGATTACGAATAAAATAAACTGTCAAACTTGAGTGAGATACGAGGTTTCAAAAGTAACCAGGCCCCTGTTTCACCAACGTGACAGGTGCGACGAATTGTAAAATCACTGTTGCTGACGTCACAGGCATCCATGGGCTACGGTTACCGCTTACCATCGGGCGGGCCGTATTCCTGTTTGCCACCATAATTATATTATTTAAAAAAACTTTATGATATCGGAAAAAAAACAGATATTTCTCTTGCTAAGTTTATGACAATTGTCACAAGAAACACTACAATTGTCACGAAATTCCGACATATAACTCATTACCTGTCCAGAATTACCTACAATTCTTCTAATCTTTGACAATTGTCAGAAACTTCGCAGGAGAAATATCTGTTTTTTTCCGATATAATAAAGTTTTTTTAAATAATACAATGATGGTGGCAAACAGGAATACGGCCCGCCCGATGGTAAGTGGTAATCGTAGCCCATGGATGCCTGTGACGTCAGCAACAGTGATTTTACAATTCGTCGCACCTGTCACCGATGTGAAATTGGGGCCAGACCGTGATGACATTCAATTTGACACAGAATATCGGTATTCTAATTTTAGGGTGACCATGCATGTCGTAAATAACTTTTATTAATTTTTTTAGACAGGAGTAGAAAATTAACTTTAACCTCTCTAATACTGATACGAAACAGTTGCTTATAATTTACAGAATACGCAGTGTTAGTCCTGCTCACGTCTCCTGAATCACCCTGTATATGTATAGTGCTTCAAATCTTGTAACTTAAATTTGAACCACTTGCGGGTGTCAGCGGAAATTTCGCATAGGTTCTTCCATATTTCCGATGACAATGCAATAATATGCTAACATGGAGCTGATCTGATGATGCAGTCGGAAGGTAGCCAAAGGAACCCTTCGATAGAAAAACATAAACATAGGTATTAAGTTTAGGTTCATTCGAAAGGTCTCGAAAAGTACTTGATAGACATGCAAAGGAGAGAAAGTGCAGTCGGCAATAAAAGTCTCAAAAAATATTTTTGACGGTTACTTGTTATATTTAAATGTCTACATGTTGGATTAACTTTTAATCCCATCAAAAACATAAATGTAAAAAAGGAGAGCCAAGTTCAATACAAAAATTATGCTTGGCTGTGGGGTTCGCCGCAAAAAGAATGGAGATTTAAATGAGTGCCAAGTTCTATGCAAAATCCAAATATGTATTTATAGGAACAAAATAACATTATAAACAAGTATTAAACTCTATTTCTTTGCTTTATTGGATACCTATAACAATTGCTGTTATTTAAAAAAAATGCGAGATCTTAAAGCAGGTTAGATTTGACTTGGCCAGTTTTCATTACATCAGTCATTTTATAAAGTTATTCAACATATATATTTTGTAATTCTGATAAAAAGTGGCCAAGCCAAATCTAACCTACTTTAAGATCTCACATTTTTTTTAAATAACAGCAATTGTTATAGGTATCCAATAAAGCAAAGAAATAGAGTTTAATACTTGTTTATAATGTTATTTTGTTCCTATAAATACATATTTGGATTTTGCATAGAACTTGGCACTCATTTAAATCTCCATTCTTTTTGCGGCGAACCCCACAGCCAAGCATAATTTTTGTATTGAACTTGGCTCTCCTTTTTTACATTTATGTTTTTGATGGGATATCAATAATTTTTGTAAAGAAAACTAGGCAGGTATTGAGATTTAATGTTTTTTCTTGTGTTTCCGCTGCATGTTTTTTACTTCTGTTCTTTGTATTAATTATGTGGTGCCGCGCGCCGCCAACGACACACCGTTGGCCGGTTGTTTAGCGCGTATTACAGGTTTTTTGTATGGGGACCCCCCCTATTTTTTAACTTTTTTTATTTTTAGATTTGTTCCTACGCTTACACACAATTACCGAGCTGGATTCCAAATTTCATCCTTCTAGGTCATCTGGAAGTAGGTTAGGTTTAGGTACTATATGTCAGTCACAATAAAAAAGAAATTTGTATGGGAACCCCCCCTATTTATGAACTTTTTTTTGTTTTTAGATTTTTTCCTACGCTTACACACAATAACCGAGCTGGATTCCAAATTTCATCCTTCTAGGTCATCTGGAAGTAGGTTAGGTTTAGGTACTTATATGTCAGTCACAATAAAAAATGTTTTTTTTGTATGGGGACCCCCCCTATTTTATAACTTTTTTTAATTTTTAGATTTTTTCCTACGCTTTCACACAATAACTGAGCTGGATTCCAAATTTCATCCTTCTAGGTCATCTGGAAGTAGGTTAGGTTTAGGTACTTATATGTCAGTCACAATAAAAAATGGTTTTTTTGTATGGGGACCCCCCCTATTTTATAACTTTTTTTAATTTTTAGATTTTTTCCTACGCTTTCACACAATAACTGAGCTGGATTCCAAATTTCATCCTTCTAGGTCATCTGGAAGTAGGTTAGGTTTAGGTACTATAGGTATGTCAGTCAGTCTTAAAATTTACGACTTTTTGACCTTCATATCTTTATAACCGTTTGAGCTAGCTTCATGAAATTTGGGCTTCTAGATGTCCTTATGGATATAATTAAACACACGTAGTTTTATGTGTTTACGTTAAATATGTTTTGAGTTATAGAAGGGTCAAAAGTGGCACCAAGTGGTTCGTGTAATATTACACTTGGCGCTGGCTAGCCAGTTCCTTTGCTTGAACTTGGCTTGACACGCTGCCGCGTGTCTAGATATCTATACCTACCTACTAATAAAATCGTATAAGTGTCATAAGTTTCTACTTTATTACAATGCGATAAAATCTAAGTTACCTATCGTACATACCATACTCCTTGTGGAAACTAGCTATATTGCCAGGATTTAAAAAAAGATCCGAACATAATAAAGACATATTTCGCAGTATGTATTTTTAACCGACTTCGAAATCCCAAAGGAGGAGGTTATCAATTCGGTTGTATGTTTTTTATTTTTTTTATTTTTTTATTTTTTTTATGTTTGTTACTCCATATCTCCGTCATTATTGAACCGATTTTGAAAATTCTTTTTTTGATTGTATGTATATGCATACAGATTGGTCCCGTTTTTGTCAAAATCCAGTTCTGATGATGGGATCCATGAGGAATCGAGGGAACTCCTCAAATCTTAAAGGCATACATATAGTGATTTTTGTGTTTTTATCAACAAATCAAGCATATACATTCAAAAACGTGACATTTGATGAAGTGGAACTGCTGATGATGATCAGAACGGAACTCTTCAACGACGCATAGTTCACCTTTGGCGATTTGTCCTCTTCGTTATGTTTGTTAAGCAAGTTAAGTTTTTAAGCCACATTTTTGTCAAGCTTGAGTGCTCATGATAGGATCCACGAGAAATCGAGGGAACTCCTCAAATTTTAAAGGCACGCGTATAGAGATTTTTATATTTTCATCAGAAAATCAAGCATTTTCATTAAAAACTGTCGCATTTGATGAAGTGGAACTGCTGATGATGATCAGAACGGAACTCTTCAACGACGCATAGTTCACGTTTGGCGATTTGTCCTCTTAGTTATGTTTGTTAAGCAAGTTTAGTTTTTAAGCCACATTTCTGACAAGCTCGAGTTCTGATGATGGGATCCATAAGGAATCGAGGGAACTCCTCAAATCTTAAAGACATACGTATAGAATTTTCTGTGTTTTCATCATAAAATCAAGCATTTACATTAAAAACTGTCGCATTTGATGAAGTGGAACTGCTGATGATGATCAGAACAGAACTCTTCAACGACGCATAGTACACGTTTGGTGATTTCGAATTTCGATTTTGACTTGGACTCGTACCCGGATCCGGTTCGGACCCGGACCTGGACCTGGACTCGGACTCGGACTCGGACCCGGACCCGGACTCGGACCCGGACTCGGACCCGGACTCGGACTCGGACCCGGACTCGGACCCGGACCCGGACTCGGACCGGGACTTGGACCCGGACTCGGACTCAGAGACCCGGACCTTGACCCGGAAAACCCCTATGATACCTAAACTAAATAAACCGCTATGATTACCTACCATAAAATGTAGGTATAAAGTACCGCATGCGCCGTTAAGTGGGTTAGGTTAGGTTTGAACTGCGATCCTCACAGAACCGAACAAAAGTGGGTTAGGTTTGGTTAGAACTGCGAGCCTTACAGAAACGAAATGCTACTAGAAAAGTGGGTTTGATTAGGCTCGAACTGCGATCCTCACAGAACCGAACTGCTATCAGAGAAGTGGGTTAGGTTAGGCTAGAACTACGACCCTTACGGAAACGAAATGCTACTAGAAAGTACTGTTTTTACCTCCTTTTCTACATAGTGCACCATCTACCATAATCTTTCACCGGGCCCCATAGAAGTCGGTTTTTTTTTCTTAAAAATTATTATGTAATCTGTGTCTGACGTGTTGTGTTGTCACTCGTTTAGTTTTAGTTTAGGTGTAGATTAGTTTTAAGTCAGGTACCCACTGAAAATCAGCGTCATGGCTTGCCCTGGTATTATGCTGAGTGGGGATCTTGTAGCATTTAGTTTGTGTAATTTGTATTGTGTGTTATTCTATACTCTTAAGTTAAGTATATGTATTTGTTCTTCTTCAGTGTCACACCCGTGTGCAGTCCACAACGGCGGCTGCACGCACATATGCGTGACCGCATGGCGGGGAACGACACCGCGCGCGCACTGCCTGTGTCGTCACGGGTACAAGGCGGTCCACACTCATCCGCACCAGCCCCCCGTCTGTCACAGTAAGTTTATATTATGTATATTATAAGCCTATACGGGGTCCCACTGCTGGGCAAAGGCCTCCCCCCTTGATTTCCATTCGTCTCGATTTTGGGCAATCTCCGGCCAGTCGTTAAGATATGCGTCCAGGTCGTCCCGCCATCTCCGTTTGGGCCAACCACATCCTCGCCCGTCTTGCGGCACCCATACCGTGGTTATTTTGGCCCACCTCTGTGGGTGCATGCGGCAGGCACAGTAAGTTTAACTTATAAAATAATATTATGTATTCCCTTTGACTCATAGACATCGCTTACACGCTAATTCTGGCGTCAGTTCAGTCATAAGTCTTATTCGAGTTTTGACTGATACCAGAATGATGGAAAATGGACACGGTTACACGATCAGTCCAGACTGATAAAATTACGACACAGTCGCCGTTTGGACACAGAACGCAACATTTAGTCTTGTCTAATATGGTGACTGACGCGGGAATGACACAAACAGGTTACACGATGTCTCCTATCAGTTTTCTGTCATTCAAAATGGACTGACGAATATTGTCTAATATATTAAATTTTCATCAGTCCAGTCCAGACCATAATCAGAGATTAGTCCATTAGTCCGAGTGTTACACGATAATTCTCTCGTCATTCTGACCAGAATGAGGGACTGAACTGACGCCAGAATTAGCGTGTAATCGATGTCATAAATGACATCTCGGAACTCGTATATATTGACACACTGCACATTTCCTATGAAATATACATTTTCTCTCAAACTTGCAATTTCATTGACATGGCTTACTTCAAATTAGGTCCGGAAGTACTACATATCCGGTGCGATGAATGAAGATGATATGAGGAATTTCATACAGCCTTACACACCTAGGCGTGTAAGCAACCTTATCTTGTTTTTAACAGCAGCCGCGGCCCGCGATACTCTCATACTCGTGCCCGCCCCGGCGAATCGGTCAATGACACCTTCTCGTAGCTCATGAGGCCCTGGTACTTGCTCCGCGCTATATTACATTTTTAGATAGATGTTTTCTCGATTTTGACCACCGTAGCCTATGGATATTTCATTGCAAGTTTGAGAATAGCACTATACATTTATACAAATCTCGGCGAGAAACGGGGCTGTCGGCCTCGCTAACTTGGCCTTTCGTTTCCCAGCCTCCTATAGTAATGTACTATATTTCAGGAGTGGACGTAGACCAGTACCTGCTAGTAGCACGCGGCTCGCCGCCGATAGTGCAAGCCATAGTGACGCAGCACCCGCAGTGGGAGGCCGCAGCGCCCGCCGCCGCCGCGAGGCCCACGGCAGCTGACGTGCACCTGGCGGCAGAGTACATGTACTTCTCTGATGTGCACAGGTATGTAGCTTCAAAATTAATGACATTATATGATTTTATCATAATGCTCAGAAATAAAAAAAAACCGATCATGTGCGAGTCGGACTCGTTTTCCAAGGATTCCGTACACTATTTTGTGTATATTTTCCAAAATTTTAGACACAGTAGTTTCGGAGATATGGAGGGGGAGGGTCGGACAGACTGACATACGCACGAGTGATCCTATAAGGGTTCCGTTTTTTTTCCTTTTGAGGTACGGAATCCTAAAAAATCACTGTCTCGGTCGAGACGTGAACTTGGATCACTAGCCCACCGCTCTGCCAACTAAGCTACCGAGTCTCGGCCGACACAGTGAGTTTTTTCCTTTATTTGTAAGCATTATGGTATTGTTTGGAGACGTTTCTGCTTATTGCAAATATTTGTTCCTGTTACGTTTCTGTTTTGTAGATACGAGATTGTGCGGCAGAAGTTAGATGGCACCGGTCGGGAAGTTTTCATAGAGGAAGACGTTGATAACTGCGAAGGGCTAGCCATCGATTGGATGGGTGAGTTGCTACATCTGTTAATTGTTAAATAGTCCTAAAAAAACTGGCCAAGTGCGAGTAGGGCTCGCGTTTCTAGGGTTCCGTACATAAGTCCGACTCACGCCTTGACTGCACATTTCTAATAGGTTTTCCTGTCATCTATAGGTGTAAAGAACTATTTTGAGTATTTTTTTCAACATTTTAGACCCAGTACTTTCGGAGATAAAGGGGAGGAATGGTAATTTTTGGCTATTTTCTTAAATAACTTCTAACCTATGTATTTTAAAATTATAAAAAAAATATGTCCATCTTTGGGTCACTAATTTACAAATGTGTACCAAATTTCAACTTAATTGTTCCAGTAGTTTCCGAGAAAATAGGCTGTGATAGACGGACAGACAGACAGACGCACGAGTGATCCTATAAGGGTTCCGTTTTTTTCGTTTTGAGGTACGGAACCCTAAAAAAGCAAAACGTTCATTCAAATTTTTAGTCTGTAAAAATATAACTATGTTGACAACGATGGATCACAGACACATAAACATACGGTCGAAAGTATTAATTTATAACCCATTTCGTACCTTGTCACAGTGACAATCAATATGAAAGTCGCTAGACACCTCATACTATGGTCACTGTGACAAGGTAAAGAGAAAAGAGTCGACTTTTTTACGAATACCTTATTCGGGTTAAATTTTCTCTCTCGTCTGTACATAAAATTGAACTAACTAACCCCCACAGGTAAAAATCTATACTGGACGGACGACGCACTGGGTCAAATATCTGTGGCGCGACTGTCAGCGCCGAAGCAGCGTAAGGTCCTCATTCGGGAGCCACACTACCACCCCAGGAGCATTGCTTTAGACCCACGTAAAGGGTCAGTATTCTTACAACCATATACCTTTACCCCCTTATTCATAAACGTTTACTAAAGTTGACAAGCCGATAATAATCGTTTGTCCCTTTCCGACGTATTGGTATGATGGAAAGGGACAAACGATTATTATCGGCTTGTTAACTTTAGTAAACGTTTATGAATAATACTGGAGTCAGTTATGTAACGCTGCCATACATGACCCAAAAAATTTTTATTAAGCTATGAGCTTCATCACATCTGATATTTGAGTAATTCTAAGCATTTCTAGCCTGAAGTGGGGGGGAGGGTGGGGTACAAAGACGGCCGCCATCCGTCATCTTTAAAAAAAATCTACTCTGATCCTGGTGGGTACTAGGGCAAGTTTGGTATCATTTTCGTATAAACCAAAGGCGTAGAATTCATTGCTGATATTTGTTTTTTCAATTTCATAGTAATTTTACAAGAAAAACGTAAAAAGGTGAAAAATTTGGTTGGAGATTTTTGCTACGCGGAGCCGAAACTACAAAAGATAGAAAGTTGAAATTTGCACACTAGATTACATTTATAAAGTGTACAAGAGATAAGAAGCGATTTTGAGAAATTCAACCCCTAAGGGGGTTAAAAAGGGGATGAAAGTTTGTATGGGGTTCAAGTTTTATTTTAAGCTAGGAATTTGAAACTTCGTAAAACGATATATTATTAAAATACAAGAAAACTGATTTCAGCGTTTTTGAAAATTCATCCCCTAAGGTGGTGAAAAAGGAGTTGAAAGTTTGTATGGATATCAAAAAAATTTTCGAATGCGGGACTTGAATCTTTGTATTTGGGGATATTATTAAAAGACAGGAAAAGTAATTTCAGCGTTTTGTAAAATTCATCCCCTAACAGGGTTAAAAAGGGGTTGAATGTTTGAATCCATTACAAATCCGAGTAGACACACATTTCTTATTGCCTCCCAGGCTTGAAATGCTTAGAATTACTCAAGGAACATATGTGATGAAGCTCATAGCTTAATAAAAAATTTTTGGGTCAACTTTATAACTGCTTCCGCTATAAGGGGGTTACTCTGTATCTTTAGCTTTTTAAATAAAAGTAAACAAACATTTATACATTTTCGGGTATTTAAGACGAGGAAGTTATCGTTTTGACGAATTTCTTGGGATATGGGAATCCGCCGTTTTTTTTCAGAATGTGTAAGGTTTATGCACGAAAAACCCCTACCTATCCCTAATTATGAGTAAGTACCAAAATATGGATGGTTCTTAATTAGTCTTCCTAACTGAAATAAATGTCATATACCAGGAAATAGTTATTTGTACAACAAGAGATCAAAGTTTGATATTTCTTCGAGTGCTTATTTTGAGTCCCGTGCAAGCGAAAGATTCTATAATAGATTCACGAGCGTAGCGAGTGAATCTAATTTAGAATCTTGAGCGTAGTAAGGGATTCAAAAGCGCACGAGATGTAAATAACTTTGATCTCGTGTAGTACACAAAATTTTTCACCCTAAGCAGTGAGAACATACCTAGAGGGACAGAGATAATAGAACCCAAGTATATCGAACTTGTATTAGACACCGCATTTTGAAATGACATTTGACTATAAAAGTCACTTGAATGACATTTTGTCTCACTCAGTGAGCAAAATGCGATTTTGCTCACTCATACTGTATCACTAAGTGAGCAAAAGCGATTTTGCTCACTGAGTGAGACAAAATGACTCAGTGAGCAAAATCGCATTTTGCTCACTGTTTTTAAGAAGCAAAGTACCCTTGTTCGATCTGCTGAGGTGAAAAAGTATCTCTCTCGCTAACTCGGTATCACATGACTACATGAGTGATCCAGTTAGCAGGTCCGAACCATACTGTTCTACCTTAGGGATGGCCAGGGGACGCCATAAGCCTTCAGTAAGAAGTGCATATACTTGGAAAAATTCGACTTATGCCGCTGTGGCCCGGTGGCCGAGTGGCTTAGGCACCTGCCGCGATAGCAGAGGACGCTGGTTCGATTCCAGCCTGGGGCACTGGAGGCCTTGGTCACTTTTTCTTAGTATATGACATTTATTTCAGTTTATAATTTATATAGTAGTGTTTCTACTTGATAAAAACAAATTAAAATATGTTCTGAAAAATAGTTTAATTTGTTCAAATACTTCTAATAGTAGAGTCTTCCTGTCATCGTGTGGAATTTAGAATTTTATATATTTTTAACATACAACTTTTGTCGACAGTGTTATGTACTGGTCCGTATGGGCCAGCTCGTCAACCCCCAAAGGCAGTATAGAGACTGCCGCCATGGACGGATCCGGGCGGCGCGTACTAGTCTCAGAAGAACTCCACTGGCCCAACGGGTTGGTCGTACAGTCGGACGAGCAGATGCTTTATTGGTATGTACCTATAATGAATGACAATACAGGGCGCACAACATTGAAAACATGACACCCATACATAGTACAACACACTGGCATTTTACACGTTCCGTCATTGCCAATCGAGTTGTATTATTACAGGGGCAGCTGCCTTGTAAAGTATAATAACTAAATAATTTATTTGATTCTCAGGTGTGACACGTTCCTGAACAAGATCGAAAGCTTAGACCTGGCCACCAACAAGCGCAAGACTATCATCTCGGCCCCGAGTGTAGACCTACAGAAGCCGTATGGACTGGCGTTGATCGACGGTAGTACATAATTATAATACGACGATTTGACGACCGGTCTGGCCTAGTGGGTAGTGACCCTGCCTGCGAAGCCGATGGTCCTGGGTTCGAATCCCAGTAAGGGCATTTATTTGTATGATGATACAGATATTTGTTCCTGAGTCATGGGTGTTTTCTATGTATTTAAGTATTTGTATATTATATATATCGTTGTCTGAGTACCCACAACACAAGCCTTCTTGAGCTTACTGTGGGACTTAGTCAATCTGTGTAAGAATGTCCTATAATATTTATTTTTTTTATTTTTATTTTTATAATACCATTTTAACAGGTTCAAGACTTCTGCTTTTTGAGGGACCCATAGGCGTAGCAAGTTTAACCGTACCCTGTTACAACGTACCCAGTCTCCCCTACTTCTGCCCCCCCCCCCCCTTTAAAAAATGCTGCGTACGTCCATGGAGGGACCCTTATAACTTCGAGGTTCATATGTCTGTTTATCAAGTTAGAACTAACATAATCGTTTCTAGGCTGCATTTCATACCGTTGTAGCTGTGTCTATTAAATATAAACTTATTATGCAGTCGGTAAAATGACCGCAACCTATATATCGACGCTTAAGAATCAATGCTGTCTAAGTAACAAATAATTATAGCATGCTATTCGTTATTGTTTTCTGCACCTAACTGCATTAACAGGTAAAAAAGCGGCCAAGTGCGAGTCGGACTCGCCCATGAAGGGTTCCGTAACAGCAAGTAACATAATAAAATTGGGATTTACGGTTTATTACGTATTAAAAAAAAACTACTTACCAAATCTTGTTCAAACCAATTTTCGGTGGAAGTTTGCATGGTAATGTACATCATCATATTTATGTTAGGTTTATCATTCTCATATTTTAGAAGTTACAGGGGGGGGGACACACATTTTACCACTTTGGAAGTGTCTCTCGCGCAAACTATTCAGTTTAGAAGAAAATGATATTAGAAACCTCAATATCATTTTTGAAGACCTATCCAAAGATACCCCACACGTATGGGTTTGATGAAAAAAACATTTTTGGGTTTCAGTTCTATGTATGGGGAACCCTAAAAATTTATGGTTTTTTTTCTAATTTTGTATGAAAATCTTAATGCGGTTCACAGAATACATCTACTCACCAAGTTTCAACAGTATAGTGCTTATACTTTCGGAAAAAAGTGGCTGTGACATACGGACGGACAGACAGACAGACATGACGAATCTATAAGGGTTCCGTTTTTTTGCCATTTGGCTACAGAACCCTAAAAACGTCAAAAATGTTAGTTAGACAGTATTGATTCTTAAGCGTCGATATCGATGATTAAGGACAACAGTTTCCTAAAGGCAATGTTACTATCTATCTAGATTCTCTTTTCGTTAGGGTGGCATTCCATCTGTACAATTTATTTGTCTAATGTACATTTTGTTGAATGAGAGAGTGAGACGCAATGAAATTGGACAGATGGAATACTACTGTTTGTTTGATGTCTTCATAGCTCATGTTATGACACGCTTATGGACTTCAATAGTTAACTAATTCCACGGAACCCTCAGTGTGCGATTCTGACTTTGTTTTATATTCAGGTGATATAATATGGAGTGAGCACGGCACGGGTAACATCCGGCGCCTGGGCGCCGACGGGCAGTCAAGCCCCAGCGCCAATGGCACTATTCTCCGGCGCCTGCCGCCGCCGTTGTATGATATTCGACGCGTCGCGGCTGCTGACAGATTAGGTTTGTTTAATTTTGTCACTGACTCGTTCATTGATCATCAAAATTCTTTGGAACTTCTATGAGACAAAAGTGAATCAATAGGGAGTATTAAGTACTGCAATGTTCTACCGCCAGAGTGCAGCACTAATTTGTTTAGTACACCATAGAGTAATTTATACATACTACGCCTTAAACAGTTTTTTGACGAGTTTTTACTATGACATTGATGCATCAATCAAGGCGGTTTGTTTACAGGTGGCCTACCGCGAAACGCGAAAATTGATATTTCGTTATCTGCCTCTCTATCGATTGAATGAGCAAGAGTGATAGAGAGGCAGAAACCGCACTTTCGATTGTCGACAAACGTGTTTCACGGCAGGCCCTGTGATTGAGTTAGTGAGGTCTTCTACGTAGAGTTTTGCGTAATATTCCCTATTAAAAATCAGAATATTAATAATTTTAAGTTTCGTTTACTAGGACACAATGCATAACTTTAAGGTACGTATGGGCAAATACAGGCGCCATTTTGGGATGTCTGCTGTTGCTGTTGTATGATATACAACGAACCATACAACCTTTTTGTAGACCCGTATCGCAATATTATGACACCATCGAGCAGATTTGATGATGGAGACCGAAAATGGTCATATGTATGGTTCTATGAAAATGACACCATCGAGTCGATCTGATGACGGAAACCGAAAATATTCATATATATGACTATGAAAAATAACGCAAATTCTTAAGGTTTCGTCAGACGGGCGTGATTTCCGGGCGGGGCGTGAACGCGGCGTGAGCGTTTTATATGTAAAAGCAGCGCGCCCCGCTAACGGAGCGCCCGCGAAACGCGCCTGTCTGCCTTTAGAGTATGGAAACTTACAAAATGGCTGTCGTCCTGATAGGAATAGGATACAGAAGAGTACAGCCGGCGATAAGGATGAAGTTTTAATGAAAAAACTTATAACATTTAGCGCCAGTTACAGTCTTACACCATTCCATTAACCCGAGGTTAACCGGATAAACCTGCAGATACCATGGTCACCAGTACAATTTGACACCGGGTTAACAGTTTAACCTCGGGTTAGTGGGATGGTGCAAGAGGCGCTTACCTGTGAAACATGAACGCAACTGAAGTGTGTTAAACCGCAGGTCGCAACACATGCTCGGACACGAACGGAGGCTGCGCCGAGCTGTGCCTGGCCACGGCCGGCGGGCACTCGTGCGCGTGCGCGGCGGGGCGCGCGCCGGCGCCGGGGCGGCCCGCGGCCTGCGCGCCCGGCCCCGCGCCCGCGCCGCCCTGCGCCGCCGGCAAGTTCCACTGCGGCCGCGGGTACGTCACACTCCATCTATATTATACCACATGCTCGGAGCTGTGCCTGGCCACGGCCGGCGGGCACGAGTGCGCGTGCGCGGCGGGGCGCGCGCCGGCGCCGGGGCGGCCCGCGGCCTGCGCGCCCGGCCCCGCGCCCGCGCCGCCCTGCGCCGCCGGCAAGTTCCACTGCGGCCGCGGGTACGTCACACTCCATCTATATTATACCACATGCTCGGAGCTGTGCCTGGCCACGGCCGGCGGGCACGAGTGCGCGTGCGCGGCGGGGCGCGCGCCGGCGCCGGGGCGGCCCGCGGCCTGCGCGCCCGGCCCCGCGCCCGCGCCGCCCTGCGCCGCCGGCAAGTTCCACTGCGGCCGCGGGTACGTCACACTCCATCTATATTATACCACATGCTCGGAGCTGTGCCTGGCCACGGCCGGCGGGCACTCGTGCGCGTGCGCGGCGGGGCGCGCGCCGGCGCCGGGGCGGCCCGCGGCCTGCGCGCCCGGCCCCGCGCCCGCGCCGCCCTGCGCCGCCGGCAAGTTCCACTGCGGCCGCGGGTACGTCACACTCCATCTATATTATACCACATGCTCGGAGCTGTGCCTGGCCACGGCCGGCGGGCACGAGTGCGCGTGCGCGGCGGGGCGCGCGCCGGCGCCGGGGCGGCCCGCGGCCTGCGCGCCCGGCCCCGCGCCCGCGCCGCCCTGCGCCGCCGGCAAGTTCCACTGCGGCCGCGGGTACGTCACACTCCATCTATATTATACCACATGCTCGGAGCTGTGCCTGGCCACGGCCGGCGGGCACTCGTGCGCGTGCGCGGCGGGGCGCGCGCCGGCGCCGGGGCGGCCCGCGGCCTGCGCGCCCGGCCCCGCGCCCGCGCCGCCCTGCGCCGCCGGCAAGTTCCACTGCGGCCGCGGGTACGTCACACTCCATCTATATTATACCACATGCTCGGAGCTGTGCCTGGCCACGGCCGGCGGGCACGAGTGCGCGTGCGCGGCGGGGCGCGCGCCGGCGCCGGGGCGGCCCGCGGCCTGCGCGCCCGGCCCCGCGCCCGCGCCGCCCTGCGCCGCCGGCAAGTTCCACTGCGGCCGCGGGTACGTCACACTCCATCTATATTATACCACATGCTCGGAGCTGTGCCTGGCCACGGCCGGCGGGCACTCGTGCGCGTGCGCGGCGGGGCGCGCGCCGGCGCCGGGGCGGCCCGCGGCCTGCGCGCCCGGCCCCGCGCCCGCGCCGCCCTGCGCCGCCGGCAAGTTCCACTGCGGCCGCGGGTACGTCACACTCCATCTATATTATACCACATGCTCGGAGCTGTGCCTGGCCACGGCCGGCGGGCACGAGTGCGCGTGCGCGGCGGGGCGCGCGCCGGCGCCGGGGCGGCCCGCGGCCTGCGCGCCCGGCCCCGCGCCCGCGCCGCCCTGCGCCGCCGGCAAGTTCCACTGCGGCCGCGGGTACGTCACACTCCATCTATATTATACCACATGCTCGGAGCTGTGCCTGGCCACGGCCGGCGGGCACTCGTGCGCGTGCGCGGCGGGGCGCGCGCCGGCGCCGGGGCGGCCCGCGGCCTGCGCGCCCGGCCCCGCGCCCGCGCCGCCCTGCGCCGCCGGCAAGTTCCACTGCGGCCGCGGGTACGTCACACTCCATCTATATTATACCACATGCTCGGAGCTGTGCCTGGCCACGGCCGGCGGGCACGAGTGCGCGTGCGCGGCGGGGCGCGCGCCGGCGCCGGGGCGGCCCGCGGCCTGCGCGCCCGGCCCCGCGCCCGCGCCGCCCTGCGCCGCCGGCAAGTTCCACTGCGGCCGCGGGTACGTCACACTCCATCTATATTATACCACATGCTCGGAGCTGTGCCTGGCCACGGCCGGCGGGCACTCGTGCGCGTGCGCGGCGGGGCGCGCGCCGGCGCCGGGGCGGCCCGCGGCCTGCGCGCCCGGCCCCGCGCCCGCGCCGCCCTGCGCCGCCGGCAAGTTCCACTGCGGCCGCGGGTACGTCACACTCCATCTATATTATACCACATGCTCGGAGCTGTGCCTGGCCACGGCCGGCGGGCACGAGTGCGCGTGCGCGGCGGGGCGCGCGCCGGCGCCGGGGCGGCCCGCGGCCTGCGCGCCCGGCCCCGCGCCCGCGCCGCCCTGCGCCGCCGGCAAGTTCCACTGCGGCCGCGGGTACGTCACACTCCATCTATATTATACCACATGCTCGGAGCTGTGCCTGGCCACGGCCGGCGGGCACGAGTGCGCGTGCGCGGCGGGGCGCGCGCCGGCGCCGGGGCGGCCCGCGGCCTGCGCGCCCGGCCCCGCGCCCGCGCCGCCCTGCGCCGCCGGCAAGTTCCACTGCGGCCGCGGGTACGTCACACTCCATCTATATTATACCACATGCTCGGAGCTGTGCCTGGCCACGGCCGGCGGGCACTCGTGCGCGTGCGCGGCGGGGCGCGCGCCGGCGCCGGGGCGGCCCGCGGCCTGCGCGCCCGGCCCCGCGCCCGCGCCGCCCTGCGCCGCCGGCAAGTTCCACTGCGGCCGCGGGTACGTCACACTCCATCTATATTATACCACATGCTCGGAGCTGTGCCTGGCCACGGCCGGCGGGCACGAGTGCGCGTGCGCGGCGGGGCGCGCGCCGGCGCCGGGGCGGCCCGCGGCCTGCGCGCCCGGCCCCGCGCCCGCGCCGCCCTGCGCCGCCGGCAAGTTCCACTGCGGCCGCGGGTACGTCACACTCCATCTATATTATACCACATGCTCGGAGCTGTGCCTGGCCACGGCCGGCGGGCACGAGTGCGCGTGCGCGGCGGGGCGCGCGCCGGCGCCGGGGCGGCCCGCGGCCTGCGCGCCCGGCCCCGCGCCCGCGCCGCCCTGCGCCGCCGGCAAGTTCCACTGCGGCCGCGGGTACGTCACACTCCATCTATATTATACCACATGCTCGGAGCTGTGCCTGGCCACGGCCGGCGGGCACGAGTGCGCGTGCCCTACACGACTGCCCGGAGTTGAAAGCGGTAAGATATGTCGATACTCGGTGGAAAATGCGTCGTGTTCCCGGGCTTCATAAAGGTGCTGATCGACTTCGCTGTGTCGCTTCGAAGTTCCTACGACTTCTCGAGGCCATGGAGTGGTCCAACCGGAGAACAGCTAGCGACAAGGCCCTGTGCGACCGCTCGAAACCGAGGTAAAAGGCATCGAAAAGGTCTGCAGACTTCACATAATTATCTCTGCTTGCTCGCGCTCTCCAGCTTACAAAGACAAACTCGTGCGAAAAGCCCATAATAAACAAAATGGGACAAATAAACCCGCTGCGCCTGAACAAGCTTGAGTTTCCGGTGCTAAGAGAAAGGGGCCAGGAGGACTCCAGCAGTTTCCATCTGTCGAAAATATTTCGGGTGAAATGGATTACTTTCCACCCTTGGTTAACAATCTACTATTATTTACTTATTTTTACTTAAATACAAGACGCGCTAGTAAAAACGTGGCAATATTTTCAACTTTTTTTGGTCTTGAATTACGTTTAGCAGTATAGTTAGTAGCTCAATGACATACGAAAGCATTTTTGCCCAAGCTGAAACGGACACCTTCACTAACTTTCGGTTGATTATAGATATGGAGACGTCTATTCATTTCACAATAGGGGTCATCCATTAATTACGTCACACCAATTTCTAGGTTTTTTTACCCCTCCCCCCCCCCCCCCCCCCCTTGTCACACTTGGTCACATTTGGCAAACCCCTCCCCCCCCCTAGTGTGACGTCACATTTTTTCTACGAAATCGCCAAATCGAATTAAGTAAGTACCTAAGTATTATTAATATTTTATCAAAATATTTTTGACGATATAAATATTAGTAATTTTATATAATAACCCAAAACTGCTTAGGAAAGAAAATTAAACGATTAAAAACTATTTTCGTTTTAAAAACTTGTTATTTAAATGTACAGCGAATTAAATAATTTAAATAAATTTTCGGTTCCTGATGAAGTTAAAGTGACGTCACAAAGTTTGTGTCTCCCCCCTCCCCCATGTCACAATATGTCACATTTTCTTGACCCCCTCCCTCCCCCTAAACGTGTGACGTAATTAATGGATGACCCCATACAATCAATTAGCACCAACTGTCTTTCTACATTATTTATGTATTGCAGGCGCTGTATCGACGAGCTGTACGTTTGCGACGGCGACGCCGACTGCCCTGACGGCTCCGATGAAGATAGCTCTCCGACTGGACCATGTGGTAATTACGAGACTCACTATCATCATATCAGCCTTAGGGCTCATTTAGACGATGCGAGAACTCGCATGCGAGTTTCATTACATTGCGGTTTTTGATCGGTCGGTTGAATTGGACTTAACCAACAGTCGGCAATGTAACTAAAATCGCTTGCAAGTTCGCGACCCGTCTAAATCAGTCCTTAAGGTGGTATTCCACCTGTCCAATGTCAGTGCATCTCACTCTTTCATTAAAGCAACATGTGAGACGCAATACATTGGACAAAGTAATTGGATAGGTGGAATAACACCCTTAGTGCTTCCTCCAAACATCCTGCGATCTGAAAATAATTAATCATCGATATTAAACTTTCGTGAGACATATTTTAAATTGTTTAAACGACAACGGTCGGTCTCACTCACTTGAATTTTTAGTCGCTATTGGCGACATGTTTCGGGCCCGTCGGGGGTCCTTCCTCAGGCTTGAGTGCTCGCGGCGACTGCAACTCGTGCTTGAGCCTGAGGAAGGACCCCCGACGGGCCCGAAACATGTCGCCAATAGCGACTAAAAATTCAAGTAAGTGAAACCGTTGTCGTATAAATATTATGTTACTACCTGTGAGTTCCTATAATTGGCTTTCTGTATCCATTATAATTTCTATGGTATTGTCATAGCTGTTGGTTCTCCAAATAAAAAATAAAATAAAAAAAAACAATTTAATAATTAATCACTTTATTTCGTTAAAAACTCTTCATGTAATTTTAGTTACAGATGTAGTGCATTAATTATTTTCCTTCGTATTTTCGCGGAAACGTACGAACGTGTCTTGCAATTTCAGTCAGTCTCAGTACAAAAAGTACTGAGGTTGACTGAAGTAGCATGACAAATACGAATGTTTCCGAGAAATTACGATGGAAAACAATTATACACTACATCGGTAGTAGCTTTTAAGCTAAAATGTGTTATCAAGGACTATTTTTGAGTTGATTTTTTAATTGTTACAGCAAATCGGACATGTACCGATACTCAGAACTTCAAATGCGACTCCAACCGTTGCATACCGAAGACTTGGATCTGCGACGGACAAAGAGGTAAAAAGAAAACAATGTGTTCTTTAAGATCATTATGAAAGGAGATGCTTTCTTGTGTTACTTAACATAAAGGATTAAGCAGAAATTGCATTTATTAATATTATTCACGTAAATAGAAACACAGATTCATTTAAATAAATAACCGTGTCTATTCTGACATAAGTAAATCGTATCTAAATTTTATTCGAGGGACACGAAAAAAATGGTGTAAGTAATAGCATTCGCTCAATGCTAACACGCCAACGTCACATACTCATATCTACTTCCAAAAATGATGTAGCGAGCGTCAGCACGCACACTATTCCTAATTTTATATGCGCTCTGTGTAAGGGCTGATTTAGATGGCGCGCGAACTCGCATGCTATTTTAGTTACTGTTGATTACGTCAAATTCAACCGACCCATCAAAACCCGCAATGGTATGAAACTCGCATGCGAGATCTCGCATCGTCTAAATCAGCCCTAAGTCATCGTACTCATTTTATTGGTTTAGATTGCCTCGACGGCTCAGACGAGTCCGAGTCGGCCTGCGCCGAGCACGTCTGCGGCCCCGACCAGTTCCTCTGTGCCACCTCGAAACGCTGCATAGCGGCCGCCTGGCGCTGCGACGGAGCCCCCGACTGTGGCAACAACGACCGCTCGGACGAGGCCGACTGTAAAGCTACAGGTTTGTCTAGTTTACTCACAGAATAAGTAATAGTATTATCATACAGAACGGCCACGCACTGCCCCGCCCCGACTCGCATTACCTCGCCCCGCGACTGGCCGCGACATGAGTCTGGCGGACTTGTGCCGTCCTCTCAGTAAAGCGACTTACCCACACGTGCCGCGCACACATATAAACGCAAATGATTTTTGATGTATGGCGAGTCCGCCCTGTGGTTTAGTCACTGGCTCATTCATCGATCATCAAAATTGTAAGGTACTTCTAGTAGATACGCAAGCTTAAAATTTAAAACACAATTAGTGTTAAACCTAAAAAGTTAGGAAAAACTAAAATTGAATGCATTTTCAGTCCCGTTTTCGACGTACATAAATTGCATAGTTGTATAGAACCGCCTGGGCACCACGCTCGAGACAATATCTGTCAACCAAATCGTAAAGTTGGTAAAATGGCCTCGTTATCACAAGTTGCATCACAACGCCAAATGAACCCCAATTCACGCATCCACTTTACACTTAAATAATTGGACCTCACTAAATAGGAATCGAACCTTTAATATTTTTAATTTATGCGATGTATCAATCAATCAATCAATATTTTTTTATTGCGAGAACATAGTTGAATTATGTACATAAGGTGATAACATCAACAACTTCTTCATCAACTTCTTCGCCATGGAATTTTTAACATGAAAAGTCAACCACGCCGGAAATGTTTAACGAAGTTTGGCTTGACCATTACATTTCCTTGCAGAAAACGCAGAATGTCACCCGCTAATGTTCCGCTGTCCGAACGGCGGTTGCGTGCCCTGGGAGTACTACTGCGACGGGCGCGCCGACTGCGCCGACGGCGGGGACGAGCAGCGTTGCCGCGGCGTCACGCCTACACGGTGAGCCACTTATAACTCTAATGCCAAGCAGTAAAGTCGATATTTGTCCGAACGGCGGCTGCGTGCCCTGGGAGTACTACTGCGACGGGCGCGCCGACGGCGGGGACGAGCAGCGTTGCTGCGGCGTCACCCCTACACGGTGAGCCACTTACAACTCTAATGCCAAGCAGTAAAGTCGATATTTGATGTACCAACTATCGCTCCATGACATTGAGCATTTCGTTTAAAATTAGAGCGAGCACGATACAACTATAAGGTTGTTGCTAAGAGAAAACGAGACAGAGTGCAGTAACGACGGACGAATTCAACCAATAAACAAGAATTTGACGTATTTGGTTGGTGACTGCCACATTCAGCCGCTTGAGAAATCGGCTAAGAGTTAGGTTAGTTTGATTCTATTTACACATGGGCGAATTTCATGAATGCACATTTGTAGGGTTCCGTACCAAAAGGGTAAAACGGGACCCTATTATTAAGACATCGCTGTCCGTCCGTCCGTCCGTCCGTCCGTCCGTCCGTCCGTCTGTCACCAGGCTGTATCTCACGAACCGTGAAACCTAGACAGTTGAAATTTTCACAGATGATGTATTTCTGTTGCAGCTATAACAACAAATACTAAAAACAGAATAAAATAAAGATTTAAATGGGGCTCCCATACAACAAACGTGATTTTTGACCAAAGCTAAGCAACGTCGGGAGTGGTCAGTACTTGGATGGGTGACCGTTTTTTTTTGCTTTTTTTTGTTTTTGTTTTTTTGCATTATGGTACGGAACCCTTCGTGCGCGAGTCCGACTCGCACTTGCCCGGTTTTTATTTAACGTATCCTTTTTTGACAGGAATGATGAGGTTACGAACAAGAACAGCGTGTGCGAAGAACACGAGTTTCAGTGTGCGAATAAAGAGTGTATACGCAAGGTAAACATTACTCTTTATACTTGTACCATCGTCCACACTGTTAGGGCGCGTGTACACGGTGCCGCCTCCGCGCCGGCACCGCACTGCCGCCGCACCTCCGCGCTATGTACACGAGACGCGTAAAGCCCGCCGCCGCGCCGCCGCCGCCGCGCTGCCGCATATAAATCGCGAAGGTGCGGCGGCGGTGCGGTGTTGGCACCATGTACAGGCGCCCTTAACCTTGTAGGACCCAGCATATAATGTTTTAATTTTTTTAATTCGAACCTTATTCTATTAGTAAATTGGAACGAATTCCGTTTGTTTTAAAAAGAAATGAAACAAAAGAAATGCTACTTTATTTGGTTCATAAAAGGTTCAAATTAGATTGCACGATTATGTACATTGTAATGTACATTTAGTCTCAGGAGGATAACTTATGCCTTTATGGACTTTATGCCTTTTGTAATAAGGTCCACCGATGTACAGTTAAGAGTAATGCTGTTTGTACTTATTCTAAAGATCAGTCTTGCTTTGAAACATGATTCGTTGTTGGTTTCCCTCAAATAATCTTTCATAATTACATATACTAAACTTATGCTTGTAAATAAAGCAGTTCAGCCTTAACTTGCAATATTACAAGCTCCCATTTAACCATTAAGGTGGATTTCTTATTGTCATTGTAAATATTAGAATTTAAAAAAAGTTTTACTAACAATCATACTCATAATCGTAATACATTGGTCAATCTTTGCCATAAAGTTTATTAGTAATTTATTTTTAGTTAACGATATGGACGATTGTATCAGTCAAAATTTGCTTTGAGTTTCATAATCACAATACCACAGAATAAATAATAGTACTACCGTACAGAAAGGACACTTCCTACAAAACCGAAGTTTGACAGCGATTCAGGGTCGAATCATACTATCCCTTTCTAATTTATGGCATTATCCCGTTGTCAAATTCAAATCATTATCTTATCTGTGAATGTGCACGCAAAAGGACGTCAAGTGGTGCCAACCCTAATAATTGCTCGGAGCAATGCTGAGCTGAATGGAGCCGAATTTGCCCAAAAGGAGGAGTGTCTCCTCACTGACAATACTCGAAACACAGTCTCATCTCTCTATCCTTAAATTTCTTTCCGTAATTATATCCACAGGAATTTCGCTGCGATTACCATCCAGACTGTCTCGACAGCTCCGACGAAGCCAACTGCGAGCAACACCGAGCCACCACCCGTGCCCCCACCACCCCCCCTCCAGACGAGTGCGTCGCGCCTGCGTTGAAATGTGACAATGGTTCCCGCTGCGTACCTCTACTGCAGCTCTGTGATGGAAGTTATGATTGTGCTGATGGCTCAGACGAAGCTGATCGATGTGGTAAGTAGACCATTTTACTGTTAAGGGTGGAATATCCTGGTCCGCGGCACCAAAATGTAACGACCTGTCTAAACTGAAACCAACACGCGCTACAAGATGGACCCCTACGAGTGTATATATCCTTCGTTGAAATGTGACAATGGTTTCCGCTGCGTACCTCTACTGCAGCTCTGTGATAGAAGTTATGGTTGTGCTGATGGGTCAGACGAAGCTGATCGATGTGGTAAGTGTTGAGGGTGGGATATCCTGGTCATGGCACCAAAATGTAACAATAACCTGTCTAAACTGAAACCAACATCGCGCTACAAGACGGACACCTACGAGTGTATTGATCTTTCGTTGAAATGTGACAATGGTTCCCGCTGCGTACCGCTACTGCATACAGTTATGATTGCGCTGATTGGTCCGACGGAGCCGATCGATGTGGTAAGTGTGGAATATCTTAATCACAGCACCTAAATATAACTACCGTAACTAAGCTGCGAGAAACGCCACCTTACCACGCCTACTCTGAACGAGTGCGTCGGGCCTCCATTGAAATATATATGGTCCGTCTTGCGTACCACAAATACAGTTGTGTCCGACGAAGCTGACCATTGCGATAAGTGTAGAATATCCTGGTCATGGCACCAAATTGTAACTGCCTTATTGAAATTGCGGGAATCCCCGTATTACCACCATAACAACGCCCACCTCCATGGAGTTGTGTTATGGAAGCTACGATTGTGATCAAGACAACATATAGAATATAAGTCACGGCGCCAAATGGTAACTATTCACTGTAATTTTCCTGGCGATGGTAAAAATACTCTAACGATGGGTTGAGTTTATATATCACTGCAGGCTCCAGATACCGTGAGCGAACTTATGCTTTATGGCTCGGAGTAATTAACAATGGAGCCGCCATTAAGAGGCGTTCCCCTCTGTCGAAAATAGGCGGCCAATGGTCAACCACATGTCGACCATATGTATGGACTGACGTTTATCTGACATGACGTACCTATACATTTAATGTGCCCCTCCCCCGCAAAAAACGGCAGACTATTTTGTACCGAAAATTTTAGACATGGCGTCTCCGTTGGTTATATCCTCTAAGCTTCATGGTTTCAAGTTTTAGCTTATAATATGCAATGGTTTTATTCAAAGTTTCTATCAACAGGCGAGCCCATGTGCGTGGCAGCGGCATGCACACACGAGTGCCACCCCACGCCCAGCGGCGCGGTGTGCGCGTGTCCAGCGACGCTACATTTGCAGCGCGACGGCTTTACTTGCTCCGAGCGTCACATCTGCCACGACTGGGGCGTGTGCAGCCAGGTGGGTTTTCAATATAATATAACCTTTTGAATAGGGGGTATTACTGCAATGTTCTGCCGCCAGAGTGCAGCACTAAGCTAGCTAGTAAACCACTAGTAACTGGTAAACTGTTTTTTGACAAGTTTTCACAGACAATAAAATATGACATTTGGCGGTTTGTTAACAAGAGTCTACTGGGAAACGCGAAAATCGCTCGAATGTGCAAGAGTGATAGAGAGGTTAGATAACGAAATTTAGATTTTTTTGATTCGCGGTAGACCCCCAGATTGTGATGGATAGTGGTAGTGGCGCCCCCTACGCAGAGTTGTACGTAATATTCCCTATTCGTGGAAGGGATTAGTTGGACAGAAAAAATATCAAATGTTCTATAGTTCGTTTTTTTTAGCATTAGAAAGAACTTGCAAGAAGGTAAGCGATCTTGACATGTCTTTTAATTGAAAAACGCTTTATAAAAATATAAAACTATTACTTATGAAAAAAGCAGAAGAATATAAATTATCGTATTAGATTCATAATTGTTACATATTTGCCGTAACTTATTTTTAAAATGTGTTTTTCAATTAAAAGACACATCAAGATTGTTTACCTAATTTCTAATGCTAAAAAAAACGAAGTATAGATAGGATTAAAGAGAAAATAAATATAATAATGACAATAGAAAATTGCCGACTTGTTCAACATCCGCATTAAGCTCCACATCGATTTTATGCGGATGCGGATTTTGAAAATGATGCGGAAGTTCCGCGGTTGCGGATGCGGATGCGAATACTCGCAACATCCCTGATCGGTGGGCATTATTACAAAAGGCATAAGGTCCACCGATGTACAGTTAAAAGTGTGGGCGATTGTAAATAAAACTGGGCAAGTGCGAGTCGGACTCGCGCACGAAGGGTTCCGTACCATAATGCAAAAAAGGCAAAAAAAAACGGTCACCCATCCAAGTACTGACCCCGCCCGACGTTGCTTAACTTCGCTCAAAAATCACGTTTGTTGTATGGGAGCCCCACTTAAATCTTTATTTTATTCTGTTTTTAGTATTTGTTGGTATAGCGGCACCAGAAATACATCGTCTGTGAAAATTTCAACTGTCTAGCTATCACGGTTCGTGAGATACAGCCTGGTGACAGACGGACGGACAGCAGAGTCTTAGTAATAGGGCCCCGTTTTACCCTTTGGGTACGGAACCCTAAAAATGGTCTCATTATATTGTTGTGTTCACAGACATGCCAACCGCAGAAGAATCGGCACAAATGCACTTGCTACGACGGCTACGAGCTGGCCGATGACGGATTCACGTGTAAAAGCACTGGTACGTTCACACTGCTGTCAGGGGTGCGAACCTTCCTTCGGGCAAACTCGGCTCTCTTCGGCTCAGCAATGCTCCGAGCAATTATTAGGCACGACTTGACGTCCCTTTGCGTGCACGACCACAGATGATAAATAAAATAAATAAATAAATATTATAGAATATTTTTACACAAATTGACTAAGCCCCACGGTAAGCTCAAGAAGGCTTGTGTTGTGGGTACTCAGACAACGATATATATAATATATAAATACTTAAATACATAGAAAACAACCATGACTCAGGAACAAATAATGGCTTGAATTTTTACAACTCGATATACCCGAAAGGGATAGTGCCATCTTAGAAAGGGATAGCATGATCCGACCCTGAACCGCTGTATGCGGTATTGTAGGAAGTTTACTTTCTGTACGGTAGTACTATTATTTATTCTGTGACTCTTGTCTATCAAAACCGGCCACTTATAATAAATTGCTATGTAAAGTGACTTTGATCCATCATGAAATTTATGATCCTTCAAACAGATGTTGCAATAGAAAATTCAATGAAATAATTTGTGATGTATATAGGGACTGAGGGTCTGCCATCTTGTGGGCTGATTCGAAAACACTTCACGCCTAAGCAAGTGCTGCCCTCTTAAGTTCACGTACGTTCTCTTATGCATTGTCGGGTCTGCCATCTTGTGGGCTACATTGGAAGCTTAATATTGACATTTACACTTCGCGCCAATAAACAGGGGGCTCCTATGCTGCCCGCTACAGTCCATGCACATTCCGTATATGTTACTGACGATGAATTTGGCAGGTGTGACTTTTACTTTTTGTTGTAAGAAGTCTACAAGACATTTTGTATTTATACAACTAAACTATTACAGAGAAAGCCACGCCTCTCCTGGTGTTCAGTAACCGTCACGAGGTCCGCGCGGTGGAACTGCCTTCCCTAACCTCTCGAGCGCTCATCTCTTCTCTCAAGAACACGGTGGCTCTTGACTGGAAGCGGACGGGAGACCAGGTCACGCTATACTGGACGGATGTGGTCGATGACCATATATACTCTGGCACAGTTCAGGGGATAGGTGAGACAACATATAATATGGACACCTACTACTAGAGACCTTGATCTTTCGAGCGCTCATCTCTTCTCTCAAGAACACAGTGGCTCTTGACTGGAAGCGGAGGGGAGACCAGGTCACGCTATACTGGACGGACGTGGTCGATGACCATATATACTCTGGCACTGTCCAGGGGACAGGTGAGGCAATATGGAAACCTACTACTAGAAACCTTGACCTCTTGAGCGCTCATCTTTTCTCTCAAGAACACAGTGGCTCTTCACTGGAAGCGGACGGGAGACCAGGTCACGCTATACTGGACGGACGTGGTCGATGACCATATATACTCTGGCAAAGTCCAGGGGATAGGTAAGACAATAAATATGGACACCTACTACTAGAAACCTTAATCTCTCGAGCGCTCATCTCTTCTCTCAAGAACACAGTGGCTCTTGAACGGAAGCGGACGGGAGAAATATTCTTGTTTACCACCAACGTGGTATTCAAAATTATTTCCCTAATAACTGTCAGAGACGTTCAAATTAATAATATTTTTGTGAATATTAAAATGATTTTTCTTTCAACAGCTCTGAGCGACATTAAGGTGGTGATAGAGCAGGGCGTGTCGACGGCGGAGGGGTTAGCCGTCGACTGGGTGGCGAACAACCTCTATTGGGTCGAAGGCACGCTGCGGCAGATTGAGGTACGTGTGATTTGTGCATTAGTATATCATTGGCGCTCATAACCTGAAGAAAATAAATAAAATCTAATAATTTTGATGGTTTTGTAGAAGGTAGAGAATAGAGAGTACTCTCTCCAGGCGGGTGTTATGCCTGGGGACCGAAGTCCACTGAGAGTTGGTCGGAAGTTATATATATAGCAAGTGACATTATAACTCCGTAAGCGCGATGTAGGTCTCATACTAATTACGTTCTAGACGTAGTATGTTCTTAGCAGTTTGTGCGTTCTAGCTCCCTAACCCCTAACGCCATCTGTTAGATTATTATGGCACGACGTTGGCAGTGACAGCTAGAGGAGACGCCACAGTTTAAAAATGTTACATCTGCATACTTTTAATCATGTTTGCGATTGTAATGCAGTAATCGCAACATAAAATCTACCTTTATTACGCATTTTTTGACTCTAAAAATCATACCTACATGCCATCAGGAGTAAACATGTTACTTTTGTAACTTTGCAGAGCCGCCTCGGGTTAGCTTTGCCAAAGATATATGTATATAAAACTCCGTATAAGATAAATAAAGTCTAAGAAAAAAAAGTGCCTCGGAAATCAAGAAAAAGTCATTCTCGAATAAATGGCGCACACACCTTTGGCCTATTCTCAGCTAGATGGCGTTGACGACACCGTTTGATATTTAACAATTTTAACACGTATCAGTGAAAGAACGTGGGTCAGTATGGAACTATAAAAATTAAAAATCATTTATCCGTAAACATATTTTGATTAATTTAATACATTTTCAATTTTATTTTAACTTTTAATCGTGTGTCGATAGATGGCAGTAAATGTACCGTGACTACAAAATTTACTTTATACTATCTATTCTCTTTGGCTTTGCTAACCTAACCCCTAACCCCAAAGGCGTGTGTTTTTTCAGTCAGTCAGTTTAAATGCTATTTTTAAATTAAAAACCGTCAGCCGGTTGTATAGCGGAGGAAAGAACGTCAGCTGGTCACATGAACATGTAAAAAATACGCGCCTTACCTTTTATTTATTGGTGTCCTTTTGTCGCTAGGTGGCTCGCCTAGACGGTCGGTACCGGCGCACTCTAGTGTCGGGCGACATGGAGAGTCCGCGCGCTATTGCACTTGATCCCAAACATGGTGAGTTAATTTGTGATATCATATATAATCATATGTTTCGATCTTGAAAGAACTCAAAGTGAAGGAGAGATTATCGTCGACTGTTCAAATACGAATCCTCAAATACTTCGGGCACGTTACACGAAACCAAAACTCCATGGAACGTCTCGTTGTCCAAGGACGAGTGGAAGGCAAGCGGTCACGAGGTCGGTCACCTACGCGCTGGACAGACCTGATAAAATCTGCGACACAAACCACCATAGTCCAGTGTTCCCCTAACGCTGAAGACCGTGGCAAGTGGAGGCGTATTGCGAGGGCTGCGTTATCCACGATAGATACGTCTCATCATACAACCACGACCACGTCAAGAGTGAACGACTTAGGAGGAGGATATAATCATATATTATTAGATATTTCTGTTTAGGTGTAATTACAATTTCAAGCGGTAACTGTACGTTCTGTTGCACTTTGAATACACAAATATGTATCAGTTCTTAGTGCAGACTCTGAGCACTAGTCTTATCCGATATCTGATGACGACCCTTGGAGAAAGACAGTGCCTTATGGCATCAATCACATTTGAACAGGTGGTAGTACTAGTGCTCGACATGCTAATGACCAATAGATGACACCCTGCTGTCACCTCTATTGACAATTACTTAAGTTTCAAGATGACCTGTACTGGGATCGCGTCGAGCACCAATACCACCACCTTATTATTAAATGAATAAATATAAAAATGCATTTACCACATTTTACTCCTTAGTGGTCATATCCGACACCCGAAATCAGATCGGACAATGTGATGGTCTTAGACGGTTACTACCCTGCAACGAATTTTCTTTGCGTTCTCAGGTTACCTATTCTGGAGTGACTGGGAGCAGTCAGCGCCGCGTATAGAGCGATGCAGCATGGCCGGTGCTGACCGCACCACCGTGGTGCACGTCGACGAGATAGCGGACGGCGCGTGGCCCAACGGCGTCACGCTCGACCACGTGGCCACCAGGCTCTACTGGATCGACGCCAAGTATGTGCACGAGAGGGACGGAGATATTCACTATGCCGAGCGGGCTATGTACCACAAAGCAAGTATAGTTACCCAGCGTTGGCACTCAGCAAGCCAACGGACGCCAGGCGCTTCTTTCATTTGAAAGCGGCCACCATTCTGTTAACATTTTAGTCCACCTGCCATAACTCTGCCTAGCAAAATGTCCCGCCCAATTCCATTTTACTTTGGTAATGGCGAAACCCACGTCATGCACCTTGGTGCGGCGACGGATCTCGACATTCCTTACTCGATCTTGAAGCTTGATACCGAGCACGGCGCGCTCCATGGCTCTCTGTGCTTATGCACAGCCCCCTTAGTAAGCGTCCATGTCTCGGCACCGTATGTCATGGTGGGCAGGACACATTGGTCAAAGAGGCGAGTCTTCAGGCATTGTATCATAAAATACTTACCAATATAAAAGAACTTTGAACAAAGTATTTTTATGTTTTCAGATCGGACTCCATCCACACAACCCTGTACGACGGAACCGGCTACCAGCTCGTTCTGCGCGGTCACGCCATGCTTTCCCACCCCTTCGCTGTAACCCTCTTCGAGTCGCACGTCTATTGGACCGACTGGAGAAGCAACAGGTTCGTACTGATACAGAGAAACACCATACACCATGCAATAAACTATAAACCAGACATAGCTTGGGTAAATTCTGCTACGGCGCCTGCATTGGCTCGCTGTGCTCATCTGACTGTTCGGTCCGGGTTTCTCCGGATTTGTCCTAGTTTGAAGGCCGTCCGGGTTTTCAAAAAGTGTCCGGGGAAAACCCCACAACCCACAACCCTGTACGACGGGACGGGGACGGGAATAAAGTATTCAATACTTTAACACACGGACAGACATAGCTTGGGTAAATTCTGCTACGGCGCCTGCAATAGCTCGCTGTGCTCATCTGACCTGCTAGCACGAGTTGCGTTCTCACGCGCGACTCCATACATGCGAGAACGCAATTCATGCTAGCTTAGGATGACTTATATTGTCGCGCTCGACTCTATACTTAAAATCGCTCCTGACCAAACGTCGGACTATAGGGGGCAGTTTGAGGGCAAGGTAAGGTTTACAAAAAAATCTTAACTTACGAGTATTATAATGTACCTAGTATTTGTAACATAGTTGATTAAATTTATCATTTATTCATCTTTAATGTGTAAATACTCTTTGAAGTGATGACTGATAGCCCACTGAAGTGGCCACTTAAAAAACAAATAAATAGCTGACATGCGTCATTATGACTGTTGTTCATACTTATATTTGTTGGTAGAGTGCCGTCTAATCAATAGAAAGATTTGCTTTATTTGTTACATTATAAATACTAGGTACCAAATACTAAGTACAAATACTCGAAAGTGAATTGATTGATTTGCGAACCTTACCTATCATTCTGACATGCCACGAAAATGCCCGCTGGAGTCCGACGTATGCTCCTGACATATGTAGTCGCGCGTGACAACGCAAGTCATGCAGAGTGGTTTGATACTTAGCTTTTCCTAATTGTATATTACTTTTAATTTGTTTCTTGAATAACGAGCTTACTACTACTACTATACATCATCATCATCATCATCTCAGCCATAAGACGTCCACTGCTGAACATAGGCCTATCCCCCTTATGGGGGGTGAACACACACACACACACACTACTACCCACACACACACACACTACTACACAGTGAAAGTGAGTAGTGAGTGAACTGGGTCTCTATTGTTTCCCAAATAGTTTTAAGTCATAATGTATTGTTTGTCCGAATTTTCGTTAGTCATAATTGGTTTTTCTCAGAAACGCGTAACTTTTCAGGATTGCCATAAAACAAACCTAACCTAACCTAACCAATCCACAGAATAACCTTACGAAAATCCTGAAAAGTTAACGGTTTCAGTTTTATGACTAACGATAATATGACAAACAATACATTATGACTTAAAACTTTATGGGAAACAAAGGGACCCCGAGTGAACTACTATACAGTGTGATCTAAAATATTGAGTTAAATGTTTAATTTTTTATACAGTGTGATGCGAGCCAATAAATGGAATGGCAGTGACGTGCAAGTTGTGCAGAGAACCATGATGCAACCTTTTGATATCAAGGTGAGTCTTATAAAACAACTCTGGGTTGCCCGCAAACAGGCTTCTGCTGCTCAGGTTTTTGAATTGTAGAATAATGTAGAACTTAGGGCCCCCCCCCCCACATCTGGCGTGTTTCGAGCGTCGGCGTCTGGTCAGCGCTATGGAAAATGACGTCGCTGCGCAGTTGCGTCGACGTTGCGTCGAGCAGCGGCCATAGAGTTGTAGACGCCGACGCTCGAAAGACGCTAGATGTGGGGGGGGCCTTATGGCGTGAATTATATTACAGTTTTGAAACTCTGATTGTCAAAAGTTGACGTTTGACAATTCAGTGGCCGCAAATTACCTCTCTAAATCAATCATTTCAATCTCAATAATTTTTGTTAAAACCTATATATAGATGGTCAAGCAAATCTTGTCAGTAGAAAAGGCGCGAAATTTAAATTTTCTATGAGACGATATACTTTCGCGCCTACATTTTTCAAATTTGCCGCCTTTTTCTACTGACAAGATCTGCTTGACCAACTATATGTTTGCTATTGTCTCTAAGAAGTCTTCCGAATCCGCAGGTGATCCACCCGAGCCGCCAGCCAGCCCTACTGGCCAACCCCTGCGCCATGGACAACGGCAACTGCACACACCTGTGTCTCATCGACGGACCGAACGTGCGCGTGTGTGCGTGCCCGCACGTCATGCGGCTGGCTAAAGATAACGTCACTTGCGAAGGTAAGCTTCAACACCCTAACATGAACCTTACATACTTGTAATAGAGTTCAAAGTTTACGATCAATCATGAAGCAATGACAACTGCACACACCTGTGTCTCATCGACGGACCGAATGTGCGCGTGTGTGCGTGCCCGCACGTCATGCGGCTGGCTAAAGATAACGTCACTTGCGAAAGTAAGCTTCAACACCCTAACATGAACCTTACATACTTGTAATAGAGTTCAAAGTTTACGATCAATCATGAAGCAATGACAACTGCACACACCTGTGTCTCATCGACCGGCCGAATGTGCGCGTGTGTGCGTGCCCGCACGTCATGCGGCTGGCTAAAGAAAACGTCACTTGCGAAGGTAAGCTTCAACACCCTAACATGAACCTTACATACTTGTAATAGAGTTCAAAGTTTACGATCAATCATGAAGCAATGACAACTGCACACACCTGTGTCTCATCGACGGACCGAACGTGCGCGTGTGTGCGATAAATTAAAACACGACCGAAGGGAGTATTTTAAATCGACACGAGTTGCGAATTACCTATTCGCACATGTATCGTACAACGTTTTACAGTACATATGGCCATTTAAATTTCGACATAGTTACGTAATGTGCTAATTATCGCACTAGTGCAGTAAAGTAGCACCATTATGTACTGTAAAATGTTTAAATGAACGACGAATAACATTTGAATAGGTTCTAAATATCTATCAATCGTTGTCTCTGTGTGTTTGTTTGATTTTCTAAGTTAAGTAAGATACCGAAAACCGATAATGTAGCAGTCGAAACAATATACTTAAGTTTCGGCCCTCGTTGCGTTATATCGCCATAGACTTCTAGTCCGGCTCTATCTAGATTATCGAAAAAGAATTCAAGAACATCTCTACATTCCTAATCAATGGTTTTTCCATCCACAGTGCACGAGAAAGTGGTGGTGGTCGGCAGAGCGGGCTCCATTCGCGGCTTGGACCTCGACGCGCCCGCCCAGCCCGTCATCCCCGCCGTGTGGGGCGCGCAGCTCGCCGCGCCACGCGCCTTGGCCGCGTTGACTTCACAACGCCTGCTATACTGGAGCGATGCTGAGGTAACGTCTACTTTATACCGGTGGGATAACATCTACTTTACAGTGGATCTAGATGCATTCTCAACCAGTAATACCAGCTGTACATTTGGCTACGCCGCGCTAAAATCAAATTTTCATATTTTCCTAGTTAACTTTACTACTTAATCGGTCATCCAACTTCAGCCATAACTTTTTTTACATTTCCAGACGAACGAGATAAAACGCACGCGCCTCACCGGCGGCACAGCTGAGACCGTAGTGGAAGCGGCCGGCGTCGGAGGAGCCCTGGCTTTAGACTGGGCCGCTAAAGTGCTGTACTACGCAGTGCAAGGCCAACTGTGGGCCGCTGGGCCGTTAGGGGAGAGGGCTTCACCGCTCTGTGCTGTTGCTGTCACCGCTATTGCCGTGGATGTACAAAGGTACAGTATAAAAAACGAATTACAATGTTTTCTTTAACGTTAAAATATATATCTTATACCTTTAAACGAGCAATTCTTGTATATATATTTATTTATATGTATATATATTTCGGGGATCTCGGAAACGGTTCTAACGATTTCGATGAAATTTGCTATATGGGGGGTTTTCGGGGGCGATAAATCGATCTTTGGGAAACATTTTTGAGTTTTTATTTTTTCCTAGCAAAGCTCGGTCTCCCAGATATTGTATCTACAAAAGCAGCTAATCCCCACAAAATAAGGCCGTAAGTAGTTATACTATGAACGAAATCAAAGTAGACAAACAGCACCTCTAAATTCGTAAGCTGCTTTTTCCCTTCTATCACTTATCTGGTCTAGGAACTATTTCCGTTAAGCGTCTTTTAAACTTACGGATTTCTTTTTTTAATAAACACCTCTGTAATTAGGCTATTATATTTAGTTCAAATATTCCGTTGAGAGACAGTAGAAAAAGCGACCGGACCGGAGGTGTTTTTAAACCACTTAAAATAGTTATTTACCTAATCAAGCATGAGTGGGACCTAAGAAATATTGCTAAAAATGTGCGAAGTACGGAACCCTCGACGGATTTGACTCGCACTTGGCCGGTTTAGATATTTTCGTTTCTCTTTTCTGGCCTTTTTAGGTATTGTATTGAATAATAAACTAAAATACTTAAATTTGTTCTTGAACAGGGGCAAGCTGTACTGGGCCGTGTCGAGCACAGGCGACGGCGTCGGTGCCAAGATGGAGGCCGCAGCTGGCGACTGTAGCGAACGACGAGTCATCATCGACGCTACTAGAGACCCGTTACTGGCTGGGGTTCATAGTAAGTATAAAACATGTTAGAAAAATGTTTTTGACCGACGAGATTAAGATTTTAGCAGTCTAGTATGTTTTTTTACCATCGCGCTAGAGCAAATTAGAGTACTAGGCGCTAGCAGGCGTGGCTCACTCCGCGATTTCGTCGCTTTGCAGTAGGTACATCCGTTCCACACCAATTTTGGTGAATAAGCCGCGCGTGGCGCTGTCGCCACCTAGCGGCCATATCTATCCTGATCGTAACAGACGCGTTTTGTTAGAGAGTGAGTCTTCTGTACCTAGTACTATTATTTATTCTGTGCCGCTAGTTTGATGGACGAGGTGCCAATCGGATCGTCTGACTTTCTAAGAGGTTTTTTTTTAAAAAAACCTTAGGGTTAGTTTTTAAAGCACTTTTCTTAAAATATCTAAAACAACACATAACATGTACTAGAACACTGTTCTCGTGTGGAATTTTTGAGGGACAGGAGTAGACTTTAGATTTTAGATCGTATGACATATCAACAAAACCTGCTTATTTTTTATAGACATAGACATAGACATCATTTATTGGTAATAAGGCATTACAAGTCACAATTTTTAAGCATATTTCTATACATCTTACATCTATTATTTACAATATACACTATATAATCTTGAGTCTACTAGTACTTTCGTTGTCAGGGTGTATTCCTATATTAACCAGTTTTTTTATACAGGTTTGACAGTCGAGCCAAAGACCGGATGGTTGTACTGGGTCAACCTTGCCTCTGCTTCTATTCAGTACATAGACGTCAAAACTGGTGAATTCTTTACCGTGAGTTATTTTCTCGCAATTGATAATTATAGTTATCACAATTTTTACGAACATGGATCCAAGATAGATTATATTAACAACGTGCAACATTTTAAGTGACGTTCACCGTTAAGTTTAGCGCTATCTACTTCACTGTTTTATTTAGCTTCACTGCGTATGTACTTATATCTTTTTGTATATATGGCACTTCAAATCATGTAACTTTGGACCATTTCCGGGTGTCTGATTGAGCGGAAATTATTTTTAAATATTTTTAAATATTTAAATATTTCCGATGACAATGCTATAATATGCTAACATTGCTAACATGGAGCTGATCTGATGATGCAGTCGGAAGGTAGCCAAAGGAAGTCTTCGATGGAAAAACATAAACACATGGAGTTTAGGCTCATTTAAAAGGTCTCGAGAAGTACTGGATAGACATGCAAAGGAGAGAAAGTACAGTCGGCAATAATATTGTGTATCAAAAAAATTTTTTGACGGTTACTTGTTACGATTTAGGCTTAGAACGCAGTGTGATTTAGTTTCTTGCGGTTTCAGTCATGTAAGTGCGTACGCTTATGAAGCATGCCGTGCGTTACACTTTTTGCGCTTCTGACACCGCAAGCAATTAATCGCAGTGCGCTTTAAACCTAAAGGTTCCGTCACACAGGCGCTTTTTCCGAGCGATGCGTGAGCGTTTTACATGTAAAAGCGGCGCGCCCCGATCACGCGCCGCCCGCAAAACGCGCCTGTGTGACGGAGCCTTAATACCAGTGTTAAAATTTTAAATTTTAATTTTACCTACGACAAAGCTAATAAAAACATTTAAGCAAGGTATCTCCCTAAAAGTTACCCTTTACAACCTATTGCCTTTACAAATAACTAATTTAACATGTACAGAATTTAAAAGTAAACTAAAATGTTTCTTTCAATGTAACCCATTTTACTCAGTCAATGAATTTACAGATAAAATGAAAAATAATGATTCTCTCATATAAAATAACTCTAAGCATACTTTTATTTACACTCTCTGAAATTGATGCACCTATTTGACTATTTATTCTGTTAATAATCAATTTTGATTTATATAATTTTATCTACCTATTAAGACATTGCATGATTAGTTTAAGCAATGACCTGTATTTGACTTGCTAGATGTAACGTTTTTTTGTTACTTGGCCAAATAAAGAAACTTGAACTTGAACTAATCTATTTTTTTTTACCAGGTTGAGCTAGCAACGGGTGCGCGTCCTCTGGCCCTGGACATCCATTTCGAACGGCTGCTGTGGGCCGACGGGGACGGTTTGAAAGCCTGCAGCCTGCCCCGCGAGCGGAGCCAGGCCACGCAGAGCTGTGTGGATTCGGAGGTGCTTAGAGCTAACACCGGTGAGTGCACGTTTTTTAGGGTTCCGTACCCAAAGGGTAAAACGGGACCCTATTACTAAGACTTCGCTGTCCGTCTTGTCTGTCACCAGGCTGTATCTCATGAACCGTGATAGCTAGACAGTTGAAATTTTCACAGATGATGTATTTCTGTTGCCGCTATAACAACAAATACTAAAAACAGAATAAAATAAAGATTTAAATGGGGCTCCCATACAACAAACGTGATTTTTAACCAAAGTTAAGCAATGTCGGGCGTGGTCAGTACTTGGATGGGTGACCGTTTTTTTTTTGCATTTTTATCCGTTTTTTTTTTTGCATTATGGTACGGAACCCTTCGTGCGCGAGTCCGACTCGCACTTGCCCGGTTTTATTTTTTTAACCTTTGGAACGCCAAATGGCGCATCTATTTGCCGTGCCGCTGACGCCACAAGGGTAAAATTTAGATTTGTGAGTAAATAATGCCAACCTAAAAGTGGGGTGTTTTTCATTAGATTTTCATCAAAAAACGATCGACGTCAAACGCCGTCTTTGGCGTCGTTGTCACGATTTAGCGTCGACGTCAATTGCCGTCTGTGGCGTTCTAAAGCTTAAAGTATGCCTAATATTCCTGTTTTGAGTTGGAAAATACTACTTAAAAATACAGAACTTTGCGAAAATTCACATACAATTTTTCACTCGCTACCTACATAATGTTATTACGTGTATCAATAACTAAAACAAGGAAATGTTCTTCATTGATTTGTACATGAAACGATATAACTAGTAAATTTAATTAAGAATATAGGTTAACGGGTGGTCTTATCGCCAATGAGCAGTACCAGAAGAGTTAATATGTAAAGTAAACGTACTAGTGGTCGACATGTTAATGCCCAATAGACGTCACCTCTATTGACAATGACTTAAGTTTCAAGATGACATGTACTGGGACCGCGTCGATTCCCGTCTCGTTTCCCTTACTAACAGCCGTATTCGAACAATGAGATATGTCAAATACTAGATATTGAAACGATATGGATTGGATATGTCAGTGTCAAACAAGTGTCAAAAGTGACGTTTTTGTTTGAAGATGTGTTTGTGTGTGTATAATTTCGCCACTCATTTGACACTGACATATCCAATCCATATCGTTTCAATATCTAGTATTTGACGTATCTCATTGTTCGAATACGGCTGTAAGTATTATTTACGTATAACTGCAACTGAGTTAATGAATCGAGTTTCATTATATGAACATTTCCAAGAAAGCGATCCATTTCATTGCGACTGTAACTACCATATTCTTATTAACTCCCAACAGAGAACGTGCTATCTCTCCGCGTATACGACGCCGCAACCCAGAACGACACTTGGGGCGCGTGCGCGCTGCGAGCGGCCGCGGCGGCGTGCGCGCACCTGTGCCTACCGGTGTCGGGCACGCGCAGCCGCTGTGTGTGCGCGGCCGGGTACACGGCCAACGGGACACAATGCATTCGTAAGTTAATGTAAATCGCCTGTATCCTCATAAGGCCCATCACCAGACATAGGAATCCGCGGGGTAAATTGTGAATTAAGACTTTATGTTTGGCACTTTATATGGTACTAATTACAACAAAATTTAGGCCGATTAGGCAATTAAAAAATAATTTTTAACTATTTTGTTGTATAGTTCGTTTTTTTTAGCATTAGAAAGAACTCCACAGAAGCAAGCGTGCAGTTTTTATCAGGCTCTTTAATTGTTAATAATTATTAAATTATCTAATGTAGCATGGTCAATACATATAATTTACTTCAAATTATTATCGCTAAAAGTGCCGGATTTGGAACCACAAGCTTACTTCTGCCAAGTTTTTTCTAATGCTAAAAAACACGGACTATAATTAGTACCATAAATGCACAAACATAAAGTCTCAATTCACAATTTGCCCCGCGGATTCCTATGTCTGCCCATCACCATATAAAGTTTCCCAATGTTTTATTTGAACCTTATTTTGTTTGTTTTAAACAGCAATAAAACAAAAGAAATGCTACTTTATTTGGTTCATAAAAGGTGCAAATTAGATTGCAACGAATATGCACATTATAATGTCTCACGAGGGTATAATCAATATGTAAAGAAATAAATTGAAAATCCTGGTCACGGCACCAATAGAAACCTTCAAAAATTCATTAAGTGTATAAGAGTGGTATTGCACCTGTCCAATGTCATTGCGTCTCACTCTCTCGTTAAACATAATGTGAGACGCAATACACATTGGACAGAGGGAATACCACCTTAAATTCCGCTCCGGCTGTGAAATGAGTTCCCTGCCCAGGTTTTCCCCAGGGTCTACAGTATGGGGTTCTTCAAAAAAGGAGTGTACAGATTTTTAAAGGGCCGGCAACGCGCATGTAACACCTCTGCTTAATATCAGTCCGCACGCCTGTTTGCCACCGTCGTGGTATAAAATGAAAATACAATAAATGATTTTTTGCCAACCTTATTCAAGAAAAGAACCATCCTTCATGATTTTTTTCCACAACAGCTGAAGACGAAATCTTGGTGTACTCGTTGAGCTGGGAGATACGCGCGCTGTCGCTGACGGCCCCGTCCCGGACCGTACTGCCACCCATTGCGCAGCCGGCGCTCTGCACCGCGCTCGACTATCGTGCAGGTAATGTTTGTTAATTTAACAACCCAAATTTGTTTTGAAAGTAACTATACTAAGCGTAAAATTAATTTAAAAGTGGAAAAATGCCTTGGGTGAGTGTTGAACTCACAGCCCCTGGGTCGATACCTACTGCAGCGCTCTGCCAACTGTGCCACCAAGACCTCATTGTAGAAATGATTGATTATTGCAGACGGTGACTGGATATACTGGGCGGACTCTGAAAGCGGCGCAGTGGCGCGCGCTCGACGCGACGGTACCGGACGAGCGGCGTTGGTCTCTCAGCCGGAACCACTCGACGCGCAGCCCGTGGACTGGCTTTCTGGTAATAATTTAACTTCTTGCCTCGCACAGCTGAGCTGTCGAATGTACTGTCGATTGCGGTATTTCCGAATCGATACGACCCTCAAACCTTCAAGAAAAGATTGACTCCAAAGACCGGCAAGGCACTTGCAACCCTTCTGTTCTTGGGCTACGTTAATTGCTTACCATCAGGCGATTCCGTTTGCTCGTTTGCCTCCTATTAAAAAAAACTGAATTCTCTAGATAGACTGGTAAAATATATTTTTGCTTTTTCCGTAGTTCAGTCAAATCCTGGTCACGGCACCAATTGTAACGCGCTCCACTTATGTACATTCGGCGAAACACTAGCTAAGCACCCCTAAATACAAAGATGTTTGCAGGGGTGCCAAGCTAATACCCCGTACATTCGGTCTGAATACCTTTATTTGTGAACTTGACTTGTCCTGGCGTGGGGAACTTTACGTGCCAGTACGCTCAACATCATTGAATCCTTACAAACCAGTAAGCCTGGCATTTTCTTTGACAACTTGGAATTTTGAACGAAAATCATTAAATTTTTGATAGCAATTTTATTTTTACAAAATTTTTTTTTTTTTGGATAAGTGTAGTTATTTTGTAATATGTGTAATAAAATCCGGCATTTAATAAAGATTTTTTTCTTTTCAGGCCTCGCTGTAGATTGGGTCGCTGGCAACATCTACTGGTCGGACCCCCGCCGTAACCTTGTTGAAGTCGCTCGAGCGAATGGCGATCACCGCTACGTTCTCATCGATACCGACCCGCTAGCCGTTACTAGTATGTATACAATTTTATCTTGTGCTCAAACAGACATATCGCTGCCCCAATATTACAGGGTTCTATGTTTCACTTTTATCGAACTGAAATTTGAACTTTGTCATAGTGACATTAAGTCGAATTTCAACTATCTTGAAAATGTAACGTAGAACCCTGTAATATTGGGCCAGCGATGTTACTGCAGAAGTTAGTACAGTATAGGGATTGCCATAAATAGTTACAGATACAGACAGTGAGCAGCGAATAGAGAGATACTATGCTGGATTTCGTTTATCAGTACACATTTATTATATATAGCGCTTTAGCGTATTAGCGCTATCTTGGTTAGGGTGGTATTACTTACTCTCTCATTAAGCAAAAAGACAAAATACACATTGGACAAATAAATAAATCTCAAAAAGAGACACGGCGATATTTATAGTTACTCGCCCAGCGGTGAGCTATAAATATCGCCGTGTCTCTTTTATTTACACAGGAGTGCTTATCTTTTGTTCGTGTTTATAGCCGATAGCTCATAGCTTACTAGCTCGCGGTGGGTGCCTTAGGGCATTTTTTTTTATTTGTTTGTTTATCACAAACAATGGATGTTTTGTATGAATTTAAGTATCTTTTTATATCTATTATACCTATATATCGCCGACTAGTACGCACAACACAAGCCCTATTCTTATTAGGACGATTTGATATAAATATTTATCTATTTAAACTTTATTCTCTAGCCGCCCATACGTCAAAATCTTGCCAAGCAAAATGAAATTTTATTTTGTCAACACAAAGTTCAAATTAGAATGGAATTGGAATAGGAGACCTTTTTATAGGTCTCTGGGCGGCTAGAGGTTATTGCAAAAAACATACAACAATATACAAATGGCGGACTTAATGCCAGATGGCAATTTATCAATCAATCAATGAATCTACACCGTGTTTTTATTGAATTCCGTTAACTTCGGGGTATGGTTAAGTACGTTTAAGAGAACTAAATGGCATAGTTAATTATTGAAAAAAAAGTCCTTTTTGTTTTTTTTTATAAAAAGAATTTAGTTTCAACTTAATTAAATGTAGCATATAGCGTTGTTGTAACAGGGGCATTACATTTAACTCAACCAAAAAATTAAAATCTGTGACATTTCGAACAACCGAGATTGTACTTAAGCTTAGTAGCAAATGTATGAACTCATTCTAAACACTAATCAATATGTAAACCGGCCCTAAGACAAGTATACATGCTTGTAGAGGCCTTATAGGAAAAAAATAAATTATTGATTATCTCCGAAATTGAGTTAATTAGAACATCGGTGTCTTTGAGAAAGTTACTTGATTTAAGCTCAGGAATGCACCCTTGAAATTAACGGAATAAAAAAAAAACACGGTGTATATTCATTTCAGACCAAAACTATAGTCCATATTTTTTATCTTTGTCTAATTTTAATTTATCTTCAAATAACAAGTGAAGTCGTTATGTATATTGTTTCGAGCGGGTGATGGCAGTAGAAGTCAAACACCTTATGTGTGATAGTATAAGAACGTATATTCTCTAAATGCCTGCCTATATTACCTATATATACACGTTAGGTTGCGCTGACACAAGCAATATGCGTTTATGTCGCAGTAAACCAAAGCGTTAAACATTGCTAAACATTGAAACTGGCTAATCGCCATATTACAATCTTAAGTATACGTGTTCCGCAGCCTTAGCAGTGGATGCAGTACGCGGTTGGCTCTTCCTGTCCGGCGGGGGCTGGATCCAACGCTCGCGGCTCGACGGCTCGCAGCGGGAGCTGCTATACAACGGCACTGCCGTTGCCGATATCGCTTTGGACTCTGAGGTACCTATGTTCTAGAGAACAGAAATTCACTGTTAATGTCATATTGCCATACAACTTGGCAATGCTGCCAGCCTTCTGCGCACGCTTGCCAATAGACGGCGGTTTGGGGCATAACTATTTTCTATTCTATGTATAGTTTAGTTTTAAGCTTAATTTTTAGGGTTCCGTACCCAAAGGGTAAAACGGGACCCTATTACTAAGACTTCGCTGTCCGTCCGTCCGTCCGTCCGTCCGTCCGTCCGTCCGTCCGTCCGTCCGTCCGTCTGTCACCAGGCTGTATCTCACGAACCGTGATAGCTAGACAGTTGAAATTTTCACAGATGATGTATTTCTGTTGCCGCTATAACAACAAATACTAAAAACAGAATAAAATAAAGATTTAAATGGGGCTCCCATACAACAAACGTGATTTTTGACCAAAGTTAAGCAACGTCGGGAGGGGTCAGTACTTGGATGGGTGACCGTTTTTTTTTTTGCTTTTTTTGTTTTTTAGGGTTCCGTAGCCAAATGGCAAAAAAACGGAACCCTTATAGATTCGTCATGTCTGTCTGTCTGTCTGTCTGTCTGTCTGTCTGTCTGTCCGTCCGTATGTCACAGCCACTTTTCTCCGAAACTATAAGAACTATACTGTTGAAACTTGGTAAGTATATGTATTCTGTGAACCGCATTAAGATTATCACACAAAAATAGAAAAAAAAACGAAAATTTTTTGGGGTTCCCCATACATACATACATACATAAATTTTTTTTTCATCAAACCCATACGTGTGGGGTATCTATGGATAGGTCTTCAAAAATGATATTGAGTTTCCTAATGTCATTTTTTTTCTATACTGAATAGTTTGCGCGAGAGACACTTCCAAAGTGGTAAAAAGTGTGTCCCCCCCCCCCTGTAATTTCTAAAATAAGGGAACGATAAAACAAAAAAAATATATGATGTACATTACCATGCAAACTTCCACCGAAAATTGGTTTGAACGAGATTTAGTAAGTAGTTTTTTTTTTTAATAAGTCATAACATAATCGTAAATCGCAATTTTATTATGTTACTTGCTGTTACGGAACCCTTCATGGCGAGTCCGACTCGCACTTGGCCGCTTTTTTTTTTTGTTTTTGTGGTACGGAACCCTTCGTGCGCGAGTCAGACTCGCACTTGCCCGGTTTTTTTAATTTTATTTTAAGGCTTTTTATTGTTTGTTGCATACAAGTATGTACAGTCGGCAGCAGAAGTTACTAAGTGGGCCTGGTGTTAAAATGATTTGGATGCGACTTTATTGTTAAGAGCATAAGAGCGTGTCAAGGTAATTTTGAACTCCTCGCTCGCTTAGCAACTTCTGCTGCTGACTGTAGCTATATTGTTAATGTAATATACGGTCTCGAATATTACAAGTTTTCAAGGTTGCCGAGCGTAAACATGCAGCAATTTATTAGCCACAAACCGTATGTCAAAGAGAATTTAGTATAGAGGCGGTTTGTCAAAGTATTTTTGTAGCCACAGTAAATTTACTGCCATCTTTCGCCCGCCAAAACTTTTAGATGCTCGCAATTAGTCGAAAAGATCGCACCATACCTTTAGCCGTAGTTTAACACATCAGTGAAAGAACAAGGATCAAAGTCAAATGGCGTTCTAAAAGTTTTGGCAAGCGGGCGAAAGATGGCAGTAAATTCACTGTGGCTACAAAAATTACTTTGACATTCCGCCTCTATATCAAATTCTCTTTGCGTATGTGGACAATTTTTTCATAGCAGAGTAGATTAAGCCTATGGTTTTTTTCTAGAACGAGATGGTATACTGGGCGGACACGTTCGACGTCTCCCTCTGGCGCATGCGCTACGACGGCCGCTCCCGCGCCTGCGTGGCGCGCGGCGACCCGCTGCGGCACCCCGCCGCCGTCGCCGTGCACGCAGCCCGGCTCTACTGGATAGACACGTGAGTATGAAAGAGACTTTTCACGCCACTGTTCGGAAATGTGGCAATAGTTGGTCTAAAACCAAGCTGGAAAGTAGGCAATAGCTGTAGCACCTGAACCACCACTACTACAATGTTTCATTGTTATCATCATCTGTCATTGGTGACAGTTCGCTACAGCAATGAGTATCATTTAAAACATAAAAAACAATAAAAGGTCTTTTTCTGCGCAACTTTTTCCTTCAAAAATAAAATTATGTTATTTATAGAAACCAATTTCTTGTTTAAAAAAAAAAGAAATGACAAAACCATTCACTTCATTTTTTTTTAACAATTATCCATTCAGTTCACGCTTAAGGCGTTTTTGACTTTTGTAGCTGTTTGTGGTTTTTTTAGCAAAAACGCTACTAATTTTAGAGTCGGTTTGAAGGCAATTAACAGAATAACGCCTCTTAAAGTGGTAAAAAAAGTAAAAAAGGCGGGATCTGAAAATACTTACTGAATTGGAAAGTGTAAATTGTGTTTGACTAAAAAATATAAGAAACGCGTAAACGCTCGCTATAAAAATGAGTTCTTCTAGTGAAGAAAATTATATTCTTACGCTGACGCCTACCGAAATTCAAGAGACAGTACAGGCAGTGGCTAGTAACTTGCTACCAGAGAAATCGCGGGCTAGTACTTATAGTTATGCAAATGTTTTCTTATTTCCTCGCAGTAGTCGTGAAAAGCACTATGTAATGCCTCGGCCGGAAACGCTAAAGATGGACTCGTATTATTCGAGGGCCTCCACTAACGTGTCGGCCCTCGAACTCACTCGTCCATCTTTTAGCGGTTTTCCGTCCTCTCCTACAATGTACTATACCATGTTTTTGCGATTTTCTGCATAGGATTTATGATATTTCAGCGATGATATTAGACGGATTTTACTCACTATTTGACGCTGCTATGGTTTTGAAACTAAGGGCCACTTGCACACCTGCGGTTAAGCGGTTAAATCGTTAACCCGGTGTCAAATTGTACTGGTAACCATGGTAACTCCAGGTTTAACCGGTTAACCCTGGGTTAGTTGTGTAAGTGGCGCTAAGCATATCCTGTTGATTGCTTTAGTTATCAGTTAGGCATATATATTATCTTACTATGAAATAAACTATGAATGAATGGCCGAGTTTGATCAACATAAATTACCATTTTTTATGGTCTTAGCTAAAATATATTTATAATGAAGGTTCTTATATTTGTCTAGTCTAAATAGGACACGCGCGTTAGGTTTGCTGGTTAGAATGCATGAGAGGGATGGGCATTTTCATTTAACTTGTACTTTAAAGCGTGACTTAAGTCGTGTTTCAGTAACGTCTAACCGTTACCACAGACAAAACATCCTCCAGACTGAGCATAGTCGCGCTACCTCCTCTGCCACGCATACGGTAATTTTACTCCATGTTTGAGTCGAAAGTGTCTTTGTGTGACGTCCGTGTCTTTGAACGGACCAATCACGGCACGGGACTTTTGGCATCATCGGTTGCATGAAATAATTGCTCTAAACTCGGTCTAGAGGATTCCTATTGTATGAACCGTTACATTCCTGACAAAATGTATCGGAGTTGACATTGACCGTCGGTTTTGTAACGATTGCTAACCGGCCGTTAAAGGCCACAGTTAAGTGAAAATGCCCGGATGTGCGCGCCGCGCTACCTGGCGATGTGTCGTATGTGCAAAACTCTGGCGCTAGCATCGCGTTTTCTGGTTGGACGTCGATCTCGCCGTCCATGTTGGCATCTTGGAGCTGGAGGGCTGCATACATGTATTTTCATTGATGTTTTGTTGCAGCATGTGGAAACGGGGTTGCATTCTCTCCGCGCCGCTCACTAACATCAGCGATTACCAAGTTCTGCTGGAGAACGCTGGCGACAACCTCAAGGATCTATTCGTAAGATTTCATTTATTCGTTATCATTATCAATTTATCACCAAAACTATCAAACTATGGAAACGCTTATATTTCGCTTAAGATTTAATTTTTTCTTCGCGAAAGTGTGATGAAAAATATTGAAATTATACCAGTAAACAGCTCTAACTACGAAAGCTGTGTAATTTACGCTTGCAACCCCAATTATGTTAGATTTGAAGTAAGTTTACTAGTTCCAATGTCCATCTTTTTTATTGACAGATTTGGTCAAAAGCTTCCCAAACCCTGCCGTCACCGTCATCCGGATTAGCAGTGAACCCTTGCAGCGTCGACAACGGAGGCTGCGCCGAGCTTTGTCTATGGGACGGCGCCAGCGCGCATTGCGCGTGCCCGCATGGAGATGTCGCTGCCGACGGCAAGAACTGTACTCGTGAGTTGACCTTAACTTTCTACATTTACCATATAGTGTAGTAAATAAAGGTAGTGGACCCCGCAGTAATTCCTCAGCCAGAAAAAACTTTACGGTATGATAAAGTATCAATAAATAAAAAGTATTGTATAAATATCCAAAGAATAATAGTAATAGTATTTAAGTAAATACCTAAAGTCTTAAATCGTTAATATCTTTTTACGGAAAAATGCTCCGTTCAAACTTTCGTCTCCACCGGAAATATTCATGTAACGTATTGCAACAATATATGACATAACAATAAAAAAAATCCCAGCAGAAATACCAATAAATTATTTGGTAAAAAAAAATCGGACGGAGGAATTACTCGGTTAAATAAATAAACAGATTTGTATGTTTACGTATAAATGCCTAACTTAGGAGTGTTTTTAGGGTTCCGTACCTCAAAACGAAAAACAAGTGCGAGTCGGACTCGCGCACGAAGGGTTCCGTACCATAATGCAAAAAAAAAACAAAAAAAAAGCAAAACGAAAACGGTCACCCATCCAAGTACTGACCCCTCCCGACGTTGCTTAACTTTGGTCAAAAATCACGTTTGTTGGATGGGAGCCCCATTTAAATCTTTATTTTATTCTGTTTTTAGTATTTGTTGTTATAGCGGCAACAGAAATACATCATCTGTGAAAATTTCAACTGTCTAGCTATCACGGTTCGTGAGATACAGCCTGGTGACAGACGGACGGACGGACGGACGGACGGACGGACGGACGGACGGACGGACGGACGGACAGCGAAGTCTTAGTAATAGGGTCCCGTTTTACCCTTTGGGTACGGAACCCTAAAAAAGAACCCTTATAGGATCACTCGTGCGTCTGTCTGTCTGTTTGTCACAGCCTATTTTCTCGGAAACTACTGGACCAATTAAGTTGAAATTTGGTACACATATGTAAATTAGTAACCCAAAGATGGACATATTTTTTGTATCATTTAAAAATATATAGGTTCGAAGTTATTTAAGAAAATACAAATAGCCAAAAAATGACCATTCCCCCTGTATCTCCGAAACTACTGGGTCTAAAATTTTGAAAAAAATACACAAAATAGTTCTTTACCTATAGATGACAGGAAAACCTGTTAGAAATGTGCAGTCAAGCGTGAGTCGGAATTATGTACGGAATATTGTCTGTTAGGATTTTCGTGTGTGTGTTCATTGGGACGCGGGATAAGATTAATGTTAATGTCACCACTAATGATTATGTTACTATAAGACTGCAGCGTTACAAGATGACTATTCAAAGAATCTATAAAAAGTGTGGCATTAGAGTTAGATGGCGACCGGTATATACCTAGAATTACTGTGCTGTCTATTATTATTTGGATACATGTTGAATGAAAAATGTTTATTTCATCAATTTTAGCTTTTAAATTATTTTTCACAAAGACAACAACCCCATCGCTCTGGTTTTGACTGCAAGAAGTAGCTAGTGCATTATAGGTATCTAGCTGTGGGATAGGTTTATGTGGATGAATCCAGCATTCCGTTAGGATCAAAATATCGAGCTCCAGTTTTATATCGGTTAGACTTAAAACAAGGTTGTCGAAGTTGCGGTAAATACTCCTGATATTCTGTGTTGTAATAGTTAAACTATGCTTTGATGTGGGTATATATTTTTTGAGATCAACCGGGTCACATTGAACAGAAAACGCTAATTCGTTACTGTCTATTTCATTTAAAATATTATTGTTCCAGTTCATGTTTAAATGAGATTATTAAAATGTCACCATACCATATGGTGTGTACCATATACTGCATAGTTAAGTACATTGCCGAACATTTGTACATGTACATATATAAATTGGCGCGCGTGATTTCTATTGAGCTGTGAGGTTTGGGCGAATACGAGTGAGAGTGCATGTAATGTAAATATGTGTGAGTATGGGTATACAAACTTTATGTTGTTATCTATAAAACTGTCGGGCATTACATTTGGGCTTATTCTAATTATATGTCTAAAATAATATTGAATGAAGTGGGGTTCCAAATTTCGGTAATTCTTTTTTATCGCATCTATGCTCCTAATTAGTCATCTAGAGAGGTTCGTGACTTGTACTGAAAGATCCGTTCAGTGCTACTGTTATCACGTTTTCTTGGTCGTGTTCAATCGTAAACATGAGTACACATGACCCTGGTATTACTGACTGGGTTAATCCTGAAAGATATTCTCATTCTCATTACCATGCAAAATGAGGCTGGATAGACACGTATAATTGCTTATCTGATACATACTAATTTAATTTATTTGTTTCAGCGTACCAATCGTTCCTGATGTATTCGCGAGTGACAAAAATTGACAGCATTCATTTACAGGACGAAAAGGACCTAAACTCTCCATATCTGCCGATTCAAAACAAGTAAGTCTACCATAAATTAGAAGAAAAGTTTTAAAATGCCTCCTAATGGCACCATTTTATTGGCTAATGTGATACACACATAGATATTTTCATTTACCCATTCATACCTGCTCTTGTGAATCGACTTGTACATATCTTGTATCAAAAATTAATATCTTGACTGTTTTTTCGCTAGGGACCTGATAAGGATAGCGATCAGCCTAGCTTACTGGTACGATGAAAAGCGACTGTTCTACTCGGATATTCAACGTGGGGCCATCGGCTCTGTGCATTTCAACGGCACGGACCACAAGACGCTTCTTACAAGTAAGTACAAATATGTGTCGTTTTCAAGCAAAAGGTACCACTTCATCGCTTGCCATTTGCCATTATTCGTATAAAAATTAAAGCAAATTTCGTCCTTATGGTAAGCGACCAAGTGGTTTTTGATTGAAAACGACACATACATTTACAACAGAAAAAAAAACACCGTTACAGTCTTGGTAATTTGATAATTACACGCAATCAAATTACTATTCTCAATTTGAAACCTTAAGGTTGTTTTCGGCTGGCAATTAATTTTACAAATCAAAATTATATATATTTTTTGGCAAGTTTTTGTCAACTCTAGCCGATAAACGATAATTTATGCTATGGCGGGCTTATTAACCCCCTGAGTTAATGTGACCTGGGCGTGGCCGTTTAGTATTTTAATTATACGTCTTTTAATTTTTTAGTTTTACCTTGTCATAGTCAATGAAACGAATATTTATGTTTATAAATTATTCCAGTGATTTGACGTTTCTATATTTGTACTTTTTCAACAGAAATGGGTGCAGTAGAGGGCATGGTGTTCGAGTCCCGCACCAAAACTCTGTACTGGACGTGCAACAGCGCTGCCGTGCGCCGCGTGCACATACCCTCGCTCGACGCTCGCGCCGACAACCAATCCTCGCAGGCCTTAGTGCGCACTGTTATACAGTTAGCGCCTGGTGACAGGCCGAGAGGGATAGACGTGGATTCCTGCGAGTCGTACGTAGTTTTATTCAATGTTTTTTTTAATTTGGAGTCCATACAAGGGGTAGACATTTATATACCTACGGGAAAATATCGTAAGCGGGATGCAACGTAGTTACAGCGCCATCTAATGGTAAGTATAAATACTAAATTCCAATCCTCGCAGGCCTTAGTGCGCACTGTTATACAACTGACTCCAGGAGACAGACCGAGAGGGATAGACGTGGATTCCTGCGAGTCGTACGTAATTTTATTCAATGTTTTTTAATTTGAGGTCCAAACGGTAGATATTTATATACCTACGAGAAAATATCGTAAGCGGGATTCAGCGATAGTCGCAGCGCCATCTAGTGGTAAGTATGAATACTAAATTCCAATTCGTCGTATGTACAGCATACCCTCGACGTGTTTGACGCCCGCGCTGACAACAAATCCTCGCAGGCCTTAGTGCGCACTGTTATACAGTTAGCGCCAGGCGACAGACCGAGAGGGATAGACGTGGATTCCTGCGAGTCGTACGTAGTTTTATTCAAAGTGTTTAATTTGGGTACAGACGGTAGATATATCAAAATATCGTAAGCGGGATGCAGCGATAGTTTCAGCGCCATCTAGTGGTAAGTATAAATACTAAATTCCAATCCTCGCAAGCTTTAGTGTGCACTGTAGGCCTAGTACATGATTGGCGCGACAGTATGTCGCGGCGACATAGACTACCCGTCTTTTGATGACGATGATGATGTCCTCCCAGACGTATCCGTCGACGGCGACATCCTGACAAATTAAAAAGGGGTCTTAACTATTGCGTGCATGGGCGCGAGCGTGGCTCGCAAATCCAAATTTGGTCTTGAAAGTGCGGCAACACAAAACATAGTAAAGCTGCCCAGACGCGTTGTATGTGTAATTGTAGGAGGGCTTGGGCCGTCTTTTACTATGTTAACAAAAGAGGGACGGGTAGTCTATCTCGCCGCGAGATACTGTCGCGCCAATCATGTGCTAGCCCGGCTGTTATACAACTGGCTCCAGGAGACAGACCGAGAGGGATAGACGTGGATTCCTGCGAGTAGGGCATGCAGTACCGGTCCCGGTACCAAGAATTTCATTTCCCGGTTCTGAGCATGGCCGGAACCGGGATTCCCGGTTCTTCCCGGTTCTCAATGCATCTTTTGATTACTTTTAGGAAATTGTTTCTGTTAGCGTACAGTCTTTATGAATGACTTATTTTCATATAAATAATTGCATAAGAATTAAGAAATGACTTATTTTATTATAAACAAACACTTGATTGGCGTTCCAACCTATTTTACGAAATTAACCGGCACACATTGCCTCCGCCTGGGCCGAGCCACACGGCCGTAACGTAGTCGATGCACTCAGCACTATATGACGGCACGGCCTGCCTGCACGAATGCCTACTTTACTAGGTTAGTTTGGCGGGTTATTTGGGTCCCCCGTGTCCCGAGCTAAAGTACTAAAACATTACTACTATTGAAATGGGAATAAATAGTCATATGATGAGAACCGGGAAGTACCGGTACCGAGTCTTCAGTACCGGTTCTTTTGACACCATAAAATTCCCGGGAATTCCCGGGAATATGAGAACCGGGAATTCCCGGGAATATGAGAACCGGGAATTCCCGGGAGCATACCCTACCTGCGAGTCTTAAGTTTTTCTATACGATATTTATGTGTGAACGGTTTGGTTGGGTACAAACTGACATTTGATGAAGTGGATCTGCTGATGAAGACCAGGCGGCGTAGCACGGTCGCGTTTTTATCCCTTGTCACCATGCCTGTCACGTTCTAACAAGTATGTTAGTGCGAAAGGGACGCGCATAGTGATAGTCGATAAAAATGGAACCGTGCTGCGCCCGCAGGATGGAACTCTTTCTCGACAAGTATTTTACGTCTTCGAGGCAATTGTAATTATCATGTGATGTACCCGCAATAATATGCTACACAACGAAGGCCGCAAAAATATCTGACACGATCTTATTTGTAGAGCCACAAGAGCGTGTCACATATTTTTGCGGCCTTCGAAGAGTAACATATTATTGCAGGTGATTATACTGTGGTTTCAATGTAGTTTATACATGACATAACTTTGCAATTTTTTACGCTTTGGAGGGTTAAAATGCTTTTTGAACTAGTTTTTTTTTTAACATTCATTATCATCATCATCATCTCAGCCATAAGACGCGTCCACTGCTGAACATAGGCCTCCCCCTTGGACCTCCATTTGTACCGGTTGGAAGCGACCCGCATCCAGCGTCTTCCAGCGGCCTGAACAAGGTCGTCCGTCCATCTTATGGGCAACAACATGCTTTTTAACATTATTTATACTTAATCCTCAGACGCTTATACTGGACAAATTGGAACGACACGAACCCGCGCATCCAGCGCGCCTACAGCAGCGGACACGAACTCGAGACCATCATCTCGAAAGACATCCTCATGCCCAACGGCTTGGCTATAGAACACTCCACGCGGATGCTGTACTGGGCAGATGCAAGACTGGATAAGATTGAACGATCGCTATTGGATGGGTCACATAGACACGTAAGTTGTCCAATAATACAGTAGATGGCGCTGGCTTCTTCGTGTTATTAAGGTTTCACCACAGCCACTTATAAGGTAACGGCCTGGCTATAGAACATTCCACTAGGATGCTGTACTGAACTTGCACTTATGAATGATGTATTTTACAAGCTTTTACTTAGTTTCACCTGACCGCTGTCTGTGTGTGTGTAATCAAATCTTGCAAGTTAAATTTGATCCACTACCCGGTTTCCGATTAAGCTGAAATTTTGCATACATGCGTAAGTCGGGTGACAATGCAATATTATGGTGTCATCGAGCTGATCTGATGATGAAGACCGGAGGTGGCCATAGGAACTCTGTGATAAAACAACGCAACCTATTTGTGTTTGGGGTTTTTAGAATTGTCTCGATAAGTATTCGTTGCCTGTGAAAAGAAAAGTAACAGTCTGCGATAAAAGTTTGTACCAAAAATAGAATTTTTGCTAAAAACTTATTATAATTTCAGATCGTCGTCCGCTCAGGGGCGGAGCACCCGTTCGACGTGGCAGCCTGCGACGGCTACGTCTACTGGTCGGACTGGGTCGGTCGCGCGATATTAAGAGCAGACGCGAGGGGCGGTAACACACGCGCGCTGCGTAAGGACCTACCGCGCCCTATGGGGCTTGTGTGTGTCACACCCACACATCAGACTTGTAAGTATTACTTTATAAAACCTAAGGACGTCGGTATACGTACGAGACGCACACTCTCACATTTTTCCTGTATATACTGTAGCATAGACATCTCACTTCATATATCAGAATATACTCGTAGTCCAACGCATGTAGTTGTTTACTTAACGCCCTTTACATGGCGACCCTGCCAATGAATCAGGAATCAAGTATTTTATTCGTGATAAACTTAAAACTAAAATTACATACAAATGCGGCCATACGCTGCATTGGCGACGCGCTACGCTGTGCTATCTATATAACACTTGTGTATTAAATGTTCTTATTTTTTATGTAAGTAAATTGTGACTAGTATGTAAGCGCTTTGTTATGACACTGTTATGCTTATACAGGGTGGAAAGGCACGACGATCCTTCCCGGAAGTATTAGGTCGTTTAAGTGATACAGAGCAGATTGGTAATGGTAAGAATCGTTAATTGAGTAAAAAATAAGAATACCTAATTTTCTACTTTTTAACTGTGGTGATAACCCTATAGCATGTGCACATGACGGCTAGATTAAGGATCTCCGTCGGGAAAGCTCGGGACTTTACGCTTTTTTCCGATCGTTGACAGAATCACAATGAATGAATGACGCATAAATGACAAATAAATCAAATTACTTTCTTAGATAACTACTTATTGCCAATATTTAACACTATCTTCTCTTCACATACGGTGTTCAAATGTATCTCCGTGGGTTATAATGTACGCCGTGGCCCGCACCCGAGCCCGCGCACATTGCCCATGCGATAGTGTTACTCTTCGTCATGTTTCCTCCGCAGATTGTCAAAAGCAGCAATTAGCCTTTAGTGTTTCATTTCGTCCGCAGTTTCACGTTCCGTTTGGTACACCATATCTTTTACACAGCCCCACAAATTTAAATAACCACGAGCATCAAACAACGGCATTTTTATTTGAAGAATATGACATTGGATAAGTAAAGTTCCATGGCAATTTAATTTCAAACATCAGACGTCTTGTCTATTTCCTACCACGTAAGAAGGTTTGTTAGTTAGGTATTTAAGAAGTATTTATTCTTGATTTATTCTTAGTATTTCATTTTTGCGAGATCATTTGGTGCATCAACAAACACAAACTACTTGTAATTTTTATTATTCTAGATAGTTTCCAATTATTCGAAATAATTTAGTGAAACGCGTAAAGAAACTAAAACCGACTGATAAAAAAGTCAAGGAAACCAGAGATATTTATAAGACAATTACGTACTTTTGAGTGGTTGTCAATGTCACAATTTGAACTGTCTTTGTAAACAATGTTGTGGTTAGTATTATTAATATTAAGGAATAACATAACTACTTCATTCAAGTATTGAACAAGTGGAACCAATAAGAAAGCGAAAATCCTGCAACGATTCTTACCGTGTTATAAGCAGACCTAAGAATGGTTAGATGGCAACAAATTAGCATAACTTCCTGTCGTATACTGATTGTTTACAAGTAAGTTCATTGACCCTGTCACCTGTTAGGGTTGGAACAAAGTAGTTTTTTGCATGGATGTTTAAAAGGCTATAATTAAGAAACGGTTGCCCATATTAACATAGTTTCTATGGAGAAAATATAGAGCTTAGGCAGGCCTATGGAACTCTCCGCGCGAGCTCGGATTTATACCTACGAATCTGCTCCCGTTCACGGTAGAAAAGCAAGCCAGTTGGTTGCCACACGCGCTCACGTACGCACGTCACCGCGCGCCTCACTGTCAATTTTTACGATAGTTACAAGCTACGTAGTAGGTACCTACCTACTATTGAGTTTCTTTAATTAAACATGTAATGTTTATTATGTATGACAAATTTATAGTTTTAGAAATCTATCTATTTGAAATAGGTAGCAAATTTTTAATTTATTTTGTTACTTAAATGTTTATTTTAACGACAGTAAGTTAACTTTACACCGAAAAGTGCCAACTTATTTTTACTCTGGTTAACTTATAATTAATAATTACCTGTATTCATGGGGTTTCTATTATTTTTCTTTATTGTGTAACATTAATCTCTGTCTGGTTTTAAACTACACGAAGTTTTAATACTAATTCTTGCTGGGATTATTGCGCGGTTTATAAAACGGCGTATACACTGCGGTTACTGCAGGGACATATGACCTTTTAAAATGACTCTTTCGCAAACACTAACGCATAATCGGAATATTAGGTATAATTTAAGATTTAGCTTTCCTTTTATTTCACTCCGCTGTTTAAGTAGGTATTTATTTATCATTTCTAAGCGTCAGCAACCCTAGCGTTGTGCCGGTGCGCGCGGTGCGGGGAGCGGCGCGTTGAAGGTACTCCATTGTATTTTTGTGTAGGTATCAAAACGGTAGGTATTTGCGTTTTGTTTGAGAGATAAGTATCTGTTCGTAAGAACTATTATATAATCTGTGGCTTAGGCTAAACAATCCCCCTTCTGCGGAAAGGATCGTCGTGCCTTTCCACCCTGTATATGCTGAAATAAATGAAAAGAAATGAACACATAGCAAGCAGTGATCTTGGCCGTTTTTTTTTTCTTTTACTAAAAACCTATCTAAACTATAAAGTGTGATTTTTCTGTTACCATCATATAGGTATACACTACTATAAACTCAAAGTCAGCTAACTATCAAACATCACATATTTTGATAAGTGTATTGGACGCCTCTGTCAGGTTGTTTTATTTATTGCATATTAGTAAAACAGAGATTAAATAACAAAATAAATAAATCATAAATCTAGCCCTAAATTAGCTTGAGGCTTGTTCCCAGGACGCTGGCCGCGTTCCCCCTCTGCAAAGTGAGGCAGACTTATTGTCTGTCAGGTTCGTAAATATAATGTTTTACACCTCCCCCAGGCTCCCCAGACCCCTGCGCCACCCTCAACGGCGGCTGCGCGGAGCTCTGCACCCTCTCCGCCGAGGGCGTCGTCTGCGCCTGCCGCCCCGGCCGGGAACTGAACCCGGACCGCAGCTCCTGCCGTCCCACCGCTACTCACTGCGAGGACGGACAGTTCGCGTGTGCTGAAGGCTTGTGTATACCTGAGGAGCTGGTGTGTGATGGCGTCAATAATTGTGGATCGAGGGACGCTAGCGACGAGGACCTTTACTATTGTAGTACGTGACTAAAATCTGTAAAAAACCTGTATTATGTACCCTAGACTCAATAAACACATTACCTATACATACATATAGTAACCTGTACACAAACAGAAAAGACACTAAAAACATTTAAAATTAGTAACTCAATTTTACTCATACAATTTGTGAAAATGCATTAGTGCGTTGTAGCAACCTCACGAAGAACAAAAAAAAAGTTTTTCATTTAGGTGAACAAGCGTCGTTGCGCTTTTAAATTCCGTCATGTCATCGATTCTAGAAAACCGAAATGAAATCCTGAACCCCTAAATTAGGCTTTCTTTTCTGAAAATTTTGTCATGACTCCCCTACGACTGGTAAGTCTCTCGGGAAATAAATAAATAAATAAACATTATAAATATTTGGGGGACATCTTACATAGATCAACCTAGCCCCAAACTAAGCAAACCTTGTAATATGGGTGCTAATAAGCGACGATATACATACTTATATACATAGAAAACACCCATAACTCAGGAACAAATATGTGTGTTCACCACACAAATAGATGCCGTTACCGGGCGAACCCAGGACCATAGGCTTCGCAGGCAGGGTCACTACCCACTAGGCTAGACTGGTGGTCCTCAACCTTCTTACAACTACACTCCTTATTGCAGCATCACGCGTGTGTCCAACTGATATGACGCCGTGTGGCGCCGGCGGTCGCTGCGTACGGACCTCATCCTTATGCGACGGCTTCGACGATTGTGATGACGGATCAGATGAGCGCTCCTGCGAGTGTCCCGCCCAGCAGTACAGGTAAGCATTACTGTCGCGTATGTCCAACCGCCGCCTGTGGCACACACAATGTTATTCATCACACTTGTGAGAAAAATAATGGGAAAAAAATAAAACTTTTGCCTAATTTCGGACGTACATTACAGCCCTAGGTCGAAATTTAGGATGTGTAAAGGCTATGTCACATTGACACGGAAGCGTTCCAGAGCGGTCGCGGAGCGACGCGGTAGCAAGGCGGTCACACTGAGCGCGGTCGGTGGATAGAAAGCGTTTTGATCGCGGAGGCGGGTTGTAACCGCGTTGTAATTTACCTACGGGTAGGCGAGCGCAGGCAGCACAACTGCTCCGCCTCCGGGCGCCAATGTGACGGGTGAGTGACCGCGACCGCGCCGTTTCCGCCCCGCCACCGCTCCGCGTCGGTTCCGCATTCGGTCGGCGTATCGTTGCGTTGAACGCGGTGCCGCGCTTCGGCAATGTGGCGTAGCTCATAACGTCTTGTGCATTCCCAGTTACGCGGTACCGCGTGCAATCCGCGTCGGTCCTGTTATTTTTTTTTTTTAAGAAACAGACAGTTACCAGCTTTAACAGCCTTCATACCACCTTTTACGAGCAAGTGTGATAAAAAAAACGGACGTCCACAGATGTTCGGACGGCATGTGCGTGCCGGTGTCGTCCCGGTGCGACGGGCTGGTGGACTGCCTGGACGGGTCGGACGAGGCGGGCTGCCCGCGCGGCTCGTGCGCGGCGCTGGGCGCGGGCGCGGAGCCTTGCGGCGGCGGCGGCTGCTTCCTGCCCGAGTGGCGCTGCGACGGCGCCAAAGACTGCCCCGACGGCACCGACGAGCAGGGCTGCGGTGAGTGCGTCGCTCCCCGACGAGTATTAGGGTCGGTTGGACCAAACCGTCTGGCACCGTTCAAGCGTTCGCTAAATTTTACTACATATATGGGAAGTTTCACAGAACTCCGCTGCGTGACTTTGATCGGTCTGTTACCTGTGTGCCGCCCGACGACCTATAAATTCAAGCCTTCCATAAAATTTGCTGCTGATTATACACGATAGATGTGACATTTAATATATTACAAAATATTTTTATTACAGACGTAGACAGCACAACCCGCAGCTCCATGCACTCTTTAGCCCCATGCGACGTGGATCAGTTCACCTGCGGCAGCCCTGAACGTGGCGACATCGAGTGTATACCGCTAACGTGGCGGTGCGACGGCGTCGTCGACTGCTCTGACGGCTCTGACGAGACTCTACACTGCGGTAAGACTGCTGCTTCTGACGTCAGTTCACCTGTGGAAATTTGTGTCATCATCTGTGGAAATTTCAACTGTTCATGAGATACAGCCTTGTTCTTAGTATTTGTTGTTATAGCGGCAAGAGAAATACATCACAGTCTGGTGACAGGCGGACAAACAGACAGGCGGACAATGGAGTCTTAGTAACAGGGTCTCGTTTTTACCCTTTGGGTACGGAACCCTAAAAAGAAGACTGCACCTTTTTAATAAAAATAGAAATTACATGAAAATCACGACAACAAGTGGTATTTTTTTAAAACAATGTTCATCTCCTATTTTGTTTTCAGGCCACAAGAACACAACTAAATGCACAGTAGACCAGTTCTCGTGCGGCGCGCTATGTTTGCCGCTGAGCGCGCGCTGCGACGGCTCCGCGGACTGCCCGCGCGGGGACGACGAGGCGGACTGCTCGTGCGCGCCTACCGCCTTCCGCTGTGCCAGCGACAAGACCTGTCTGCACGAGGTACGGTTAAGGTTAACTGGAAGAGATCCCTCTTAGGGATAAGTTCGCCCTTGTACTATATTTATGTTCGATCTGATGTACCTTTATTCCTCTCTTCCGTACAATAAAGTGTTACTTATTATAGTTATTGTGTAGGGTCATAAAGAGATATGGTACGACAAGAGTGCTCACTCTATACATCAGTTTTGGTACCAAAAATATTAGTATTTTCATAGTCGACATCTAGCATCGAGTAGCGGAGTTATCAGTACTTTAAGTGGTAGTATGTTCAACAACATTAGACTTTCCGGTCGGTGCTACATCTATTGTCACTCGACAGTACTACTATTGCTACTTAGCAGTTCTGATAATTCCGCTACTCGAGGCTAGATGTCGACTATGAAAATATTAGTCTTTTTGGTACTATAACTGATGGAGCGAGCCCTCTTGTCTTATTATATTTCTCTATGAAAGGTCTATGCGTCAAAATTGCCTTAAAACCAACAGAGTTGAGAGTTAGGTCATTAGGTAGGTATTTCTCTGTACTTCATGTCGGTCTATGGGCACCGAGCAGAATTCCATTGTAGAACTGAGATACTGGTATTTTAGTCAGAGAAATACCTATCTAATGATCTAACTCTCAACTGTCGGTTTCGGGGCAAGGCTCCATACAAAGTCGCCCATGGTCCTTTGGAAACTAAAACTAAGAATGCATGTTTGTCCGCAGGGCCTGTACTGCGACGGCGACGTGGACTGCTCGGACGGGTCGGACGAGCCGCCGGGCTGCAGCCGCGCCTCCCCCTCGCCTGCTTCCTCCCCCTCCCCCCCGGCGTGCGCGGAGCCGGGCGCGCTGCGCTGCGCGGGGCGCTGCGTGGCGGCCGAGCTGGTGTGCGACGGCCGCGACCACTGCGGCGACGGCGGCGGCGGCGGCGCCGGCGGCGACGAGGACCCCTTCATGTGCTGTATGTTGGGGCATTTAACCCGTCTATTACACCGCTTTTACGAAGAAACACTTAGGGTCGGTTGCACCAAACTGTTCGTATCGTTAAAGAGTTCGCCGAGTTTTATTGTATGGAAAATTTCATAGATCTCTGTTGCGTGACGTAAACCAGACTCTTAACTGTGGTTTGTGCAACTGGCCCTTATAAAATCCACTTGGTTTTTTTTTTGTTCCAGCATCATACTCCCGCGCAACGGCCTCGGACGCGGCGCTAGGCGTCGCCGCGACCTCCCGCTCGGCGTGCGCGGCCGGCGAGTGGCAGTGCGCGAACCGCGCGTGCGTGCCGCGCGCCGCGCTCTGCGACGGACAGGACCACTGCGGGGACTTCAGCGACGAGAGGAGATGCAGTGAGTACCTCTGGATACAGATTTAGGGGTAGTTGTGACCCCTAAACTGATGAGTCCGATGACTAATAACTAATGGTGTCTGTACTTCTGCTTCAAACCGTACAATCTATTAACAATAAGTTGTTTTCGCAGATATAAACGAGTGCTCGATCCGCAATGGCGGCTGCTCGCAGAACTGCACCGACCTGCCGGTGGGCTACGCGTGCTGGTGCCGCGCCGGGTACCGCCGCGCCGGCCCGCAGTGCCGCGACGTAGACGAGTGCGCGGAGCTGGCGTGCGAGCACGGCTGCAGGTACGTGTAGACAGCAGAACTGCACCGACCTGCCGGTGGGCTACGCATGCTGGTGCCGCGCCGGGTACCGCCGCGCCGGCCCGCAGTGCCGCGACGTAGACGAGTGCGCGGAGCTGGCGTGCGAGCACGGCTGCAGGTACGTGTAGACAGCAGAACTGCACCGACCTGCCGGTGGGCTACGCATGCTGGTGCCGCGCCGGGTACCGCCGCGCCGGCCCGCAGTGCCGCGACGTAGACGAGTGCGCGGAGCTGGCGTGCGAGCACGGCTGCAGGTACGTGTAGACAGCAGAACTGCACCGACCTGCCGGTGGGCTACGCATGCTGGTGCCGCGCCGGGTACCGCCGCGCCGGCCCGCAGTGCCGCGACGTAGACGAGTGCGCGGAGCTGGCGTGCGAGCACGGCTGCAGGTACGTGTAGACAGCAGAACTGCACCGACCTGCCGGTGGGCTACGCATGCTGGTGCCGCGCCGGGTACCGCCGCGCCGGCCCGCAGTGCCGCGACGTAGACGAGTGCGCGGAGCTGGCGTGCGAGCACGGCTGCAGGTACGTGTAGACAGCAGAACTGCACCGACCTGCCGGTGGGCTACGCATGCTGGTGCCGCGCCGGGTACCGCCGCGCCGGCCCGCAGTGCCGCGACGTAGACGAGTGCGCGGAGCTGGCGTGCGAGCACGGCTGCAGGTACGTGTAGACAGCAGAACTGCACCGACCTGCCGGTGGGCTACGCATGCTGGTGCCGCGCCGGGTACCGCCGCGCCGGCCCGCAGTGCCGCGACGTAGACGAGTGCGCGGAGCTGGCGTGCGAGCACGGCTGCAGGTACGTGTAGACAGCAGAACTGCACCGACCTGCCGGTGGGCTACGCATGCTGGTGCCGCGCCGGGTACCGCCGCGCCGGCCCGCAGTGCCGCGACGTAGACGAGTGCGCGGAGCTGGCGTGCGAGCACGGCTGCAGGTACGTGTAGACAGCAGAACTGCACCGACCTGCCGGTGGGCTACGCATGCTGGTGCCGCGCCGGGTACCGCCGCGCCGGCCCGCAGTGCCGCGACGTAGACGAGTGCGCGGAGCTGGCGTGCGAGCACGGCTGCAGGTACGTGTAGACAGCAGAACTGCACCGACCTGCCGGTGGGCTACGCATGCTGGTGCCGCGCCGGGTACCGCCGCGCCGGCCCGCAGTGCCGCGACGTAGACGAGTGCGCGGAGCTGGCGTGCGAGCACGGCTGCAGGTACGTGTAGACAGCAGAACTGCACCGACCTGCCGGTGGGCTACGCATGCTGGTGCCGCGCCGGGTACCGCCGCGCCGGCCCGCAGTGCCGCGACGTAGACGAGTGCGCGGAGCTGGCGTGCGAGCACGGCTGCAGGTACGTGTAGACAGCAGAACTGCACCGACCTGCCGGTGGGCTACGCATGCTGGTGCCGCGCCGGGTACCGCCGCGCCGGCCCGCAGTGCCGCGACGTAGACGAGTGCGCGGAGCTGGCGTGCGAGCACGGCTGCAGGTACGTGTAGACAGCAGAACTGCACCGACCTGCCGGTGGGCTACGCATGCTGGTGCCGCGCCGGGTACCGCCGCGCCGGCCCGCAGTGCCGCGACGTAGACGAGTGCGCGGAGCTGGCGTGCGAGCACGGCTGCAGGTACGTGTAGACAGCAGAACTGCACCGACCTGCCGGTGGGCTACGCATGCTGGTGCCGCGCCGGGTACCGCCGCGCCGGCCCGCAGTGCCGCGACGTAGACGAGTGCGCGGAGCTGGCGTGCGAGCACGGCTGCAGGTACATGTACACAGCAGAACTGCGCCGACCTGCCCTCGAGCACTCCAAAATAGAATTTGAACATTGTACCAAAAACAAAAAGTTAATTAAGTCAATTACAAGTTTTAGATGATGGGTCCTTTTCGCTAAACTACGTCCGTTTGAACTGCTAATAAGTTCAAAAAGGGTTCTCTTAGTGAAGGAATAACAACTATGAAAAGAAACAATGGATACAGCAAATAAAATACTAATTGTGACGTTTGAATTTGTTCAGGAACACAATCGGCAGCTTCCATTGCAAATGCGAGAAAGGCTACAGACTCATGGAGGACGGCCTCAGCTGTGCGCCGATCTCCAGTGAGTACTCAACAATCTATAAACAATCTAGAAACGTCATTTTCATGTTCATCGTGACACGTTCATAACTTTGTCAGCCAAAGAAACGACCTTGAAGTTAAATTGAGAATCGAATCTTGATTCTCTTTCATCATCATCTCCTATCCGTTTTCGGCTACAGCGACTGCTTTTCTACCGCTGAGGGCGTCGCTGGTGCGCTCTCAGGTGACTGACGTAGCCAATCTTTGCAGCAAATGCGCGGTCACATTCGCTGCATGTCAGCACCCCTCCGACGTAATTATACGTGATGGTCACGGGCGGTCTGGCTTTTAGCTCGTCACGCTTAACGTCGAGCTCTATGCGTCGCCTGGCTTCAATATGCCTCTGCGTCTGCACAATATGCCTCCACTGTGGACGGTCACTAGTGATTCTCTTTACTGACCCTATATCAAGTGGGCGAGGGTAAACTCTGTTTTCTTTTGCTTCAGATGAACCGGCATCTCTTATCTTCACGAACCGCTACTACATCCGTCGAGTCACCCTCGACCCCTCACACACCAGCTCTCTCCTCATCCACGATCTCACCAACGCCGTAGCGCTTGATATGGAGTGGGAGAAACGGTGTCTCTACTGGAGCGACGTTGCCAGACTTGGCAGCTCGATCAAGAAGGCTTGCAGCGAGCCGGGACAGAACGCGTCACGATACCAGGTGAGCTTTGCAGCGACTTTGCCTAAGCTAAGCTTCCAAGGAGACAAATGTATAGGTTTTTACGTTGTAACAGGTTAGTACTGGACATCTATACCTTCAGACCCTAGGACCCTCGATTCACATACCAGCTCGCTCCTCATCCATTGATATGGAGTGGGAGAAAAGGTAACGGTTCTGGAGCGACGTTGCCAGACTTGGCAGCTCGATTAAGAGGGCGTGAAACGAACCGAGAAGTACCATAAAGAAAGCATTGCTGTTGCAGCGACGTTGCCAGACTAAGTTTCAGACAGATTCTACCTACAATACAAGATAATATGTGAAAGTGTAACAGAGAATCTTAACTTATTACTAAAACATAAAAATACATTAAATCATCTTTGAAAGCAGTTATCTAATTTCATTATTTTATCTACTTTATTACAGTGTTTATGTTTAAGCTAAAACTGATTAATCATTTCAGCTTCTCCACGGCGCGACTCTCCAAAACCCCGACGGGTTGGCCGTCGACTGGGTGGCCGGCAACATATACTGGTGCGATAAGGGCACGGACACACTGGAAGTGTCGCGCACGGACGGCGCACACAGACGGGTGCTGCTGAGGACTGGGCTGCAGGAGCCAAGAGCGTTGGCATTACATCCTGCTAGAGGGTGAGTGAGACAGACACAGTGTATATATTAGTACTCTTTTCATAAAGACACGGACACACTGGAAGTGTCGCGCATGGACGGCGCACACAGACGGGTGCTGCTGAGGACTGGGCTGCAGGAACCGAGGGCGTTGGCATTACATCCTGCTAGGGGGTGAGTGACATGGAAAAATTTTGAGTGCGTCTTTCAATCCTTGTCGTCGTCGTCACAGTCAAAGAAAATATATATGTACAACATCTAAGACATGACATTTGTATTGATAAGAAATTTTAGTTCAGGTTTCCAAGATACGTATGCGTAGTCCCTCAAAATCACCCAAAGTCACACAAAGGGCAATAGAGAGGGCTATGCTTGGAGTCTCTCTGCGTGATCGCATCAGAAATGAGGCCATCCGCAGCAGAACTAAAGTAACCGATGTAGCCCTCCGAATCGCTAAACTTAAGTGGCAGTGGGCGGGGCACATTGCCCGTAGAACCGATGGCCGTTGGGGCGAAAGGTTCTCGAGTGGCGACCACGTACCGGAAGGCGCAGCGTAGGTAGACCCCCCACAAGGTGGACTGACGACCTGGTGAAGGTCGCGGGAGTCCGCTGGATGCGGGTGACGCAAGACCGGTCATTGTGGCACTCTATGTCCAGCAGTGGACGTCCTCTGGCTGATATGATGATGATGATGAATTGAAAAGTACACATAATTTTTCAGTTTTTCACATTGTTTTGATTATACTTTCTAATGAAATTTTGTTTTCAACAGCACCATCTATTGGTCCGACTGGGGCACCAACGCGCACATCGGCCGCGCCGGCATGGACGGTTCCACGCCTTCGATCATCATCAGCGCCGGACTTGGCTGGCCCAACGCCCTGGTCATAGCCCACGCTTCGAATGAACTGTACTTCGCTGATGCGAGAGAGGACTATATCGCTGTCGCGGATTTGGATGGGAAGCATGTAAAAGTGCTGTTCTCTAGAGGTTAGTAGCGCTATCTATCGGTCACCTTTAGTCATTAGTGCCGGACTGGGCAGGCCCAATGCCTGGTCACAGCCCACGCTTCGAATGAACTGTACTTCGCTGATGCGAGAGAGCACTATATCGCCGTCGCGGATTTGGATGGGAAGCATGTCAAAGTGCTGTTCTCTAGAGGTTAGTAGCGCTATCTATCGGTCACCTTTAGTCATTAGTGCTGGACTAGGCTGGCGCAACGCCCTGGTCATAGCCCACGCTTTGAATGAACTGTACTTCGCTGATGCGAGAGAGGACTACATCGCTGTAGCTGATCTAGATGGGAAGCATGTCAAAGTGCTGTTCTCTAGAGGTTAGTAGCGCCATCTATCGGTCACCTTTAGTCATTAGTACTGGATGGCTGGCCCAACGCCCTGGTCATAGCCCATGCTGCCCAATGCCCTAGTCATAGCTCATGCAGCTGTAAAAACAATGACATTATATGGCGGCAGACCCGTTTGTGTAATTAAATATGTGTACAAAACGCGAGAGTATAAAGTATAATATTTTAACTTTCGCGTTTTGAACACATTAACTCACATTTATAGACGGGTCTAACGCACACACCATGTTTGTTTGTTGTGTTGTCACCATGTTTTGGGTACATTATGTGTAGTGGGTGGTTTGAAAATGTGATGTCTACCCCAAATTTTTCCATACACTTTTCGTCGGGTAGTTGCACAAATCTCTGTTTTGACATTTTGCTGGGACATCAGTCAGCCGCGACCACGACCAGTTAAACCTGTGTCGAAACGTCGGTAAATCAAGGTAATTGAATAAAATTCGCGTTAGACCCGTCTTTAAATGTGAGTTAATAGAGTATAAAGTGTTATTATCTCTTTCTCTCAGATCGCATGCCCTGGCTCCGTTTACATCACGTGTTCGCGTTGACCGTGTGGGAAGGTCGCATTTACTGGAGCGACTGGGAGACCCGGGCCATAGAGAGCTGCCGCCGGCGACCCAACCCGCACTATAAAGTAAGTCGGTCAGGGCAAAGAGAAAAAAGTACATAGAGTGCTCACTCCATACATCAGTTTTGGTACCAAAACGACTATTATTTTCGTAGTCGACATCTACTTAGCATCGAGTAGTGGAATAATTATCAGTACTGCTACTTGACAATACATGTTGCGGCGACCGAAAAGTCTAATGATCAACAATATTCAGCTAATATTATAACCGGATTAACCGGAACTCTATTTTCAACTCCTTCTGCTTCTAATATTAGTTGTAAATTGTTGTTCAATGCAATTTTCGTGATTCGCCACACGAGAGACATCTAGTATCGAGTAGCGGTACTCATAATTCCGCTACTCGATGCGAAGCCTAAATTTTTTCAACTTTGATGCCAAATAAGGTGATTGCCGTGGGGTAATCCCTTTAGGGCACAATTTAGTTAATAGATTATTTGTCTCATTTATTTTATATTTATTTAGATTATGTGTTTCGGTTGAAAAACAAATGAGCATTTAAAGTAAACGAATGTAAATAATAAGTAAACAATAAATCCACATTTTTCAGCCGAACGCTACAGAGGACCCTAGCTCGGGCGGTGCCTACGAATGCAAGACCATCGCTCACACCGTCCACAAACCTATGGACTTACGAGTTCACCACCCGGCCAGACAACCGGCGTCACCAGGTAACAAGTAACCGTCGAAAATACTTTTGAGTTTTAAGTGAAAACTTCTTTAGCGGCGCTGTGCACTTTTTGTGATGGGAAAAAATGTTAAACTCGCAAGAGCGTAAGACGTAAGACGTGACGTCACATGTCATTGAGTTTTTCTTTATTGATTTAAATGCCATCTAGTGAGTTTCCCTCTAACTGGTATAATATAACTCTAGTACTAACAGTGATGCAGGGACCGTATAACCGGTTTTATTAAATACCTGTATATAAACTGTCAAACGAATACCGGTTAAAATGTTATACCTATATTCGAATTAGAGGTATTGCTGTCATTCCGTTTTTGTCTTTATCGCTAAACTACACTAATTGACATAATGAAATACCGGTATTCATTAATACCTCAATAATAACAGGTATTCAGTATACCGGTAATGGTTATCGTATTTAATACCGGTATTCATTGCACTTGATCAAAGAGTAACCAAAAACTTTGCGACAAGAGGTTAAAGTTGTTGTTAAGTCCTCATGCTAATATTGATCGCAGTACAAGCGAAATATTTCATAATTTAACCACGAGCGTAGCAAGTGGTTCGAAATTGCGACCGTTTCAAAGCACGAGGTTAATGAATGAATTAATGAAAAGAATTAACCCCAGAAAACATTTCCATATGAAATATGAGCGCCGCGCCGGAGCGCCGCCGCCGCCATCAAAATTTTCGCGCCGCCGCCGCCGCCAAAATTTTCGCGTCGCCGCTGCCGACACTGCGCTATCGCCGTGGCATCGGCGTGACCTTGTTAGATACTAGAGTCTGTCTAAGCTAACTTTGCACCGATTTGAACAGAACAAAGTGAGGGAGTGTTATTATAATATAAACGTCATATTTTCATAGAAATTTGACATTAACGATGATATTTACACACGTTGTCGTTGCAAATGCTATGCAGATTAGTTTGATCGGGAATTTATTGCTTTTATATAAGGTGCTAACAAATTACAGCTTGGCAAAAAAGAGTAGAAATTAAAAAGTGGCAACACTGTAGTGTCGTCCCGTTTTCTTATATAAATTGGTTTGAAAGGGACGACACTACAATGTTGCCACTTTTTAATTTCTACTCTTTTTTGCCAAGCTGTAGGTATCGATATTTTAAGAGATGGTACTTTATATAAAAACAGTTAACTTTAAATAGAAATCAAGAAAACTTTTCATATCATATTTTTGTTTTATTTACCGAACAAAAAAATAAATTAAAATTATATTAATAAAATTAATTAAAAATAATCATTACGTGCATTTAACCACATAAAGAAAAAATACATAGAGTGCTCATGCTCACTCCATACATCAGTTTTGGTACCAAAAATACTATTCTTTTCGTAGTCAACATTAGTATCGAGTAACGGAATTATCAGTACTGCTACTTGACAATAGATGTTGCACCGACCGAAAAGTCTAATGCTCAACAACTTTCAGCGAATATTAAACAAGGATTAACTGGAACTTATTTTCAACTCCTTCTGCTTTAATATTAGTTGTAAATAGTTGTTCAATACAATTTTCGTGAGTCGCGACATTTGAGACATCTAGTATCAAGTAGCGGTACTGATAATTCCGCTACTCGATGCTAAATGTCAATTACGAAAATAATAGTCTTTTTGGTACCAAAACTGATGTATGGAGTGAGCACTCTATGCTTACTATATTTGTCTATGATTTAACTGACAAGATGTTTAACACTTTCTGTTTTGCCAACAATTTATCATCAACGTGTCATTTCATTTATCAACGTGAAGTGGCCAGTTAAAAAGAGGTCTCATTTAATTATCTCATTAACAGGGTGTTTTTACGTAGCAAATTTGTTTTCCAATTTTCTCAAAGAACATCATAAAACCTAAATGTTTCATACTTAAATATACTCCAGGAGTCGAGTATTATCAGCTGTAGAAATATTGGTAGCTAATTTGTTAGCACCTTATATTAAGTTCGGATATATAACTTTTTTGGCTAATATATATTAGACTGCATGCTTTCTCTTGTCTATGCTTAAGCTAAACATGTGGCAGTAGTTAGCGATTCGGTGGCCAGGTAATGTCAATGAATAAGAAATAGGTGATATGGAGTCTAACCTAATACGTCTATTCCAGAACATATCCTCAACAATTGAATGTAAAGGTATGAGCACGATAGTTGAAGTCACGCACACAACAACAAAATCATGTAATGACAGTGAGATTTTGAAAGTAATATTCTTTTTAGGCTTCCGTATTTCGTACCAATATCAAGTTGATATCAACTGTAAAAAAGTTTCTTGAAGGTTTTTTTTATAGGCTTTTAATATCGTACGTTTAAGTCGCATTCACTCATTGATTCATTCATACTATTTTTGCGATTAGTAGGTACTCTGTGCGAGCAGTGTGTGTAATCATTCACCTCTCCTGGCGATACGTACATATAATAACTATTATATTTGACTATAGCTACCCGCACTGACTTCGCACGGATAACACAAAACCTTAACAAATTGTACACCTAAACTAAAGCTTCCTCAAAAATCTTTCTATTGATAGCTGAAATCCGCATGAAAATCAGTTGAGTAGGTTTTGAGTTCATCGTGAACATACATTCATATAGTTACAGACAGACGCGGCGGGAGACTTTGTTTTATAAGGTGTAGTGAATTAGTGATAAATTCAATTAACAGTCACCTCACAATATAAATATGTTCATTGTGCTGCTTATCTACAGTTCATGGCATGAAAAACTTTTTTCCTACCATAATTTAATAAATAATCCTTGAAATTAAAAGGTTTGAATTCTCTTCGCATAAACCAAGTTTTCAAGGCTACGCCGCCGATTCGCCGCCACCGCCAACCAATTTTGACCGGCGAACCGTCGCCGGCTAAATGCCTATCGGGCGGCGCTAGACGTGCGCGCCGGTCGAAAATAATTGGGCAACGGCGCGCCACCAAAAAATCCACGGCGGCGGCGTGGAATTTTTCAACTTTTCAATATTAAGACGTATAATGAAAAGTCATGCTTAACCCTTAAATCGACAAGGGAAAAAATCTTAAAAAACTGTGTTAGTATCATTTTTTCGGTGTTATTATCTTATTAGGTATGTGGTTGTTTATTGTAGAAAAATCATGAAAAAAATCTATTTATAATAGTTTCGAAAAAAACATAGGTATGACAAATATGTTGGATGTTGCCAGGTTCGGTGTAAATAAAAAGATACGCTGCATAATGAAAAGACGTCTAGTATTTTGGACGTTGCCGAATATACAGTACTTTATATGCATAAGGTTTTTTTTTGTCAATATCATGTTTTTTTTTTAATTAATATAGAATAATTGCTTTTAATTACAAATACACTTACTGATAATGTCAACTTATGTTATGAACTAAAGTAAAACCTACTATTTTTATATTTTTCCAAAAAGTTTATAGCTCGTAGGTGGTAAAATTTTACCAGTCATTGGCGTCATTTTATTAACATTAAATCAAACTTAGCGGGGTATCGTAGGATGCAGCAACATCTGAACAATGGTATACAATAATGCATGTAATTTTATCAATATTTTCGTAAGAACTTTCTTAAATGAAATCGGGTCTGTCTCTTGATGTCTTGATGAACGCACAGGAAAAAAAATCCGTAATAATATTTTTTTATCTATTTGGTTCATTACGTTGTAATAAGACAAATAATGACTTAGTATGGTGTTGGTGCGACATAAAATAGTAGAAATTAAATTATATAACCAGAAAAATTCCGTAAGTACGTAATTATTGCCATTTTTAAGTAAGTATTTTACGTCAAAAATGTGAGAGTTACGTAGGAAGTGGCGCCCGCAATAATTTTCAACTATTTCTTATCGGACTATAACCTATTACATATTTTAACGCTGCATAATACTGTCTTATAAAAAAATATTCGGCGCGAATTTTAAACTACCGGCGGCGGCGGCGGCGCGCGTACTCCTTATGGCGGCGGCGCGCACGTCTAATCAGCGCTCATATCTTTGAGATTATAAACTACATACATAATAAAATACAATGAAATCAACAATTAAAAAACAATTAAAAGAATCAAATGAACGCTATTAAAAATGTATTCGTCAAAATCATCACCTAACAGCTAATTTCACCAGCAACATGAAAACGGGCATTCTAAGATCCGAATCTTAAATATTTACAACTTTACAAGCGGGCCGGACAACGTCCTTGACGAGTAGCGAAGGAACGAATCGTGGTACTACTACAACCGGTATTGGCACTTACTTATTACCGGTAATAGCTTTAGGAGTAAACTATCAAATAGTGGTATTTGTTGTCAATTGGCTAAACCGATAACACTATTGAATACCGGTATTCGAATACCTCTATTCGGAGCTTAAGTGATATAAATACCCAAATTCAAATTACACCGGTTATACCTCAATAATAACCTGTAGTCAGAATACCGGTAACGGTCCCTGCAGTGATGTGCTTAGGGGTTTCAAGTAATGCGACGAAATAACGCTAGATGGCGTTAATCTCAATTATTTCATAATGAAAACTTCTTTAGCGGCGCTGTGTAATGTCACTTCTGCCGGCACTCCCGGAGTGCAACCCGTTGTTTTTTATTGATACACTTTTATTGCCGACTGTACTTTCTTTCCCTTGCATGTATATCAAGTACTTCTCGAGAGAGGTTAGGTTAGGTTCTATTGAAATATGTTGACGATAGGTTTTTTTCTACAGAATTGACAGCGCTCTGCGCAAAGCTGAACTGCACCGGTCTCTGCCTACTCACGCCGGCCACAAAGGACAGGCCGGTCGGAGCGCGCTGCGAGTGCCCAGAACACTTCGTACTGCAGGTAGGTACATATTGGGAACGTGCGAAGTTGGTGGCGCTGATCGTCACAAAAACAGGTAATCTTATGGAATGTCCGACATAAGTACTAGCGGCAGCCGCTTGAACTAATTTTACTCCATAAGATTTTACGTAGAAATTCCGACAAAATGAGGGCAGTACCAGTCGTGCACATAGCGAATAGTCCGACATGAAATTGTAGAAAATTATTGAGGACGCCACTTCCTGCGTGACTGTCACATTTTTGACGTAAAATGCTTAAACATTGCAACAATTTATAGTTCGTTTTTTTAGCATTAGAAATAAAGGTGAACAATCTTGACGTGTCTTTTAATTGAAAAACAGATTTTAAAAATAAGTTACGGGAAATATGTATCAATTATGAATCCAATACGATCATTTATTCTTCTGCTTTCATAAGTAATAGATACTGATTTTTAAAAAGCGTTTTTCAATTAAGACATGTCAAGATCGCTTACCTTTCAAGTTCTTTCTAATGCTAAAAAAACAAACTTTAGTATGGATTTTTTTACTTCCATTTTATTTAATTTCTTCTATTTTATGTCGCACTGTACAATTATACATATTATCTTTTTTGTTAATATTGGCATTCCATGCATTTACATACCAGTGCTGCCATCTGTTGTGGCTAAGCAACAACTTGTAATTGTAACTCGAATAACGGTATATTTTTATTAGATTCAATAAATTAGTCTATTTCCAACTGTCATCACGTGGTTTATTAAGAGTCGCCTCCAGAAACTCGCGAACTAAATTGACATGAGTTTGACAAATAAAATGATACCAGGAATAGCAAAGAAAAAATTGTCACAAGTACATGTCGATAAAATGATATCGTTAAAACGAAATTGCACTTACTACCCATGTAATAATTATAAAGGGGTCACAATTGTCACAAACGATTTCGATTTATATTAATGTGACGAGAAAAGTGGTTGATTCGATTGTGACGTTACCGATCAAATCGGGAGGTGCGGATGCGAAACTGACAAATTTCAATGTTAGTATGCAGGTTTGGGGGCAACTTGTTTACTTCAAGAGCTTGGTTGTCGCCATAAATCTTAAATTGGTGATTTAATTTTATACATGTGGCCGGTAGATGAGATTGATCCATAATTATTTAAATTCTGATATAATTGTCAACTAGAATGTCCAGTTTAGGGACTGGTCTTTACAATCGAAGCAATAGGGATCACCGAGACGATTTAATTTTGAGCGTGCACACCACACAAATTAAATGAGAAATTAATCACATTGTACGAAATATTTCCCGGTCTGGGCCGGCCTTTTTTTGTATTTTGAGCCAAAATCACTGTTTCTATGTTATCACCTACAACTTGTTACTCTAGCTGTAAGTTTTCCTGCCAAATAAAACAAAATAAAATATTTATTTATTTACAATATGTTTATCCAATATCCTTGTCTCTATTACTATAACATTGCACAATTTTCGAAATACCATGTTACATTTGTAAAATAACTTAAATTACTTAAAGATACATTTTAACTGACCGCGCAACAGTAGCGCCCCTAATGGTGAATTCTCGCGATATTCTCTAATTCAAACTTTTTTGAAAATATCGATATGCACAGCACTGGCCAAACTGTGGTATCATTTGTGCACATTGACCTGTCAATTTAGTTCGCGAGATTCTGGAGGCAACTTGTAGTTTTACTAGAAACTATTGTCTGGTCGTCTGTCAAAATTGTATTTACACAGGTTTCATCTGAGATGTTTTTATTTATTTATTTTGTAATGGTTTTTAAATAAGTTGTTAACTAATATTGTTAAGTGCTATAAATAAATTGTTTGTTTTTTCTTTTTTCAGCCTGATGGGCGTAGCTGTTCGCCGAACTGCACGAGCGCGCACTTTGTGTGCAACACGACGCTTAAGTGCGTCCCGTTCTGGTGGCGCTGTGACACGCAGGTGGGAAAGGGACAGGAATATGTAATGCAGCCTGACTGACTATGGTTTATGTTAACATACATATTTTAAATATACTTAGGGCGTACTGAAATTTCCTGGACTGGCCACTTAGAAAAAATAAAAATAAGATAGGCTCATATACAGTATGTGTCTGACCATGGGGCTTTAATTCCAGGGCTTAATTTTACTCGTTAAACCGAGCTACTTTTACTATGGGACCAACCCTAAAATCGGGGAAAATTTTTTTGGCTTTTCCATAGAAAACATCGACATCTGATCAGACAAAATGTATGAATACGTAAAAAAAAATTTCGGGATTTCGAGGTTGGTGCCATAATAAAAGTAGCTCGGTTTAGCGAGTAGATTCGAGCCCTGGATTTAAAGCCCGATGGTCAGTAACACCCTGTATATCAGAATCCAGAAACTTTCAGTATGACCCACGTCTCCCTGTTGTAATTTCATTGGAGTGTTATAAATTTGAAAACTTTGCATTAGGTTGGTATTCCATCTGTCCATTTTCTTTGTCCAATGTCAGTGCGTCTCACTCTCTCATTAAAGCAAAATGAATAGAAGAATTCCACCCTTATACGTGTTAAAAATATCCTAACTCAAATCAATAAAAAAAAATTGCCATGTCCCTAGGATGACTGTGGCGACGGATCCGACGAGCCGGAGACCTGCCCGTCGTTCCGGTGTTCCCCGGGACAGTTCCAGTGTGGAAACGGCGGCCGATGTCTCCATCCCGCTCTAATATGCGACGCCACGCCGCACTGCGCTGACGGGAGCGACGAGAAAGACTGCGACACGGTAACTAGTTTGTCAAAGATCCGCTAGATGGCACTACGCCGCTAGCTGCGGTGTCTACATCGCGCTTGTAAAGTTTTTCCGTGAAACTATATAAGAGCACCGCGCTCTGATTTGTAGCAGGTATGAGATGGGAATATGGGAACTGCGATTACTAGAGTTGCTAATAGAAGGTACTCTATCCATCGCGTTCTACTATGCCACGCCATACTGCGCCGACGGGAGCGATGAGAAAGACTGCGGCACGGTAACTATCTTATTAGTTAATTAAGGATCCGCTAGATGGCGCTGCTTTTCTAAATAGCGCTACTGATGTTATTGCGACATGGTAACTATCACATTCGTTTATTAAGAATGCGCTAGATGCCGCTGTCTCGTCAGGTACGAAGTTTACATCGCGTTATACTTACTTACTTACTTACTTACTGCCGTGGCGCAGCGACCCGAAGTGGATCTTGGCCTCTGACACTAAGGAACGCCATGCTTCTCTGTCTAGCGCCGTTTCTGTCCAATCGACAGTACATCGCGTTATGCGCATAATTTTCCATTTCAGAAATACTAACATGAACAGTAAATTGTAATAGTACATTATTGTCGAGGCTCGGAAGTAGCTACTTGCAGGCTGAGGATTCGTTTTAAACAGACGACCTTGGGAGTCCGTTTAATTGAATCCGAAGCCAGCAAGTAGCCTTCCAGCCGAGTCATATATAGTGCTTTTCTCAAAAATGGTGCAAGAAATATAAATATCATAGAAATATTTTACAAAAGCAACGTTCGTACATATATATTTTGACAAAAAAAGGCCCTTCCCGCCTTTTTACTTTTTTTAATAAAAAAAAAGAAGTGTATTTTTCTGCCAAAAATACGCCAACCTATTTGAGACATCTAAATAGTCGCGGTACTATTCATCTGTTTGGCTGTTTAATGGGCCTGTGCCTTCATTTGATATGGTAATTTCAACTTTTAAAAAGTTTGGAACTCGACAAATAATGGAATTTGTATGCAACATTGCAGTCCCAAAATCGAGACTGCAATGTTTTTAACTTTTTAATTTTTGTCTGACCATAAACTACGCGCTTCGCGACCAATTGTTTAGACGGCAAAGTCGACTTTGCCGTCCATTTTTGAGAAAATTCTCTTTCCAGTTCACCTGCCTGTCATCGCAGTTCAAATGCCAGGGCAACGCGACGGCGGGCGTGTCGGCCCGCTGCGTGTCGGGCGCGGCGCGGTGCGACGGGCAGCGCGACTGCCCCGCCGGCGACGACGAGCTCGACTGCCCGCCGCGCTCCTGCAAGCCCGACCACGTGAGTTATTACAGCTTGCTAGTTCGTGCGGGTGACGCTAGATGGCGGTGTCACTTTACATATTACTGTCGAGTTTTGTTATGATACGATATGTATATGTCGGCGGCCGATCGTAATATCCGCCCGATGATAAGGTTCCTGTGGAAGGTTGGTATTCCATCTATCCAATTTTGTTTTAATGAGGGAGTGAGACGCACTGACATTGGACAAAGAAATTGGACAGGTGGAATACCACCCTGAAGCAACCTAACCATAGAGAAATACCGGGTGTGGCCTATAACACGAGCAAATAATCAAAACATAGACTGTACTCCTCAAACGGTGACACTTATGTTCAACAACTTTTAAAAAATATGAAGTATTTAGACTCCCTATTTTTCATACAAAATAAATATTATCATCAATGGACGTCATCGCCACGCCATATCATTGTGATTGACGTTGCTTGTCAAGCCTTAAACATAACAAAATTCGCAATACATTGCGTCTTTGAATAACTTGTAAAGTGTACGTATTAAAAATCAAACTACAAGTTATATTTAAAAGTCGCTGAACAAATGTTGATCAGTATGAGGAATACAGGCTACAGTTAAATTTTTTGCTCATATTACAGGCCACACCCGGTATAGTAAGACAAGAGTGCTCACTACAAACATCAGTTTTGGTACCAAAAATATTAGTATTTGCACAGTCGACATCTAGCATCGAGTAGCGGAGTTATCAGTACTTTAAGTAGTAGTAGTACTGTCAAATGACAATAGATGTATCACCGACCGGTAAGTCTTATCTTGTTGAGATTAGACAATTGTTTTGTCCAATGTCAGTGCGTCTCACGTCTCAGTCACTCATTAAGGTGGTTCTCCTTGCTCGATTTTCATACAACTTTCTTGGCACCCTAGCTCTTATTATATAGGGTTTCTTCACTTGTATATGTAATGTTTGGGTAGTATATATATTTCTGTCTTCGCTTAACGTAAAAAAATACTAGATTTTGATTAAAATTATTAAGAAAAAAGCCTTTGAATATTGGTAAAATTTTGCCTCATTGCTTGTTTGTGTGAGTGATGCTTATAGTATCGGTGTAATTCTAACATGGCGACTTCATTTGACAAGCAATCATTTTTAATTTGTCAAAGGTGTAACAGATGGCACTTTAAAACCGCAACACAGATTACCTGTGTATTTTGTTTTATTTTCACTCAATAGAGGGAGGTATATTTAATGCACAAAGCATGTTACGAGTATACCTACTTATTTAAGAATCTCCTTTCTGATATAATTTCATTCCCAGATTTAATATAACTTAATAATTATTATGATTATTACACAATAAAATACATTTATATATTTATAGAAAGGTCAGTCCAAACAATCATTCGCGTTACGGTCGTCCACCGAAAACCCTTGTGAATTCTGCTTTCGTTTCGGTAAATGTTCTCTGGAAAAGCCTATATTTATTGTAACAATGATTTTTAAACTAAAATACCTAGCTATATTTTTCTCAAAAATATATAGGTATGTGGAGAAAAATGTCATCTTCTTGTAAATAAACAAGATTCTATAATATCTTCTGCTTGTGCATAACAATAACATTAGTAGATGATATTTTTAGGGTTCCGTACCCAAAGGGTAAAACGGGACCCTATTAAGGACTGTTCAGTTTACTAAGCGGACACTCTTACACCTCTTTTAATCGGCGAATTTAAAATCAATTGACGTACAGCTCATAACAATATAATTAACAATCCCTTATTTATCAATTGCTACATATTTGTTCCCATAATAGTCAAATATTTTTCCCGAAGGACCGAACAAATTTGGAACATAGCAAGTTAGTTCTGCAATAAGGATGCACAGGCTAGTATTCACTGCGAAAAATCGTAAATATGTACAAATTTTCCAAGTTAAACGTGAATAAAATTATTAAAACATTTGCAGAGCATCATATGCTTGAAGATTTTACAAAATCCCGGCACAGAAGCGGCCCGGCCAATCCAGAAACAAAAGTATTGTCATGCGGCTGTTAAAATCAATAAATTACTTATCGGTTCGCGAAATTCCTAAGACAGCAGGCGTTAGAGTAGGCACAGATTAAAATATAAGAAGTATGTACAATAAATGGACCCATAGAAAGAAAAAAATGGACAAAATAATTACAGAGCAGCGAAAGCAATCGAAAAAAAGAAGCGTCAAACTGTACTACATTTTACATTAAGATAAATTTCGTAGCATTTTAATGGACAACGGAAAATGCGTAAAATGTTGCTGTAGTACGTTACCAATGGCCCTGATGCTACCATGCCGTTGTAGAAGATCATATATTCGACGAGGAGAGTAACATCAAAATTAACCAATTCATGAAGAAAGTCCTTGTCTGGCAGGCAATTGGTTCCTGTGGCCTTAAAAAGTTTGTTCTATTTTGCGACATGAACTTTGGTTGCGACATTTACAGAAAATAATGCATCTAATAACGAGTACTTTCCGTCTATCAGACGCATAATGTCACCTCTTCATTTCGGCCTGATTTGGCAAGTGCCCACTATGCTGGTCAGAAAGTAAAGCTACTGAATTTGAAAAACATTGATTTCGTTCAAAAACAAGTCAACTCATCTAATTGCCCGGAGCTCCACTCCATCGAGTGACACTAGACCAATGTGAAGATGCACTTAAAAAAGGGTAGATGAGAAGCTAAAACATTGAAAGAATTCAAACGAATGTTGTTTACAACTTGTCAAAAAGTGTCAAAAATTGATGTGCAGGCACTTGAACGGCGCAACCGTGTAAAAGTACGAAAATCTTACCGATGTTATTATATTATACTATATTTACATTAAAATGTTTTGCGTTGGTTTCCGTTTTTATTATATTTATCTAAATAAAGCGATTCCAGAATTAGAAAAATGTAATTAATACTTTTTTGTGTGTCCGCTTAATAAAATGAACAGTCCTTACTAAGACTTCGCTGTCCGTCTGTCTGTCTGTCTGTCACCAGGCTGTATCTCACGAACCGTGATAGCTAGACAGTTGAAATTTTCACAGATGATGTATTTCTGTTGCCGCTATAACAACAAATACTAAAAACAGAATAAAATAAAGATTTAAATGGGGCTCCCATACAACAAACGTGATTTTTGACCAAAGTTAAGCAACGTCGGGAGTGGTCAGTACTTGGATGGGTGACCGTTTTTTTTTTGCTTTTTTTTTGTTTTTTTTTGCATTATGGTACGGAACCCTTCGTGCGCGAGTCCGACTCGCACTTGCCTGGTTTTTTTTCAAAAATGCTGCCTTTCACCCGAGTTAAAAAACTACTTTTCATTTCGCATACGAGGAAAGTAAAATGCATGTGTTTTTTTAAATACATTTTTATAGTAGGTATTTTTGAGAGTAGGTATTTTCAATTAACAATTTGGCCAAAAGTAATTTATGGAATGGGGAGTCAAATATCAGAATGGAAATTGTATAACAAATCCATTTATACCCAAATTTCAATTGCTTATTGTAAAAAGAATAATAAAATCGTACTTGGAATTGGAACCTAAACTGCTCTAGTGCAGAAACGTATCATTTCCTGCACACCTTTTACAACAACAATGATCCCGGTTCACAGTTTTTTACATTTTTTGAGGAAAGTATACATTTTAGGAAAAAAGTGTCAATGAAAGAAATAATCCTTAATAAATTCTTAATAAAAAAGGTCATATTCATTTTTTTTATATGATGCACCTAATTCATGTATTAGCTAGTCAAAATTCGAAATAACATAGTTTTTACTTAGGGTTCGAAACTCATTTATTATACACGGTGTAACATGAGGAAACCGAATAATTTTAACAGCGTATTCCTGATCACATTTAGAGACAAAAATGTCCTATAAACTTTTTTGAAATTCGCCTAGTTTCAGAGTTAATACCAATAAAAAAAAACAAGTTTCTATTGTTACATAGTTCAAAACGCCTTTTTGATGGCGATGTTGCTACTATGGGATTTAGTCTAAATATCCTTATTGATATGTCAAAAAGTGACAAGTAACACTTTGCAAAAACTAAGTTTTACAAAAAAAAAAACCATTTTAAGTGACAAGTTTACCAATAGCATTTAATTTTTATATACAAATTCATTCATAAAATTAAAAAAAAAACCAAACCAAAATTTTTTTTTTGGCGAAATTGACCTAAACACATATTACATCATTTCTTTTTTTTTGACCTCATGTATACATTTTAGGATAAAAGTGTCAATGAAAGAAATAGTTCCTTATTAAATTCTTAGTAAAAAAGGTTATATTCATTTTATAACACTTATTATACAAGGTTTTTTTTTTTCAATTTATTTATTAATAAAAGAGAAGTTACATTAATTATTGTTACTTATCTGCCAAACTGCATAGCAGTTTGTTGGCAGAAAACTTATTCTACCCTCCACCATTGTAAAGTAAGTTAATTCTTACTTAATTTATAGCTGTGCGAGTGCGATTTCTTACAAACAGTTGTATACGTAACAGACAGACTTTAATTAAAAACATTTAGATTAGAATAACCATTAATACCATTAACCAGCTAACTAACTAGGTTTACCTATTTAGTCACTCTGTTACTGCATTATCATGTGTAAAAGGTAATTAGATTTCGTTATTAAATTTTATCTCAACCGGTCACCGGTAAACAATAAACATACGGAGTGAAGCTAAATAAAGAGTGTAAGATAATAAAGTCATCAGCAATTTAACATCCTCGCCCCATCATATGTAATAGACCAATTTTATATTGACCAGCGATCTTATGATCATGTGATTCTATTGTACCTACTTAAGGACAAGGGAAGCGGGTCATCTTGCATCGGTAATTCCATACAAGGCGGTCGTCCTTCACTATCCCCGAGTGTATTTATATTAGCGCTATACATAATTATACATTTTACGGCAACACATGCAAGGTAAGTACTAACTTAAGGTGGTAGGCAAAAAACATAAAACAATCGGTTGACATTTTCTTCATGTGACCCGTTCCAGTGTAAGCATAAATGTTTTTTTCAGTCGTTTTTTATACACAACCTTTGATACGTCTTGGCTGGATCTTAACTGATCTGGTACCTTATTTAAAATTGTGGGTACTAAATATTTTCTAGTGCGTTTTCCATAGTAATTGCAGACCTTCGGTACAAACAACCTACGAAGGTTTATTTCTTTGGTAACGCTTCTTGTTTGGATTTCATGTTGTAACGGTTTTTTATAATCATTACGTTGATACTGTTCCAATACTATAAGCAAAGACCGTTTTTCATGCACTGGTAATATGTTGCAAATCGGGAAAAGTTGGCTATAGTTATTTCTATTGGCCTGCTTTGTTTTATTATCGACTAAATATTTTAAAAATCTAACTTGTATTGCTTTTATTCGATCTAAATATGAAGGAAAGGTGCGGCCGTAGCTACTGAGACCGTAGGATAGTATCGAGTCTACAAGTGCATGATACAACATATATAATGTAGCTCTGTTTACTACACTTCGCAAGTGATAAAATTTTCCGAGCACAGACTTGAGTTTACCACATACGTTATTAACATGTGCCGACCATGACATGTCGCAGTCTACTGTCAACCCGAGGTACTTATAGCTATTCACAAAGTCTATTTCACTACAGCTGCAGTCTCGCCCCCCCTCGTGCAAACAGTCGTAATTATGCCCAACTATACTTAAATTCGCCTGCAGGGTTTTGCTATATGGTGAGCGTATGTGCATACATTTTGTCTTATTGAGATTTATGATAATGCCATTATCGTGTGCCCATTTAATTAGGTTGTCTAGGTCATTTTGCACTTTTTCCATTACAACCGCTATGTCTTTGTCTGCGTACAGCATGCACGTATCGTCCGCATACATATAAATCTTACAGTCGCGCACCACATTACAGAGACTATTTACGTGCATGATGTAGCCGACAGGACCATAGACTGAGCCGGTGGGCACGCCGTAGCGCACGGCGGCACACTCGCCGGCCTGGCCGCGCACCACCGTGCGCAGCGTGCGCTCCGCCAGGTAGGCGCGCAGCCACGCCAGCAGCGGGCCCCGCACGCCCTCAAGAAATGCGAAAGATTTTATTTCTGAGGTCAAATTAAAAGAAGGAAAAAATGTTTGTATGAGTTTAGGTCAATTTCGCCGAAAACAATTTTTTTTATTGTTTTTAGGGTTCCGTACCTCAAAAGGAAAAAACGGAACCCTTATAGGATCACTCGTGCGTCTGTCTGTCTGTCCGTCTGTCACAGCCGATTTTCTCCGGAACTACTGGACCAATCAAGTTGGAATCTGGTACACATATGTAAGTTTGTAAACAAATGAATTTTAAACATGGGGGCCACTTTTGGGGGGTAAATGAAAAAATTAAAAAATAAAAATTTTCAAACTATATCATGTTACATATCAAATGAAAGAGCTTATTGTAAGGATCTCAAATATATATTTTTTATAATTTTCGAATAAACAGTTTAGAAGTTATTCAAGAAAATAGGCAAAAAATGACTATTCCCCCCTCCCCCTTTATCTTCGAAACTACTAGGTTTAAAATTTTGAAAAAATACATAAAATAGGTCTATACCTATAGATGACAGGAAAACCTATTAGAAATGTATAGTCAAGCGTGAGTTGGACTTAATTACAGTTTTTGATCCGACTCCTACGGATTTTTTAAAGATTTCACTCACGTTTCGCATAAATAATGTTTAGTTTTAAGTTTATAAAATACATATGTATGTTAGTCTGTAAGGTATTTGTAATATGGGCCTATTTCCCTGAATTAAATATCTAAATAAATAAATAAATAAAATAAAAAATACATTGTTAAAAATTGTGTAATATACGGAATCCTTGGAACGCGAGTCCAACTCGCACTTGGCCGCCATTTTTTAATTTTTTGAATATATATGTATGTACATAAAAAGTAAATGTTATTGGTAAACTTGTCAGTTAACATGGATTTTTACTTTTTTTTCGTAAAACATAGTTTTTGCAACGTGTTACTTAATTGTCACTTTTTGACATATCAATAAGGATATTTAGTCTAAATCCCATAGTAACAACATCGCCATCAAAAAGGCGTTTTGAACTATGTAACAATAAAAACTTGTTTTATTTTTTTAAATTGGTATTAACTCTGAAACTAGCCGCATTTCAAAAAAGTTTATAGGACATTTTTGTCTCTAAATATGATCAGGAATACGCTGTCAAAATTATTCGGTTTCCTCGTGTTACACCGTGTATAATAAACAGAGCTCGGATAGGGTGAGCTATTTGCCTTATAATTTGACATGTCTTATGTCATATATAAGGCAAATAGCTCACCCTATCCGAGCTCTGATAATAAATGAGTTTCGAATCCTAAGTAAAAACTATGTTATTTCGAATTATAACAAGCTAATACATGAATGTGCATCATGTAAAAAAATCAATATGACCTTTTTTATTAAGAATTTATTAAGGATTATTTCTTTCATTGACACTTTTTTCCTAAAATATATTCTTTCCTCAAAAAATGTAAAAAACTGTGAACCGGGACATATTTCATGCAAAAAGGGGGGGTTGCGTCAGGGGGAGGGGAAGGGACGCTAGTGTGCGTAAAGCACCATACCCTATGGTATCATACTACATTCATAAAAGGCTGGCTATAATTAGTTTGTCTTCCCCATACATTAGAAAACAATTTAACCGAATCAATAGCATGAGAAATGAAACGAATATTTCTTGTTTTCTTTGCATTAGCATTTTTCTCTCGATAATTTAATCAATTTGCAACATAAGTAGAAGAATCCTCATATATCCATAAATATCAAAATATAAAAGGACATACATTTTCAGAAGAATTCCCCGTGCGACGTTGCCAAATGGTTTAAAGTACAACATGCTCGCAACGTTTGGATGTCAATAAGTCGACAATGAAAAATTATATTTCAAATCAATTCAAACTTGATATTTTTGACAGTAATGGGTTATTTAAATAAGAAGGCATTTTTCGCCCGGGTCTACTATGGTCAAATGGTCTAGTGGCTTTTAGCTACTGAGTATAAGTCTAACAAGTTGAACAGCATGACAGGGTTCAAACCACGAACAAAGACTCATTTCTTTTTGTATTTATTTATTTATTTATTTATTTATTTATTTTGTTTCATCTTTTTGGTAATTTTATATGCCTTATTTTAAAAGTTATTTTAAGTAAATGTGTTGTATTTGATTATTTCATGTAGGTATATCATTTCAATAAAATTTTGGAAACTTTTATTTTATACCTGGTCAAGCAAATCTTGTCAGTAAAAAAACCGGGCAAGTGCGAGTCGGACTCGCGCACGAAGGGTTCCGTACCATAATGCAAAAAAAAACGGTCACCCATCCAAGTACTGACCACTCCCGACGTTGCTTAACTTTGGTCAAAAATCACGTTTGTTGTATGGGAGCCCCATTTAAATCTTTATTTTATTCTGTTTTTAGTATTTGTTGTTATAGCGGCAACAGAAATACATCATCTGTGAAAATTTCAACTGTCTAGCTATCACGGTTCGTGAGATACAGCCTGGTGACAGACGGACGGACGAACGGACGGACGGACAGCGAAGTCTTAGTAATAGGGTCCCGTTTTACCCTTTGGGTACGGAACCCTAAAAAGGCGCGAAATCCAAATGTTCTATGAACGATATCCCTTCGCGCCTACATTTTTCAAATTTGCCGCCTTTTTCTACTGACAAGATCTGCTTGACCAGCTATACTTCGTCGATAGTTGACTTCTTATGTACCTATTCTGCGATCCTAATTAGCCTCATGCATGACTTTTTTTTAATTATTTTAATCATTATTTATATCCTTTGAAAACCGGAAAATAAAAATACTTTTATAAATCTTCCCATAATATTATTAAAAAATAATTAAAATACTAAAAATATTTTACTCACGTAAGTTTAGTTTCGAAGAATAACATACGCTTAAAATAATTCAAAAGAGAATGCTAAAATTATAAAATAAAAAAAAAACTGGCATTGTCGGGGTTTGAACCATGTATCTTAGCTACAATCTGATTTTTTTCAAAATAGAGGCTACGGGTGCCACGAGCACATGACAGTTGATGGTCGAAAACATTAGTTGCTTCTGAATGCCTTGTAATTCTTAATCGTTGCTCAAACAAGAATTTATTATTTAATTTCCAATCTTTTTTCAACAATAAACATTTCATCCGCTGCGCCCTCTAGGTTACTTTACTGTAACATTACGAATCTGCTGACATTTGACACTGACTTTAAGGTGACTTTAAGTACGTAAGTGTGCGTGAATGCAAGAAATTGCAATATTTTGCAGTTGGATTCCGGTAATAACGAAATGAGACAATGTTGAGTTGAACATGTCTCGATTTGGATGTAGTATTTTTTATAGTTTTCGCACATATCAACACATCTTATGAAACTTTGTATTTTGGGAGAAATAGTGAAAATCCACAATTCGTGCACAGTGACGCCATCTTTTGGCTGATAATCGGCATCCCATCCCTAGACATCCACCTTAAAGCAAAATTGGATAGGTGGAATACCACCCTCAGATATCCGAAAGGCTGACTGTCCAGAAATAGGAGCCCCACGTCGACTCAGGGAACGACACAAAAATTATCACGATATGCCTAGGATTTGCACGATCTGCCTGATCTCACGATCGGCCGTCGACATATGTTAATAACACGATACATTATTATATTATTAACAACGAATTTTCCCACTGAGAGGTCGTCGTTGTTCAAAAATACTAAAATTTCTTCACGATGTTTTCCTGACGTCGCCGACTCGTTCAGACTAGTTAAGGAATCTACGTCGACACATCGTTCGCGTGTTCTAGAAAACCATCTCGAGGGTACAACGCCATCTCGCGACAAATTGGGTAAACTTTGGAAACAGGCGTAGGGCGTAGACACAGACAAAACATCCTCCAGGCTGAGCATAGTCGCACTACCCCCGCTGCCACGCATACGGTAATTTTACTCCATTCCACTCCATTACTCCATGTTCGAGTCGAAAGTGTCTTTGTGTGACGTCCGTGTCTTTGAACGGACCAATCACGGCAGGGGACTTCGCTCATTTCGTCCCGCGTACCCCCGCATTTTTGGCATCATCGGTTGCATGAAATAATTGCTCTAAACTCGGTCCAGAGGATTCCTAGTCTATGGGCGTAGCCTCTGACCATGCTTACTTTGCACAAAATTGGCAGTCGGAATGCATGAATGTTTTAACTTAAAAATCTACTGATGCAAGTCCAACGTAATAATGTGAACTAAGGGTGGTATTCCACTTGTCCAATTTCTTTGTCCAATGTCAGTGCGTCTCACTCTCTCATTAAGCAAAATGTGAGAAGCAATACACATTGGACTAAGAAAATGGACATGTGGAATACCACCCTTAGATAATGATTAAAATGTGATAGTATTTATCAATATAAGCCAACTAATTTGGGGCTGCCTAGATCAATGAGAACGGGGTCCCTTTGTTTCACATAAAGTTTTAAGTCATAATGTATTGTTTTTTTTTTTTTAGAAAAACAAACAGCCTTTTACAAAGGCTTAAAGTTTCATATGTTACTAGGTTGACTATTACAATAAAGGTAGTAGGTTACTTAATTATAAATCACCCGAAGGTACAGTTGTGAATACTACACGCAAATAAAGTAAGAAAACAATGCAAAATATAACTACAAACAATTTTTCAATTACTAGAAAACAAAATATGCCGAACTTTGTTCTTGAAAACGGACAAACTATGAACAAAAATGTCTATATCATTAAGCGATTCATATACATATTACAAGTGCGCCTAAAGAAATAATTTTTAGCATACTGTGTGCCACAGGAAGAAATAGAAAAGGTAGGTTTAGAACGTGAGTGGAACCGAGAATTGTTTGTCATATTATCATTAATCCTAACTCTGAAACCGTTAACTTTTCAGGATTTTCGTAAGGTTATCCTGTAAATACGAGTAGGTTAGGTTTGTTTTATGGCAATTCTGAAAAGTTACGCGTTTCTGAACTAAACAAATTATGAGTAACGAAAATGCGGAGAAACAATACATTATGACTTAAAACTTTATGGGAAACAATAGAGACCCCAATTAGAACGTAACTATCCACTTGACCGTCCGACGACAGCATAGTATCCGAAAAAAATATGCTCTTAAGAGTGCTATTACATTTCGGGGTTGAGCGAGTTTAGGTATTTTACGCGCTGCGGCAGGCCGTGCGAGCTCAGTATTCCGATCCCTTCTACCACACTCGCACTACAATGATGGATTAAACATTCTTGATCCTTCGCGAAGCATATTGAAATCAACCATAACAACACTAACTGTACTTAACTTATAAAGTCCTAAAACTGTTATTTGGTAAGTACGAAAATACTAAATGCAGTGCAAATGTACATAGGGGCTGTTCATAAATTACGTCGTCTATTTTTGACCCCCCATCCCTCAAATCATCCAAAAATCATGCTTCGGATGACTCTGTTTCCTCCTACGTCATGCTACCATCATCCGATGTCCATGACCCCCTCCCCCCCTCCTCCCATTTGAAATGACGTAATTTATGAATAGCCCCATACTCGTACTTATGAACGTATATTACTCGAAAGAAATTATAGGTACTCGCTATTTATAGGTACTAGTTACAAGAAACTGAAGATACACAAGGTCTGATGATGGAGCTGGAAGGTGGCCACGGGTACCAGTCTATCATGTAACTAAACCACTTCGTGTTTGGGCTCGTTTGATTCGTCTAAACAAGATCTTTGACACGGAAGATACACAGGGTCTGATGATGGAGCTGGAAGGTGGTCACGGGTACCAGTCTCTCATGTAACTAAACAATTTCGTGTTTGGGCTCGTTTGATTCGTCTCAACAAGATCTTTGACACAAGACAGTACTCAGGGTCTGATGATGGAGCTGGAAGGTGGTCACCATTACCAATCAACCATACAACTAAACCACATCGTGTTTAGGCTCGTTTTATTCATCTCAACAAGATCTTTGACACTATATAGGTGATACTCAGAGTCTGATGATGGAGCTGGAAGTTGGTTACCGGTACCAATCAACCATGCAACTAAACCACTTCATGTTTAGGCTCGTTTGACTAGTCTCAACAAGATCTTTGACACTAGGTGATACTCAGAGTCTGATGATGGAGCCGGAAGGTGGTCACCGGTACCAATCAACCATGCAACTAAACCACTTCATGTTTAGGCTCGTTTGATTAGTCTCAACAAGATCTTTGACACTAGGTGATACTCAGAGTCTGATGATGGAGCTGGAAGGTGGTCACCGGTACCAATCAACCATGCAACTAAACCACTTCGTGTTTAGGCTCGTTTGATTCGTCTCAACAAGATCTTTGACACTAGGTGATAAACCAAACACGAAGCCCAAACACGGAGCCCAAACACGAAGTGGTTCAGTTATGTGATAGACAGGTACCCGTCGCCACCTTCGAGCTCCATCATCAGATCCTGAGTACTTTCTTGTGTCAAAGATCTTGTTGAGATGAATAAAACGTGCCTAAACACGAAGTAGTTCAGTTACATGATAGACTGGTACCCATGGCCACCTTTCAGTTCCATAATCAAACCTTGTGTATCTTCAGTGTCAAAGATCTTGTTGAGACTAATCAAACGAGCCCAAACACGAAGTGGTTTAGTTGTATGGTTGATTGGTACCGGTGACCACCTTCCGGCTCCATCATCAGACCCTGAGTACTATCTTGTGTCAAAGATCTTGTTGAGACGAATAAAACGAGCCTAAACACGAAGTGGTTTCATTGCACGGTTGATTGGTACCGGTGACCACCTTCCGGCTCCATCATCAGACCCTGAGTACTATCTTGTGTCAAAGATCTGGTTGAGACGAATAAAACGAGCCTAAACACGAAGTGGTTTAGTTGCATGGTTGATTGGTACCGGTGACCACCTTCCGGCTCCATCATCAGACCCTGAGTACTATCTTGTGTCAAAGATCTTGTTGAGACGAATAAAACGAGCCTAAACACGAAGTGGTTTAGTTGCATGGTTGATTGGTACCGGTGACCACCTTCCAGCTCCATCATCAGACCCTGAGTACTATCTTGTGTCAAAGATCTTGTTGAGACGAATCAAACGAGCCCAAACACGAATTGGTTTAGTTGCATGGTTGATTAGTACCGGTGACCACATTCCGGCTCCATCATCAGACCCTGAGTACTATCTTGTGTCAAAGATCTTGTTGAGACGAATAAAACGAGCCTAAACACGAAGTGGTTTAGTTGCATGGTTGATTGGTACTGGTGACCACCTTCCGGCTCCATCATCAGACCCTGAGTACTATCTTAAGTCAAAGATCTTGTTGAGCCGAATCAAACGAGCCCAAACACGAAGTGGTTTAGTTGCATGGTTGATTGGCACCGGTGACCACCTTTCGGCTCCATCATCAGACCCTGAGTACTATCTTGTGTCAAAGATCTTGTTGTGACGAATCAAACGAGCCCAAACACGAAGTGGTTTAGTTGCATGGTTGACTGGTACTGGTGACCACCTTCCGGCTCCATCATCAAACCCTGAGTACTATCTTGAGTCAAATAAATACATATAGAATGTCAGGTCGTTTCAAATATTTTTAATCCTGTCCGGTAGTTTATTAAACTGTACCATTATAAATTATAATACTATAAAAACAGTGCTAGGATCAAAGTCTCTCGTTGCGGTTTACACGCACACAGTATAGCGTTTTACACGGCGCCCGCCGCACACAATGATAAAAAACCTCGTCGTCGCCGTTGAAAATGTGCGGAGCCGACCGACACACGTCCTGCCTGTACAAGCTCTGCCGCGGCACTGAGCTGGTGAGCGCGCGTCATCGGTAATATAGAGTAGTTTTCAAAAAATTGCCAAAAAATTATAGTAGAATTTCATAAACACTAATGTATACCAACAGTATAAGCAAACGTTGCAGATTGCTTGAGTATGAAAATAACTTCGATATTAAGTAGATTTTCGTAGAAATTGACACTTGTTTCGGAGAGAAAATTGAGTTCGTTTTACTTTGATTTTCTCTTTCTCAAAGGTATGTAGGAAAAATATCGTTTGATATGCTTAAAGTACAGGGTATTAGTAATACAAAATAGCCAGGTTTAGCAGAGAAAACTTCTCAACATTTCCAAATAAAAGCTTGCCGTTCAGTGCTTCACGCGGTTTTTCGGAAACGACCATCAGAAAAAAATTCATTACTTATTTAATAAGTCCTTTTTCTAATATTTACAACGATATTTAAAAAGATAAGAAGACGCTTTTACTGGAACAAGTACTCATTGTTTCTAATAAGGAGCACAAAGTCCTGAATTTCGTCGACTAGTATCATCAATTTTGCATTATTTCGACTTTTCTTGTAAGAGCGCTCTTAACCGTCCGCGGGAACCTTACTATCCAAAGGGGTGGAAGAAAGAATTGATTTCAGAGCCATCTAACGGAATATTTCGGCATTATTTACTAATTCTCTTGATGCGACAATGTAGCCTAACTAAATAGTTAGCTCTAAAAAAAATTAGATGGCAGTGTAGTTATAATTTTTGTAGAAAGTTGTGAATGCGCTGCGCGGGGCGTGTGCGTCGCTAAAAAAACCCGGACGGTTGACAGGAAAACAGTCCCGCGGGCCGGACGGTTGAGTGGCTATGTAAGTTCTCGGGCATCCACTGCCCAAAACACTGGAAGTAGTCACTTTTTACAAGCTTTTATTTAGTTTCACCTGACCGTTGTCTGTCTGTGTGTAATCAAATCTTGCAAGTTAAATTTGATCCACTTTCCGGTTTCTGATTGAGCTGAAATTTTGCATACATACGTAAGTCGGGTCACAATGCAATATTATGGTGTCATATATCGATCTGATATCTGATCTGATGATGGAGACCGGAGGTGGCCATAGGAAAAATGTGATAAAACAACGAAACCTAATTGTGTTTGGGGTTTTTAGAATTGTCTTGATGAGCATTAGTTGCCTGTGGAAAAGTACAGTCGGCGATAAATTGCCAAAAACTTATTATGTATGTATATTTAGTATAATGTGCGTGTTTTATAATTGCTAACAGTTCATGTGCGGCGACGGGTCGTGCGTGCCGGGCGTGTGGGTGTGCGACGCGGACGCGGACTGCGCGGACGGCGCCGACGAGGGCGCGCACTGCGCCGCGCGCGCCTGCCCGCCCCGCCACTTCCGCTGCGCCTCCGGACGCTGCATCCCCAGAGACTGGCAGTGCGACGCCGAGGTCAGCTACACTAAACTAGTTGTAGCACAGCCCTTAGTAACACAGACTTGTAGACGCACCCTCATACACACGTCTGTAAACCCCCTAATCTTCATACACTCACCATTCATCACGTTATCCAAGCCAATCACTTAATCACCTCGCGCGCGCCATACTGGCAGTCCGATTCCGTTTGCCTATCGAGATGCAACGCCCGCGACCTTACGACAGTTTTCAGTGAGTGATCCCTTCCTTAGTTATTTCGTGTATATCACAGGACCATCCTCGGTTAAATAGTTTATTTATGTAACTGATTCATAATGAGAGGCATTCGTATGATCTTACTATGAAACTCGCATCGCTCGTGTTTTAAAGCCTAATTATGTACAGTTGCATAAAGTATACTTTTTCTACGACAGCGCAATAGCATCATCATTATCCTCCTCGCGTTGTCCCGGCATTTTTGCCATCTACATAATTAGGCATTAAAATACTCGTGTGATTCTTTGCCTACCCCACTCGTATTTTAATGCCTTTCATTATGTAGCAGTCACATAAACTAGTGATTAATTGATTGTGTTTAGGCGGACTGTCCGCTCCGCGAGGACGAGGCTGACTGCGGCACCGGCGCGCGTCCCGGATGCGAGGCGACGTACTTCCGGTGCGCGGACGGGCGCTGCATCCCGGGTCGCTGGCGCTGCGACTTCGAGGACGACTGCGGCGACTTCAGCGACGAGCTGCACTGCGAGCCCCGGAACTGCTCCGAGACTGAATTTAGGTAAAATAATGACTGGAAGCGGCCGCCATTTTGATGTTTTTAATTTCTGTAACGGTTGTGTTCTATTTGTCAGCACGAAGATATGTGGCACGAGGCAAACCGTTTCGTGTTGACAAATATGTCAGCACGAAACGGTTTGCCTCGTCTTTGGTGCGGACTGCTAAGGAATGGAATGCGCTCCCGCCATCTGTAGCCCCCGACAAATATATGATGTCGATCTCTTTAAAGCCAGAGTGAATATAGGCTATTACTGAACCGGTGAGCTCCATCTTAGGCTCTGTATTCACTTTCCATTGTTTGTTTAAGCCAAAATATGCTTAGAAGTCAGGTAATGTAGATTTTAGCAATGAGATTTACCTTTTACTAATATAACCTTTTAAATTTCACAGATGTTCCAACGGCGAGTGCATACGTGGCGCCCTACGTTGCTCCGGGGCGGCGGAATGTGCGGACGGTTCCGACGAGACTGGCTGCGCGCCTTTATGCGCTGCTAGAGCCAGGCCGTGCGGCAGACACAAGGACTGTGTGCTACGGTATGTACAACGCCATCTAGTTTACAAGTGTAGCAACACCGTGGCGCCCTACGGTGCTCCGGGGCGGCGGAATGTGCGGACGGTTCCGACGAGACTGGCTGCGCGCCTTTATGCGCTGCTAGAGCCAGGCCGTGCGGCAGACACAAGGACTGTGTGCTACGGTATGTACAACGCCATCTAGTTTACAAGTGTAGCAACACCGTGGCGCCCTACGGTGCTCCGGGGCGGCGAAATGTGCGGACGGTTCCGACGAGACTGGCTGCGCGCCTTTATGCGCTGTTAGAGCGCGACCGTGCGGCAGACACAAGGACTGTGTGCTACGATGCGTACAACGCCATCTAGTTTATAGGGGTAGCAACAGAAAATACAGATGGTTGTGCGGACAGGTGCGGGATCGATCGAGCGCTGGAGACAGTATCTCGCTCGCGAGATAGACGAACCGTCCTTTAGTACCAATATTAGACTTAGGGTCACTTGCACCATCCTACTAATCCGGGATTTACCTGCACTTACCATGGCTACCAGTGCAATTAGACACTGGTTTAACCGGTTAACTCCGGGTTAGTGGGATGGTGCAAGTGGCGCTTAGCCCGGTTAACGGTTAAACTTTAACCTCATCGAACGTTTTTTCCAATTCCAGCGAATGGTGGTGCGACGGGTCGGTGGACTGCGCGGACGGCGCGGACGAGGAGGCGTGCTTGGCGCCGCCCGCGCCGGCGTGCGGCGCGCGGCTCGCCTGCGCCGGCGCGGCGTGCGCGCCCGCCGCCTGGCGCTGCGACGGCCGCCGCGACTGCGTGGCGGGCGGCGACGAGGACGGCTGCGAGCGGCACAAGTGCCAACCGCCTATGTTCAGGTAAAACCCTATACCTCTGAAAATGTACTTGTTAATGCCGGTAGAACTAGATGGCAGCACTAACGAGCGCCGCGTGGCGCTGCGACAGGACGAGGGACTGAGGCGGGGAGAGGTGAGGAGGTGAGGAGGAGAGCGGCACGCGTGCCAACCTATGCCTATAGTGCCTATGTTCAGGTAAACAAAACCCTATCGCTGTACCAACTGCACAACTAGATGGCGGCACCATAGAGCGCCGGAGCGATGCACGGGGTTGCGACAGGAGACGGTAAAATATAGTGACCGTACGCGTTGGAGGGTCTGCCATCTTGTGGCCTGAATCGAAAACATATGTGCACATGTACATTGCCACAACTGAAAACCGCCGTGTCGCCGAAATAATTTTTAGCTTGTAAGATTTTACTATTGTATGTACGTTAGTTTGTAAGGTATATATCTATGGGCCTTAGTTGCGTGATAATAAATGATATTTGATTTGATTGTATTGCCAAAGCGAGTGCTACCATCTATCGTTCTCGTCGGTACGTTTCCTTGTGCAAAGTAGGTTCTGCCATATTGTGCGCTACATCGGAAGCATACACGACACATTTACACCTCGCGCCAAAAATCTGACGGCTCCTATGCTGCCTCCTATAATTCATGCACGGGGCCTATAGCGGGGGGAGATGAAGAGAGGTGAGAGAAATATGCTAGGCAACAGCCTATGTTTAAGAAAACAAATACTATGAAATGGGTTATTCGAGAGATATATATAACTCCGTATAAGATAAATAAAGTGTAAGAAAAAAACGTACCTCGGAAATCAAGCAAAAGTCATTCTCGAATAGATGGCGCACACACCTTTGGCCTATTCTCGGCTAGATGGCGTTGACGACACCGTTTGATATTTAACAATTTTAACACATATCAGTGAAAGAACATGGGTCATTATGGAACAATAAAAATTAAAAATCATTTATCCGTAAACATATTGTGATTAATTTATACATTTTTAATTTTAAGTTTTAATCGTGTGTCGATAGATGGCAGTAAATGTATCGTCACTACAAAATTTACTTTGGCAATAGCCCTCTATACTATCTATTCTCTTTGGTTATTATATTCCCTGTTTGATCCACAGATGCGGCAACGACTCGTGCCTGCCGTCGGCCCTGCTATGCGACGGCTACGTCGACTGCCCCGACGGCTCCGACGAGAACTCCATCATGTGTACGTACACGCCATCAGATATATCCGAGCGGACGATGTGCTCAAAAACATGTGATCACGCACTCTGACGCCTTGACTATATAGGCGTGCTCAGATAACAATCTTTTCGAGCGATGGCGCCATAACTTTTGGCCTATAGTAGATGGCGTTATTTTCAATATACAGGATAATTTTTGGACCGTTAGCCATATTATGTGAGGTGATTAGGTAGGCCATACTGAACAACTTTTTCTATGGGACCAACTCCGAAATGACATAATTTTTTTTGCCTGTTTCATACATTTTGGTCGAGTGGATGTCGACGTTTTCTATGGAAAGGCCAATTTTTGAAGTGAAAACTTCTTTAACGGCGCTGAGCACTTTTTGAGTTGGGGAAAAAATGATAAACTCGATTCAGCGTAACGCGTAACGTAACGCTGACGTCATGTGTCACGGACAATGTTATTCACCAAAGAACTTTAGTCATAACGTATCATAATCAGGTCAATTATTTAAAACTGGACTTTTATATTAAGCAATAAAGCTCAACGTTCTAATCTTGTACGGGCTGAAATACGAGGATCTCACAGTTACATTCTAACTTTATATCACTCAAATATAATTCAATAAAGCTACATCTTGATGAAATCGCTAATAAAAGTGAACTACTACTACTGGTACTGCTAGTACTGGTGAATAAAACTCAAAATATCATGACCAATATTTAGATGCGAGGTCTGCTAGGTAACTTTGCTGCTGCTAACAATTACTGCTCGAATTTTAAACAATTAACGCTACAAGTTTAAGCTCACTGGTCAGCAATTTCGGAACTAAAGTTTTTCAATAAAAAGGAGGATGGGTCAATAATACATAGTGCTGCAGACATTTTGGACTAGTCATTGAGTTTTCACTTCGGTCGGCACTCCCGGAGTGCAACCCGTTGTTTTTTTTTCTTTGCTAGTAAGTAGTAAATAAAATAGATAGATATAGGTAGGTGAAACGAAGTTCGCCGGGTCATCTAAGGCTGTCCCACAGGCTCCTTAGGCTTAGCCCTTAGGGTAACGATCGGTTTTCCTAGGATAGCGGTGCCGTCATATAGCGGCCGTCTCCTTACGAAATAATACGGCTAAATATGGATGTCGTAGTATTTGTATGGAGACGGCCGCTGTATGACGGCACCGCTATCCCAGGAAACCAGACCATTAGCACAGAAGAAATAATAGTACTACCGTACAGAAAGGACACTTCCTACAAACCCGAAGTTTGACAGCGATTCAGGGTCGAATCATGCTATCCCTTTCTAATATATGGCAGTATCCCTTTCAGCTATTTAGGGTTGTCAAAATTCAAGTGATTATCTTATCTGTGGTCGTGCACGCACAAGGAAGTCAAGTGGTGCCAACCCTAATAATTGCTCAGAGCAATGTTGAGCCGAGCGGAGCCGAGTTCGACCGAAGTCAGGAGTGTCTCCCCACTAGCATTCGGGTGTGTGTGTGAGGCTTAGGATGAGGTGTGACGGGCTACCTAGTTATACATAGAATTGTTAACAGGCAGCAGACGTTCATCGGAGTCGGTGTGTGACGCGGACGAGCGCATGTGCGGCGACGGCCGCTGCGTGCCCGCAACCGCAGACTGCGACACCGGTGCGTATTACACATATTATACATTATGTTTAGGAGAGTTACTTAGGGGTTGTGCACAAATCACGCGAGGTGTTTTCGGCTACTTTTTGACCTTTTTATATTTTTTTGAAATCTTTTCATTCGACCTAATTTTACGATAATTAGTATTTTATAGAGAAAAAAATAAATATTTTACAGGGATTCTGCCTGTCCAATTTCTTGGTCCAATGTGTATTTGCGTCTCACATTGTGATTAGTGAAAGAGTGAGACGCAATACACATTGGAAGAAATAATTAAGGTGGTTCGCCTAGGTTACTCAAAACTTAACTCTCGCTAGATGGCACCACATTTGCAAAATTTCAGATTTTATTTTTTTGTGAAATGGTCTTGGTATTTGTATACTTAAAAGTATGTTTCGCGCACTCTTTAAGTAAATATTGAACTATTAAAATAAACATTGAATACTTCATTGTGCAAAAACCACCTTTTTAATTCGACGGAGTGTTGCTGTCACGCTTTTTCCTACTATTACTCACACATGCAAACAGTGTTTCCGTGATCCTTGTAGTAGACAATTTCACACAACGTAAGTATGTTGCAATAGCGTAACGGTATGTTCGTGGAAATACGTGCAAGAGGATTGGGGTTCAAGACTGGTGCGAGTAGGTAATTTCTTTTTGTTTCTCCTTTGTGTTATCTTACCTTTAAACGAGCAATTATTATATAGGTATATAATTATTTATTTATAAATTTGGATGGTATCAGAAACGACTCTAACGATTTCGTTGAAATTTGCTATAAGGGGTTTGATCTCTTAGCTAGGTCTATGAGAAAACGCGCATTTTTGAGTTTTTGTTTTGTAAGCTTTGGTCGGTCTCCCAGATATTCAATCTCCGCTTGGCAACTAATCCCAGAATTGGCATGCGCACTAGTTTTTACGAAATCGACTGCCCTGACCTTCCAACCCAGAGAGTAAACTTATTTGGATTAGTCCGGTTTCCTCACATTGTTTTCTTTCACCGAAAAATAGGTATCGGTGTATAAATAGGTAGGTATCAAATGCTATTTCGTTCAAAAGTTCGAAAAATCATTGGTACGAGCCGGGGTTAGAACCCGCGACCTCCGAATTGCTTTCCGCTAGGCCAGCAGCGCTTCCCCCACATACTCAGTGTTATCAGGTTTTTTTAAAATCAAAAACGATTACTTATGAAAGCAGAAGAATATAAATGATCGTATTAGATTTATAATTGTTACATATTTGCCGTAACTTATTTTTAAAATGTGTTTATCAATTAAAAGACACGTCAAGACTGTTTACCTTATTTCTAATGCTAAAAAAACAAACTATAGTAATAATTGTGTTTATCATTCATAGACAAAATCCATTATTTTTAACCACAGGAAATTTTATACACTTTTTTTTAGGGTTCCGTACCCAAAGGGTAAAACGGGACCCTATTACTAAGACTTCGCTGTCCGTCCGTCCGTCCGTCTGTCACCAGGCTGTATCTCACGAACCGTAATAGCTAGACAGTTGAAATTTTCACAGATGATGTATTTCTGTTGCCGCTATAACAACAAATACTAAAAACAGAATAAAATATAGATTTGAATCCCCCATGGGGCTCCCATACAACAAACGTGATTTTTGACCAAAGTTAAGCAACGTCGGGAGTGGTCAGTACTTGGATGGGTGACCGTTTTTTTTTGCTTTTTTTTGTTTTTTTTTTTTTTGCATTATGGCACGGAACCCTTCGTGCGCGAGTCCGACTCGCACTTGCCCGGTTTTTGTTGCAGTGAGGATGTCCTGATTGTAAAAATCAGAGAGATAATTTCTAATTATCTTTGTAAAAATAAAAGAATACGTGTAGCCCATACTTAATAATCGATTTATGATAATAAGAAAAATTAAATAAAAATAAAAAAACAATACGAAATTTAGGTGTAACAAAAATACAAAAAGTTATGTTCCAGCATACAATGACTGGGGATCGAACCGGGAATCTTCCGTTTGCAAGCAAAAAAGCGACTGTTTGCATAACACGCCATCATAGTTCTTAGCTAAGCTGACGAACTTCTCGCTTAGGTCAATTAACTACCTGTCAAATATCAGTGTCAACAAAATTGCACTAAACATGACGGCACTCCAAATTCGAGCCGTGGTCAGCCCGGCAACGTCGGAAATGGTATGGCAACGTCGCAAATGTATCTGTACACGACATTTGTGACACACACATACGTAAAATTGATGAAAAGTTAACTATGATTTTTGCATGATTTCTGTATGAAACATTGTTTTCCTGTTAATTTCGCGCAAACGAATATTCGAAAGAAGATAAATGCGGAAATATTTGTGTACTAATAGTGTGTAGTTACTTAATGAGCTTTGATTGAATTTTGTATGAAAAGCGAACCACCTTAAACAGATGGAATACCAAAGACGTAGTGCGCGCAAAGTTTACTCAATTGCTCACTAGATGTCGCTGTCACTACCGTAAACTAGCGAACGAAGTGTCGACGTAACTCATACTAGAGTTTGATTCAAACCGTCTATCGATTTGTGTTGTCCATAACACTTATTTGTTTTAGGTAATTTTTGATGTCTGATGCGTCATTTAAGACGTCATAGACTCGTGACTGAAAAAAAAGTATAGGTGCAGCGGGACTATTTCGACTGCGGAATAATTACAACTAATCGAAATATCTTCCATGTTTTACATTATTATTATTACCTAGAGTGACATATTATATGTCCAGATCAGGGATGTTGCGGATGCAGATTTTTTGACATCCGCGGATGCAGATATTTAAAGCCTCACATCCGCGGATGCGGATGTCAACATTTGGTTCTTAAAAAACGTCAAATATTACATTTTTAGCATATTTTATTTTAAAAAACGAAACGTTTAGTTGAGCAAGAATATAGGTGCGTTTTATTTAATAAACTGTAACTTGGCCGACTTTTCGGGATCTAGACGATTTCATTATATATAATGACGAAATTACCTAGCACTTACGCCGCCGGCGCCGCCGCTAATACGTTCCTGTTACTGGCGTGGTCGACATCCGCAACATGCGGATGCTCCGCATCAAATTTATGCGGATGCGGATGCAGATGCGGATGTTCCGCGGATGCGGATGCGGATGCGAATATCCGCAACATCCCTGGTCCAGATAGCTAAAAAGATGTGTTGTGTGAGACTCTAGTTAATAACGTAAAACATGGAAGATATTTCGATTAGTTGTCGAAATTGTCTCGCTGCACCTTATCAAATCCCTTTGTCCAATGTGGACTGCATCTCACACTTTGCTTTAATGCGAGAGTGAGACGCAATGACATCGGACAGATGGAATACCACCCTAAGCGACAGCGACATAAGGCGACGTTGGGGAGGTAAGCAATGACAGATTATGTTTTGTACGCAGGCGAAGAGGGTCCGTGCACTTGGCGCTCGTGTTCCCAGGTGTGCATACCGAAACACGCACACAACCACACTTGCAAGTAAGTACCTGCCGGCCTAGCCAAGATGATAATCGCTATCGCTTCGAAAACGAAACGCTTTGTGTCTCTCTATCACTCTTCCATATTAGTGTGACAGTAACAGTTGCGTATCGATCGCTACGGAGCGTAAGCGATTGGCTACGTGGCCTGGGCCATTTTATTTAAAGTTGTCCCCCACACTTTTTTTTCAAAATTGGGATTTTTATGTTATTTCTACTCAGAATCATGAGCTCTTTTGATTCTAATAGGAGAAAAAAAGTGTCCCAAGATTTCCATACATTTTTCGATCTTTCCATTCCGAAACCGCCATACAAAGTCTATGAAAAAATGGTAACGGGGAATAACCTTGGGACACTTTTTAGGGTTCCGTACCCAAAGGGTAAAACGGGACCCTATTACTAAGACTTCGCTGTCCGTCCGTCCGTCCGTCCGTCCGTCTGTCCGTCTGTCACCAGGCTGTATCTCACGAACCGTGATAGCTAGACAGTTGAAATTTTCACAGTAATGTATTTCTGTTGCCGCTATAACAACAAATACTAAAAACAGAATAAAATAAAGATTTAAATGGGGCTCCCATACAACAAACGTGATTTTTGACCAAAGTTAAGCAACGTCGGGAATGGTCTGTACTTGGATGGGTGACCGTTTTGTTTTGCTTTTTTTTTTTGTTTTTTTTTTTGCATTATGGTACGGAACCCTTCGTGCGCGAGTCCGACTCGCACTTGCCCGGTTTTTTCTCTCCTATTAGGATAGAAAGAGCTCGTGATTCTGAGTAGAAATAACATAAATAATCCCAGTTTTGAAAAAAAGTGTAGGGGACAACTTTAAATAAAATGGCCCACCTACACCACTAAGCACACAATGCCGCTAATTTGAAGTCAACAAAATGTACTTACAATGCAAAACTAAACTTGTATTCGTACAAAATGCACTGTAAGTGGAAAGTTTCGTACAGAGAAATAGGAAAATGCTAAACTGACATAATGTTATTGCAAATATTCAATTATATCTGGGGATAGGGATGGAAAAATTTGACAGAAGAGAAAATTTTGGATCGTTTAAATGGTTCGTTTCTAACGTAAAAAAAGTACACCACAGTCGGCAATGTGTCAATATGATTTTTAGGGTTCCGTACCCAAAGGGTAAAAACGGGACCCTATTACTAAGACTCCGCTGTTCGTCTGTCACCAGGCTGTATCTCATGAACCGTAACAGCTAGACAGTTGAAATTTTCACACATGATGTATTTATGTTGCCGCTATAAATACTAAAAACCGGGCAAGTGCGAGTCGGACTCGCGCACAAAGGGTTCCGTACCATAATGCAAAAAAAAACAAAAAAAAAGCAAAAAGAAAACGGTCACCCATCCAAGTACTGACCCCTCCCGACGTTGCTTAACTTTGGTCAAAAATCACGTTTGTTGTATGGGAGCCCCATTTAAATCTTTATTTTATTCTGTTTTTAGTATTTGTTGTTATAGCGGCAACAGAAATACATCATCTGTGAAAATTTCAACTGTCTAACTATCACGGTTCGTGAGATACAGCCTGGTGACAGACGGACGGACGGACGGACAGCGAAGTCTTAGTAATAGGGTCCCGTTTTACCCTTTGGGTACGGAACCCTAAAAACAGAGTATAATAAATATTTATATGGGGTTCACATACAACAAACGTAATTTTGTTGCCGTATGGCACGGCACCCTTCGTGTGCGAGTCCGTCTCGCACTTGGCCGGTTTTATCTGTTTTAATTTATATTTATTACAAAAAAACATTATTACAGTAGATATGGTCCTATTTTCCCGCACTAGTGCGTAAAATAGACCTTTTCGTGCGTATGTCAAAAGTTTCAAGGGCCATATGTACTGTAAAACGTTGTACGATACTCGTGCGAATAGGTAATTCGCAACTCGTGTCGATTTAAAACACTCCCTTCGGTCGTGTTTTAATTAATCGCCACTCGTTTCGAATTTCCTCTTTTCCGCACTTGTATCGTAAATAACTATTTTGACATTCTACTTTTTTATAGATGCTTGGAAGGCTACAAACATAGACAGTTGCCGGATAACACTTGGAGTTGCGAAGCGATTGGTAAGCATCTATACGATACCTACCTACCTATACCTGACCCTAACTACCTATACCTACGTATATACCTGTGGTAGATTGATAGTTATAGGACCCACATATTTCAAGAAGATATTTGACTATTTCATGAACTTGGCAATGCTCCAATGCCATGGGTTGAGATCGAACCAGCGTCTTCGGCATTTGCGGTAGGCGCCATAACCATTAGGCTACCTAAATCACGGCGATATCGGTTGACATTTCTTGAGTGCAATTGTTCGCTGGAGGCTTTGGTGACTTTTTAGGGTTCCGTACCCAAAGGGTAAAAACGGGACCCTATTACTAACACTCCGCTATCTGTCCGTCTGTCTGTCACCAAGATGTATCTCATGAACCGTGATAGCTATTAGGCGGTTGATATTTTCACAGATGATGTATTTCTGTTGCCGCTATAACAACAAATACTAAAAACAGAACACAATAAATATTTAAGTGGGGCTCCCGTACAACAAACGTGATTTTTTGCCGTTTTTTGTGTACCTAATGGTACGGGACCCTCAGTGCGCGAGTCCGACTCGAATTTGGCCGGTTTTTACATTCAATATTTCATTATAGGTGAGAAGGCGCAAGCAATAGTGGCCGTCAACGGGTCCCTCCGCGCCTGGGAGCTCACGAAGAGAGAAAAGGACTCGCGGGTGCTGTATATAGCGGGTGACGAAAGGTATGGCATTATAATCAGTGGCGTAGCTAGGGGTGGCGGCGGGGGCGGTCCGCCCCCTAAATGGGTGACACCCGACCGTGAACATCAGTAGTTCCACCTATAAACATTCGTAAAATCATGTAAAATTAAAGCGATGGAGTAAATCCTGAGCTATTTAACATAAATTACAATTACTCTTTAAATATATTTTACAATTTTGATTGAATTTTGAGGTGACACCCACAATTTCCGCACCGGGTGACACCCATGCTAGCTACGCCACTGATTATAATGAGTTTGAAAATTGTGACCTGTAATACGTTATTACCAATAAATGTGACGTTTTCAACCAGAAGGTACCACATTGTCGGACGTTGATAAGGTTGATTTCAAATTGAAGGAAATAGCGCCTTATTGACAACCGACAAGTACCCTTTTGGTTGAAAATGGCAATGTCTATGTCTAATTTTCTTGATATAGACACAGGTTATGTACTGTATTTATTTCTCATTGAAAAAGCGATTACCTATCTTTTTAACCTTTTGAACAAATAGGCGTCTTAACTAGTAAGTGTTATGGCGTACGCTATCAAAGTAACCTTCACACTTTCAAGTAAGGTTTACATTAGCTAGCTTGCGCCCGTGACGTTGGTGTGTGAGAGACGTTTTTGTTTATGACTTAAAGCGTTCAAAGACAAAGCGGTTATTAAACATTTACAGACTTTGTGTTAAAAAGGAGGGGGGAGGAGGGGGGTGCGGCGAAACTGTTCCTTTCGGGCATTCGCGGTTCTATTCGGCTCAGCATTGCTCCGAGGAATTATTAGGGTTGGCACAACCTTGACGTCCCTTTGCGTGTACGACCACAGACAACATAATGACTTGAATTTTGACAACCCTAAATAGCCGAAAGGTATAGTGCCATACATTAGACTGAGACAGCATGATTCGTCCTTGAATCGCCTGTCAAACTTCGGTTTTGTAGGAAGTTTACTAGTACTATTAACTTATACTGTGGTTAAAATTCATGTTTGTTCCAGTACCGAAATAACATCGATCACAACTGCCCTTGTTGGTAACTCCTGGCTGGTATGGTGGTCGGACACTTCAGGAAAACTGTCCACTATAGACGCCACACACGCGCTGCAAGCGGACTCCACCACCGTCGTCCGCCCGCCCGTCAGGGTCATAGTGAGTACAATGCCATACAATACAAATGTACGCTACAAGCGGAAACAACTACCGTCGTGTCAGGGTCATTGTGAGTACAATACTATACAACACAACTGTACGCTACAAGCGGAAACAATTACCGTCGTGTCAGGGTCATAGTGAGTACATTACTATACTATACAACACAATGGGGTTGGCAACTGTCAATGGTTTGCATAGATGGCGCCATCATAGCTTGCCCCTTTTTCTATGAGAGGCTTAAAGGCCTGGCATCCAGGGCATAAAATTCCATGAAAAAAATTGACACAATTCTGGGGATTGCCAGGGCAAGCTATGCTGGCGCCATCTGCTAAATACTTGGACCGGCCAACCCCATTGGTTGTTGTGAAGCTTCGGCTGTCAAGTGTCAACTATAGACTTATCCTACGCGCTACAACCAGACACTACCCAGCATCATATGTATTTTTAGGGTTCCGTACCCAAAGGGTAAAACGGGACCCTAAAAAACGGGTCCGTCCGTCCGTCCGTCCGTCCGTCCGTCTGTCACCAGCCTGTATCTCACGAACCGTGATAGCTAGACAGTTGAAATTTTCACAGATGATGTATTTCTGTTGCCGCTATAACAACAAATACTAAAAACAGAATAAAATAAAGATTTAAGTGGGGCTCCCATACAGCAAACGTGATTTTTGACCAAAGTTAAGCAACGTCGGGCGTGGTCAGTACTTGGATGGGTGACCGTTTTCTTTTTGCATTTTTTCCGTTTTTTTTTTTGCTTTATGGTACGGAACCCTTCGTGCGCGAGTCCGACTCGCACTTGCCCGGTTTTTTTTATTGATAGGCCTACTGTCCACGGAAGCGTAGCTGCATAGAGGCGACGTTGCCGCTCCGTGGACAGAGTTGTGCGGTTTTGTATGTAGGCTGCAAGCAAGCGTACACCAAGCGTACAATGACGAATACGCGTCTATGCAGCTACGCTTCCGTGGACAGTAGGCCTTATCTTTATTATCACATTATAAAGTAATTGAATATCTACAGGTTCAAGACACGGCTATTATACGGGGTGTGACCTTCGACTGGGTGTCCGGACGTCTCTACTACACGGCTGTTACTAAAGGTACGGCGTTTACAGTCTGGAACCAGTACGGGCATTGTGGAGTTTTAGCAAAAACTTATTGCTAAATAATATTTCTATATCTCGTACATAGAGTAATTCGCCAGTAACTGGCCGATTTTAGTATAAGGTGGCCAGTTATTGAAACCTTATACTAAAATGAATTCTATTTGTAGGTGAATAGAATTCTTTTTTTAGTTTAGGGCGGCCAGTTTCTGGCGAATTAGGGCTGATTCAGACGGCGCGCGAACTCCCAAGCGATTTTAGTTACATTACGGACTGTCGGTTACGTCCAATTCGCCCGATCGATCAAAAACCGCAATGTAATTAAACTCGCATGCGATTTCTCGCACGGTCTAAATTAGGCTTACCCTACAATGATTTTTTCACCTCAGCAGTTCGAACCAGGGTACTTTGCTTCTTAAAAACAGTGAGCAAAATGCGATTTTGCTCACTGAATCATTCAAGTGACCTTTATAGTCCAATGTCATTTCAACATGCGGGGTCTAATACAAGTTCGATATACTTGGGTTCTATTATCTCTGTCCCTCTAGGTATGTTCTCACTGCTTAGGGTGAAAAATTTTGTGTACTACACGAGATCAAAGTTATTTACATCTCGTGCGCTTTTGAATCCCTTACTACGCTCAAGATTCTAAATTAGATTCACTCTAAATAAGCACTCGAAGAAATATCAAACTTTGATCTCTTGTTGTACAAAATATGTAACTATTTAAATATTTTGTAAATAATTCTTGAAGGCGGAGATGGCGAGGGATATTCGCACGGCGGTTACGGTGCGGTGTACGTGTGCGCGCCGGACGGCCGGCGGCGCGTCACTCTCATGCGGCGCAAGAACGCCGAGCCCGACGATATCCTCATACATAACGCCACCAGGTGTGTTTATACTTCAATGATGTCGCTTAGATGTAGTAGGTGTAGTGTAGGGACGCCCGGCCGGAAGCAAGCGGGCTGTCGATCGCTTGTCGCGTTCATTCAGCCCGGTTCCCTGGAGTTAGAGCTGCAGGTTACTGTCCCGGCGGCATTCCCACACTATTCTCCTCAAGTCTTCTTGTTTTCCTGCAGAACAGAAGGACATCTTTGAGTTCGACGTCCTTTAGTTCGGTTTCTTCTAGTGTGTCTCTACCGAATGTATTACATATATCGCGGTGCCGCGTACATAGTACATTCTGCTAGTAAGTGTAAGCTAGTCTCCTCCTTACCGCAATGTGGACAGGAGGCGTCTCTACTAATTTCCATTATATGATGTCGCTTAGAACAATGGATATATCCATTTAGAAGAGTGTTTCTATCACTATCAGTGGATAGTGATAAAGGACTGTGCTCACCGTAGACGTGCCGTTTGCGTTGTAATATACATAAGAGACGGCACACTGCTTGCGTGACGTGTGCGTGCACTGCGCTAACTTTTTAGCACACACGCATGTCTACGGATACGTAGGCGGTGTGATGTGGTCTTTAACTACGCACACGCTGGCGGTGTGATCTGGTCTTTAGATCATGTTCAATGTATTCTTCTCCGACATAATAGATACATAGCAACATATAGATAGCTGTTGGATCTCCATAACATAAATAAATAACATATTAAATAAATAGTATTTTATGCAACAGTTTTATAAGAGGGGTCAAAAAAGTGAGTGGCGTGGGTAACAATGTGAGCCGAAGGCGAACATTGTTAATAAATACGCCATGAGCATTTTTTGACTACTTAATACAACGTTGCATACAATGCTTTTTCTATGAGTAGGCAATATTAAATAAAATACAAAAAATTATAAACAAAATTTTATTTATGAGAAAGTCAATGTAAATTTTGTATAGTAGGTATTACTATTATGTATGTAGCTCTTGTCTGCGACAAGCACCCATAATACCAAATATTACTGCAACCTGTAACAAGAAAAAGGAGAGTTAAATAATATTCAGTTTCAATGCAAAAATATAAAATGTACATAAATATAGCTCGTTGTACTGTGTACCCTAAAAATGTGTATCAAAATTTTTTATAACATATACCAACCTTGCTTAAAAGATAGATCTGATCCGGTGCTTCCAATTAGTCTTTGAAAATACACCAAAGACGTTTTCAGAGAATGACGAAGTTTTGTGCTCCAATCTTCACGCCATACACTTCTCATAAGATTTGTCGTATAGGTGCTGAGATTTAGTACTTAGGCAACAAATTTTCGGTCGCTGCTTGTGCTGCAGCGGATATTTTTTCAGGTGTAGAAACAATGTAATCCTCTTTGTCCATTTTCAACACTTTTTACGAACGCAAAACAAATAGTAACGCAAAGTACTCAAAGAACAAGAAATTACCGGGAAAGGCGGGAAACGAGAAACAATTGAAACAAACGAGTAATGTCTATGGTTATGTTTTTTTTAAAGCCGTTACACACTACCGCACCGCACCAGGGTCGTGGTGCTGTAGGGTATAAAAGTATTTTATTATGTTGGTAGCAATGAACTCAGTACAAATTTGTTTCTTTTTTAATAAAAACCGTATGCATTCAATCGTTTGTCACGTTGGTAGCAATGTACCGGTATGTGGCACCTGCTACCACGCTAGCTTACCGTATCGTTATGTCTCTAAAACGACACAAGTGTTTTTTTGGCAATAGACTATAGACTTTTAAGGAGTATTAATAATGTATGCCCTTATATGTTCGTTCGTGACTATGTAAATGACAGATAAAAGTACCCGAGTAGAAAAATAAATAAATAAGCATGTTCCGTTGGTAAGCTTCAGTCCTTCGGCCCTACGCGGTGCTTGGCAGACCTAGACGTTCACCGTCGGCTTGCAAAACAATTTCACCTCTAGGTTATGTCCGGCCGAGAGTATAACCTGAGGTAACGGTAGCGGCACCACAAATATACTGACACATTCCCGCTTATAATCAGGCTAGCTGTGCTACCACCGTGATTCAAAACATTAGACTGAGGGTCTCTAAACTATCATATGCAAGAAGCTATAAACAGGGTGGAAAGATAAGTCGGGCCCTGGAGGGAAATTACCTTAAATCCTTAAGCTGGCTCATTTTACTTAAAGGAGACATTCCTTTATTTTTAAAAAGAAACAAAATTGCATTGCCTGCCGTAATACTGGCTACTTTGTCTGTGGCCCTTATATTATTCCTACATCTTAATTACTGACTAAAGTCTCATTTGTTGAATGCTTTTTACTCTTTTCCCTACAGACAAATATTCTGGTCGGACCGCGGCGCCACCCCGGGCATCATGGCGGCCGGGCTGGACGGCGCCGACCCGCGCTGGCTCGTCAAGCGCCGCGTCCGGCGTGTGACAGCCCTGGCTCTATCTACAGACAGACTGTACTTCGTGGACGCGTACTACGACACGCTGGAGAGTGTCAAGTTCGATGGCAGCGCTAGGGTTGTGCTAGCCACGTTCACTAAGCGGCCCGCTGGCGCGCCCGCGCTACATCTACCTAGCGGTATAGGTGAGTATAGTACATTGTAGGAGAGGACGGAAAACCGCCAAAAGATGGACGAGTGAGTTCGAGGGCCGACACGTTAGTGGAGGCCCTCGAATAATACGAGTCCATCTTTAGCGTTTCCGGCCGAGGCATTACATAGTGCTTTTCACGACTACTGCGAGGAAATAAGAAAACATTTAAATAACTATAAGTACTAGCCCGCGATTTCTCTGGTAGCAAATTACTAGCCACTGCCTGTACTGTCTCTTGAATTTCGGTACCTAGGTGCGTCAGCGTAAGGATATCATTTTCTTCACTAGAAGAACTCATTTTTATAGCAAGCGCGTTTCTTATATTTTTTAGTCAAACACAATTTACACTATCCAATTCAGTAAGTATTTTCAGATCCCGCCTTTTTTACTTTTTTTACCACTTTTAAGAGGCGTTTTTCTGTTATTTGCTTCAAACCGACTCTAAAATTAGAGTCGGTTTTACTTTTATAGCTGTTTGCGTTTTTGCTAAAAAAAACACAAACAGCTATAAAAGTAAAAAGCGCCTTAAGCGTGAACTGAATGGATAATTGTTAAAAAAAAATGAAGTGAATGGTTTTGACATTTCTTTTTTTTAAACAAGAAATTGGTTCTATAAATAACCTAATTTTATTTTTGAAGGAAAAAGTTGCGCAAAAAAAGACCTTTTATTGTTTTTTATGTTTTAAATTATACTCATTGCTGTAGCGAACTGTCACCAATGACAGATGATGATAACAATGAAACATTGTAGTAGTGGTAGTTCAGGTGCTACAGCTATTGCCTACTTTCCAGCTTGGTTTTAGACCATCTATTGCCACATTTCCGAACAGTGGCGTGAAAACCTAATAGTCACAGACTACGCGGATACCACACGACGAGCGCGAGATCATCACACATAGGCGCAATGTTACAAGTAACTTAACTACTCTGTGGCAACAGTAGTAGGACACAGACTACACAAACACCGTTTTTATACAAACAGCGTTAGTTGCAGTTTCTAAAGTAAGATGCTATTCTGTGGTCACATTACTGAGTTGTGTGAGTATGAGTGCTGATTCATATAATGTCCTCCCATCTTTTTGAGTAAAGCACTATCTTGGCCTCAAGAGGATTGCAGCGCTCTTTTCCAAGAAGAAGAAATAAATACGTATTCGAGTGGCTAGGGTTTCTCAAACCGCCATCGAAACAGCTGTCGTTTATTTAGACATACCCTTAGTTAAGCCTTTTAGGTCCACTTGCACCATCCCACTAGCTCGGGGTTAGCCGGTTAAATCTGGAATCACCATGGTCACCAGTACAATTTGACACCGGGTTAACAGTTTAAACCCGAGGACGGTGCAAGTGGGGCTTAGTTAGCTAAAAGGTCATTTTTGTCGACAGGCAACTCGACATACAAGCCATTCCCAGTGCCCACGGAGTCCTGCGCGCGCCTGGCGGCGTGGGAGGAGTGGGTGTGGTGCGCGGGGCGGCGGGGGCTGGCGCGCCTCCCGCGCCGCCCCGCCGCCCCCGCCGTCGCCCCGCGCGCCGCCCTGCCCGTCTCCGCGCTCGCCGTGGTGCACCCGCAACTATGTAGGGCTGCTGGTGAGTAGACACAGACTACGCAGATACCGCTCGACTAGCGCCATAATATCACACTTAGGTGCAATTTTACAAGTCATTTTGCTACTCTATGGCAACGCAGTACCACAGACTTAAAAGAGGCCGCATTTTCGAAGAGCTCAAGTTGCAGTTAGACATAAAATGCTATTCTGTGGCAAAAGTGCCAAATGCTACGAAGACGCTGATCGACAACCGTAAAACCAACACACGTATAGGTGCAATTGTACTGAGTTGCGTACACTATTACATACTTCGGGTGGAGCGCAGGCGCCACGGCCCGTGCCTCTTAACTATAGACGGTCAAGCAAATCTTGTCAGTAGAAAAAGACGCGAAATTCTAATTTTCTATGAGACGATATCCCTTCGCGCCTACATTTTTCAAATTTGCCGCCTTTTTCTACTGACAAGATCTGCTTGACCAACTTTATCAAACTTTCGACCCGATATTATATAGTCTGGCAAACACAACTTGCCAGCCAGTAAGAACCAGGAAATTATAATCATCCCTTTCTTTTGGGTGCTAGTACTAGCCTAAGACAAAGACAGTATGATTGTCTCTATTTTTTAAATGAGACACCCCTGGACCAAATTTAACTTGTTACATTTTAAATGTTGCAATTTTCATAGAAATATTTTTTTCCCATTTACATTTGCCCTCCTGTCAACAGCGGATCCGTGCTTGCTTCCAAACGGGACCGGGGCGTGCCACTCCAGCGCACTGTGTGTACGCAGTGCAGCCGCTGACTTCGCCTGTCTGTGCCCCGACGGACTTACTGCCATCAACACTACTTCCGAACCGGTTAGTTGTCTCGCTCTAACTTTTGATTCAAATATCAACAGCGAATCCGTGCTTGCTTCCGAACGGGACCGGGGCGTGCCACTCCAGCGCCCTGTGTGTACGCAGTGCAGCCGCTGACTTCGCCTGTCTGTGCCCCGACGGACTTACTGCCATCAACACTACCTCCGAACCGGTAAGTAGTCTCGCTCTAACTTTTGATTCAAATATCATTTGAATTGACTTATTTGTTTATGACAAAAATTTCATTTTTGGTACAAGCTTTTATCGCTGACTGCACTTTTTTTACACAGGCAATTAATACTCATCGAGACAATTCTAAAAACCCCGAACACAATTAGGTTTCGTTGTTTTATCACAGAGTTCCTATGGCCACCTCCTGTCTCCATCATCAGATCAGCTCGATGGTACCAGAATATTGCATTGTCATCCGATTTATACATGCATGCAAAATTTCAGCTCAATCGGAAACCGGGAAGTGGATCAAATTTAACTTGCAAGATTTGATTACAGACAGACAATGGTCAGGTGAAACTAAATAAAAGCTTGTAAAAAAGAAAATAATTGAGCTATTATTTTGATTCATTTTTATATGTACTTTCAACAAAAGTTACATTTTTACAAAAAAAAATTCGTCTTCATTTTCATTTCAATTCATTTTTATCGACAATTAAGATTACCGATCTAGAAACTCACTACTTGTTATTAAATTTTGCCATCTCAAATCCGGTTACTTAATATGTTACTTTTTCGTTTCGTACACAGAAGGACCGCGAATGCATCATAACCCCCGCCGCGACCCCCGCCGAGGGTTCCTGCCCTCTCGACTGCGGGCCTGGCTCCTGTGTTGTGTCCCCATCGGGGGCCCCTTACTGCCAATGTGGACCCCTGTTCAGTGGTACACGATGCCAACACTATAGGTGCGGCGCACACTGCAATAGGAGAGGGAAGTGTGTGGTGGAAAAGGACGGAAGCACGCTTAAGGTAAGTACATAATTTTTATACTCTGTGGCAAAAGTACTAAGTTACATTAAAAAATGACACAGACAATGAAAGACACCGCATTTATGAAGAGCCCTAGTTGCAGTTTTAAAAAGAAAGTGCTACTCTGTGGCATCAGTACTGAGTTGCATGCAAAAATTACAAGCCACAGACTACACATACACCGCTTTTATAGTCCGTAGATTCGTAACTGAGCCCGGCGGCTAATCCTATTGTCTACTGTTAAGTAAAACCGCACGTGCTACTTACCTGCAAAAAAAGGTCATACTCATTCTATTTGGCACCTGAGCGCGGGCTAGTCCAACGCTCAAAAAACCAGTGTAGGTGCGCTCTCCGATAACGCGCCTTTGTTACGCAGCTCGATGACACATTTTAGACTGGTCCTGTAGTGTTCGACTCGCCGGCACTCAGTAACCGAATTACGCAGGTTTTTATGCAGGTGGTTGTGGCACGTGGCACGAGCGGTTTTACTTAACAATAGACAATAGGATTAGCTCGGGCTCAGTTACGAATCTACGGACTATATCAGGAGCGCTAGTTGCAGATTAAAAAATAAAATGCTACTCTGTGACTACAGTACTAAGTTGCAAGTCACAGACTACATAGACACCCCATTTGCGAATACCGCTAGTTGCAGGATAAAAAATAAAATGCTACTCTGTGGTAACATTACTGAGTTGCATGCAAAAATTACACAGACTAAAGAAGACACAGCATTTACGAATAGCACTAGTTGCAGTTTATAAATAAAAATGCTACACAAAAATACCAAAAGATCTGCATTTACGAAGAATTGTTAATTTCTTGTCCACAGTGCCAATGCTTCTCTGGGTACACAGGCGACCGTTGTGAATCCGAAGTGATGCCCGCAGTGTCGCCCTGCGCGACATGGCAGTGCGACAACGGCGGGACTTGTCGCGAGACGAGAGGGATAGCACGATGCGTCTGTGCCTCTGGATATACAGGTAACAGGGTCGCCATGTAAGGCTAGTGTGAAACCGAAGTGATGCCCGCAGTGTCGCCCTGCGCGACGTGGCAGTGCGACAACGGCGGGACTTGTCGCGAGACGAGAGGGATAGCACGATGCGTCTGTGCCTCTGGATATACAGGTAACAGGGTCGCCATGTAAGGCTAGTCCGATAGGCTAGGCTAGTTTCGCCACGTTGACTATTATCACCTGACCATTTATTGACATGACATCGCTTGTCCAACAAGCAACCATTGACGCTATGTATACCGTCGTTGCTTATCGACCAAGAAATGTACAGGAAATTGTCAGTATCAGGTACAATTGTCAAGTTATTGGTGATCTGAAAATACTATACCTTCAAATACTCGTACTACCTACATTGCCTACTAGAGTTACTATTAACAAATGTGTTGTTGCAGGGACCCACTGCGAGCGCTGCGATGGCGACATGAACGGGGTCTGTGCCCCCGGTAGCGTCTGCGAGCTGACCCCCGCCGGCCCTAAATGCAGCCCCTACTTGTGTCAGGGGCTCTGCCAGAATCAGGTACGTCTTACAGTGTTAAAGGGGCCCACTGCGACATGGGGGTTTATGCCCTTAAAAAGGACTCTATTCGGGACTTAAAATACTCGGAAGTTTGGCGAAAACGGGTCGCGTTATTCAAATTTAGACTCAAAAGAATGTTCCTACCAACACAATTTTTTTAACATTAGAAAAAGGGGATGTAGACAATTGTGTGTATTTTTGTTGAAGAACGCTAATAAAAACAGCAACTATTACTTATGAAACCAAAGTAATGTCAATTATCATATAACTATGCTATATAATTGTTACATATCGTCGGGTGAGAAGCAAAAGTCACTAACTAACACCATTGAAATTATTGGACAATAAACCGTGTTACAAGTGTAATAAAGTGCATTGTTACTTTAATTTGTTGATAGTACTCAGTGACTTTTGCTTGTCACCCGACAATATTAGCTGAATAGGGATCCTCTCTCGCATAGGCTTATACAGCCACGAACGCAAGTGTCGTCACCAGGATGCTGCTTAAAACATCCGACACAGATGAAAAGGCCTACTATTATTAGCTGCAACTTATTTTTCTAAAGTATTTTTCAATGAAAAGACACGCCAAGATTATTTTACCCTTTTTCTAATGCTAAAAGAAAACTTAATATCGATTAAAGACACAATAGACTCCCCCTTATTCATAAACAAGCTACAAGCCTCAATTAGCTAATAATCGTTTGTCTTTATCTGTCATTTTGACTTATGTATTTGTAAGAAAGGGATAAAACGTAATTTAACTAAATCAGGCCCATAAGGTTTTATAAGGGGGTCTGTACTCAATCTGTGTTCATTACCAGGGCACCTGTGTCGTATCGTCCTCCGGGCGCGTGTCCTGCGCGTGCCCGTCCGAGTGGTCGGGCGCGCGCTGCGAGCGGCGCGCGTGCGTGGACGCCGCGTGCGCCACGCACGGCTCGCACGACACGCACGGCACGCACGCCGCGCATGGCGCCAACGACGTGCAGGATAGGTTCAAGTTCGGCGAGGACGATCACGACTACAAGCCGCATGGAAGTAAGTGTATCTATATTTTAAAAATGGCGCGAATTGTTATATTAAATTTCGTTTTCAGTTCGTAAATACCAAGATTATAGGAACAAAAATGTATAAGTATCTTGCAACAGCCATGACAACTTCTTGCGATTAGGCTACCGAAGGAACCCCAGTCTCTTATGGCGAGCCGTGCTAAAAAGCTAGGACAAATAAAAGGAAGATTGTTATGTTGAGCAGATTAATAAATACATTGGCTATTGTACAGCCGTCATCTGATATATCGGAGCGACCAGGTGATCACAAATATCTGTACATGCCTCTATTGTCAAGGCGTTAGAGCGCGTGTTCAGATATTTTTGAGCACATTGGCAGCTCCGATATATCAGATGGCGACTGTACCGTCACGCTCCGCAATTGTTGCGCCATTTAGAGTCCTAGCTAAATTGGATGTACTTACAATACTTACGCAATGGAATGTCCAATTTAGCTAGAATCCTAAGCGCCACTTGCACCAACCCAATAACCCGGGGTTAACCGGTTAAACCGTTAAGTAATACAATATCAAATTGTACTGGTAACCTTGGTAACTCCGGGTTTAACCAGTTAACCTCGGGTTAGTGAATGAGGCAAGTGGCCCTAAATGGCATAACAATCACGGAACATGACTGTACATATTCACTAGTTCAGACCACATCACAAAAGGTGTCTTCATAAAATAGCTATATAATTTTATACAGTTTTTCAAAGAAAACCGGGCAAGTGCGAGTCGGACTCGCGCACGAAGGGTTCCGTACCATAAAGCAAAAAAAAAAACGGAAAAAATGCAAAAAGAAAACGGTCACCCATCCAAGTACTGACCACACCCGACGTTGCTTAACTTTGGTCAAAAATCACGTTTGTTGTATGGGAGCCCCATTTAAATCTTTATTTTATTCTGTTTTTAGTATTTGTTGTTATAGCGGCAACAGAAATACATCATCTGTGAAAATTTCAACTGTCTAGCTATCACGGTTCGTGAGATACAGCCTGGTGACAGACAGACGGACGGACGGACGGACGGACAGCGAAGTCTTAGTAATAGGGTCCCGTTTTACCCTTTGGGTACGGAACCCTAAAAAACTAACAATAAAATAGTCAATTTACCTTAACTCCGTGCTTTTATGAAGTCACAAGAACTATTTAACTACTCTTGTGGTTTGTTTAACATCGGTCGTCAACTGACGATTATTGGGTGATTCTACATACTCACTAATACTCAGAGTAATCAATTCGCTGTATTGTATAGGTATAGAGATACGAAGCGATATGCGACGAAATTAAAAACACGTTTTAACATTCCTGACATCATACTAAAAACAACCTACGTAATTTAATGTACGTACTGAATTATAAATAATACTCGCCTGTACATTATTAGCTAGGGTTCTAAGTGACAAAAAAAGGTCGAACCTTTTTTTTCTTGATTAAAGCATGAAACTTGGCACAGTTGTTCCTTATATCAAACCAAGCCGATTTCGATCGGTAGCCCGAAGGAGCCCCCCCTCTGGGGCCGGAGAGGGGGGGGGTCAAAGTACCGCTCGCCCGGCTTCATTCTTAAAATTCTAACAGGCCCCGTTTAGCTAATAGGTCATATTTGGTATCAATTTCGGATAAATCAATAACGTAGAATTCATTTCTGGTATAAAAAATTAGCAATTTGTAGAAAAAAATAAAAAAAACTCAAAATATCTAATTTTTCAAGTTTAATTTTTGTTTCTTATTTATTGTCAGAATTAAACTGCCTGGTTTTTCTACATTGAAAAAATATGATGATAAAGCCTATTTAATGCAGATTTTAAAAACATAACTTTTACATATCTTCATTAAGAGGAAATTGCATAAATAAAAACTTATATCGTCTCGCGCCGGTGAATATCTTTTTACCGACATCGGAATCGATATAGACAACATCCGAAGTACACACTCTGGAGACCGATTAAAAGTATTGTTTATTGTTGTAGATAGATAAAGATAGAAAAGCGTACAAATATTTTCTTATGTGTCGTTCAGTGAAAAAAGGGACCTTGGAAAAAATTATCACAGAGCCTCGCGTTTGTATAGAAGCATACTCGTAGGTATTTAGTTAGTGCCAACCACTCCATGGACTCCATGGTCGCTGTTCTCAATAAGGGATATTACTGCAATGTTCTGCCGCCAAAGTGCAGCACTACCGACTCTAGTAAATTCATAAACTAACTTATACATACTGTACCTTAAACTGTTTTTTGACAAGTTTTCACAGACAATAAAATATGACATTGATGCATCAAGGCGGTTTGTTAACCAGGGCCTATCGGTAAAAGCGAAAATCGAAATTAAGTTATCTGCCTCTTTATCGAATATGCAAGAGTGATAGAGGGATTAGACAACGAAACTTCGATTTTCTTGTTTCGCGGCAGACCCCCAGAATGTTAGTGATTGACAGATAGTGGTAGTGGCGCTACCTACGCAGAGTAATATTCCCTATTAATAAGAAGTAAACTATAAGTATTATTTAATCTGCTTACTTATTACATTATACCACACTTTAATGTTGCGTCTTGTGTATTAATGCAATTCCTTCCCCCGACACATGAATGGATACATTTCATAATTCACGTATATATGTCAGTTTCAACCATATTCTGGCCACAGCAGGGTTGTCAGAACAGTTTGGAAACAGTCATCTGCTCCTTGCTTCCATTCCCAAGAAGACGGACTGAGCAAGTTTGACGACGAACTAATGTCTGATCCCAAACACCAACCACACGGTACACTGCGCGTAATGAGGCATTTATACGGCTCCCTTTTGAACAGGTATAACATTATACAACTCTTCATTTCAATATCCCGGTGTAACTTGTCTTCTTCAATATTGCACTTATTACCGAACATATAATATCTCATTTTAGTATTTTAGGGGAATGCTTTTAGCCACCGCTATTGCTCCATCTTGTAAGAGCTTGAATCCTTGTAGTAGCATGGCTGAACTCTGAACAGGTTCCATGTTTCGAACTCACTTTTTCTACCCTTTCAGCTGAATGCTCGAAACAGGGGTAAGACTTCAACTCTTTTAGGGTAAATAAAAGAGTTTATTTAAGTAGCTTACAGAATAGATAATTTTATTGGCTTAAAAATAGAATTCCCTGGCCTATTGTGGATGCAATGGAGTGACATGTGATATAATTGAGTTTTCCACTGTGTCAACGTGAGCCCACAAATCCTGTAGTTGGGGAAATATGCGTACGCATGAATCTAGTCTAGCTGCTATAACTACATCGTCTATGTCTACTGTGCTTATCAATACCTTGCAATGACTGTTTTACAGCATCTGCAACTAGGGCCATCATATGAAATGAATCGGACTCTTCATGGTTCTTGGAGTATTCGGAATCTCACGAGGAACATTACTTATAACATGTTTCTCTACACAATTTCGCGATGGCATAAATAAGGACTTATAACTCTTCGAAGTTTTGTCAACACAGTGTCTCAAAATGATTTACCTAGTGCTAAAGAAATGAGTTTCACTAAAATATCAGTGGTTATAAGTGAAGCTTATCATCATGGTAAATTTAACTCTTATATCTATCGGGCTCTGAAACACCAGGAGTCTTACTCGTATTCCAAGCATTCTCTCGATCGACCTTGTAATACTGTAAGCTCAATAAGACTTGTGATAATAAGACTAGATGATATATATATATGATAATATGTATTTGATAAATACACTCAAAACATCCATAGGTAATTCAGGAACAAGCTTTCACGATAAACACAAATATATGCCTTCTAGGATTTGAACCGGGTTCCCCATTTAATATATGGTGTATAAAAGTGAGATCTAAGCATAGACCCTTTTTAGCTTGGCCGATACAAGGATTCAAGCTCCTACAGGATAGAGCAATATCAGTAAATCTAATAAATAACATTCGCCAAAAGTTTATTATAACTTCATATGATGATATGTGAAATAGCCTTGTAAAGTGAATACCTTACTGATAAAGCCGTTGCTAAATAATAAAAAAAATGCCTGAAATAATTCTTTACTTGAATAGACTATTGAAACAGAAGCAGCCTTATCAGGATAGAATTATATGTTTGGGGCTTGGGGGCAGACGTTAGTTCCTCTTTAAACTTGCTCAGTCTGTCTTCTTGGGAATGGAAGCAAGGAGCAGATGACTGTTTCCAAACTGTTCTGACAACCCTGCTGTGGCCAGAATATGGTTGAAACTGACATATATTATATACGTGAATGATGAAATGTACGCATTCATGTGCCGGGGGAAGGAATTGTTTTTTTAATACACAAGTCGCAAAATTAAAGTGTGGTATAATGTAATAAAAATATTTAATAATACTTACAGTTCTTATTCATTGAGAATAGCGACCATGGAGTCCATGGAGTGGTTTACACTAATTAAATACGAGTATGCTTCTATACAAACGCGAGGCTCTATGATAATTTATTCCTAGGTCCCTTTTTTTACTGAACGACACATAAAAAATAGTATTTGTACACTTTTCTATCTTTATAATAGGATCTATAAAGGATCTACAACAACAAACAATACATTTAATCGGTCTCCAGAGTGTGTACTTCGGATGTTGTCCATAACGATGCCGATGTCGGTAAAAAGATATTCACCGCGCGAGACGATATAAGATTTTTTTATGCAATTTTCTTTTAATAAAGGTAAGGACAAGTTACGTTTTTAAAATCTGCATTAAATAGGCTTTATTGTCATATTTTTTATATGTAGAAAAACCAGGCAGTTTAATTTTGATACTAAATAAAAAATAAATATTACACTTGAAAAATTAGACTTTTTAATTTTTTTTTAATTTTTTTCTACAAATTGCAATTTTTTTATATCAGAAATGAATTCTACGTTATTGATTTATCCGAAATTGATACCAAATATGACCTATTAGCTTAACGGGGCCTGTTAGAATTTTAAGAATGAAGCCGGGCGGAGCGGTACTTTGACCCCCCCTCTCGGGCCCCAGAGGGGGGGCTCCTTCGGGCTACCGATCGAAATCGGCTTTATTTGATATAAGGAACAACTGTGCCAAGTTTCATGCTTTAATCAAGAAAAAAAAGGTGTTTGCACTTAACATCCTCACTATATACATGTATAAGTACATAGAGACAAATGGAAGATAGCTGGTACTTATAGCACAGGTTTATACCTAATTTAAGTATCAACGAAAGATCTTGGACAGAGAATCCTAAGTAATTAAATAAAAATTGGGTTCATTTGTTACCTACCCACCAGGAACCCATTTTTCTCCTATGATAGTTCGTTTTTTTAGCATTAGAAAGAAGCACAAAGAAGGTAAGCGATCTTGACATGTCTTTTAATTGAAAAACGCTTTTTAAAAATCAATAACTATTACTTATGAAAGCAGAAGAATATAAATGATCGTATTAGATTCATAATTGTTACATATTTGTCGTAACTTATTTTTAAAACGTGCTTTTCAATTAAAAGACACATCAAGATTGTTTACCTTTTTTCTAATGCTAAAAAAAACAACTATAGGATCGATAGAGCTCGCAATTCTATGTTGATATAACAAAAAAAAATCCGCACTCCTGGAGTGCCGACAGAAGTGAAAACTTGGACTGTTTTGAGTAAATCCGTGATGTTCGAAAACAAAAATTTGTAGAGTCTGGCTACTGAAATTTTACCTAAGTTATTGGCGGGAAATTCAAAAAATCTCGGGCTGGTCATACTTTGTGTAGTAGGAATTATAGGTTTGATACTAGACAATATTTTGACAAGTAAGGTACCTAAGGAAATAAGTTAAATAAACGTTTACGTGCTCTCAAAGCCAGCTCACATAATTTCTACCACCATTTAAAGTACAATCAATGACAAACACATATGTTTACGTTCCAATATTTAGATTTTATAGATATATTTCAGAACTTTTAGTTTATCCGTTTCTTTATACACTTGTCCTGTTTCTGAGATTCAGGCATTAATAAATTCACGTACTTAATCAAAGTAATAGGCAAATGTTAGAACTAGTATTTAAAGTATCAAAATATTTATAGAGCACCAACCTCATAATTTGTTTACATTTGGTTAGGAGTTGTAAACATTGCAGTTTTTCGTTATACAACGCTACACGTCGACTTCGCACATTGTCGTAATTATTTACGTGTTTAAATAATAGTTTGCGAACCTCACTCAGTATAGAAATTATTAATATTATTTAAAATAGACCCCTTAAATCCAGCAAACAATTTGAATGAATGACATAAATTGACAACTGACTTTTAGCTTTTTTTAAAATCATAGACAATTGGTGATACAACAACGAAATATCTGTCAACAATTTTTGGCTAGCCAGACTCTATGTGACTGTAAACTTCCTATTATGATATGACTTTGTCTTAAGTGACGTCCGTGATATTCGAAAACAAAAAGTCGTATGTGAATATCAGCCTTCGTGAATTGTGCGTCGGTAACTGTGACGCGAGATCAATGGCTTTTTTCCCATTCAAAAGATTCTCAACGCGCCTAAAGAAGTTTTCGCTTGTTGTTGTGTACAACTTTACACATAAAATTGTCCAACAATGTTAAGATGATATTTGATATTTATTGAAATCAAATTTTACAGCATTACAGCTAACACCAATGCACTGTAAAATTAAGTAATAATAAATCGATTAATAAGCTGCCTATTGCATGTATGATAAACAAAATAAAAGTCTGTAGATGTACCCACTCAAAAACACACGGAACTTATTACGTATGTTCAAGGAAAAGGCCAATTGCGTGTAACAAAAAACCTGCGGCTTTGGGGATTCCGACGCACGTCGCGTCACGAGTATTACATTACGGATGACAGGTTTATTGACCTTGTTAGACGATATGTACATACTAACCTCTGCCCGCGATATCGTCTGTGTTGTAGTTAAATCATAACAATAAATTAAATTGGAATGTTAGTGAGAATATATCTAACACATATTAAGAAGGAGAAGGAAAAAATAAATTTATTCAGGACGCTCACATTATTGATTCAAACTAATACAACACTTTTATTAGTATAAAACAGAGGTCTCCAAACTTTTTTACCTGAGAGCCATATTGCGCCTCAGAAACTTTGGCGCGGGCCACCGTCGGCACCGACGCCGACGGGGGGTGTATCTGGTTGCTGCTGTTGGGGCTTGAACCCCTGGAGCCTGGCTCCCGCGGTTCGGATTGGAACGCTGTCGGCGGGCCGGATTGGAGCGCTTCGCGGTCTGGATATGGCCCGCGGGCCGGGGTTTGGAGAGCCTAAACATAAACGTCACTGAAAGGGTCTCCCCTCAGCTTGATGTCAAGTTACCTTTCAGGTATCTGACGCTAGTCTTCCGTGGAGCTCTGTCCAAGCGATCGCGTCAGCATGTAAACTTAACTAACATTGGTTAAACTAAACTAAAACTATTAAGCCCTATGTGTCACTAAAAATCAGGATTCTGCTATAGCTTTAGCCAGCATAAAATTACATAAGGTTGTAAATACCCTGAATCGCATCGAGAAAAGGGATTCTGTTTTAGGAATATTTTCAATTTATCCATGTTATGTAGGTTTGGCTTACAGTTTACAATATCTACTACTATAATAGTCTACTACTATAATACTATAATAGTCTGGTACGTCTTTAAATTTCTTCGTGGATGAATTCAGGCTTCTATAGCTAATGGAGCATTCCACGGGCTGTCCCGTACAAACGCATTTTATTTCCTGTGTTGCGACTTTTTTCTCGGCATTTAAAGCAGGCAATGATTTTTCTGTGCATATTTTTGACCATTTGTCATAGAAAAGGAACCTCTTATACCTTTAAATCTTCAGAAATTTCGCGTTTGTACGGGACAACGGTAGACAATTTCATGGAATGTTCCTAATACCGAGCTACCAAAATCTAAATACACCTACAAACATTCTTACAACCTTTCCCATTCGTAATATACATGAGTATGATTTGGATAGATATTTATTAACTCGCTGGTAATACAGCGTCTGGACAGGTAAAATATGTGGTATTTAAATGAGACTTCAAAAAACTACACTAGCCGCCAAAGAAATAGTAGATTTTAATCCGAATCAAAATTATAGTATGCAATTAATTTAAGAACAACTCCGCTTCATTCACAGTAAATAAATCATAGGTGCCTTAACCGGGTCGAATTTATTAGTAGGTATTAAATTAATTTTAGCTTCTGTTAGTTCAATAACCTCAAAATTAACAGCTTTATGTACTTACATAAGTATTTAGAGTTCTTGTTTTGTGCTTATTTAGACATACACAGGGGTGGTTCTTAACCGTAAGTCACCACCACATTTGGGCTCAACCCACGAAAAAATATGACGGTCTCTGAGAAATTTGTTCGGCCGAAATGTATAACGCTTTGCTCTTTTTTCCTGTAGTAAAAATTGTCCAGAATTACTTATATAATTTATTTCATCGCTTAGAATTACCTACTTGCGTTGTCGCTCGCGTGGGACAACGCAAGTCGTGCTATGCGGTCTGATTGAAAAAGTCACTATGATTTGCATAAATCTTAGAGTCACACTTAGACAGGCGTGGCTCACTCCGCGATTTCGTCGCTTTGCAACAAGTAGCTACAAGTACATCCGTCCCACACCAAATTTAGTGGTTAGCCATAAGCAGCGCGTGGCGCTGTCGTCATCTAACGGCCATATCTGTCCTAATCGTAACAGACGCGTTTTGTTAGAGAGTGAATCTTCCGTACCTAGTACTATTATTTATTCTGTGACTTAGAACAAAACTCGTCCCTTGAGTAACGCTAGTGACGTAAAACTGTAACATCCGTTAGGAACCGGTCGCGAAGGTTGTGTTAGCGACGATCTACCCTTGAACTGTACTGTCATCATCATGACTTATGTAATTAACTGGCCAATTCTAACGTTAACTTACATCATAAAGATATTCGAATCATGGTATTTAGTCATCGAGCGTCTCGCTCGCGCCAATACATGTACGGACAAGTACGAGTGAAATGCATGATAACATTAATTACGTACATATAGCCTAGTTATATTTACATTAGTTACACCTCGACACAAGTAATTACATTCTGATTAATTTAGATAAGACTACTAATGAACACTTGGAATTTAATTAGTCGTTGTTCTACTTATCTAATATGTACAATCTCTTCTATGAACGGTATATATATATTTATTTTTAATGGTCAAAACAATTACTTTAGAACATTTAAAGTCAATTCTTAGAATGTGAGGATTTTTGTCGAAATATAACTTACATTTCACCGATCTGTTTGAAAATCTGTGCATGCGGCGAATTGACATTTAACTTTTATTTCTTCAACCGTACTATGAAATATGTATAATACTTTAAACTCTCGCGTTTTGTACACATATTTCATTACGCAAACGGGTCTACCGCGATATAATTTCATTGTTTTTACCTTAAATTCTGACGTTCCAGCTCTGTGTCTGTGTGTGTGTGTGTCAGAATATAAGGTAAAAACAATACAATTATATCGCCGTAGACCCGTTTGTGTAATTAAATATGCGCATGAAATGTTCTAAGGTGATTTAAAAATAGATCGGTCGATTTGACAATAGAGATTCGCTATATTAATATTTCAACCTTTATCAAGTTAAGCGGGTTCAACTTTGAGCAGGTTTCGCAAGTTTAGATGAGAAATCACCGTGCAGTTGAGGAAAATACTGCAATGATGTTTAATATATCGGACCGAAGGTTTCCGAGCTGGGAAGTCCAAAGGCTTGCTAATAGGCTTGCAAACAGTAGCTATAATTGTAAATATTATTTAAAAATCTAAAGTATAATCATAAAATATACCTAATTATTGTTCTAACCTAGATGATCCACGGATAGTTCGACATTGTTAATCTGTTTAAAGTTCTTTAGAAGTTATATAATTCGATTTTCAATGACGTAGTACGGGAGTCGGCAACCCGAGGTTTCTTACCAAAAAAATGCTCTTACATTAAATTTTTTCTAAGTATGCGAAGGCTCGATTCCATAGGTTTCAACGTTTCTAATTGGCGTTCCTACTATTCGAGTATTCTTTGTGCACCGCTATCTCGCTTATACTATACTTACTCACCCTTAGAAGTTTTCAAAGACGTAACGTATAGTGTGGTATTTAGCCTTCTAATTACTGACAATTTTTTATCGGCTGTAACTGAATTCTTTATCACACAACCTCGAGAAAATCATAATGATTGGCCGTGTCGAGGGAACAAGAAGTAGAGGCAGAGCTCCAACTCGCTGGACGGATCCACTCCTGGAGGCAATTAATAGTGGCACACAGTCCGCACTTCTTCAGGCTCAGAACAGAGCAGCCTGGAGGCTTCTTATAGACAGAGCTACTTATGGTGGTCACGACCCTCAGCTGTGAGGATAACGACGAAGAAGAAGAAGAATTCTTTATAAAATATCGATGAAAATTTTTATTATTATTTTCGTGCGTATTTCAGCATTAATAAGTATTAACACGTGTTTATTATTTGCCTATAAGGAAATCAAATACTTTACCACCGCATAACCTTGTGGCTGCATAAAATGCACATCGCAACATCGCGGCGAGTTTCAAAAGTCACATCATATCTTGTAATCCAATAGACTAGGAATCCTCTAGACCGAGTTTAGAGCAATTATTTCATGCAACCGATGATGCCAAAAATGCGGGGGTGCGCGGGACGAGGTGAGCGAAGTCCCGTGTCGTGATTGGTCCGTTCAAAGACACGGACGTCACACAAAGACACTTTCGACTCGAACATGGAGTAAAATTACCGTATGCGTGGCAGAGGGGGCAGCGCGACTATGCTCAGTCTGGTGGATGTTTTGTCTGTGTGTAATCCAAGGATACATTAGTCTATTAGTCAGTTCAAGCGATATTAGTTCTAATAACTAGACATTTATGTTTTAAAATCGCTTAAAGTTTAGACACAACTTCGGCCAGGAGGCATAAGAATCGTAAGTTTGATTTCTACAAAATAGATATAAGATCTTTTATAATAAACCAGATGTCAGATTAGATTTAACATTTATATGACACTACACTGGTCAGGCGTCCTTGGAAAACAAATGTCATTCTTACCTAGTATGAGGTATTTAGACATAAATGCTTTGTTTATCAGTTTTTGGGATTTCTTAACTAGTACAGTTGCAATCAGATATATCGGAGCGGCAGAGGTGCTCAAAAATATATGAACACTAACGCCTTGACAATTAAATAGAGGCTTGTTCTATTTGTGGGCGACTGCACCTAACCCTTTTAGGCCCACTTGCACCATCCCACTAACCCGGGGTTAAGCGGTTTAACTGTCAACCCAGTGTCTAATTGTACTGGTAACCATGTTAACTCCAGGTTTAACCGGTTAACCCCGGGTTAGTGGAATGGTGCAAGTGGGCCTTATAGTGTCGCATATCCATCTGTCTGTTTTCCGTTCCGTCCTCGTTAGTACCTACTAGAAAACTGCAATTTTTATATCAATCACACCGACAAAGTGGTAGGTAAAATGATCTTTTTTTTATTCAGGGTTTTATGTATTAGGGTTTTAGGTTTTTTGTATCACGTTGGTGGCGTTTGTGGACATTGCAGTTGGCGTGCAGTTCCCATACAAGTTGCAGTCGGGTTGCAGTCCGTATGTACCGGCCCTCAGCCAACGGACGCTTGAAATTCTGGTAGTTGGTATCGTGCTTGTATGCACGTTTGCACTTCAAAACCCACTCCTTTTTGGAGAAACGCATAACTCGTTTATTTAGGGTTCCGTACCCAAAGGGTAAAAACGGGACCCTATTACTAAGACTCCCCTGTCTGTCTGTCACCAGGCTGTATCTAATGAACCGTAACAGCTAGACAGTTGAAAATTTCACAGATGATGTATTTATGTTGCCGCTGTAACAACAAATACTTAAAGTACGGAATCATCGGTGAGCGAGTGCTCGTACTTGTCCAGTTTTATTTTCGCAAAACACCGCACATTGGCCATAAATAACTATACTTTAACTGACCGGCACCGTTGATATTGGCGAGATAAATCACACAGTCAGTCCGCGTCTTTACTCATGCGCACGTGCATACGAGAATAAAGAAAAATACGCGCGAAAATGTATTCAAAGTTTTTTTTTACGTATGTATAGTGGTTACCGATGGCATCCGCTAGTGTTTGACCAAATGCTATTCAAATAAAAATTGATTCGCCCAGTGAAATAAAAAGAATACATTCATTGTTATTTGAAACAAAAAAATAATTTATTGACCCAAAAAAAAACATCATTGTTATTTGAAACAAAAAAATAATTTATTGACCCAAAAAAAAACAACATAATAATAACAGCCAGGTATTGTTATTTGTAACTTATTGTGTATTCTGTCCCACTATTGGGCAAAGGTCTCATTTTCTCCACGGATTGAGTCCACTGCTGTATATCGTAATTTCTGTAAAGTGGTAGTTCATTTTTCCCACGCAATAGTGTTAAATGTCTAGCTTGTTTTTTTTAATTTGACCATGACCAAGGATATTTATTGAACTTTATTTTTTTTTATGTTCGAGTTTATATAATTATATAACAAGTGTGTGATAAATGAGAAACAAGGAAAATACTTCAATGACTTCCGTCGTCTGTCAATAAAATCTTTCTGTTTACATAAAATGTTGACTGTGAAGTGCTGAGTCAGTATACAGGGTGGAATAGTCATCAGTGTTGTGTTGTGTTGTGTAGTGTTGTGTTATACTCGTAAACCATGGGTGGATATAGAAGACGGCGGGAAAAGGGTTAGTGTATTTTAAGTAGTTTTAATAAAAGGTTGGACCAATCGTCTTAATTATATTACATTTAACATAGATTAATATACACGGTGTTTTTTTAACTCCGTACCATCGAACTCGCGCTCGAAGGTTTCCGTACCATTACGCAAAAAGCTGAAAATAATCACGTTTGTTGTATGGGAGCCCCATTCAAATATTTATTATATTCCGTTTTTAGTATTTGTTGTTATAGCGGCAACAGGAATACATAATCAGTGAAAATTTCAACTGCCTAGCTATCCCGGTTCCTGCGATGCAGCCTGGTGATAGACAGACAGACAGACGGACAGCGGAGTTTTAGTAATAGGGTCCCGTTTTTACCCTTTGGGTACGAACCCTAAAAAAGAATAGAGAGAGATTTCTATCCAGCAAATTTTATCAATAAATAAAAATACAAAAAACTACAAACTTATTAATAATGTTATAAGTGTTAGATTCCTCCTAAAACTCATAAAATCAAATTGTAAAATTAAAAGTAGTTCAGTTTTTACCAGAAAATGGCGGTAGGGTGGGCAGGCGGCCATTAGACGACCGGAGCTGAACTCATGAGTCGAGACGGTTGATATTTTAAAGAAAAATTAATGTATCAGTATAATGAAAATACAAATCACTGTTTTTAAAAGGATGCTGTCTTATTTAACCAAGGACAGTTAATATAAGGTAACTTCACGCGGGCGGGGGCAGTATTCACTCTGGGTACTCCTTATATTACATGAAAGAAATTGTCTCGTAGTACCCTACGTGTTGGCACCGGCTTCACGCAGGCCTCCTAAATGGCCGGTATGCTTATGCCTAATGGTAATACAAACAAGAACAATATAAAAACATATAATTATTCACCATCTCCTAACCTCATCATTGTAATGATGTAATAACAATAAATTTTATAATATTTAGCAATACTGAACATCAATTCTTAAAAGGTCAGCAATGTTTTACTATTCATTCAAATTATAGCAAAATTTGTTTCAATAGACCATAAACTAGATATGTTAATACATGCATAATTAACGTAAGCCCAAAGTGTCCTAAGTACACTTGAATGTGTATGCCATAATAAGTCGTAAGCAGTTATAAATAAGAAGCATAATAGCGTGGAACGAAAATTGACTTGTGGCATAAAAATATTGTGCCACAAGTTAACATTTACACAGGTCATGACTACATCGGTATAAAGCTGGTATTTTTGCACTTTTCGTTTCGTGCATTTTAAAGTTTATCCTTGTATATTAAGGTCCAGTCAGTTCAGCCAGCAGTTTTTGAGAAATCGTAGCGATTTTTTTAGATCAGAATACGGTTGCCAAAAATTTAATTAGCAATCTTAAAGCCTTTCTCTAGTGACTTATGGCTATTCGCAACCTGATTTCTTGGCTTTCGTTCGATAGAAAAAATCACTAACATCGGTCTAAAACGCACCTTAAAAATTTATTGGTACCTAACATTTTTTGCACAAAAACTAAAAATTGCGCTATTTTATTTTTGAACCCAAGGGACCTTAACCCCTTCGTGTGAGGTTATGGGGTGAAATGGAAATAGACATATTATATTATTGTAATTTATTAAAGTAATAATAACTAATATAACTCTTACCTTTTCAGGCATTTAAACATTACATAACTAACTCCTACTAACAAAACAATTCAAATTAACAACTATATTAATTTAAATGTACAATTAATCCATTGAATTTAATAAATGTAAATTGTCAATTTAGTAATTTTTATTTATTATACAACGAATGTCCCACTTATGGGATGACGTTGTCCAAAAATACGTGAATTTCTTCACGATGTTTTCCTACAGTACCGACATCGCTCGAATTACTTAGGGAATCTACGGCGACACATCGTTCGCGTGTTCTAGCATATCGCGCCGACGGCACAGCGCCATCTCTCGGCGAATTGGGTAAACTGTCAGCTCAATAGAGCCGCGAGTCAGTTATAAAATTAATAACAACGAAATTTAAGAAAGAACGTAAGAATGTAATATTTGATTAAGTGAACAAAAATAAAACCGGCCAAGTGCGAGTCGAACTCGCGAACGAAGGGTTCCGTACCATTACGCAATAATCGGCAGAAAATTACATTACATACACAGCCCCACTTAATTTTTTTTTTCTGTTTTTAGTATTTGTTGTTATATATCGGTTTAAAGATTCTTTATTCTCATAACAATTTGTACAATTCACTTAAAATGAGAACTTACATATATACATTTTATTTACATATTTTATGTCACTAAAGGACCCACAGACATTGCATATATAGCGGCAACAGAAATACGTCATACATACGGTTCATGAGATACATCCTAGTGACAAACAGATGGACAGACGGACAGCGGAGTCTTAGTAATTATTTTAACCTTTTTTTACCCTTTGGGTACGGAATGGAAAAATAAAATAATATAAATGAAGAATGTCCCTATAATATTTGTTTTATTTACTTATTTCACGGGAAATAGGCGTGATTATATGTATGTATGTATGTATTTATAAATAAAGTTTTATTTTAAACACGTACAATTGTACACCCATATCAAAATACAATTTTAAAGTTATTTATTAAATTATGATAAATACATATTTAATGAGTCCTTGAGTTCATTAACGACAAATTGATTGTCTCTGCAACGGCGTCTGAATGGCGGTTTCCCGGCTTGTATCGCAATGATAAACAAATCATTATTTAATACGTCGCTATAATACCTGTGCACCTTCGAGCAACACGGAAGGGAGGCGGCATTCGCACTATTTCCCCTCTGCCGAGGTACAAGATTAGCGCGTCAATCTAATCTAGCGCGGGTAATAAAACTAGTTGCACTTGGATTTTTCACTAGACCGAGTCCAGACGCGCGCGTGAAGACTGCTGCACAAAAATGCCTGTTTGCTCGGTTTTTTGTTATAAAAAGAGGTCGGGGACATCAAATTTACAACAAGAAAGTGTTACATTTCACCTGTAATAATATTTTTTTTTACATATCATACGTTAAATTACATTTAAATACAATTATTAAATTTTAGTCTCAAGTAATTGTTGGATTTATCGATTTTGCTCGCTCAGTACAAATTGCGGATCGGTCGAGCGACAAATCCGACTTCTCATCTCTCAGAATACAATGACGTACTTCAACGAAATTGTGTTATTGTGCGTGTTGTGACACTAGTCACTCGTCCGTACACAAAAAGAGATCGAGGTTTGCAAGATTTGTCTTTGACGTGCGTCATTTTCTATGTATTTGTGTCGTCATTATACATTGGATTTTGTATGTAAGTGTGTGAGAAGTGCGTCTGTGTGCACCTTTTCCCCCGCGAAAAATGGCAGAAAGATTTGTACGGTGAGATATCTCTTGGGCCCCTCCCTTCCGACGTGTCGGAAGCCGGTGTTGCTCGAAGCTGTGCACACTGGATGCGCGTGCGTGCACATGCACGTGCGCGTTGTAATATAAATAAAATAAAAAAGCCTTTTATTGTTTGTATATTTTTTTACAAAAGAAGTATTGTAGTAGTGCAAGTGCTTACAATTTAAAATCTAGGTATTTATATACATATATAGGTGTATGGATGTGAATCTAAGTTTAACGAAAAACATCCCCTTCAAAGGAAAAAAAATGAATTGACTAAACTTTTGTACTTTTTCTCAGAACATCCGAAGTCCCCATTCTGCAGTCACGGCGACTGCGAGAACGGCGGGCGCTGCACGGCCACGTCGGCGGGCAGCCGCTGCGAGTGCAAGGGGGCCTACGGGGGGCCCTTCTGCGGCCACTATGTGGGCCACGGACACGCGTGCACCACGGCCAACTGTAGGCCGCCGTCGCTCTGCGTGTGGACCCCTGTCGGTGAGTGTTTGTATAGCCACGTCGGTGCAAGGGGCCTACGGGGGGCCCTTCTGCGGCCACTATGTGGGCCACGGACACGCGTGCACCACGGCCAACTGTAGGCCGCCGTCGCTCTGCGTGTGGACCCCTGTCGGTGAGTGATTGTATAACCACGTCGGTGCAAGGGGCCTACGGGGGGCCCTTCTGTGGGCACTACGTGGGCCACAAGGCATGCGTTTACCGCTGCTAACAGTCTACCGCCATTACTACCTGTAGACAACATTTGAGACGGTTCGTGGTGTGAATGCATACGCGGAACTATTCTGTGAGTTTTATGTACCTGTGGGAGTTTTGTGTAGGTAGGTCGCGAGTATTTCTACCTTTAATCGATTGTTTTTTTTTAAGCTGTATCTTTTACCGAGGTGTGCCAATAAAGAGTAGTCTATCTATCTATGTATCAGCACTTGCATCGGAATCGCGCCACGGCGGTGGACTAACGTAACTATTTTCTCGCTTCAGAAAATCTATTTCTTTACCAGATTCATGTATCAGGCTATACAACATTCTAAGCCCCAACTTTGCTTCACAGACGACCCAATGCTGCCGGGGCAAGCGTTCTGCGCCTGCATAGAGGGCGCCAGCTGCACCCCGCCGCACGACCGTATAGCGGAGGCGGCGCCCAGCTCGGGAGGCGCCTGGGCCGGCGCCGGGGCCGCGGTGCTGCTGCTGCTGGTCGCCGTGGGAGCAGCGACTTACGTGCTGCACAGGAGGAGACAGTGAGTTACTTTTAGATGGATTTTTTAGGGTTCCGTACCCAAAGGGTAAAACGGGACCCTATTACTAAGACTTCGCCGTCCGTCCGTCCGTCCGTCTGTCTGTCACCAGGCTGTATCTCACGAATCGTGATAGCTAGACAGTTGAAATTTTCACAGATGATGTATTTCTGTTGCCGCTATAACAACAAATACTAAAAACAGAATAAAATAAAGGTTTAAGTGGGGCTCCCATACAACAAACGTGATTTTTGACCAAATTAAGCAACGTCGGGAGTGGTCAGTACTTGGATGGGTGACCGTTTTTTTTGCTTTTTTTTTTGTTTTTTTTTTGCATTATGGTACGGAACCCTTCGTGCGCGAGTCCGACTCGCACTTGCCCGGTTTTTATATGTATATTCCAAATGCTAAACAGTTTACTATTAGCCAACCCAATTATCGGGTCTTTAATTCCATCGTCTCCAAAATGTAACTTATCCCCCACGTTGCACAATGTACATCATCATCATCATATCATATGTCATTTGCCATATCTATCTAATATAACTATTCATCTCGTTTCAGTGGAGCGTTCGTGCACGCGCGCCTGGCGGATAACGTCGAGATCAGTAACCCTATGTATTTAGCGGACGATGAACCACCGAGAAGAGACCTGCTACCACCACCTAGAGAGGTATAGTATGCCACTTCAAACTCTCGCGTTTTGTACACACATTTAATTACACAAACGGGTCTACCGCGAATTATATCGCGGTAAAGCCGATTGTGTAATTAAACAGGTATAATATGTTTATTATGAATTTACGACGGCTGCGTTTGATGGAATGTCAAGTGTTGAAATCTTAGAGGATTTAGTAACTGGAGACGCCTTTGCTGTCATTTTCTGTATAAAACAGGGATTTTTGCGGGGGCGGGGACGTCAAATGTATAGCCATTTCTACATGATTTATACGTAACGTACAAATAACAATGTCAGATAAACGTCAGTCCATACAAAAGTTTGCACAATTGTGCAAGGTTTTCGGCAGAGGGGTAAGCTCTTAAAGGCGACTCCGGTTATTTAATGACTACTTCCACTACTTGACGTTAGATGTCGACTACGAAATAAGGGGTCATCCATTAATTACATCACACGTTTAGGGGGGGAGGAGGGGGTCAAGAAAATGTGACATATTGTGACATGGGGGAGGGGGAAGACACAAACTTTGTGACATCACTTTAACTTCATCAGTAACCGAAAATTTATTTAAATTATTTTGTTCGCTGTACATTTAAATATCAAGTTTTTAAAACGATAATCGTATTTATTCGTTTAATTTTCTTTCCTAAGCAGTTTTGGGTTATAAAATTACTAATATTTATATCGTCAACAATATTTTGATAACATATTAATAATACTAAGGTACTTACTTAATTCGATTTGACGATTTCGTAGAAAAAATGTGACACCACACTAGGGGGGAGTGGTTTGCCGAATGTAACCAAGTGTGACAAGGAGGGGGGGAGGGGTCAAAAAACCTAGAAAATCATGTGACGTAATTAATGGATGACCCCTAATTCGCGTTTTGGTAAGAAAACTGATGTATGGAGTTACCACTCTTTCCTTACTTATATTATTCTATGCTCTTAAATGAATGCAACAATAGTTGCCGTAAGCTGAAAAAGCGCTGGTGGCCTAGCGGTAAGAGCGTGCGACTTTCAATCCGGAGGTCGCGGGTTCAAACCCCGGCTCGTACCAATGAGTTTTACGAAACTTATGTGCGAAACATTCTAAATATCAAATTCACGTTGCTTTTCGGTGAAGGAAAACACCGTGAGGAAACCGCACTCCCAGTCAGGCCTAGTTTCCCATCTCGGTTGGAAGGTCAGATGGCAGTCGCTTTCGTAAAAACTAGTGCCTAAGTCACATCATGGGATTAGTTGTCAAGCGGACCCCAGGTTCCCATGAGCCGTGGCAAATTGCCGGGATAACGCGAGGAAGAAAAGTTGCTGAAAGCTGATATATAAATATTTATCTTTATTTTTTGTTTGATGACCGGTCTGGCCTAGTGGGTAGTGACCCTGCCTATGAAGCCGATGGTCCCGGGTTCGAATCCTGGTAAGGGCATTTATTTGTATGATGATACAGATATTTGTTCCTGAGTCATGGGTGTTTTCTATGTATTTAAGTATTTGTATATTATATATATCGTTGTCTGAGTACCCACAACACAAGCCTTCTTGAGCTTACTGTGGGACTTAGTCAATCTGTGTAAGAATGTCCTATAATATTTATTTATTTATTAATGTTTCCAGAACGGCGGCAACCACTTCGCCAACCCCGTGTACGAGAGTATGTACGCGCCGAGCGTGCCGCAGCCCGAGGAGCAGAACTTACTGGCCGACGCGTCTGACAGCTCGCCCGCGGAACGGGCCGCGCTCTTATAAACTAGTTCACACTCTGACAGACATATATGTCTGTGGAAAACACGGATTTAAAAAAATGTTGGCGTTAATTTAAGATCCCATGTAATATTTTAATTTCGAGATCTTTATTGACAGTTGAAGTTATGGGTGGTGAGGTTTGTTTTATGGCAATCCTGAAAAGTTACGCGTTTTTGAGAAAAATCATATTATGAGTAACGAAAATACGGACTAACAATACATTGACTTTTAAGTTACTTTATGGGAAACAATATAGACCCGTAGGCCCGAGATCCCATGTACCATTTTAATTTCGAGGTTTAAACTGACAAAATTCTTGAAGACTTGAATATTGGCGTAGGTATGTGTTTAGCGTACAGTCAACGAATTTTGAAAGATAAACAAATTGATACGTTGGCCTAATATTATAACGGGTTGACTGTACCTCAACCTGAAGAGTGTAACTTATTATTATTAGATCAACGCTCCACCTTTTACAGATGTCGTGCGTAATTATTTTCCATCGTATTTTCACGGAAACGTACGAACGTGTCTTGCTATTTCAGTCAGTCTCTGTACAAAAAATACTCGGGTTGATTGAAGTAGCATGACAAATACGAACGTTTCCGAGAAAATACGATGGAAAACAATTATGCACTACAACTGTACACTAGGTATTGTAACTTCTGCCGAACGAAACGCGGTCTTGTGGCCGTGCTAGTGAATATATTCTATACTCTACCTTTTCCAACATTTTGGACGCAAACCAAAGTTTGTGGATTGTGTAATATGACCAAATAGAGAATTTTAGATAAAAAAAATGTAGCATTTTCACCCACTATGTTCGTTTTTTTTAGCATTAGAAAGAACTTCGCAGAAGTAAGCTTGTGGTTCCAAATCCGGCACTTTTAGCGGTAATAATTTGAAGTAAATTATATGTATTGACCATGCTACATTAGATAATTCAATAATTATTAACGATTAAAGAGTCTGATAAAAACTGTACGCTTACTTCTGTGGAGTTCTTTCTAATGCTAAAAAAAACGAACTATAATAGTATGCACACGAATACTTTTAAGCAATCTCACTGGAATGCATAAAAAATATGATAGTAGTGATACCAGATTTTCACTTAGATTCCCATCGTCTAATATTGTCAAAACTACATTATCCAAATTAAATTAGTTCCTTGAATAATTTTAATTAAGTAATTCGGTATTTTGTGTATCTTAAAGGTATTGTTTAGGCAAGGAAATCAATTTTGTATGTATTATTGTGAAATCCTGGTTAGTGAGGTAATTAAGTTAATGCATAGACGAAGGCCAATTCGAACGTACACGCTCGTACTTGTCCGTACATGTATTGACTCGGGCGAGACACAATTGACGCAATATAATTCATTCATTTAATTTCATTTATTTCTATAACAATAATACATTGTGTTATAACTAAAATCAAATATGATTCTGATGTTATTGTACGGTCGAAATGGCCTGTATGAAATAGTGAGACGCGTAAAATAGTGAAAAATTTTGTGCATAATTATTTTCCATCGTATTTTCACGAAAAAGTTCGAACGAGTCTTACTATTTCAGTCAATCTCGGTACAAAAAACTCAGGTTGACTGAAGTAGCATGACAAATACGAACGTTTCCGAGAAAATACGATGGAAAACAATTATGCATTCCATCTCTAGCCGCATTTTTTACACCTAACTAAATATCACTTTACAGTGCCATACATTTTTGTGGTAAATATATTGTCAATGTATTTACCATAAAGGCTTGGCCACATACAGAGCGCGACGCAGCGCCGCGTCCGCGCCGCGTCCACGCCGCGCGACCGCGGCACATGCTAACAGGTTACCGACGTCAAACAGACTGCGTCCCGCCGGTATCACGCCCCGCTTCTGTCGCGCCCCGCGCCGCGCGGCCCCTTGCGTCCGCGCGGCGCGTGCGCAGCGCTGCGCCGAGCGAACGCGGCGGCCCGCCGCGTCGCGCAAGGTCACATCAGTAGGATCGGACGTTAGGCAGCGAGCGGTGCGCCGCGTTCCCGCGCGGCCGCGCCGCGTTCACGCGCGCCTTGAGGGCGTCTTGAGAGCGTGAGGGCGGCGCGATCGGCGCGCGCCCTGTTTGACCAGGCTTCGCGTCGGCATCACGCGGCGCGGACGCGGCGCTGCGTCGCGCTCTGTGTGTGGCCAAGCCTTAAAATGTACTAGGCCGTACAGCGCCACCTAGTTTAAAATGTCTAAAACGCAGTTCATATATTTTTACTACATTACGAGTCTTAGTAATTGCTCTGTCTATGGTTGATGGATGTGATGTAATTTTAGTTGTACATATCCTCTTGCCTATTTTTTAGTACAATTGTAGTTATTAAGATGACTTAGCCCTTTGCTTTAAGACAAAAATGGAGGCTCTGCGCGAAATCGCCTTTTCATACAAACGTAGTCCACTTTTTCCTCTCTGGATATTAACATTATTGAAAATATTTTGACACGATTGGTTCCGTGTCAACCACAACTATGCCCCTACGTTTGATTGGTATCGAACTTTTGATTATAGTGTATTTGACTGTATTTAAAATAAATTATTTTACACCATGCATGAAATAAAGCACCAGAAGATTAATAGAGAAACGTAGACAGCAGTTATTTTAAGACACAATTTCCATTTTAAACCCCGTATAAAACTATAAAGAGTAGGTAATTTGATTGTGACGTCACATGCTAGTGTTTCATATAAATTCCATAGTGGTAATATCGTTTTAACAGTTCGAAAAAAGACACTGATTTGACTAGTAGTGTATGAAATTTGTTAATCGCTCCAAATTTTGACAAGCAGGCAAGGCAGACCGATATATCGGCATCGCCGATTTAAATTCAGCCGATGTTACAGTTTGAAAAGCGCGCAAAACGAATGACGTTGCTAATAATTTGAATACACTTTGTTTCCATAATAAATAACCCTCCTTTTGCGTTGATGTAGTCGGGTAAAAACTACCTAAAGTGAACTATAATTACTGATTCGGATTTACTTTTGCATTAATTGCTTGGTGGTACCCCTAAATAAATGTTTTCTTTGATTTTGATTTGGCATTTTTACAGTTTTTCACACTTCACAAATTCGAGTGTCTATTAATACATATGTATGTTTTATAATAAGTATATAGTTCCTTATTTGTTATATTTATTAGCTAACTACTATGCCATTAATATCGGTATCTGTATCGGTATCGCCGATTATTTACTTGAAAAATCGGTATCGGTATCGTATCGGCAAAATCATGTATCGTTACATCCCTAATCCAGAGAGTAAAATGGGGACTACGTTTGTATGGAGAAGCGTCTATACCGTTTCCTCTTAACACTTCAATATTATGGCGTTGGGCACTTTTAGGTTAAGAACAATTTAATTTTATTAATATTACCTATAAAGCAATTTCTAGTTAATTTTGATTTAAATTATGGAAACCGGTTTAACAGATAAGAAAATCCGGTTATCACAATAAATAACCGGTTTACACCCTAAGATATTTTTAGTAAAAACATTTCTCATTACTTTGTAGGTACAGAACGATAGACATTCAATGGCAACCTAAATTGGGTTCTAAGCAAAGAACTTGTTCAAACCCAAAGCCCTTTTTTTCTGCCGAATTTCTCGTCAGTTATGATAGAAAATGGTGAAAAGATCGAGTTTCCTATTCTGTGCTACAAGCGCAATTTTACCGTATTTTCTAAAAATCTTCTTCTTTTGTCGTAAATCAACTAACGGAGAATTGCTTATTTTAATTCTCATCTCGCGTTTATTCTGCACGGAATGAGGAGCGCTTCATATTTCCCAAACCCAAATTCTAACTAAAAAAAAAATAACAGAATCTTAATCGGCCCAGATCATACTCAGATGAATGAATTTGTACCATTTTTTTACGATTTTTTTAATACAAATTTTATAAGTGATCTCTTCAAAAAGACCCCTAAATGAATCTCATGAGTACTATATTTTAATCGAATTTGTTTTTATACGTTTGTACAGTCGCCTTCAGATGTATGAGAGCGGGCGAGGTGCTCTAAAATATCACACTCACTCTAAGGCTTGTTCAGATATTTGTGAGCACCGTGGCTGCTCCGATATATCTGATGGCGATTTCTCCTGCCCCGTCTCGGGCTGGAAAGTTGACATGTACGAGTAATGGCTCCTCTACAGGATGGGCCAGCGCCGGCCACTCCAAGGGACGCAGGCATGCGGTAGAATAAGATAGCAATATCACTTGCTCCCTCTAACGCATAAATGCGTCCCATGGAATGGTCGGCGTTGGCCCATCGTGTAGAGGAGCCATAAAGAAAGAGCGGTTACTCCATACATCAGTTTTCTTGCCAAAATGCGAGTTACAGGGATGCCAACTTAGTGGTTTTACCACTAAATTTAGGGGGAAATAAACCGGCTAGGGGTTTTTTTAGGGGCTAAATATTTTTAGTGGTTTTTTTAGGGTTTTTTTAGAGTAGAAAAGTGCGGCAAATTTGAAAAAATGTAGGCGTGAAGGGATATCGTCTCATAGAAAATTTGAAATTCGCGCCTTTTTCTACTGACAGGATTTTCTTGACCATCTATGTATAACGTTCATATGTATGATCATTAAAATGTCGAACCGGTTGAAAATCATAATAATGTTCTAAATTTGGAAAATCTATAATAATTTATTTTATTTTTTATTTAGTGGGTTTTCCAAAATAATAGTACAGTTTTAGGGGTTTTTAAGTTGAGCTCAGGGGTAAAAAAAAATTGGAGTTGGCCACCCTGGCGAGTTATATCGTAGTCCACATCTAGCGTCAAGCAGTGATGTATGGAGTTACCACTCTTTCTTATTTCTCTATGACATGTATGCAGCTACTTCACAATTTACATACTAATTAATTATTTATTGTGATACGTCGATTATTGTTTACTTTATACATATTTACATTGGACATCTTTACTATTTTTACTTTTACAATAATTTTATGATTATTATCTTTTCTATTCTCTCATGATATTTGCATATATTAAAATCACAATTTAGAAAAATCGAACAAATATATTTTTAAGAATGTAATTATTATTAAGTACATCGTGCCATATCAAATGAATATCACTTTCGTTATACACTTATGCTTTATACACACATATTTTTGACTTTATTTTATAATCTGTATTTTTTACAGGCCAGTACAATTTTGAAATGCAATATTGTTATTATTAAGTTAATTTACCCGCATAGACCTATTTAAAATGTCAGTACACATAGACATAGACGTTTTCTAATTTTTGTACGACCGGCTTTTTTGATAGCATTACCTATACTGAAGAAATGAATTCTGTTTATTGGTTAATACAATTCATTTTAAGTTTAGGGTGGCCAATGACTAACAGTGGCCAGTTACTGGCGAATTACCCTATCGCTGATATTTTTTAGTTTCTACAAGTAGGTAGATATTGGGTAGGAAGGCAGTGAAAGGGTTAGGCGTTGTGATAAGTAGCAGCTAACCGGCGATCCTCACGTCATGCGACGCGCAAATGAGCTTATTGTATATGTTAGTTGTATGTCAGTATAGCAATCATCACAGACTTGTACAAATGTAGTGCATAATTGTTTTACAGCACATATGGTGGTACTTTACCGCCCTAGAGCGGGATTAACACTTTCGCAACCGGGCAAAAAACGGCACACTACCCCAGAAACCGGTCCTCTATATCTGCGTACAAAACAACCCGCTGGGCGGGTTGTCCGGCATCTGAGCAAACATTACGAGTGCCTACCACGCGGGTTCTCGGTAGTCAAAGTGTTAAGGACAATACGTGCCTATGTCAAAAACTTAAAGGGCCGTATGTACTGTAAAACGTTGTACATGTACAATACACGTGCGAAAAGGTACGTGTGGATTTAAAACGCTCCCTTCGATCGTGTTTCAATTTATCGTCACTCGTTGCGAATTCCGTTTTTCGCACTTGTATGGTAATGTACTTTATTATTATTTATATGAGTAACCAATATTTGATTTGCACTATATTTTTCGCTCAAATATGTTCTTGGAGTTAGTGTTTAGATATTTTCAGTTGTTAGTATTCTGACTGAGCCCCATTAGGTTAGTTATAATAAATAATTAAATACTCTAATTCGACTCGACATGGCCAAAACTTATATTTTTAAATAAATAAGTTATCGTAAGCACTTATTATAGGTTTATCGATGAAATAAAAGATAATTGACGATGAAATGTTTTATTATTTTACATCCTTATATCTCTTATAATAGTACATTACTACAGCGGCCGGGACGAAAGGGGTTGCCGGCCGAAGACATATAGACGGCCGAGCGAAGCGAGGCCGGATAGGTCTGAGCGCGGGCAACCCCATTTCCCGCCGAGGTATGTATAGTGCTTTTCTCAAACATGCAATGAAATAAATAAAATAAAAAATCCAAGAAACCCAAGTTTTATTTATAGAAAAAACTAAAAGTAAACTACACCCAAAATATAACCAACACGTACCTATATCATTATCACGCGTATGTTTTACACGAGTCGTGTATTTTTACTGCCCGTATATTTTCATGTATCTTTGATTTTTTCGCCTTGTATCCGTCTGACTGTCGTTTTCGTCACATAAGTTTACATAGTCTTTCATGTTGATATCATGTTTCACATACATCGTTGCTTTATGCATGGAGTAAATAAGTATAATTTTCACAATGTTGACGAATTTGTAGTTACATTCATTTAAAATATGCCACAAAACTGTTTTTAATAAACTGTAAACCATTTTTCTTAGTTTCTCTAATAATAAAATTGCCATAAGCAACCATATAACATACTTCGTCTTTGACTTGGCGGCAGAGGCAGCAAGTTATTTAAAATCAATTCTGCTTACGCTGCCAATTCCAACACCTACGATTACAATTAATATTAATTTCATTATATTTTCGTCGGAACTCATATTAAAGTAAAAAAATCAACAAGCGACCATAAATCCAATAAAACAGAATGAATATTTTTCAACTTTACCTCCATAACAATTTAAAAAATATAACTACGCGTGTTTGAGTAGACCTTTTTACCGCTAACGTTTAGATGAAATAGTTTAATTGTTTTTATTTGTGTAGTTAAATTTATAATTTAAAATTATAGAATGTATTATTTATTAAGTTCATGTTAATTTTATACAAATAAAACTGCAAATTATAGCAAACATTGTTTTTTTTTTTTATAGGCGTAGTGGCAGAGTGTCATTACGAACCATAAAGCAAATACTGCCTCTAGTTTTTTTTAATGGATGAATGCCACGATGCTGTGTCACAAATATCTGTGAAATGAAAATTAAAAAAGAGGACTTTGCCGGCCTAGGCCTGCAAGATGTGTATGAAATTCCATTAAGTACCTTTTGTCCTAGCCGCACCTGAAACGTCATACTTCGCAGCCTATTATAAGGAACATAACATCAATATTTCATTGCATGTTTGAGAAAATATAATTTAACGCAAACGCGTACGTCTCGTCACGCTATCCGATGAAATTTACATTAGGGGTTCTGGTAGTTCTGGTACGCACAGCGAACCATCATCGTATAGTAAATATACATGTAATAATAAAAAATAGATTAGTACCTAATCTTATTTTATACCATCAAAAATAACAATTTTGCGTGGAGCACTTAATTAATTATAATAAGGTGTTGTAAAGAAAACTTGGAACGATAGTCATGCGAGAGGTACATCTGTGCGATCTGCTGCGCCGACGTGGCCTGCTCCGACATGTCGCGACGAGATAAACGTGACGTCATCTAGTAGAAGTCGTCAAAGTTGACGGGTTTGCTGGTGGAGTTCTTGACCTGGTCTTGCGAGAGGTACATCTGTGCGATCTGCTGCGCCGACGTGGCCTGCTCCGACATGTCGCGACGAGATAAACGTGACGTCATCTAGTAGAAGTCGTCAAAGTTGACGGGTTTGCTGGTGGAGTTCTTGACCTGGTCTTGCGAGAGGTACATCTGTGCGATCTGCTGCGCCGACGTGGCCTGCTCCGGCGTCTTGTCGTCACGGACGCGGATAAATCTGTGGATAGGGAGTAGGAAAGTTAGGCTTTGATTTTACAAACTTACTCATATGTGTTACATGCTCGTCGTTTTATAGGGATGATGACACATGTTGAATTTTATTAAAAAATCTAGTAAAATAGAGAAAAAATTAGCATTTTATCACAATAATACGGATATTCAAATAATATATAGAAATGACAAAAAGAATAAAGGATATGAAAGTATCAAATTTTTGTTTTTTTACTTTCAATAATGAAAAAGTAATGGTTTTCATACATTTAAATCAAAAATAAGATTGTATAGCAACTAATAAAGCGTAATATATCACCGACGAAATCATTTTCCATACTAAAATGGGTTCTCAGTTGAACGGTGACGTCACATTCACTTATCGTTTTGTTAGTAGCGTTTCGCGAGTGAAGTAAGACTATCGGACTTTGACTATCATTTCTGATTTTTGTATTGCTTTAACCGTGTAAAGTTTTCGAATTTTCAATTTGAACCTTATTCAAGAAGTAAATTAGAACAAATTTCGTTTGCTTTAAAAAGCAACGAAACAAAAGAAATGCTACTTTATTTGGTTCATGAAAGGTTCAAATAAGATTGCTAGAATATGTACATTGTAATGTAGATTTAGTTTTAGGAGGTTAATGCAATGGGTCTTATATAGACATTTGATCTTAAAACCAAACCTGATCGACTGATACTAGTAATAAAAAATTGCCATCAAGCCTATTACCTGGGGAACCGCAGCGACACCCCCCTCTCCGGGTCGACGAGGCCCGCGGCGGCGCGGTGCGCGGGCGAGAGGGAGAGGTCGGCGCAGCGCACCTCCCACACGCACGCCGGCGCGAACCACGCGTCCGCCGCGTGGGAGGGGTCGTACCTGAAAAAAAAGTATTTTAAATCTCAACTATATTTACCGCAAATAAAGTGGCAATGTCAGGTCATAATGCCATCTCTTCAAATGTGCGGTATCTTTTTAGTCTGTGGCACTGTTGCCATAGAGTAGCGCCTATCATTGGTGATCTAGCCCTCGCGCGAAGCGCTTTAAATATGTCTGCCTCACTCTAACTATAAGCTCTAAGCGCCGAGCGATAGAGATAGAAAATCAAACTCACCTATAATAATTTCTCGGCGCCTCAATCACATGTTCCTCCAGCGTCTTGGTAAACGTCTGCAGATCCTCGTCAGAGAAGCCAGTGCCGATCTTGCAGAGCGCCTGGTATTCTTCGCTGGTATTATCGTAGCAGGCCAGTAGGAAGCCCCCGTAGACGCCCCGCCGCTTGCCGCGACCGTGGTACCCGCCTATTACCACAACGTCGATGGTATCGCCTACGCCATCTAGGTAGTCTTTCTTTAGCTGAAAACAATAACGTTCATGTTTGTAGCTTTTTTTAATTAAAAATAAACTACATAGTTAAGCCTCATTCACGCACGAACGCTTTTACGCGTTAAAAAAAAGTTTGAATAATACAAAAGGATACATGGGATTTATTCACACGATCGCGGTGGCGCTTTTTATCAAGCGTTGTTGGATTTTCGAGTTTAAGCGTTGGTCGTTAAATCGAATTTAGCGTGTGGGGGGATTCAAGCGCTTTGTTAACGCGCGTTGAAAAAGCGCTCGTTAGCATGAGGCCTTAACCTCAACTAAATAACAACAAGCGACATACGTAACGAAATAGTATTTTTTTACTCAATACATTAATGATAAAATATCATTAAAGCGTACATTTATCGCCGATTCGCCGCCTTAACTTGCAAGCATTTGACTTAAATAAACGAAGTAACAAATATACTTAAATAAAAACTTGTAAAAATAATAAATACTGAAGCAGGGTTGAAGATAAGATGCACTTTTGAACTTATTTTCGTATTTTTTAGTACACCATTTGCCGGACTACTAGCGCCATCTACGCCATTTGGATGGAACTATTTTACTTGTGCTACCCGTTACTAGAGGGCGTTAGTGGTCGACGTTTTACGGATTACTTAGGGTGTTATTCCACACGTCCAATTTCTTTGGCCAATGTGCATTGCGTCTCACTCTCTTATAAGCAAAATGTGAGATGCAAATACACATTGAACCAATATATTGGTCAGATGGAATACCATCCTTAGATAACACTGATTTAAAGTTTCACGATTTTAACTCATTTTATTCGCGACGGGACTTTATCGCGTAAAATTAAGTTTTAAATTTACCTCCGACGTTTCGAGATCCTCGTCATCCCTAAATATGTGTGAGACCTGATTCTGTGCAAAAATCAGTTGCATTTTAAGTCTTTTAAAACTGCAACTTAATCTCTCCGAGAATGCGGTGTCTTTTTAGTCTGTGACATTATTACCACAGAGTAGCGTCTTAGGGTGGTATTCCACCTGTCCAATTTGTATTTGCATCTCACATTACGCTTAGTGAGAAAGTGAGACGCAAAGCAAACCCACCTTGAGCCAGTTGTGGCTCCTCCTGGCGATGTCGTATCTGGCGTGTTCCCCCTCCAGGGTCTTCACCATGAGCCCCTCGCAGCTGCCCTTCACCGCGTCCTCCAGGAACTGCTGCACTTCGTCCATGGAACTGCAGTCTTTGGCCGTTGCGAATTGCCATTCACCTGGGATAATAGAATTATAGATAATTAGAAATCTGTTTTGGACCGACGTAGAAAAGCTATTCCATTATGGCAGGCGTGTCTCACTCCGCGATTTCGTCGCTTTGCTACAGGTAGCTAAAAGTACATCCGTTCGGCCCCAATTTTGGGGTTTGCCATAAGCCGCGCGTGGCGCTGTCGCCACCTAGCGGCCATATCTGTGCTGATCGTAACAGACGCGTTTTGTTAGAGAGTGAGTCTTCTGTACTTAGTACTATTATTTATTCTGTGATTATGGTAACAAAGTAGCCGATTCTTTATAGTAATTTAACAAAAAAATATTTTTATAAAAATCATGGAATAGTTTAAGTGTCCTATTTCTTTGTCCAAAAGTCTTTGTCAGTGCGTCTCACTCTGTCATTAAAGCAAAATATGAGACGCGATACACATTAGACAAAGAAATTGGATAGGTGGAATACCACCCTAAGAAACACATTACTACTAGCGACATCTAGCGGCGAGTAGCAGTATTAAAGTGTATGTTTTTATTCATGGTTGTTATTACACTTATCATGGTTCTTGCTGGGTTCTTGTATATAGTCCGTTTTTTTTTAGCATTAGAAAGAACTTCGCAGAAGTAAGCTTGTGGTTCCGAATCCGGCACTTTTAGCAGCAATAATTTGAAGTAAATTATATGTATTGACCATGCTACATTAGATAATTCAATAATTATTAACAATTAAAGAGCCTTATAAAAACTGCACGCTTTCTTCTGTGGAGTTCTTTCTAATGCTAAAAAAAACGAACTATAGAAGTAGACTTTCAGCCAATATCATAAGTACCTCATTAAAGTTATCTCTGAAGAACGAGAGGCGATAAATTAAAACACCACCGAAGCGAGTGTTTTAAATCGACACGAGTTGCGATGTTCGCACATGTATCGTACAACGTTTTACAGTACATTTAAATATTTGAAATAGTTACGTAATGTGCTAATTATCGCACTAGTGCGGTAAAGTATCACCATTTACTGTAAAGGCTATAAACTGGTTTTGTTTTGGTAAGGATTATACAAACATACCTTCGACCTCGTTAAAGTTATCTCTCAGCAGTTTCCTCCTCTCTTCCAGCGGTTCTCTGACCAGAGCGCGCCCGTTCAGATAGAGCAGGTCGAACACGAACACACACACTTGCACTTTGATGCCGCACACTAACATGGCTTTCACTCATACACTCTTTCTCTTTCACACACTATCTGTCTCTCCGCGCGTGCTATGTCAATAATATAGAGTTTTAACCTCCAACTTATGACTTCACAAAATCACAGTGAGGTAAAAGCATAATAAAAGCGTTTTAGGAATATATCTATAGCTTCATACTGTCCCTAAAACTAATCGATGACGCCTATAATTTAATTTCCACGTTTAAAACGCGCAACGCTAGAACGCACAGTCACAATTTTAATGTATTATTTAGTTTTATATGATGTTAACCCTAATTTTAAGTTTAGTAATAATGATACTAACCCCAATGGACCTAAAGTCTGAAATAAATGATTTTTATTTTTATTTATTTTATTTTTTTACAATTAGTATCAGTAGTAGCTATCCGTGCTAGCTGTTCAAAATAATCTATACACGCTCTTATTATCTTTACAATAAAATAGAGTTAGACCGAGCTAAGATGGCAGCGATTTTGATAGCACAGACTGTGCAAGTGTTATTTAAAACGTCATGATTTCATAGAAGTTTGAAAATAACACTTGCACAGTGTATGCTATCAAAATAGCTTGTTCAGATTTCAGATCATTTTAGACACATCGCTCGCTTCTAGAACCAAAACAATAATTTTCAAACATACCTTCGACCTCGTTGAAGTTATCTCTCAGCAGTTTCCTCCTCTCTTCCAGCGGCTCTCTGACCAGAGCGCGCCCGTTCAGATAGAGCAGGTCGAACACGAACACACACACTTGCACTTTGATGTCGCCTGCTGAGGCGTCCTTGCGCTTACGGGTGGAGAGGATCTGTGGAGATTTGGTTCGTACAGATAAAAAATAGTTATTTGTTTTATAAAGGGGAAAGTTGTTGTTTAACCGCTCGTGCTAATATTGATACCCGAGCAAGCGAAAGATTGGAATCTTGAGCGTTGCGAGGGTTTCAAAGCACGAGGGTTAAACAAAATTTGCCCCCGATTAAAACACAAATTTTTTCACCACACCAACCCGAAGCAAATATTAAATGTAAAATATCAAATAAAATCAAATCCATTTGAATGTTATTAAATATATATCATCCAAAATCATCATTTAAACGTCAATTCTACCAGCAAACATAAGAAAACAACTCAAAATTTGCATTTGATTACTTTACCTCACGTGTGAAAAAAATGCAACTTTGCTATTAGTTTTTGAAGTGCAAAGTAAGCCTTTGCTAGCTGGTGTGGTGAAAAAGAGAAAGTTATATTTATCGCCAGTATTTCCAGTGAAACCTGTGTCGAAACGTCGATAAATAAAGGTAATAAAATAAATTCCTCTATAAATGTGAGTTAATGTGTGTTCAAAACGCGAACATTTTGAATACTACATACATATACCATAACCCAAACGTAATATCACTCTTTGTGTTTCTAAAGGGTGAGTACTATTAAATTGTCGCAATTTGAATAAAATTTTATACAATAAAATAATATACAATAAAATTCAAAAATGTTTATTATTGGTAAGTTTATGATAAAATAGGCGAGCTAAAACCGTTTTATTGTTTGTCTAAAGCACGACGTGAGAATTCTCGGACTTTACTCTTGACCCGACTCATAGAATTTTGCACGGAATCATTTGTGATAAGTTTAGTACATTTAATCCACTTCCTTTTGAAATCGGGCAATGATGTGGCCGGTTGGCATGTTTTCCGCAATTTTGTTTTTATATTTGCCCAGTATTTTTCTATCGGCCGTAATTCTGGGCAATTTGGCGGATTTAATCCCTTTGGTACAACATCGACAGAATTCAAATTATACCAATCCATAGCTCTAGATGAATAATGGCAACTTGCCAAATCCGGCCAAAATAATGTCGAACAATTGTGCTTTTTAATAAGTGGCAACAACCTTTTCTTTAGGCATTCGGATATATAAATATCTGTGTTAATTGTGCCAGTGGTTACAAAAGGCGAACTTCTCATACCGCACTGGCATATCGCTTGCCACACGAGGAACTTTTTGGCAAATTTCTCGACTGGAATCACTTTTTCTGATTCAGGCAGACCCGAGACGTTGCGGGAAGAAAAGTATTGATTGCCTGGTATTGAATTGAAATCAGCCTTTACATACGTTTCGTCATCAATGATTAAGCAACCTGCTGTATTTTGAACAAACAAGGCGTACAATAATCTAGAACGTCGAACTGCTCGATTATACTGATCAACCGTTCTTTTCGGAGCTTTTTGTTTTTTGTATGTAACAATACCGCAGTTTTTTTTTATTTTTTGTACATTGCTTTGGCTTGTTCCAACTTTTTTGGACACATCTCGGGACGAAATAGCCGGATTTTGATCAAACAGCTTACACACCTTTGATTCCAACTTTTTGTTCCGTTTTCTTGTCGGATGACCCTCTCGCTGCTTTCTTTCAGTAGTTTTACCTCGTTTTAGCTTTTTTATGGTCCTTTGCACTGTTCTCCGAGTTGTATTGCACGATTTTGCAAGTTCCAAAGTAGATATATAGGGATTCATAGTAAATTTTTGCAAAATTAATTCGCGCACGCTTTTTTCTTTTGACGACATCTTGAAAGACAAATACAAGTGAATGTTTTTTTTTAAGAATAAAATATGCCAATACATTCTAATTTTGATATATATAATAAGTTTTACCAAAAAGGTTGAGAGTCTAGAAAAAAAAACGGAATATGTTAGCGACAATTTAATAGTACTCACCCTTTAAATATCATTTGTATGTGATCCAAAAACAAATGTTCTTATTCTTACTTGGAAAGGCAGAATCTGCTTATTGACTGTGTCGTACGCGACGGCCTCACAATCTAACACGCAGCTCGACACCTCCGCTTTCAGCAGTGAAGGTAGCCGCTGTAGGATGTCCGGGTATTTCCTGAAAACAAGCAATAGTTGGACACTCAATGAAGTTGGAAAATAATCAATCTTCTTCCTCGCGTTGTCCCGGCATTTTGCCACGGCTCATAGAGGAGCCTGGGGTCCGCTTGACAGCTAATCCCAGGAATTGATGGAGGCACTAGTTTTTACGGAAGCGACTGCCATCTGACCTTCCAACCTAATGGGGAAACTAGGACTTATTGGGATTAGTCCGGTTTCCTCACGATGTTTTCCTTCACCGAAAATATTAACTGATGTTTCGTACATAAGTTCCGTAAAACTCATTGGTACGAGCCGGGGTTTGAACCCGCGACCTCCGGATTGAAAGTCGCATGCTCTAACCGCTAGGCCACCAGCGCTTGGAAAATCAATGGGGAAGTAAAAAATCTATAAAATTTCTGCTATTGTAAAATAAAATTAGTGAATAACTCCTTATTACCATGGTGCAAGGTCCCTAAATCCTATATACCTTTAAACGAGCAATTCTTGTTTATTTATTTACTTATATATAAAGTCACGTCACGTGGCACCGGGTTAATATTGCCAACTGCTTATATATATTTTTTGGGGATCATAAACGGCTCTAACGATTTCGATAAAATTTGTTATATTGAGGTTTTGGGAGGCGATAAATTGATCTGGCTAGGTCTTATCTCTGGGAAAACGCGCATTTTCGAGTTTTTATATGTTTTTCTCCCAGATATTTTGCTAATTTGACCAAACAGATACAGAATCACGACATTTTGACGAAAAACAACGATAACTATTCAATATTTACCCAATAAATTCATTTCTCGTCCGCGTAGCCACAGAATAAATAATAGTACTAGGTACAGAAGATTCACTCTCTAAAACGCGTCTGTTACGATTAGGACAGATATAACCGCTAGGTGGCGACAGCGCCACGCGCGGCTTATGGCTAGCCACCAAAATTGGTGTGGAACGGATGTACTTGTAGCTACCTGTTGCAAAGCGACGAAATCGCGGAGTGAGCCACGCCTGGCATAGCGAATACTTACGTAGTATTATTCTCCTGGTTCCTACTGAAGATAGACGCTTTAGTAAGGTCAGCGACCTCTCTCCCTTCAGTCTCAGTCTTCGGCACATGGATCTGCGCGCGCTCGCCGTCATATTTGTACTCGCAAGTGAATCGCGTGCCTTCGAATCTGAAAAACAAAAATGCTTGGTTAATACTAAATTTTGATACACCCGTAAGGCCCACTTGCACCATCTCAATAACCCGTGGCTAAGCGGTTAAACCGTTAACCCAGTGTCAAATTGTACTGGTAATCATGGTAACTCCAGGTTTAACCGGTTAACCCCAGGTTAGTGGAATGGTGCAAGTGGGCCTAAGTGGTATTCCACCTGTCTAATATCAATGCACTATCTCATTAAGCAAAAATGTGAGACAAAATACACATTGGACAAAGAAAGAATAAGGGCTTGTGGACAAATCACGCGAGGTTCTATAGGGGGAGGGGGCCGAGGGGGGTCACGAAAAAATCACGATAGATCACGTTGGTGGAGGGGGGTATAAGGTCTCACGTGTATTTTTCTACAGTGAACGAAACTAAGAAAAAAAGACCTACCACATGAGGATGATATTTTTCTCGGTTATGTTAAACATAAATCTTCACTCTGCACTTCAAAATAGCGAGTCCATTTAACGAAAATAGAAAAATAAACAAGATTTTCTATATAAACTACTATTTATCTTAAAATTAGATCGAATGAAAATATTTAAAAAAAAATACACGTGAGGTTGTGTGGGGGGAGGGAGGGTATCCAAAAACCAAATATCACCAAGGGAGAGGGGGGATCAAAAAGTAGCCGAAAACACCTCGCGTGATTTGTGCACAACCCCTAAGCAAAATGTGAGACAAAACACACATTGGACATCTTGTAAAAATTTGACAGGTAAAAGTGCCCCTGTGGCCTATTTGCTGAATAAATCATAAACATAAACATAATTTATTCAAAAAACACGTATTTCATGGTTACATTCATATAAAACAAAACTTAAAAATAGTGATAGTTTACATGTGCCTGAACTATATGATGATATCATGTATGTTTGTTGAGATTGCTCTACATATGACTCTACACTCGAGATGCTTGTTAAGAAAGTAGGTACTTACTGGTTTAGCACGTCATGTGTCTATTTAGCGATCGATCAAGAGAAAGGGAGAGAGAAGTTAGTTACTAAGAGAGTGAGACGGATTGCTTACCGATTAAGCACCTCATGGACGCCTTTAGTAGGGTGTGCCAACATAGGTTTGAGCGGTATACCCGGCGTTAGCTTGCAATGTTGTGGAAGCGCCTTTACCCCGTGTTCTAATAGTACCGGGATGATAAGTTCGTAGTTCGGACACTCGCAGTACGTAGTTTTGATTATAAGGGCTTGTTCGTCGACTATAGCCTGTAAAAAATAAGTTTTTTTTTTCAATTAAAAAAGTATACTGAATTATATTCTTGTATCTTTAGGTATTTAAATGCATACAAGTAAATAAACAATTTGTACATTACAGAGTAGCTAAGATAACATTTATTGGTTAACCAACCAAATAAAAAACCGCCTGGATCAGTCACTAAACGACCTTACTTTAACCTACATTATTTTGATCGTGTAATGTTTTCATCTACCCTCAACTGGCTTATTTGGGGCCATTTGGGGATTTTGTTTACTTTTATTTAAATATCTAAAGATACAGAGTATAGTGACGGGAGAAAGACGATGGGACGGCGACTGCTGCAGGTATAGAGCTTATGGTTGACTGTATATTAATGGACGGGATCGAACCTTGAACTCCGCGGCCGACAGTCCCTGGCTTGCGTCGAGGACATCAGATCCGGGCGGAGACGTGGCAGCTGCTTGTGCGAGCGCTTGTAGCACTGACTGCTCTGCGAGACCAATGCGGAGTTTGCCTTCCAGCGATCTATAGACAAAAACGGGACCCTATTAAATACTAACCCCCTTATTCATAAACGTTTACTAAAGTTGACAAGCCGATAATAATCGTTTGTCCCTTTCCGACGAATTGGTATGATGGAAAGGGACAAACGATTATTATCGGCTCGTCAACTTTAGTAAACGTTTATAAATAAGGAGGTAAGACTCCATTGTCTGTCTGTCACCAGGCTATATCTCTTCAAGTGGGGCTCCCAAACAACCAACGTGTTTTTTTTTGCCGTTTTTTGCGCAATGGTACGGAACCCCTCGTGCGCGAGTCCGACTCGCACTTGGCCGGTTTTATTAATGATAAATAAGTCAGGCGATGTCTCTGTCTTTAATCCAGTCCAAACGTGCAATTCACTGCGCGAGAAGATGTTCTCTTGAATGAAACACATATGGGTATGATACTTCTGATTTTAAATTTTCTGGTTATTAAATGAGCGGTGGGTATGGTCACTTTTTCTTTAATTATGACTTTTATTTCTATTTATAATTTCTTTTAATCCTTCGTATGTGTAAGTATTGATTTATTTATTTATTTAATCTTTATTGCACATAAAAAAATCTTATAGTACAAAAGGCGGACTTAATGCCATAAGGCATTCTCTACCAGTCAACCTTAAGGCTAAGCAGAGAGATTGTGAGCGGTGCTATAATTACAACAGCAAAAACGATCAATAAATTACGAATAACATATTAATTACCTATACAAATATACTATTTTTCATTAATTGATCAGTGCTCATTAACTTAAAAATCCATTGTTTAAAACAATAGGTTTGAATTCGTTTGCACTGATCAGTGCTTAGGAAAAAATGTGTTATACCAAAAAATATAACACCATTTCTTATAGTTCATTCTTTTTAGCATTAGAAAGAACTTGAAAGAAGGTAATTTTGACATGTCTTTTAAATAAACTTTAAAAAAAAACTATAACTATAACTACTACTACTACTATAACTTATGAAAGCAGAAGAATAATAAATGATCGTATTAGATTCATAATTGTTACATATTTGCCGTAACTTATTTTTAAAGTTTGTTTTTTCAATTAAAAGACACATCAAGATTATTTCTAATGCTAAAAAAACGAACTATATTATATATAATATTATATTGTACAATAAATGAATACCTTATTAAGTATCGGGATTCTGAAAAGCGGCACGCGACGTACAGCGATTGAATCTTGCCTATTTTCTTATTAACCGAGGCCTGACCTGCAAGCAGTAGAAGACACTGTGAGTAAAAAATCACTAAAACTAAAAGGCAATGGAGAAATAGACTGTTTTTTTTTTCAAACTAAGTTTGGTTGATTTGAATTAGTTTTCATTGTCAGATTGAGCTGAAAGCTTAGAGAATACAACCAACGGAGTGGTCATTAACAGGCGTTCCCCTCTGTCGAAAATAGGCGGCCAATGGTCAATGACATGTCAACCACATGTATGAACTGACGTTTATCTGACAGGGCTATGTTTACGTTACGTATACATTTGATGTGCCCCTCCCCTGCAAAAAACGGCAGACTATTTTGTACCTAAAATTATAGACATGGCGTCTCCGTTGGTTATATTCTCTAAGGCTGAAAGTTATCAAACCTAGGTAGCTATGTTAAATAAATGATGACAGGTTACAGTCGTTGTAATGTAATTTTTAACAAAAAACTTACATACCAGTCATTCCAGCTATCTCTTTAAGAGCACGGAACACAGCTCTAGTCTTCAAAGGTGGCGGTGTGAACATAGTTCTCTGTGTAGACCTGGCTTGTTCTGGTCTCCAGTTTCTTCGGATAGGGTGTAAACAGACTTAAAAGGGACTTAGCAAGTACAAATTGGTCGGGGAGGCCAGAGTGTAGTCCATAACGTTACGAGTTTGCGACGTGAGTCAATCTTACCAGTCATTCCAGCAATTTCTTTAAGAGCATTGAACACAGCTCTCGCCTTCAAAGGTGGCGGTGTGAATATAGTTCTCTGTGTAGACCTGGCTTGTTCTGCCACGGCGCCGAGATCTCCAGTTTTCTCTGATAGAGCGACTTAGGACTGGACGGATGTCAGACTTAAGGTGGACTTAGGGAATACAGGGTGGTTGAAGGCAAGGTATTAATACATAGGGCCCGAGAAATTGTGTCTAAAACGCGTTTAAGTCTTGAGTCTTACCAGTCATTCCAGCGATCTCTTTAAGAGCATTGAACACAGCTCTGGTCTTCAAAGGTGGCGGTGTGAACATGGTTCTCTGTGTAGACCTAGCTTGTTCTGCCACGGCGCCGAGGTCTCCAGTCTTTTGAGCCGCTGCCTTCATCTGGGCTAGGGTACGGCCGGTGGACTGGCCTATGGCTTTCATTAGGTAGGTTTCTGCTATGCCTGGAATAGAAAAAATTAAGTAACGAATGTGTTTAGTGAAATAATTTGAACATGAAAAGTCAAAATCATGAACTAGTACAAAAATTGCTTTTTAATACACGGTGTCTAAAAAAAACAGCATTCCCGTTGCCAAGGAGGTTTTGGGATTATACTGAGCAACTTTTACTAAGGGACCAACCACGAAATGGTGAAAAAATTTTTATCCTCCCATAGAAAATGGACCAGCCAAAATGTATGAAACAGCCAATTTATTTTTTGCGAGATTGGGGCTGGTGCCATAGTAAAAGTTGCTCAGTATAATCCCGAAACCTCCCTGGCAACGGGAATTAGGGCTCCCGATATCCGTGCTACACGCCAACCCGTGTATCCGTGTTCTTAGCCCCGGCGGTGCTAAGCCTCCGAATTACACGAACCCGTCAAGATCCGTTCCCGTGTAGTGCGTTCGGCTCCGGATCTACGCTCGGCTCCGGAGCCGCGGACTTCGGCTTCGTTCGGGTATTGAATACACGGCGCCGGCGGACCGACTCCCCCGGCCGGTTCGAGTTTAAACAATATTTAAGAGGTGGTATTCTACTGATGGATAATGTTTTGATTTATCTTGTGAAATATGGAGGTGTTGCTGAAATGTAATTTAGTTGGATTATATTAAATGAGACACCAATTGTATATTAAATGTTACTGCTTGTAAAAATGATTAAATAATGAGCATGTAGATTTATTATAAATATTAAGATACTAGAGTCAGACCAAGAATAGTCTGCAGCGGATTTGATAGCCCACGCAGTAAAAGAGTTATTTTAAACGTCATACTTTGTAACGTTGCACGTTACTAATATGTAGGTAATTGAACTAAACATAATCTTAAACTCAACTAACACTTAAAATAATAAATACCTAAATAAGAACTGTAATCATAGGCTTACAATGTAGATTTAACCAAATCAATACGTTAATTTATAAAATGAACGTATTGATTTTATTAAATCTAAATTTTTTTTCAATCGCAATTTCTATGAAATTATGACGTATATAAATGACACTTGCACTGCGTGGGCTATAAATCCGCTGAAGACTTTTTTTGTCCGACTCTAGTTTTTTCTCATATTCCCACTTATTACTTAGATAATTTTTATTTCGTGTTAAGTTCATAGAAATGTACACGTGTAGATTAAGATAATAATGGTTTGCGGGCGGCACATGCAATAAAATAGCCGTGGCAATTTTGACACAGGTATTTTACCCGGCATACCTTTTGTTTGGAAAGTTAAAGAAGTAGCCGTGCTGTTTTACAAACAAGAATTGGATTTTTTAAGATTTTAGTTTGCCACTCAGTCGGTCAAAGTATCTAATCTTAGTTCAGCTATTTTCATTTAGTCATACCTAGTTGTTGCCGTTATGTTTTTTTTTTCGTTTTGTTCCCCCCCCCCCCCGCCCAGCAAATTTCATCGAAACCGTTAGAGCCATTTCCGAGATGCTCGAAAAATAGGTAGAAATTGAAAAAATTAAAATGAAAGTTTATTGGTCACAATGGTTACAAGTCTGTTTAGTTAAATAGTACATTTAGTATTTGAATATAATGGAATTGCTCGTTTAAAGGTATAAGATTCTTTGGTTTTATAAAGAACGCGATCAATCGTCATCGTCACTATACGTCGAGAACGGGCCGGACCCGTGTGTAGTTAATATCCGTGGATCCGGACACACGGGTAACACGGGTACACGGATCTTAATTACACGGATCCTAATTATCCGTTCCGAACGGGCCACAAATCCGGTTTCGTGTAGCACGAGAACGGGGCCCCGGCAACGGGTACCCGAAACCCGGACCCGACCGCGAGCCCTAACGGGAATGCAGCTATTTTTTAGCCACCTTGTATATGATGATGTCCTCCCAGTTGTATCCACAACATATCTACATCCTGACAAGAGTTTATTTATTTTTAATTACTTATTTTGACGCTAGATGTCTACTACGAAATAACTCGCGTTTTGGCAAGAAAACTGATGTATGGAGTTACCGCTCCTTCTTTACTTATATTTCTGTATGGCGAAACGCAAAGGGTCCTAACCCTTACAGACGAGCGACAGTACGCCAGCGACCGCCCGCGACAGCATTCGGCGATCATCGGCGACCGTCGGCGCCCGTCGCAGCGCGCACACATCACACACACATCGATGAGTGTAGTGTACTGTCGCTCGTCTGTAAGGGCCCTTAAGATCTGTAAGGTCTTCTTCCATCCGTCTGTGTATGTATAGTTCGTTTTTTTTAGCATTAGAAATTAGGTAAACAATCTTGGAGTGTCTTTTAATTGAAAAACACATTTTAAAAATAAGTTGCGGCAAATATGTAACAAATATGATTCTAATACGATCATTTATATTCTTCTGCTTTCATAAGTAATAGTTTTTGAATTTTAAAAAGCTTTTTTCAATTAAAAGACATGTCAAGATCGCTTACCTTCTTGCAAGTTCTTTCTAATGCTAAAAAAAACGAACTATACATCCTGACAAGAGTTTATGTATTTCTTAATTACTTATTTTGAAGCTAGATGTGGACAGCGCGCACTCGTCGATGTGTAGTCTACTACACACACACAGACACACACACATCGACGAGTGTAGTGTACTGTCGCTCGTCTGTAAGGGCCCTTAAGATCTGTAAGGTCTTCTTCCATCCGTCTGTGTATGTAAGTTTTCACAATTAACTTACCGAGCTCCAAGCTATGGTACGCTGGCGCGATCTGGTTCAGACAGAGATACACACTCGGAAGTAAGTCCTCCGGAGTTAACACTATCACGGACCTGAAATAGAAAACTGCCATGAGCGAAAAGTATATTTAAATATACAGGGTGGCTAAAAAATAACTGCATTTCCGTTGCCAGGGAGGTTTTGGGATTATACTGAGCAACTTTTACTATGGGACCAACCCCGAAATCGCGAAAGAAATTTGGCTGTTTCATATATTTTGGCTGGTCCATTTTCTATGGGGGGGTAAGTTTTTTTTCGCGGTTTCGGTGTTGGTCCCATAGTAAAAGTTGCTCAGTATAATCCCAAAACCTCCCTGGCAACGGGAATGCTGTTTTTTTTAGACACCCTGTAAAAGCGGGTCACTCACAGAGTTGACAAAATTAACGAGAAAAAGCTATGAATAAATGCTTTTTGTGCGATTTAGATCATTACTGCTAAGATGACTCTGATTTAGAGTCATTACTTTGAACAAAAATTTGAGAAGCAAAAAATATAACCCTCAATGACCGCGCTTATTGCCTGTCTTTCTTCAGCCTCCTAAATCCCAACATACTAAATTTGAACCAATGGTGTAAGAAATAGTATCGAATTTCAATGACATAACCAGAGCAGATGACATAGATACAGTAGAAAAAAACTTTGCCTCAATCTACTCGTATAGTCTGTATCTGTAAACAAACAATTTGTACATTTTCGGGTAGTTATAACATTTATTGGTTAACCAACCAAATACATAACCGCCTGGATCTGTCACTGAACGACCAGACTTTAACCTACATCATTTGATCATGTAATGTTTTCATCTACCCTCAACTGACTTAAGACACAACAATGTAGAAAAATTTATAGAAATGTATTCCAGTGCCAAAATACTTATTGTGGGAGACCTTAATCTGTATAGCGCTTCTCCAAATGTTTGTGACCTGTATACTTATCTCTTATCTGTATGTAATCTATCCGATTTTAATTGCGTGACTAATGTAAATGATAGAATGTTAGATGTGGTACTGTTGAGTGCGGAGATGGAGAGCGCAGTGCGTGTCCGGTGCGTGGCTCCGGGTGACGAGCTCGTAAACATCGACGCGCACCACCCACCGCTATTACTTACCGTCCAATACGATTTTTCTAAAAAGGCAACCATTTTGGATCCTTCAAATGTAGATAATTCGAAAGACTGGAACTTCCAAAAGGCTGACTTCTACAATCTTTACTGCGCAACGCGAGACTTAAACTGGTGTGAAATATACGAAACGGGTAAGCCTGATCTCGCAGTCGCTTTATTCAATACAAAACTATATAATATATTTGATCGATGTGTTCCTAAAAAAATACGGACAAAGAAACGTAGTCGCAGCTATCCCATTTATTACACTAAAGCCATTATTCTTGACATCGAGCTTAAAGCCCGCCTTCATAGAGAATGGAAGCGAACTAAAAACGAATGTGTCCGAGACCAATTTAAGACATTAAGATCAAAAATCAAACAAGACATTAAAGTAGCCTATGACGCCTATACTTCTAACGCGTCCCGCGCCTTATCCACCAATCCCTCCCATTTCTGGCAATATGTTAATACCCTACGGAGTCATGGGGGAACTGAGCCAGTAGTCACTCGAGATGGTAAGGAATATCAGGGAGCTGGTGCAGCCGATGCATTCGCTGCGCACTTCCAATCGGTTTTCCTTCGAGATACTCCGAAACTCGACCCAAGGCAGGCCAGCTCAAATACCTTGGCCAGTTCACAACTTGTGGATATAAGAACAATCACTGCTGACTCTATCAGGCGCGCAGTTAAGCGACTGAAGCCAGGTACATCTGCAGGTCCGGATGCAATTCCGGCATTCATAATTAAAGGTTGCATTGATCTCCTGATTGATGTGATCACATACATTTTCAACTTGATACTGAACAGTGGCGAGTATCCAGATACATGGAAAATATCCCGTGTCACCCCGATCCCTAAGAAAGGTTCCAAGTTGAACGTGGAAAGCTATCGGCCCATTGCCATACTGTCTGCCCTTGCCAAGGTGTTTGAGATGGTTCTCCATGATTACCTTCTACCACAGTGCTTGCCATATATCGCTAGCCAACAGCATGCTTTTCTACCTAAGAGATCTATGGCCACCAATCTGATGGAACTGGTGGACCTTCTCTCTAGTAAGATGGACGATCACTGTCAGGTTGACATCGTCTATCTCGATTTCCAGAAGGCATTCGACAGGGTGGACAACGACGTAATGCTACTTAAGCTGGGAAAGATGGGATTCACCCCCCGCCTATTGCGCTTGTTTTCTTGTTACCTTAAGGACAGAAAACAATTTGTTAAGTATGGCCCCTATCTTTCCGAGACGTACACAACACGCTCAGGTATAAGTCAGGGATCAAACTTAGAGCCATATCTTTTCCTGATTTTGATAAATGACTTACCTGAAGTTATTCGAAAATCTACGGTACTGTTATTTGCAGACGACGTGAAGCTGATCATGGCAGTTAAATCCGCTAGTGACTGTGAAAACCTTCAGGAGGACATCGACGCGGTCTATGAATGGAGTTTGGGAAACAGGCTATTATTTAACATTGCAAAATGTGAGGTAATGACCTATTCTCTTTCTTCCTTGCCTCTCTGCCATTACTACCGCATGGCAGGGAGCACAATGGCCCGCGTCGAAGAAGTTCGTGACCTCGGAGTAATATTCGACTCGCGGCTCACATTCCGGCCACACATACAGGATGTCACCCGCAAGGCGTTTCAAAGGTTGGGCTTCGTACTACGCAATGCTGTCTCGCTCACTGTAGATGCTACGCGAGCGCTATATACGGTACTCGTAAGAAGCATACTCGAGACAAACGCTGTAGTGTGGAGTCCACACGAAAAGAAGTATATCCTGGCACTCGAACAAGTCCAAAAGAAATTCCTTCGCAACCTGTATAAGAAAATACATACATATTACCCCTTCATGTACCCGACTAGATTTCTGCAGGGACACTTAGGCTATGACTCACAAGAGCTGCGCAGAAATCTAGGACTGGCATGCTTTATAGTTAAGGTTTTGAGGTGTAAAATAGATAGCCTTGGCCTCTTAGAAAAGTTTCTTAAACTTTCTGCACCTGACGCGTACTGTAGTAGACGGAGGCGCCCGCCCATATTGGCCGTAATGCACTCGCGCACTCGTCTGCGCGTACACTCCCCCGTACTGCGCGCAACTGCGCTCGCCAACTCCTTACTCGCGGCACTGCCTGAGAGTGATTTGTTTGCGACTGGGACAGGGAGGCTGATATCTGAATGGAAGGGAGTGCTTGAAAGGATGCAAGACAGATATTCGTAGATGTAAGTTAGTTTTAAATTAGAAAATAAGTAGTTTTAAGTTATGAATCTATGTAACGCTTTGGCGCAAGCTGTAATGTTATATATAACTTGATTCAATAAATAAATAAGAGCAATTTGAGGGTAAATTTTGATTACTTTTATTTAAATACCTGAAACTACAGAGTATACAACTAAACAGATGAGTATGTATAAGCTTCTTGATCTGTGTCTCTTACCTGAAATAATTGCTCAGTATCTCTATAATCTTGAGTCGTGCTGAAATGGCCTCGATGGCTTCAAGTGTCTTGGCGAGGGCTAGGTACGGGACGGGTTGCTTCGGCGCCCAGCAGGCGTCGTTGACCGGGTGGTATTTCGACTTTGTGGGGTCGTATTCGGTTTCTGTAACAGAGAAAGTGGGTTATAAGGGTGGTCCATTTTTTAGCGTTGTTGTTGGAAGGGGTAGACCTCGGCGGTCTTTCTGTGATCAGATCGGGGAAATGCTGAAGAATGGCCAGGTCAAGAGCACCCTACACCGTCGAGCGTGTATGAGGAATTCTATGAAAGTGAAGGAAGCGAAAGTGGTATGTCAGGATCGTAGCAAGTGAAAATCCGTGGTCTCTGCCTGCCCCTCCGGGATTGTATGCTATTCAGCCCGGGGCGCGTAGCCAATGTGCGAATCGTTAACGCTCCGTAGCGTAACGTAGTCATCTCTCTGTATCACTCTACCACACTAGTGCGATGCGTTTCGTTCGCTACGGAGCTTTAACAATTGCACGTTGGCTATGCACCCAGGGGCCCTAGCAAAGATGACAATCGTTAGTAGAAAACGTCAAATGCAACTCAAATAATGGAAATAGTGACTTTTCGTCGCATCTGTTGTTTGGCGTTTGTACTATATTGGCTAGGCCCCCCAGGACACAATAGTGGCACGGTTTTTTTAGAAAAAATGTTGTAATTGGTTCTACTTATAAAAAAAGCTATCCTTTGTCCTTTGACCGACCGGTCTGGCCTGGCGGGTAGTGACCCTGCATGTGAAGCAGATGGTCCTGGGTTCGAATCCCAGCAAGGGCATTTATTTGTGTGATGACACACATATTTGTTCCTGAGTCATGGTTGTTTTCTATATATATATATATATCGTTGTCTGAGTACCCACAACACAAGCCTTCTTTGACTTAGTCAATCTCTGTAAGAATGTCCTATATTATTTATTTATTTCCGTAACTCAAACTATCTCCATTCAGAACTTCATCTAAAGTTCAGCTGTTTAAGCGTGAATAGGTAACAGACAGACAGAGTCACTTTAGAATTTTTATAATATTAATAGGATTTTCTGTTATATACATTACATACCTGGAACCAGTCCAGTTTCTTTTTCCATCTTAACGCTAGCTTCCTTCTTGACCTCTTTGGTTTTTTTCTCTGGAGTCTTGTCTTTTCCGTTCTCTTTAAGCGGAGACTTCTCTTTCTTTATTGTTTGACTCTTTGGTGGTGGCGATTTTTCTTTTTTTATCACGTTTTTGGCAATGTTTTCTGAAAACGAAGCAAAATTAATCAAAATAGTTTAAAAATAAAATTTATTGTTGTAAGAAAAAACCAGCCAAGTGAGATAGTGTGGTTCACAAGTTCAAAATGGTGAAAAATCCCTATTTTTCAAATACTACTCCTAAAAATACGAATCGGAATGATGTCTAGAAAAATATATTCGAAGTGTTTATTCCCATATCAAAAAAACCAGAAGTTATTAACAAAAAAAGGGAAAATAAAGAGATATTTCTTATTTCCCCAATATCTCAAAACGAGATACAGCCTGGTGACAGACAGACAGTGGAGTCTTAGTAATAGGGTCCCGTTTTTATCCTTTGAGTACGGAACCCTAATAACATACCATTCTTGCCCTCCTTCTTCCCTTTAGCCTTCTTACTCTTCGGTGACTGGTAGGTCTTCACATTCTCACTCTTCTCTATTTTTATCTCCTTCACCGGGGACTGCACTGGGGATGTTTCCGTTAACTTCGGTGGTGATTTCCCGGGTGACTTTTCAGATGATTTCTCAGGTGATTTGCCGGGTGATTTTTCAGGTGATTTAATAGGTTCTGATTCACTATCTGAGCTCTCTATTCGTTGTCTTTTGACCTTCTTTTTCTAGAGAAAGAAATGGTTACATCTATAGTAAAGTTATCTGTGGCAGATTTGTAATGTTGGCCGCCCTAGGCCCCAGGCCCTGTAGTAACTACTAGCCGCCCCTTTCTAAGCACCCATGCAATGGAGCCACTGTGTTTTGTCGACTAAATAGTGTTTAGTTTTAAGTTTATAAAATACATATGTATGCAAGTCTGTAAGGTATGTATTGTTGTTGCCTGATTTAAATTTCTAAATAAATAAATAAATAGTCTGTAACAGACTCGAAAGCCAATGATATAATTACCGTAACAGATGTCGGTGGACTCTCCTTCTTCGGAGACTGGGACTCACTGCTATTGCTGTCCAGCCTCTGCCTTTTTGAGGACCTCTTATCCTTTCCATTTTGGACTGGTGATGGTTCTTTCATTTCTGCATCTTCAAGAGATGTGTCCTGTAAAATGATCAAATAAAAGTTTAAATAATGTTAAATGTGACTGTTGATGATAATATTATTTTAAGTTACTCCCACAACTTCCCAGTTGAGGTTGATGAAAGATGTATTGAAAATTTTAAAACATTGTAGACAGATACTTATATGGGGCATTATCTATGAAAAGGGACCTTATTGTCGATAGCGCTTACGCTGCACAGCGTCGCGCGGCACTATAAGTATATTGTTAATAATGGAGTAAGTGCCATTGACAATAAGGTCCCTTTTCATAAATAATGTCACATGTTAACCTCTTGTCTGTATATGTTAAAGTTAATTTTTTACTTAATGGACATATGAGAGGGTACTAGACTTGTTAAACACTAAATTTGCTTCCTTGCCAGTTAGGTACAAAAATATTTGGCATTTTGTAGATATAAGTGTCTCGCACATCTTACTTAATTCCAAAATTCTGAATCCTAAATAGCAAAGGTGTGACCACAGTTAGTAAGTCTGACTGTACTAACTAGGAACAATTTTTTTAGGATCTTATTTAGGATACCAGTTCGGAAGACTGAATTAAGTAAGATGTGTACAGCATTTAAAACAGCTATGTAATGCAATGGGCTCTGGGCTTGGGTAATAAGTGCATTTATTGATTTACATTTTGAATGCTAAATCTAAAATAAACGGTATTTAAGTTCGAGTTAAAAGGATATTTGTCTAAATAATTTGCAAACTCAAAGTTTTGTGAAAAGAAAGAAAGCAATAATCTAACTTACATTTTCAGGTTGTTCCTTTTTAATTTCCGCGTCTTTCTTCGGTGTGATTTTAAAGAACGACATAATACTCTTCTGAGCCATGGTTCTTACTTGTAAAGTTTCTATATTAGGAAATAAAAGGCTTCTGTGCTTTGAACTCTGAAGAAATCTAACTGATGGACAAACGAATCTATTAGCACTGGTTATAACTAATCTACACGGTAAAAATAATTTATTAACGCAATTCATATGTTAACATTGCACCACAGTATTGTAATAAATACATTATTCAATTTATTCATGTTGGAAAACGATAAAATCAGTAACGAATTCTAGCACTTTTACGATTATAACCAAACTTCTGACTGTCAAAATGTAAACAATGTTACAGAAATTCAATACGGTAATTAATATTCTAATGCGTTCAAATAAGAATGAATTTGCTTTAACCTTGTAATGACGTCTAACTGACACAAAACAAAGGGCGCGAAATCGAACAGACGCCAATACGAATCTACGGCTCGGCTCTACGCATTTACGCGCCATCGTAAGGCGGAGTGTAGACTAACTACGGCCCCATATGTATAGTCGGTCAAGCAAATCTCGTCAGTAGAAAAAGGCGGCAAATTTGAAAAGTGTAGGCGCGAAGGGATATCGTATCATAGAAAATTTGAATTTCGCGCCTTTTGCTACTGACACGATTTTCTTGACCATCTATAGTTTGGCCAGGGACTCTCTCATTTCAAACATAGATAGAGCCTGTTCGTGAAGAGAAGAGTTGTAGAATTTGCGAACGGGACCGCTATACGGCCAAATTTGCCTGTAAAGGGCCAATTAGATCCACACGAGTATTATATTCTTTGATTCACACTTGCTAATGGGCCCGGCCCGGTGTCAGGCCCGACCCGACGTTGGGCTTGAGCAACAGTCGACTTTTTGTATTTTTCGAACAAACACCTTGATTTTACCCAAAGAATAGTATAATATACAGGGCGTCCTAAAACTATGGGACATCAAGGGAAAGTACCTTAAATATCGTAGATAGGATATTTTGCTGAAAGAAGACATTATTTTAATTTAAAACAATTTAAACTGCATTCAGCGCATCAGTATTGCGATTAAGCGAGGGAATGCTGCCAGCATCTTTGGGACAATGCCACGGGGGCCTTTTTTTAGATTTATTTTAATTTAGATTAGTTTAGTTTTTAATTTTAGATAATAATGTAGTTTACATTTTTGTTTAATTTATTGTGTTATAATAAGAAATATATTATTACACATTTAATAAAGAAGTAAAAAAAAAACTACATTCATAGATTTGTAAATAATTACATGTTTAAACCGGGAATCGAACCCGCTACACGAGAAAAAAATCAGCCTGTAGTTTTATCATACCGATCGAAAGGCTTCATCATAAGGATTATTTTTTGCTAAATAACATAGTGTCAGAAATAAAAGGAAGACCATGAATTTTAACATTTGATGTGAAATTTAGCGAAATAATCACATGAGTGCGACTTTGTATTTAACGGAATGGGACCCATTTTGAGCATTTGATAAATTAAATTGATTAATTTTGAATTAAAAATGTTAAAAATCATGGTCTTCCTTTTATTTCTAACACTAGGTACACTATGTTATTTAGCAAAAAATAATCCTTATGATGCAATAGGAGAGGCCTATGTCCAGCAGTGGACGAGAGTAGGCTGATGATGATGATGATGATAATGAATCCTTATGATGAAGCCTTTCGATCGGTATGATAAAACTACAGGTGATATTTTTTCTCGTGTAGCGGGTTCGATTCCCGGTTCAACCATGTAATTATTTAAAAATCTATGAATGCAGTATAAATTGCTTTTTTAATTAAAATAATGAAAATCTACGATATTTAAGGTACTTTCCCTTGATGTCCCATAGTCTTGGGACACCCTGTATAGGACAATTAAACCACATTGAATTCACTCTCACTACGTGTAGTGATTTAATTTTACATTTCGTGCGAACAAAGATATAGAAATAGCTCATCCCAGAAATAGTAATAAATCAGCATAGAAAGTGCCTGGTAAATTTTTAACATGTAAAAAGTTAAACTTTTGTACAAAAGATTACATGCCGCGTGTGCAAGCATAACATCTGTGGCCTATTTTATAAAGCTACAAGTTACAATTTACAAGCGGAAGTCTCGTTCTAAAACATAGGGTTAGAAAGAGACTTCCGCTTGTAAATTGTAACTTGTAGCTTTATAAAATGGGCCACTGGTATGAACTTCGCTTAAAATATTGTACATTTAGTATTTTTTTGTGCTTGCGACATTGGAATTTAATCATTTTTTATATGGCCATACTTTATATAGGTTGGCAACATAGTTTGACGTTTCCTGTAAATACATTAAATTACTTTTTTTTTAAATTCCTTTAAATTATGCAAGAGTAACGCTACGTCTGTATTTTATAATAATAATTATTCTTTTGTTACATTTATCTACAGTCAAATATAAATTATGGTTATATCTTTTGTAATAGTGAGATGTAAATGATTCCAAAAAGGACTTATTTTGGTAAGATGGCGCCCTCTAGTAGTTGAGCTGTCAACCTAACGCGTGTCGTCCATGTTCCGAGTGTGGTGTGACTTATTTTTATTTTGTGTTAATTTCCAATGCCCTGTTATAAATGTGAAATGCTACAGCATGTGTAATCCCATATAGTGGAACCTTGCTCCGGCTGAATGGATCCCGCCGTCGCGTGGTATCAGCCCGAGCAGGAAGGACCCGCGAAGCGCCTGTGGCTTCGTATCTGGGAAACTCAAAGTGAAATAGACAAAATGAATTTGAAAAACTTAGAAAACTCTAATCCAAATGTGAATAAAGCGCAAGACTTTATACCAATAAATGATGTGAATGGTGAAAGTAGAAATAATAATTATTTTAATCCCGCGCGGAGGAAAGTGAACGATAACCGCGCATCGACTTTTAACCTGAACAAAAACCACGATGCTCTCATAGGTGAATACGGTGGATGTCCGTGGCGGATACCCAATTACAAATATAAGCCCGGAATATTGGGGTGAGTAAACGGTTTTTTTGGTTATTCATTGATAGTTAAATAAGTGGTTATGATGTATATCTTGGTATGCCGTCACCTTGTCAGCACGTTGCTTATTATGTCTTACTGGGGTCCGGAGGCCTAAGGTTAACCTGCAGGCATTCCTCTCATTCATATTTACCTCTGTTGATGACATCCCAGAAAGTTGCTACATGACCTAGTCTGGATATATCACTAGAAAATTCCACTATGCCTGACCCAGAAACTACATAAATAAATACATAAACATTGTGTAATTTGTTTATGTGCAGTTTATTATGCTATTATGTTTGTTGATCTAATTTGACATTAATAGCATAATAAAAGTTCATTTTCCTTAATTTTATTACTTCCTGTAAAACTAGAAGCCCCTAAATGCCAAATCTGTTTATTGATCTTTAGTGTTTAGTGGTGTTTAGTGATATTATTATATTAGATGAATAAGTTTAGTCAGAATCCTATTACTTTCTTATTACTAACACACCACGTTTCACGTTTCACCACCTATAATATTAGTCATCAATCATTTTATAGTCATGTAGATGCTTCGAGGATAATATTGGGTAGAGTTAGATCAAGTTAGCAGCGATTTTGATAGCACAGCACAGGTGTTATTTAACCTTTTAACCGCCAGCAATTTTTGATCGAGCATGTTCATGTTGCCACCGACAGTAATTGTACCACGCAGAGTAAGGTTGGCATAGTTACGGGAGTTATAAATGTGCTTTAAAAACCAAATCAGATCTTTGTCTTATTTATCAGACTGTGGCAAAATGAGCTGGATATGTAATGTCTTATTATCAGACTGGCGGTTAAAGGGTTAAATGTAGTTATTTAAATTTAAATGTTTCATAAAAGTTTGACTTTTAAAATAACACTTGCACAGTCTGAGCTATAAAATTGCTGTCAACTTAACTTGGTGTAGTTATAGGTACATTGTTTTAATGGCAACGGAACATAAGAGGCATTATACTATTGACCTTCTTTCTTAATTTTTTCTAAAACAGAATTTTTCAACAAATTGTGTCTATCAGTTGTCATATAAAGGGTCGTCAAGTAGTGCCAACACTAATAATTGTGCGGAGCAATACTGAGCCGAAAAGGAGCCAAGAATGCCCATAAAGATCAGTATTGCACCCTGAGGCACTGGTCCCACCGCGAGCTAGTAAGCTATGAGCTATCGGCTATAAACACGAACAAAAGATAAGCACTCCCGTGTAAATAAAAGAGACACGGCGATATTTATAGCTCACCGCTGGGCGAGTAACTTACTATTTTATTCTTACTATTGACCATATTAACATATATTTATATATGTACCTACATTTATTTGTTACGCACATATGAATGTGTGTAACAACAATGAAACATAATATAACATCCAAATAACTCATATTCTATCTTATTAAAGTATTTCATATCTTTAATTAAAGTATCCAAACCAAATGTATAATTATTTCCATAAATACTCAAACTTTTCACAAATAAACTGCAACCTTAAGTTTAGTACTATAAAGTCTATTTTCCTATTTCCTTTGGCATGTACAGTCGCCACCAGATATATCGGAGCGGCCAAGGTGCTCACAATATCTGAACACGCTCTCTAACGCCACGGCAATAGGGGGGTGTTCAAATATTTGTGAGCACCTGGGCTGCAACGATATATCTGGTAGCGACTGCACTCGTGAAATTTCTTATACATATAGTATGCAGATATTGCAGATCAGTTCAGTGAAAGGCGTCCTTGTGAAGGCCGTTCGCTGACACCGACATTTAAAAGAATAATGCCTTATGTGCCTACTGCCTACAACTCATAGACTAGGAATCCTCTAGACCGAGTTTAGAGCAATTATTTCATATAACCGATGATGCCAAAAATGCGGGGGTGCGCGGGACGAGGTGAGCGAAGTCCCGTGCCGTGATTGGTACGTTCAAAGACACGGACGTCACACAAAGACACTTTCGACTCGAACATGGAGTAAAATTACCGTATGCGTGGCAGAGGGTATGCGTGGGTAGCGCGACTATGCTAAGTCTGGAGGATGTTTTGTCTGTGCTACAACTATACCTTTAAACGAGCACTTCTTGTATATTTATTTATACATAATATATTTCGGGAATCTTGGAAACGGCTCTAACGATTTCGATGAAATTTGCTATATGGGGGTTTTCGGGGGCGAAAAATCGATCTCTTAGGTCTTATTTTTGGGAAAACGGGCATTTTTGTGTTTTTATTTGTTTTCCGAGCATTACTCGGTCTCCCAGATATTAACCCCCTTATTCATAAACGTTTACTAAAGTTGACAAGCCGATAATAATCGTTTGTCCCTTTCCATCATACCAATACGTCGGAAAGGGACAAACGATTATTATCGGCTTGTTAACTTTAGTAGACGTTTATGAATAAGGGGGTAAAGCATTACGGGCCACTTGCGTCAGTGTATAAAAAATACAGTCATTCGAAGCCCTTTAGACAGGGCAATCGTGCGGGGTGCGGTGCGAGGGGCGAGGGGTTGGTCGCGCGCACCCGAGCTGCATACATCACCACTGTTAGTAGCTCGGTACTAGAGCTTCCGATACACGTGTTACACGCTGACACGGGTACCCGTGTTCTTAAGCCCGCCGGGCTTAAGAACCCGAACTACACGAACCCGCCCGGATTCGGAAACGTTTACACGGGTACCCGTGTACACGGGTACACGGATACACGAAATAACGGATCTTATTTACCCGCCGGTTCGACCCTTCACTCTCGTGTAGCGGAGATTGGTGCTATGAAGACATACGATTGAATATGTGGGAGGTTAGGAAGATTCATTTCATTACCTACTTTGCAGTTTTACTGGATTGATTGGTGATGTCAATAATAGGTAGGTAAGTGCACTTTGTTTTAATAATCATAAGATTAAAATTAACAATATCTTAGTAACCGTTGACCTCATTGATAGGTATTTAATTTTCTTCATTGATGTAGTTTTTTAATAATTAAAGTAAACTTAAATGATTATCTAATAAAAAAGTAGATAGTTATGCTTACTGAAACTACAATGAACGGAATATGTTATATTTTCCTTTAGCAAAATCGAATTTCGCTCGCTGTTTTTAGGGTTCCGTACCCAAAGGATAAAACGGGACCCTATTATTAAGACTCTGCTGTCCGTCCGTCCGTCCGTCTGTCACCAGGCTGTATCTCACGAACCGTGATAGCTAGACAGTTGAAATTTTCACAGATGATGTATTTCTGTTGCCGCTATAACAAATACTAAAACAGAATAAAATAAAGATTTAAGTCGGGCTCCCATACAACAAACGTGATTTTTGACCGAAGTTAAGCAACGTCGGGCGGGGTCAGTACTTGGATGGGTGACCGTTTTTTTTGCCTTTTTTGTATTATGGTACGGAACCCTTCGTGCGCGAGTCCGACTTGCACTTGCCCGGTTTTATTAAGTAGCAAAGTACCCTTGTTCGAGCTGCTGAGGTGAAAATCAATTAAATTGGTACAAGACATATCAATCACATTGAACATGCGATAAAATAAAACTGCTAAACAATCGGAGCTCCTGAACCTGAACCTTTGTTTTATTTAAAACTTTATACATTACTTCAATCTCCGCTACACGCCAAGGACAGGTTAGGCCCGCGTGTATTTAAGGTCCGTTTCGCCGTGTACACGGGTACACGGATACACGGATCTTAATTACACGTGTACCCGACTACACGTGCAGACCGGGTCAGAAAACCGTGTACGTGTAGTTCGGAAACGGGTACCGAACACGTGTACACGAAACCCGGACACGTCCGCGAGCCCTACTCGGTACTACTTACATTACGGGGCTAGCGTGTCTTATTTGAAATTTTACTGTTGTTTAGGCAGTTGTATAAAAGTTTGTGACAATACTGACAACGTGACAACCCTACTGTGTTCTTGTGCGGAGTCGGCATACGCTAACATCAAAGGTGTCGGTCCACTGTTACTTTTTACACTGTGCTAAGACCATCTACAAGCTCTATACTCTATAGTCTGTATCTCTAGGTATTTAAATAAAAGTAAACAATCAACTTGTAAATTTTCGGGTATTTGTAACATTTATTGGTTAACCGACCAATTACAAAACCGCATGGGGCCTATTTCTCGAACGGTATTAGTCTGATATTATTAGTGTGTTGCCATGGTAACCCATACGACTTGACAGTTCGTGGACTATAGTACATTGTGCAACATGGGGCGTAAGTTGAATATTGCAAACGAGAGTAAGTTAAATCGCGACGGCTTGCCGGAGCGATTTATAGACTAGTTTGCAATATTACGCCCCGAATTACACACAATGTTTTTCATCACACTTGCGATACAAAAATTAAGTATAAAGACAAAAAACTGTTAATTATGGCACTAGAAACTTCATAAATCCCTAGGGAGAACGCTTTTTGTATAACTCCCGCTAAACCTGCTATTCCACATTCACTGCGAGTGTGATGAAAATAATATTAGTCTAATATCGTTCGAGAAATGGGCCCCTGTATTAGTCACTGAACGACCTGACTTTAACCTACACTATTAAATTTGATCATGTAATGAATCTATAGTTCGTTTTTTTTAGCATTAGAAATAAGGTAAACAATCTTGATGTATCTTTTAATTGAAAAACACATTTTAAAAATAAGTTACGGCAAATATGTAACAATTCTCTCAAGTTCTTTCTAATGCAAAAAAAAAAACGAACTATACCCTCAACTGGCTTATGGCGTCATTTGAGGGTAGATTTTGTTTACTTTCATTTAAATACCTAAAGATACAGAGTGTAGCAAGTCTAGCAAGAGACATAAAGTTGGCATTTACACTTAAGTCCTTTTGAAATTGACAGATACATAAATACCAATATATTTCTTGACCGGCATTTGAGTTATGAATGTTATGAAGGTAAACCTGATTGTGACTGATAAGTAGGCCCCGGTTTGATGCTAATTATGTAGAGACCGGTGCAGTTTATTACTGACAGTCGCCATCAGATATATCGGAGCGGCCAAGGTGCTCACAAATATCTGAACACCCACTCTGATGCCTTGGCAATATCTGATGTTAATGGCAAAACTTAACCTCGGCACTCCCTTTCTGTCCAGTGCAAAACGAAAGAGAAAAACATGCGCTGGATAAGGAGATACAAACAAATTGTACCTAATTGTCACCTATTTTAACCACGACATTTACAGACAACAAAATTGACTATCGATATACCTTAATGCGTTGCAATAGAGGTTACAGTCAATTGTGTCCACGACACAATGCCTATAGTTTCTCAATATCAGACTGAACGACACATATAGCTTACTATATTTAACGTCCGACCATTACTGCGGTTGCATATTTTTAGCACCACTCCAACCACGACATTATCAACCTAATTACAATTGTCTTAAAGACTAAAATCGTTCCCCAAAGCAATTGCATATTATTAGCTTACCAACATTCAACGCACAGCAATACAGACCTTGTGACCATAGTAATAAAGTCGAACGACAAATAGTCGCATGCGCACGTGAGTTGCGTAACGCACGCAATGTAAACAAACGGTATGATTGCGGTGACCTTGAACTTTCAGGAGCTTCCTGAATGGAGATCTAGATAAAAAAAACGGATTTGCATACATTTTTTAACACCCTGTTGACATTTGGGCATTTTTTCCTGCGCTGTAGAGTTGACTTTTTGACTGACTGATGCTGACGGTCTATTTTGAGATAAAAACACAGAAAGCTATAGGCGAAATTTCGATTTCCGATGTTCGCGACAGGTGCACTAAATCAGGCCAGGGGGCTTCATCTTAGGGCCCCCCCACATCTGGCGTCTTTCGAGCGTCGGCGTCTACAATTCTACGGCCGCTGCTCGACGCATCGTCGACGCAGCGTCGACGCAACTGCGCAGCGACGTCATTTTCCATAGCGCTGACCAGACGCCGACAGACGCCGACGCTCGAAAGACGCTAGATGTGGGGGGGCCCTTCCGTCCGTTTCAATCATGTATCTTACTTTCCTGTATCTCTTTACTTTTTTCATGTATCTTTTATTATACGAATAGTTACATACTAAACAGGTCTAGCGAAAAAAGTTACACAATACTGGCCAAATTAAACCAGAAATACTTTGAAATCGGACTATTCCCACTTGCACGTATTTTTGCAAACGGGAACCAACCCACAACAAATACTCATTGAAGTCATTGAAAATCGAACCTTAAGTTAAAACAATGCAGTAAACATTTGAATCTCAGTATTTGGAGTGGGTTGTCTCCCGTTTGAGAAAATAAATCCAATTATTAACAAGTCAGCTGCACGCGTTGTGCCTTCCCGTCTTAATTTTTACAGTAATTTAAATTAGTCACGATTGTATTATGTTTCTGTGGACGATTCAATGGGGGCATATGCTATCGGCCTCTATGTTAAATTGCCTGCCTGTGCTATTATTCCCGCTTTACCCTCTATAGTTACCCCACGCTTTTAAAAAGCTATCGACTAATTCAATCTACCCTCCACAGATTACACGAAGAGATCGAACACTTCTACACATACATGTCGCCAACGGAGACCGAGCACCTCGTCCGCTCTACGGTCGTGAACAGGATCCGTGGCGCTATCCTGACGCTCTGGCCGCAGGCCAGGGTTGAAGTGTTCGGGAGCTTCCGTACCGGCCTCTATCTGCCTACGAGCGACATTGATCTGGTGGTTATAGGTGAGTGGAAACGTACTACAGTCCATGCAAATCTGCTCTACATATGACTCTACGGTGAACGGGATCTGTGGCGCTATCCTGACGCTCTGGCCGCAGGCCAGGGTTGAAGTGTTCGGGAGCTTCCGTACCGGCCTCTATCTGCCTACGAGCGACATTGATTTGGTGGTTATAGGTGAGTGGAAACATACTACAGTCTATCCACATTCGCTCTACATATGGCTCGGTAAACAGGATCCGTGGCGGTATCCTGACGCTAATCTGCAGGCCAGGGTTGAAGTGTTCGGGAGCTTCCGTACCGGCCTCTATCTGCCTACGAGCGACATTGATCTGGTGGTTATAGGTGAGTGGAAACATACTACAGTCCATGCAAATCTGCTCTACATATGACTCTACGGTGAACGGGATCCGTGGCATTATCCTGACGCTAATCTGCAAGCCAGGGTTGAAGTATTCGGGAGCTTCCGTAACGGCCTCTATCTGCATACTAGCGACATTGATCTGGTGGTTATAGGTAAGTGGAAACAGACTACACTTAGGTACATGTCCAGAGCAGGTCATCGGCTCTACATATGATCGACACTTGTGAAGAAAATCCATGGCGATATTCTGACGCTCATTTAAAAACAACTAACGCAAATGTATTGAAAACCTGCCCCCCAATATGACGATAATGGTAAGTATGATGCTTGTGATATTTATTTATATAAACCGTTTGTCAATCACAAAACTAAAGATAACCGAAGTGTAACGGTAAATAGAAACAGTTATAAGATACAATGCCGCTAGCGGGATATTTTTTTGCTACGCCAACCATACCATGAATGAAACTGAAGAAATCACCGCGATAGCCATGTCACCTACGTTTGCTATTTCAGTTACAAATTGGCGTATACTCGCCTCTCCAGCATAAATATTATGCATGTTATAAAGATAAACGACTTTGTGTAAATAGAGTGGGCAGGGTTTATAATTATAAGTATGCCAGTGTGAGATGATGACTCATATAGATTATGAAAATGTGAGCGAATTTAAGTCAACATTTTGCTTGCGCGATAAATACTTGCTGGCGGCAGGATGGGAACAGAGGGGCATTGGCGTCGACGGAAGGCAGTTAACCAATCTGCGTTTCGCCGACGACATAGTCCTCTTCTCATCTTCAGCTACCGACCTCTGCGACATGCTACAGGACCTAAGCAGGGCAAGCCTTGAGGTTGGATTAGTGATGAACATGTCAAAGACTAAGCTCATGACCAATAGTGCACCAATAAGAATAGGAATAGATGGGAGAGAAATAGAATATGTCCATGAGTATATATACCTTGGCCAAATAGTCTCCTTCCAGGCACGGCAAGACAAAGAAGTCGCAAGACGGACCGAGAATGCCTGGAAGAGCTTTTGGTCTATGAAGGAGTACATGAAGGGAAACCTTCCTATACCGCTAAAAAGAAAACTCATGGACATGTGCATTCTCCCCATCCTTACCTACGGAGCGCAGACTTGGTCTTTGACAAAAGTTCAAAAATCCAAACTCAAGGTTTGTCAGCGGGCCATGGAGCGTAGTATTTTGAGCGTGAAATTGACCGATCGCATTAAAAATACAATACTACGCTCCAAAACGCGAATCACTGACGTAGCTGAAACTGCCGCCAAGCTTAAATGGGACTGGGCGGGACACGTCTGCCGTATGCCGGATGATCTGTGGGCGAAAACAGCCACCCGCTGGGTCCCACGGACTGTAAGGCGTCACGGCAGACCTCGTCGGAGATGGCGGGACGAGCTTGACACCTATGAGAGAGACTGGTGGGAGACTTCAGGTGATAGGGATACGTGGAGAAATAAGAGGGAGGCCTTTGCCCAGCAGTGGGACAATATAGGCTCATAATAATAATGCAATTGAAAGAAAACACACACTGAGAAAAAAATCATTACTAAACTAAACCAGGAATTAAATAAACAGTTCTGTACTGGGGAAAAAAATGAAGTTTAGTAATAATTATAGACGTTTCACTATTTCTGTAAAGTTTATTTATTTCTACAAATAACTCAGTAATCCTGAATCTAATTTCAACAAACAGATAATAGAAATTGCAAGAACTAATAGAAATTGCAAAAGTCAATTTGTTCCTATTAGTTGACTCTCCTTGTCCCCGGATTAAGTTTATTTTTGTAATTCTAAGTGTGTTTTTGTTATCCTTTACTCTCAGTGCATGTATTTATAAAATTAACGTGTAAGAAATAACGCAAAAGATGTCAGACATGATTCTACGGCAAGCCATAACGGCACAGAATAAATAATAGTACTAGGTACAGAAGTCTCACTCTCTAACAAAACGTGTCTGTCACGATCAGCACAGATACGGCCGCTAGGTGGCGACAGCGCCACGCGCGGCTTATGGCAAACCCCAAAATTGGGGTCGAACGGATGTACTTTTAGCTACCTGTAGCAAAGCGTCGAAATCGCGGAGTGAGCCACGCCCACGCCTGATAGCGGTGAGTTTCAGTGGGTCATTTCACACATTTACCATTGATTGTATAAGATGAGTAACGTCTAATAAAAAATGGTGCCTCCGAGGTTCACAATTGAAGAAAATAAAAACTTTTTACAAAAAAAAGAAAACCGACTTCAAAAAGGATGAAATAAAATATTATCCTTTTTAAGTCTATGCGTTACCAACTGATATGTTTGAAGTCGGTGCCAAGCCAACTTATGAAGCATACCTACCATGATTTTGGTACGATTCAATAAGTATGTACGTTGGATTGCCTTACACGACGACAATGAACGTACTTTTTGTAGGTACAGTCAACGTTAAAAGTATGTTTACACTTTTCGTCTTATTACAAAGGAGTAAGGTGCAAAAGTGTAAACATATCTTTGACGTCGACTGTACCTGAACACACGATCAAACCTTCTTGGCACAGTCCGTACCATGTTTGTCGGCACGCAAGCGTGGGATTGGGACTGAGTTATTTCCCGTCCCTTATTCAGAGGACTACATTTCAAAATATAAAACAATTCAAAGAATTTACCTTGTTGCCAAATTTCACCTAAATCGGTTCAGTTGTTTAGCCATGAAAAGGCGACAAAGAGGCAGACAGAATTACTTACACATTTATAATAGTTATTAGTACAGTTCTAATGGGATTTATAGTCATAAAGCTGATTATTTTTGACGGGTATTGTTACTACTTGGCTTGGCACCGACTTCAAACATATCAGTTGGTAACGCATAGACTTAAAAAGGATAATATTTTATTTCATCCTTTTTGAAGTCGGTTTTCTTTTTTTTGTAAAAAGTTTTTATTTTTCAATTTTTAGTTTTAATGCATTGTTAAGAGCGCGACGCATCAATGAAAAACAACATCATGATTAACATTCAATGCGTGTACCTACTTTAATAAATATGTAATCAGGAATTTTCTCGAGTCCGTCTGGGAAATTATAATTCCTGTCACTACACTAAATCCATCCTCCGCCCCGCCACTGACCCAATCCCTCAACCCCCCGATAACTCTACCTCACAGCGCATCAACCCCTGATCCATCAACCCCTCGGCCCTGAACCAGCAGCCCTTCAACCACCATTACCCGACCCCTTAACTCCTAACCCTAACCCCCGATCAGTAGCCTTACCAGCTTACCAATAGTTTGACATCGATTTATTCGCTAGCGCGTGTAGCGTAGCTTTCTTTGCATCTCGCTCATACTTGCATATTAGTGCGAGCGAGATGCAAAAGAAGTAAGTTTCGAAGACATTAGCGTCGCTAACTTAGCGAATATGTCAATGTCAAACTCGTGGTAGGGCTACACTTGCACTACATCAAATTGGCGGTTTTCGGAAGCAAATGCTCGAGTTACTTTAGAAAACACTGAAATCACTTTACACGTGCCTTTAAAAACTGAGGAGTTCCCTCAATTCCTCATGGATTCCATCATCAGACCAGAACCAAAAATAATACGGAAACACCTTGGAGGTAACTCCTTCCAAACAAAAAAAGAATTACTCAAATCGGATTACAGGTGCCGGAGTAATCGCTGAACATACTACATTTCAAAAAATCATCATCATTATCATCAAAACAATCATCATCATCAGGTCTACTTCATCAAAGTGGTGGTTTTCGGGAGAAAATGCTCGAGTTGCTTAAGAAACCACCCAAATCACCATGCATGTGCCTTTAAAAATTGAGGAGTTCCCTCAATTCCTCATGGATTCCATCATCAGAACAGAACCAAATTAAAATGGGACCAACTCGGAGGTAGCTCCTTTCAAACAAAAAAAGAATTACTCAAATCGGACCACGGATGTCGGAGTAATCGGTGAACGTACATAGAAAAAAAAAAAATAGCCACAAACGAATACAGAACCTCCTCCTTCTATGAAATGGAAGTCGGTTAAAAATAGAGCTGTACGGCGTCATATGTACAGATGTCACTAAATTGTCAAATGTCAGCTTTTGACAACCACTTAACTACACCTTATAATTCTTATAAAACAAAGTACCCCGCCTCGTCTGTCTGTTTGGGTGTATGTATGGTCGCGATAAACTCGAAAACTACTGAACGGATTTTCATGCAGTTTTCACCTATCAATAGAGTGATTCTTAAGGAAGGTTTAGGTGTAGAATTTGTTAAGGTTTTGAGTCGCCAAGCGAAGCCGGGGCGGGTCGCTAGTACTGCATAATAAAGCGGTATCTACATAAGATGACAAATTTGAAGCTCAACCTTGTAAGACTTGTAATGTTTAATACAGACAAAGAATTTTTCCAACGTTAACACAATTGACCAATCGTAAATAAACCTTATCGCATCAACATAAGGTCCAATCTGCGTTGCTGTTACAAGCCTCTCGGTGCACGCGCACCGCATTCGACTGACTCACGCGCAGCGGAAGATCGTAAACCTGACCGGAAGGACCTATACAGCTTTACGTAACTGGCCGGCATTCTTGCATGCCAATGGGGAAATGTGATTGGCTGAAGGGAGACTGATAAAAATAAATAAATAATTTAGCCCATATACATCCGACTGCTGGGCACAGGCCTCTCAAGCACAAGAGGGATAGGAGAGAATGGAGGGAGGGGGAGGGATAGGGATAGAGAGAGGGAGGGGAGAGGGGGAGGGAGGGGGTGGATAAGATAATATCAACAAATCATTATGGCCAAGAAGGCACTTTCCTAAATCCTCTTGTTAAATTTTGTAAGTATAAAATGATAATTCTTTACAGATGTAATGCATAATTATTTTTCTTCGTATTTTAACGGAAAAGTACGACACGCTCGTACTTTTTCGTACGACACGTTCGTACTTTTTCGTACGACACGTTCGTACTTGCTATTTCGTCAGTCTCGGTACAAAAAGTACTGCATTTGATAGAAGTAGCACGACAAATACGAACGTTTCCGAGAAAATACGATGGAAAATAATTATGCACTACATCTGTAAAAACACATTAACATGACGTAACTTTCGAGAGTTTAAAGTGTTATAACACTTTAAACTCTCGCGTTTTGTACACAAACGGGTCTACCGCGATATAATTTCATTGTTACCTACCTTTACCTTTACCTAAAATTACCTAAAATTCCACTCGCTCATTCTCTCAGCGGAATTTGAGGTAAAAACAATAGTGTAGTAAATAAAGGTAGTGGACCCCGCAGTAATTCCTCAGCCAGAAAAAGCTTTACAGTATGATAAAGTATCAATAAATAAAAAGTATTGTATACATTTCCAAAGAATAATAATAATAGTATTTAAGTAAATACCTAAAGTCTTAAATCGTTAATATCTTTTTACGGAAAATTGCTCCGTTTAAACTTTCTTCTCCGGACATGTTCATGTAACGTATTGCAACAATATATGAAATATCAAAAAAAAAATCCCCGCAGAAATACCAATATTAACAAAATATAATTTTTTGGCGTGGCTTGGACCGGAAAATTGCTCAGTCTAATTTTTTCACTGGAATGCCATTTTATTGCCGATTTATACATACAAATTGAAAATCTAAAAAATTTACCATGTAACTATACTTTTTTTCAGAAATTGCCTTTTTACTCGCTGTGGAAAATTTCTCTATCCATTTTATTTATTGAATTAAGTTCACAGTTTTCTTTCCATTCAACTATAAAAACATCCAAAAAAATAACGAGCCTATTCAAAACTAAACATACCGGGAGCAGTGTATAGGGAGCGGGGTGTACAAGGGATGACAGTTCTTTTGGATATTTTGGATTTAAGTATATACGTGACTACTTAGTATATATTTTAAAAGAAATCAGGCTGAGAAATTTTCCACTCTCAGTTTTTAATAGTTCTAAAATACATAAACTTGGGTATACATTTTTTTTTGGATTTTCTTACCCACTACGCCAAATTATATTATAAGATCATATAAGAAGGAAAAAATGGCAGAGCAATTTTCCGATGAAAATGAGCGCCAAAAAAGTCATTATCGTAAAAAAAATATTCTCATGTTTGACAAAAGTTTTAGATTTTTTTCTAGTATCACATACTGATACAAATAACTTATTTGGTAAAATAATTTTGGACGGAGGAATTACTCGGTTCAATATATAAACAGATTTGTATTTTTACGTATAAATACCTAACTTAGGAGTGGTTTTTTTTTTGGATATTTATATGTTAGTTTCGGCTCATACTATACAATAACCAAGCAAAATTTCATCGACTGAGGAATTAATGTATGGGTCTCCATTAGGGCTCCCGGTATCCGTGTTACACGCCGAAACGGATACCCGTGTTCTTAAGACCGGCGGTGCTAAGAACACGGTTTACACGGAACCGCCGAGATCCGGATACGTATCCAAGAAACGTTTCTCAGATACGTATCTCCGTTTAGTATCTCCGTTTACACGGGTACTTAAAACCGGCCCGAACGGATCCGAAACAGTTTGACCCAATCAATGCTCTAGGTCTGCGTATGCAAGGTCTAATATTGAATGTTGACTTCAGATTAACTCGTTTGGCGTACGATTTTTTTTATTATTATTTGTAACTGTGTTGATATAACATATTTAGCCAACTATACAATATATGAATCAAAGTAGGTGTCCCTATTCTATATTATTGTCTACTATTTTTAATTTTATACCTACTCGTCCCTAGTTTAATACCTTTTTTTTACTATGATTGCTAGTAGGCTAATTTTATTACATAATTATATTTCAATCAAAGAAACACATTTTATATATATGTTATGGTTTAAGTAGTATAGTTTCGTGAAGAATACTTAGATGTGCAGACAAATACTACCTATATTAGTTAAAAATAACAATTAGAAAATAATTATGAATTACTTTGTGGTTATTTGTTATTTTTATCAATTTTCTGCTGCGCGTAAAACAGCAAATCTGCCAACGACGCAAAAAAAAGTACACACAAGCGGCATTCGAAGCGCAGGATTTCACGCGAGAACCTTATAAACCCATGTTACCTTGGTTACCTTGCGATTATATTGTTAAATACATTAACATAGATCTCAAAATTGGTAATCATTCATGTTCACTTGGGTCACTTTCACACTAGTGTTCAGGTAATAAATGCCGGCCGGTGGTGTTCCATTCATTAGAACGTGTTGTTTTCCAATACCCTTTTGTCTGATATCGCTAAAAACAAGTAGGTTCCCAAACCATTATCAGAACTGCCACCGCCAATTATAAGCTTTATGTCGGTGTAATAAGGTGAACACGTCTACACAAGATATTGTAACAAATGCAGCGGCAAAAATTTAAGAAGTAAAATTAGTTTTTTAGTTAAGTTTCCCATTGTTTTATAGCCGCTGCGGCCCGCACCATACTATAAAAAGCATTTTATATGATAAGAGGGAGATCAAAAACAATTAGAATGAACAAGAAATAAATATGATTTTTAAAATATTTTGTTTAAGTATGACTCCAGTTCGCCACTTAGTCCGTCAGTTCGTAAAATACAGTATTTCCAAGTTATCTTAATTTAAAATCGTTTTTGTTTTGTTGCTAAATATTGCAAATAATATTTATTAGTACAGTCTTAAAGTTCATTTTATATGATAATAAGATGTAAGACTTTTCGTAAATTCAAAATTAATTATATTAAAAGTTGTAGGTACATTTCTTATTGGCAGATACACATGATAATTTTTAATTTTTACATGGTTTACTATAACAATACATACTAAGATGTCTGGCTTACGTAAGTTAAAAAATAATTAGATTAAAAAATATACATTTCTTATTGACAGAATACATTCAATGAAATGTACCTACATATTCGAGAAAACTCACACATACATTGTAGGTAATATCAGTAATATGATTGACAATTGATTGAATTTTTACTACATAGGTATATACATACTTATAGAACTTATATTTACAGCTTATTAAAAATATAGGAAATGTTTAAAAATGTGCAATTGGTAAGAATATTGTATACCTACCAGATCATGCATGGCCAGGTTTTATCGTGTACTGTCTTTATACTTACTCTTTATTGCTTTTATTTTTTATTACTAGCACTTTATATTTATTGCTATCAAGTTATAATTATAATAAACCATAAAGTACCTATCTACCTATTAGTACTTATTTGAAGTCTTATATGAAATACATTTTTGATAAGTAGCATACTATAGGTATAGTATTTCTAATTTTCTACTCGTATTGCAATGCAACATTGCAAGCAAAAACTACCTGCTCAGAAAATGTTTATAAACCGTTTATTGAATTTCGACTCTATGAACCACGGATTAAGGTTAAATATGACAAAAACTCGTCATAAATCTTTTGTCTATTCATTTGTAGCTCGTACGCCGGTTCGTTCCTTCGCTACTCGTCAAGGACGTGTCCGGAGCCACGGGTAAATAAGATCCGTTTCTTCGAATACCCGTTTATCCGTGGAAACGGATCTTAATTACACGTTTCTTAATTACACGTGCGGAACGGGCCAGAAAACCGTGTAACGTGTTATTCGGAAACGGGTATTCGAAACGTGTAAACGAAACACGGACTCGACCGCGAGCCCTAGTCTCCATACAACAACTTGCTTCGTTTACTACACTACAACGAAATATATCGCGGTAGACCCGTTTGTGAAGTTAAATATATGACGTAACTTAGTCAGAGATTGCATACGTCACTTTTTTGGAGCATGGTAATACCGCGACTGCGTCATATTTTGTATAACTAGTGGCGCTCGGCCAATTATCGCCGTTATGACGTAGATACAACTATTATCACTTACCCATGCCAGTAAAAAAAGATTTACTCGGAACGATCAGAAACCATGTTTATGTACAGACAACAAAAACAGAACATTCAGGACCCAACTCACAGCCATATTTGAACTTTAAGATACGCCAAATGATAGATATGGAAACGATACAGATTAGATATGTCAGTGTCAAATAAGTGTCAAAAGTGAGGACTTCACTTTTTGTTTGTAGTCCTCACTTTTCACACTTTTTTGACACTGACATATCCAATCTATGTCGTTTCCATATCTATTATTTGACGTATCTTAAACAGAATAAAATAAAGATTTAAGGCGCTCTTATATTAGATTATAGAGTTTTACGTTTCCGAGGGGGTGAAGCAGACGAGTGGTAGAACAGGCGGGCGGGCGCCCCGCGCGCCCCGCCGCACCATTCTCGCGCAGCACGTCTACGTCCTTATTCTGGCGCCATCGGTATTCTGAATATTCTGATTTGTCAGTTCCGGGATTTTTTCCGGCAATTAATATCGAATAAGGTTTATTAGCAAATTCGTATTTTAATGAGTATTTAATGAAATTATATACAATATGAGAGTATACCCCGACAAACTAAGAAACTAATCAAATTATACCCAATTATTATGAGGCAGAAATTAGTACTTACTTACCTTAAAAATATAATAGAGTTAGACCAAGAAAATTCTGCAACGATTTTGATTGCACACGCAGTGCAAGTGTTATTTTGAACGACAAACCTTTATGAAATTATGATTAACACTTGCACTGCGTGTGCAATCAAAATCGTCGTAGACTTGGTCTAATTCCAGAAGTCAATTTCGGGCAAGTAGGTATTGAAAATAAGGAAGAATACTGTAGTTCGTTTTTTTAGCATTAGAAAGTACTTGAAAGAAGGTAAGCGATCTTGACATGTCTTTTAATTGAATAGCGCTTTTTAAAAATCAGTAACTATTACTTATGAAAGCTTATTTTATATATTAGGACTTTTATTTTATATAAAATCAATCAACATTTGCATGATGTGTCGCATCCCCGTAGCTGCAGGCGTCCATAGGCTATGGTGAATGCGGGTCGTATGCTTGCTTGCCACCAGTGTGGTATATAAAAACAGCATTTTTTGGAATAAATTTCCATATAGCACGGTACGGACTTGGCGGAAATAAGGTAGAAGTACCAGTGCTCAACGCTGCACTAGTATTCGACACGGGCACTTTATGTCAAAGTGACAAGAATTAAATTTGAATACAGAAAGATCGTCGCCGTTCAAATTTAACCTATATTACTTTGACATAAAGTATAGTGTGTAGCTTTCAATTAGAGCTCAACGGCTAATCCTATTGTCTATTGTTAAGTAAAACCGCACGTGCTACTTACCTGCAAAAAAGGGTCTTAATTATTTTATTCGGCACCTGAGCGTGGGCTAAGCCAACGCTAAAAAAACCAGTGTAGGTGCGCTCTCCGATAACGCGCCTTTGTTACGCATCTCGATGACACATTTTAGACTGGTTCTGTAGCGTTCGACTCGCCGGCATTCAGTAACTGAAGTACGTATTTTTTATGCAGGTGGTGGGATAAGGGCAGGGGAAAGAAGAAGGTTGTAGCACGTGGCATTAGCGGTTTTACTTAACAAAAGGATTAGCCGTCGAGTTCTATTTGAAAGCTACACACTATACCCATGTCGAATACTAGTGCAGCGTCGAGCACTAGTACTTCTACCTTACCCAATCATCATTCATCATTCTCTTGCCCTTGTCCCATTCACTTGGGGTCGGCGCAGCATGTCTTTCACTTCCACACCTCTCTGTCGCCCGTCATTTCATCATTCACTTGCATTCGTTTCATATCATCTCTCACACAGTCCATCCATCTTTTCCTCGGTTTTCCTTTCCTCGTACTTCCCTCCACATTCATTCGTAATACCTTTCGCGTCACATGACTTTCATCCCTCCGCATCACATGGCCGTACCACGCTAGGCGATTTGCCCTTACTTTTTCTGTTATGGGTGCAACTTTCAGGCTTCCTCTTATATATTCATTCCTAATCCTATCCATTCTCGTCACGCCACACATCCATCTCATCATTCTCATCTCCGCTACATGCAATCTACCTTACCCAATATTAAACAGAAAACCATTTTAGGCATTTTTCGACCACTTCCCTTAAAACGCATGTAGGTAACTCGGAAACTAAAAGCGGTGAAATGATGGTGGTAACCATACACTAAACACTCCCACATATGTATTTGAAATCCGTACACATATGTTTAAAAATGATTAAATTTGATTAATTTAATAGCCTTTAATAAAATATGTTTACACAATTTATCAATCGTGACTGAATTCCGGATTGGTTAGATGGGTGTGTGCCTTTGCTTCCCAACTTGTTATAAAATGACAATATGATGGGCGAATGTCTGAAATGTCACAGTAATTAAGAATCATTTTGCTTTTCTTCGTAAGCATGTTGAAAAACATTGTGTGTATAACATTATTTGCATATTTATACAGTGATTACCCATTTTATGAAACGTCCACTAAACTAGCATAGGTCCGACGCTGGCAGTGGCCACGGGCGTACTGGCGCGGGGAATGGGCGCAAGGTATTGCCGCGTAGGGTGTAATTTAGTAGGCAAAAGTTGAATTCATAAAATTATGAATGAAAAGATTAACGTATCGATAAAAGGACCAGCAATAACGAAGATTTACTTAAAAGCTATCGAATGAGGTAAGTTTCATATCCATTTTCGTCGTAGTACTTCTAAAATATGGATCAAAAGACAGCTTTAAGCATGTTTTCAACTTAAGATTCTATCGAGAAAATAATGAGCCGTTGTGTTTCTGACAAGCAATAACGTAGTTCAAGGACTAAAGTTATACATACTAGAAAATAAAGCATGAAATCCTTGTAAAAGTCTGTAAATATGTTTACAAAAAAGCGCATTTTACTACACACCGCGCCTTAAGTGGGCTCCCATACAACAAACGTGATTTTTGACCGAAGTTAAGCAACGTCGGGCGTGGTCAGTACTTGGATGGGTGACCGTTTTTATAGATAATGGTACGGAACCTTTCGTGTGCGAGTCTGACTCGCATTTGGCCGCTTTTTTCATAGACTTTACAAACACCTCGTCTACAATCAATAGCTCTTTGCGCGTAGTAAAATAGGTCACATTGTAAGCTAAACTGTGCTAGCCTTAGACATTCCGCTTTCGCAGTTACTCCGATTGACGTAATTTAATTAACCTAATGTAGTAAACCACGTTTAAAATGCATTTAGAGTAAGCGATACGGGGTTTTATGTCAACGTCATAAGGGATAGTTGTGGTGGTTATGTTTGTTGGTGATTGATTTATGTAACAAATAATGACGTACAGTCACCTGCAATAATATGTTACGCAACGAAGGCTGCAAAAATATGTGACACGCTCTTAAGGTTCTACAAATTAAGATCGTGTCAGATATTTTTGCAGCCTTCGTTGTGTAACATATTATTGCAGGACTGTACGTGGATCTTTGACTAACCAGGCCATGCTCCATATTCGAATCGAAAGTGTCTTTGTGTGACGTCCGTGTGTTTGAACGGACCAATCACGGCACGGGACTTCGCTCACCTCGTCCCGCGCACCCCCGCATTTTTGGCATCATCGGTTGCATGAAATAATTGCTCTAAACTCGGTCTAGAGGACTCCTAGTCTATGATCTCACCCAATATAATGAATTCACGTTTTATTCGCAAAATCGGCGAATCGTCGTAAACATTCTATGAAAAACTCTAACCTCCTTGTTCATAAAACTTTACGGGCCTGATTTAGTTAAATTATGTTTTATCCCTTTCTTACAAATACATAAGTCAAAATGACAGATAAGGACAAACGATTATTACTTAGCTAATTGAGGTTTGTAGCGCGTTTATTATGAATAAGTTTTTGGCAAAAAATTCATTTTTGGTACAAGCTTTTATCGCTGACTGTACTTTTCTTACGACAGACAACTAATACTCATCGATACAATTCTAAACCCCTAACACAATTAGGTTGCGTTGTTTCATCACAGAGTTCCTATGGCCAACTCCTGTCTCCATCATCAGATCAGCTCGATGGTACCATAAATGCCATAATATTGCATTGTCATGCGATTTATACATGCATGCAAATTTCAGCTTAATCGGAAACCGGGAAGTGGGTCAAATTTAACTTGCAAGATTTGATTACTTACAGACAGACAGACAGACAGACAACGGTCAGGTGAAACTAAATAAAAGCTTGTAAAGAAACTAAATAAAAGCTTGTAAATAAGGTGGTAAAAGTATATAAATAGGGACAGATTTAGCTCAATTTATATACAAAATTACACATTCTTTAACTGTCGCTCGGTGCGAACTTTAGTTTCGGAACGAAAATATGGTAAAAATGTAATTTCCCAAAGCCTCGGAGGGTCGTGGCCTGAAAACTAAGCGGGCGAACTCGTAAATAGGAAAATTCCTACAAATCGCGGAGTGGGCATTAGCACTAGGCGGTCCATGCTTGACTATGACGTCATTGGACTAGTTTGTCTAGGGTAAAACCTGGGTACATGCCCCACTTTTTGGAAAAGCCTCATAATTTCGAAACTAGCTTTTTATTGCGAGTTCGTTCATGTAGTACCTTCTCGGTAAGAGGCCTCTGTCCGTCTGTTTGTCTACAGGTTGTATCTCATGAACCATGATAGCTAGACAGTTGAAATTTTTACAGATATTTCTGTTGCCGCTATAACAACAAATACTAAATCTAGAATAAAATAAATATTAAAGTGGGGCTCCCATTCAGCAAACGTGAGTTTTTTGCCGTTTTTTGCGTACGGAACCCGTAGTGCGCGAGTCCGATTCGCACTTAGCCGGTTTTTAAACGATAAACCAAATTGCACGCGTCAAACCGGGATATGATAATAAATTATTATTACAAACCTCGACTTTAATTTTGTTTTTATTACGTTTAAACTAGCGACCAGCCCCGGCTTCGCACGGGTTAGCAGATTATACACTTAAACCTACCTCATGCAAGAATCACTCTATTGATAGGTGAAAACCGCATGAAAATCCGTTTAGTTTATCGCGAATAACATACAAACACTCAAACAGACAGACGCGGCGGGGGACTTTGGGCCCGATTCGGATTTTGAAATAGACATCTATTAGATATCTATTAGACATCACCAAGATACGATAACGATATGTTTAAGATCTAACCTGTCAAATTTGACATTTGCGCGATTCTGGAGATACTCTTGAACGATTTCCACAGGATATGACTTAGAGATCCAATTCACATCTAATAGATATCTTACTTCATCTAACGTAAAAGTGACATTGGTTGCCCGAATTGCGCCGCAAAAGAGAACTAGTTGATATCTAAACTATAACGTATCTAGAATGGATCTAGTACGTGTCGTCTCTTGTGAATATCTTGAAGTTCGAATACGGCAGTTTGTTAATGTGTAGTGATAGAAAGATGTCCCTGAAGATAAAAATCACAAAGATAATAGTTTGAAGCGCTGGTAGCCTAGCGGTGAGAGCGTGCGACTTGCAATCAGGAGGTCGCGTGTTCAAACCCCGGCTCGTACCAATGAGTTTTTCGGAACTTATGTACGAAATATCATTTGATATTTACCAGTCGCTTTTCGGTGAAGGAAAACATCGTGAGGAAACCGGACTAATCCCAATAAGGCCTAGTTTACCCTCTGGGTTGGAAGGTCAGATGGCAATCGCTTTCGTAAAAACTAGTGCCTACGTCAAATCATGGGATTAGTTGTCAAGCGGACCCCAGGCTCTCATGAGCCGTGGCGAAATGCCGGGATAACGCGAGGAAGAAGAAGAGACTCAAACAGACAGACGCGGCGGGGGACTTTGGGCCCGTTTCGGATTATGAAATAGACATCTGTTAGATATCTATTAGACATCACCAAGATACGATAACGATATGTTTAAGATCTAACCTGTCAAATTTGACATTTGCGCGATTCTGGAGATACTCTTGAACGATTTCCACAGGATATGACTTAGAGATCCAATTCACATCTAATAGATATCTTACTTTATCTAACGTAAAAGTGACATTGGTTGCCCGAATTGCGCTGCAAAAGAGAACTAGTTGATATCTAAACTATAACGTATCTAGAATGGATCTAGTACGTGTCGTCTCTTGTGAATATCTTGAAGATCGAATACGGCAGTTTGTTAATGTGTAGTGATAGAAAGATGTCCCTGAAGATAAAAATCACAAAGGTAATAGTTAAAATATCAAACTTGAACGTGTAATCTAGGTTTACTTCATGGTTACAAGTATACTGACATAGAATATTTTATAAAATAAACTTCCGCATAAAATCGCTCCGCAACGTGATATCTTGAGATAAGATAAATATATAGTGGTACGATTAACATATTAAATATTAAACACATAAGTAAACACTTATAGGTCGCTATAACAAAACTGATTTGTGACGTTATCTATGAAAAGGGACCTTATTGTCGATGGCGCTTACGCTATTATTAACGATGCTCCGATATAAATACAATGCCGCGCGACGCTGTGCGGCGTAAGCGCCATCTACAATAAGGGCCCTTTTCATACATAATGCCCCATTTTATAACACACCGATTTTCACGTGTGTACGCGTGACACGCACGCATTCACATCTCGAGGGCTGAAAGGTAAATGGCAGGCGCAATTCCGAATAAATTATAATCGGCCAAGTGCGAGTCGGACTCGCGCACGAAGGGTTCCGTCGCATTACGCAAAACGGCAAAAAAATCAAGTTTGTTGCATGGGAGCCCTATTTAATTATTTAATTTATAATTAATGGTAATTTTAATTTGTTTTTAGTATTTGTTGTTATAGCGGCAACAGCCGGCCTAGCCAAGGTTACAATCGCTATTTCTTCGACATCGAAAAGCGTTATGTCTCTCTATCACTCTTCCATATTAGCGCGACAGTGACAGTTGCGTTTCGATCGCTACGGAGCGTAAGCGATTGGCATCTTGGCTACGCGGCCAGATATACATTATCTGTGAATATTTAAACTGTCTAGCTATCACGATTCATGAGATACAGCCTGGTGACAGACGGACAGTGGAGTCTTAGTAATAGAGTCCCGTTTTTATCCTTTGGGTACGGAATCCTGTTGAAATTTTCACAGATATATTTCTGTTGCCGCTATAACAACAAACACTAAAAACATAGACAACACATCCTCCAGACTGAGTCGCGCTACCCCCTCTGCCACAAATATACGGTAGTTTTACTCCATTTTTGAGTCAAAGTGTCTTTGTTGAACGGACCAATCACGGCACGTGACTCGCTCACCTCGTCCCTCGCACCCCAGTATTTTTGGCAGCATCGGTTTCATGAAATAATTGCTCTAAACCCCGTCTAGAGGATTCCTAGTCTATGACTTAAAAGTACGGAACCCTCGGTGGGCGAGTCCGACTCGCCCTTGTCCGGTTTTTAGGGTTCCGTACCCAAAGGGTAAAACGGGACCCTATTACTAAGACTTCGCTGTCCGTCCGTCCGTCCGTCTGTCACCAGGCTGTATCTCACGAACCGTGATAGCTAGACAGTTGAAATTTTCACAGATGATGTATTTCTGTTGCCGCTATAACAACAAATACTAAAAACAGATTTAAATAAAGATTTAAATGGGGCTCCCATACAACAAACGTGATTTTTGACCAAAGTTAAGCAACGTCGGGAGTGGTCAGTACTTGGATGGGTGACCGTTTTCTTTTTGCTTTTTTTTTTTTGCATTATGGTACGGAACCCTTCGTGCGCGAGTCCGACTCGCCCTTGTCCGGTTTTCATATCTTCTGTGTCAGGAGAACGCGACGTCTGGCGTAAGCATTACTCATTTACGGGCCAGACATGACATACTTGGTAATTGGATGAGTCGACATCTTGAAATTCGCTTTTATGGATCAGATCTTACTTAAACTGGTATATTTCATACGACTACGGCAAAGCAAAAGATGTGAATTTAAAAACCGGGCAAGTGCGAGTCGGACTCGCGCAAGAACGGTTCCGTACCATAAAGCAAAAAAAAAACGGAAAAAAATGCAAAAAGAAAACGGTCACCCATCCATGTACTGACCACGCCCGACCCCGACGTTGCTTAACTTTGGTCAAAAATCACGTTTTCTGTATGGGAGGGAGCCCCACTTAAATCTTTATTTTATTCTGTTTTTAGTATTTGTTGTTATAGCGGCAACAGAAATACATCATCTGTGAAAATTTCAACTGTCTAGCTATCACGGTTCGTGAGATACAGCCTGGTGACAGACAGACGGACAGACGGACGGACAGACGGACGGACAGCGAAGTCTTAGTAATAGGGTCCCGTTTTACTCTTTGGGTACGGAACCCTAATGAACTATGTAAAAGTAGTTACATATATGATAATTATAAGCCTAAGTACAATCAGTGGGGAGACACTCCAGACTTCGGGCAAACTCGGCTCTGTTCGGCTCAGCATTGCTCCGAGCAATTATTAGGGTTGATACAACTTGACGTTCCTTTGTGTGCACGACCACAGATATGATAATGGCTTGAATTTTGACAACCCTAAATAGCCGAAAGGAATAGTGCCATATTATAAGTGAGGGATATCATGATTCGACCCTTGAAATCGCTGTCAAACTTCGGTTTTGTAGGAAGTGTCCTTTCTGTACGGTAGTATTATTACTTATTCCGTGGTACAATATAGCTACAACACTACAAGACTTCCGTTTTGATCCTCCATGTGAACATAAAGTTTAAATTAGTTTATAGTTATACGGGTGGGTTTCTCAAAGGATCTCTTTGTTATTGGACAATACTAGTGCCATGTGCGAACAGATTGCATATGAATCGTATTATGTACTACTATTACATTGTTAACTTTATAATATTGTAGAGAACCTACTAGGGATGAGCTCACAGTCTGTAAAGTTTTGTAAATATCAGCAGAATAGTACCTACGCTCATCTACAAACAATCATAGTTATGAAATGTCAGCATCGATCATACGTACGGATATCCATTAGTTCACCATTTGATCTATAGTCCTTATCCTTACCCTAAACCAGCGGTTTCAATCTTTTTTTTTGACGGAACCCTTTTGGAAAGCGAAATACTTGATTGGAACCCTACATTGTACGTAAAATTTAACCTAACCCTACATAAAATTTTTCGAGGCGACTAAAAGAGTATTCTAAATTGTCGCGAAACCCTAGGGTTCCGCGGAACACACTTGGAGCATTCCACGGGCTGTCCCGTACAAACGCATTTTACTTCCTGTGTTGCGATTATTTTTCTGTGCATATTTTTGACCATTTGTCATAGAAAAGGAATCTCTTATACCTTTAAATCTTCAGAAACTTCGCGTTTGTACGGGACAACGGTAGATAATTCCATGGAATGCTCCACTTAGAGTATGGCTGCCCTATACTATACTGGATATAGTGGATATCCAGTACAATTTAAGGACTATAACCCAAATAATTTTTCTGTTTTCCGTTCAGAAACCGTCAACTTTCGGCGTTTTGGCCCGCTGCGCTAAACGTGGCTACTTCTGTCTACAGAAACATCTCCAACCTCCTCCTCAAACCTCGGGCCGTAAACAAGAAAGCCTTAGATCTTCAGCCTAGAACCTGGGAGTCAGTAGTACCTACTCGAGAGCCACTGATCTATTTACGTGGGACTCGATCCCACATCCTCATACCGGTCCAATGATGTAATGTTGGCGGTGCAATGTTGTTGTGTGATCGGGCGGTAATGCGCCAACGCATGTCCTCAAAGGTGGTCACCTTAAACCTTAGGGCTTCTCCCACATCTAGCGTCTTTCGAGCGTCCGCGTCTACAACTCTATGGCCGCTGCTCGACGCAACGTCGACGCAACTGCGCAGCGACGTCATTTCCCATAGCGCTGACCAGACGCCGACGCTCGAAAGACGCTAGATGTGGCCCCCCCCCTTAGAATTCAGATCTGCCGTGCTAACAACATGCAGTAATCGCAGTTGAAAAGTCATGCAATTGTTTATCTTGTTCTCTTTGAATAAGTTCTTTATTTAAACGATGATTTTAACTGACTGACGCAAGTACTGCGCATACAATAAGCAGGGCAGAGATGTCGCTTGTGACGTCGCCACAGTTGCAATGGCTAAATTCGCGTTGTTTGACGGAAGGTCAGCTGGCGGAATTGGTAACGCATTGGACCGGCAATCCAAGGATGTGGGTTCGAGTCCCACGTTCGCCAGAGTTGATCATCGTTGATTTTTAGGGTTTCGTACCTCAAAAGGAAAAAACGGAACCCTTATAGGATCACTCGTGCGGCTTTCTGTCTGTCCGTCTGTCACAGCCTATTTTCTCGGAAACCACTGGACCAATTAAGTTGAAATTTGGTACACAATTACACATATGTAAAATAGTGGCCCACAGATGGACATGTTTTTTTTTATAACTTTAAAATACATAGGTTCGAAGTTATTTAAAATTATAGCCAATAAAAAGACCATTCCCCCCCTTTATCTCCGAAACTACTGGGTCTAAAATTTTGAAAAAAAAAAACATAAAATAGTTCTTTACCTATAGATGACAGGAAAACCTATTAGAAATTTGCAGTCAAGCGTGAGTCGGACTTATGTGCGGAACCCTTGAAACGCGAGTCCGACTCGCACTTGGCCGGTTTTTTTTATTGTGATTGACATCTGTATTTACAATTTATAGATATAAGATTGAGTGTAATAGTTAGCGTTTCTACCATCACAGTTCGCAAATGTCTCTGCTAGTACGTCTATTTATATCGCCGCTCGGCCTCGCATTTCTATTACGATTCGACAGCTTTGTTTGGCGGCTGGTGTTTGATGGTTCGACGACCTTTGGAAATTTGCAGACTGTTTTTTACAAGCTTTTATTAAGTTTTACCTGACCGTTGTCTGTCTGTCTGTCTGTAATCAAATCTTGCAAGTTAAATTTCATCCACTTCCCGGTTTCCGATTGAGCTGATATTTTGCATACATACGTATGTCGGGTGACAATGCAATATTAAGGTGTCATCGAGCTGATCTGATGATGGAGACCGGAGGTGGCCATAGGAACTCTGTGATAGAACAACGAAACCTAATTGTGTTTGGGGTTTTTAGAATTGTCTGGATGAGTATTAGTTGCCTGTGGAAAAAAAAGTACAGTCGGCGATAAAAGCTTGTACCAAAAATGAAATTTTTGCCAAAACTTATTTGCTATTGACTCTTTGTGACTACATGGCCAGGCCTCTACTACTTTTTCGCGGGCCGAAATTGCAGGGTTAGGGCAAATCTGCCACTGGAACCGCTTAATAATAAAGTAACTTAAAAACACTTAAAAGGTAGGATAAATCATTAATTTTAGAAAGGAACATAATAGTACATTTCGATGCTAGTGCGGAAGGTATAAATAATAATAAATAAATAAATAAATATTATAGGACATTTTTTTTTACACAAATTGACTAAGCCCCACGGTAAGCTCAAGAAGGCTTGTGTTGTGGGTACTCAGACAACGATATATATAATATATAAATACTTAAATACATAGAAAACAACCATGACTCAGGAACAAATATCTATATCATCATACAAATAAATGCCCTTACCAGGATTCGAACCCGGGACCATCGGCTTCATAGGCAGGGTCACTACCCACTAGGCCAGAGTGGTCGTCAGAGGTATGTCATTACTTCACGAGTACCGAGATATCTTGCCACGAGCCGCAGGCGAGTGGCAAGACTCGGGACGAGTGAAGAATGACATTTCCGCACGTGTATCGAACGACGTTTTTTAATACAGTTGCGAAAAAATAAGAAAAACATTGTTAATCGTACACTAAACAAAAGTGGTAACAGTGACAGCTCGGTTAGACGTCGTCTTTAAGTATATTATATCTATGGGCGTTTGGCAGCTATTCCGTTCCATTCAGTCAACTTATTAAGAACGGAATTTTCAATAGAATATTAAAAAATAAACGTGTTATAATGATGAAGAGGTAAGTAATTAAATATGAAATATGTAATATTTTTCGTATTCTTACATTAACGGTAGGTTTTTATGCTGATTACGACGTTTAAAGGAAACTAATATTAACACTCATCAATAAGTAGTCGTGAATTGGAACAAGTATAAATTTAAAAAAATTGGAAAAGTAAAAAGCACTAGTTCGAGATAACCAACTTTCCGCACGCTAAACAGCTACGTAAAGTAGCACTTTTTGAGCAACTGTATTAAAATAGTACATTTCGATGCTAGTGCGGAAGGTATGTCATTACTTCACGAGTACCGAGATATTGTCAAGGCGTTATAGTGCGTGTTCAGATATTGTGAACACCTTGGCCGCTCCGATATATCTGATGGCGACTGTAGTAGTATACTTTATGAATGAGATTGAGAAAAGGATGAGATTTGTAGCTACTCATGAAAATAATGATTTGGTTTTTACTTACTCAATGTAAATTTTTATAGTCAACTAAGTTTTAAATCAGCGAATATTTGTATTCTTATAAAAGTTCGGTGACGCGCTTGTGACTCGGGGGCTATAAATCGACCTAGCTAGGTCTTATCTCTGGGAAAACGCGCATTTTTGAGTTTCTATATGTCTTACGAGCAAAGCTCGGTCTCCCAGATATTATATACATTTATACAGGGTGAGCAAGAAAAGTGTAGTACATATTTTATCCCCCCTTTTTTATTGTTTCCAGGTCAGTGGGAGAAACTGCCGCTATGGACGCTAGAGCGGGAACTGGTGACCCAGGACATAGCTGAGAAGGAGAGCATCAAGGTCCTGGAGAAGGCCACTGTGCCCATCGTGAAGATGACGGACAAATACTCGGACGTTAAGGTGAGATGGCGATACAGGTGAGAGACGTTCTATCTAAATTGCGAGACCAATCGATGAACCTCACAAAAAGAATTAAAAAATCTTTGTAGCTAACATTCCGTCTTAAATCCTATAAAGGGGCCCACTGATTAAAAGTCCGCCGGACGGTATCGGCCTGTCAGTTAGAACAAAATTTTGACAGTTCCGAACAACTGACAGGCAGATACCGTCCGGCGGACTGTTAATCAGTGGGCCCCTTAAAAACACCATGGAACGATTTTTTCCTTTGACTATAAATTTCTACCTTAAATTGGAGGAAAGGGGCGGTAGTTTTTAGCTCCTTGCTCCAAATTTTTTGATTAGTGTTAAAAATTAGGGGCGAAAAACTGATTTCATACCATTTTCTAAATGCTCCTGATATTAACTCACTGACTTATGATATTAATTAAAAAAAAAAAACATGGTTGATATACAATGTGTAAAAATATTTTCAATAATGTTAAAACCCAGAGAGGAAAATGGGAACTATATTTGTATGAAAAGGCGGTTGCAGGGCGCTCGTCCCATAAAAGTTGAATTTTCCGCCCTAGAGCTATAATAATTAGTGTAATACAGTAATGAATTATTTTCTCCATCAGGTGGACATATCGTTTAATATGAGCAGCGGAGTGAAGAGTGCAGAGCTTATCAAGCAATTTAAGGTCAGTAGGGGCAGAGGTCGCATTACAATGTAAACTAAAATCTATTCTACACCATTAAGTTAAGGTTCGAAATCAAATGAGGAGAATCTATGGCGAGGGGCTAACTTGATAGCGGTTTGTTCGGGCGCCATTTGATTGCAATTCTATGTGATGTTTTTGCCGATATAAGTTATAACCAGAAATTAAACTGCAGAAATATTCTCCAATAATTTTCGGGGGGCAATTTTTTCTATGTCTTTTAATTTGTTATGGTTTTTGGTTTTTGTTTGTTTTGTATAACTTGCGATGCTCACTTATTTACTTTTATTTTAAGTATATATTCTCATGAAGTGAAATGTACAATTTCTTTTGAGAAAATAAAGTTCTTTAAGCATAAAATAGGTATGCCTACCAGACGCACTAGCCCGAGTTGCGTTCTCGCGCGCGACACTATACATCTAGCGCGACTTCGTGTATGGACTCGCGCGCGAGTACGCAACTCATGCTAGACCGCCTGGATCGTACCAGGTTTCAAAATCAAACTTAACCTCTAGCCGCCCATACGTCAAACCTTGCCAAGCAAAATGAAATTTTATTTTGTCAACACAAAGTTCAAATTAGAATGGAACAGGAGACCTTTTTATAGGTCTTTGGGCGGCTAGAGGTTAAGTGTAGTTTATTGAAATTTGATATCGTTTAAAAGGATAACATTTATATCACACTAATACTAACCTCTTTTTCCAGGAGAAATACCCAGTCCTGACACGCCTAGTAATGGTTCTCAAACAATTCCTCCTCCAACGAGACCTGAACGAAGTCTTCACCGGCGGCATATCTTCCTACTCCCTCATACTCATGTGCATCAGCTTCCTCCAGCTCCATCCGCGCCCAGAAAGACTGAGACAGCAACACAATCTAGGCGTGCTCTTAATAGAGTTCTTCGAACTGTATGGAAGGAAGTTTAACTACGTGAAAACGGCTATAAGGGTGAAGAATGGGGGGTCGTACGTGTCGAAGGATGAGATACAGAAGGATATGAATGATGGGCATAGGCCTTCGTTGTTGTGTATAGAGGATCCGTTGACGCCGGGGAATGATATTGGCAGGTCGAGTTATGGAGCGATACAGGTTAAACAGGTAAGTCATACTTATTTAAGTCTATACACCGTGTTTTTATTGAATTCCGTTAACTTCGGGGTATGGTTTAAGTACGTTTAAGAGAACTAAATGGCATAGTTAATTTTCAAAAAAAAATTTTTTTTTGTTTTCTTTTTTGGATTTTTTTTGTTTAAAAAGTAATTAAATGTTGCATATAGCGTTGTTGTAACACGGGCATTACATTTAACTCAACCAAACAATTGAAATCTGTGACATATCAATGTCATTTCATACATCAATCGACCGAGATTGTACTTAAGTTTAGTAGCAAATGTATGAATTCATTTTAAATACTAATCAATATGTAAACCGGCCCTAAGGCAAGTGTACACGCTTGTAGAGGCCTTATAGGAAAAAAATAAATTATTGATTATCTCCGAAATGGACTTAATTAGAACATCGGTGTCTTTGTGAAAGTTACTTGATTTAAGCTCAGGAATGCACCATTGAAATTAACGGAAATCAAAAAAAAACACGGTGTATTGCACCGAATGACGTTTATGATGGTACTTCCACTCTTTGTCTCCTGCCAAGTTTGTGCAGAGATAGCGTGGACCGATTCTATTAAACACAAATTCCCTTTATCTTGAGGTTATCCAGACATAAATATCCATTGCCAATCACAGACTTGTCACAGACATCTAATAAATTATTTTTTTAAAGAAATCCCAACCCAATGAAACGGTTGAACCGATTTCGATGTATAACCACAAAACAACTAAATAAACGCATTGAAATCGGTTTAAGCTGGACTTCCGAGCAAAGCGGCTCTGACGCAACGGCCGCAGCGTTAGAGCCGCTGCGTCAGTGTCGCAGCGTTAACTGACGCAGATTCGCTTCCGAGCGGCGCGACTCCGGCGACAGTCGCAGTTGTTATTCCATACGGTGCAGACGTGATATACTTATGAAGTTATGATAAACCGATCAATTATGCAAATATTTTTAGAAGAAGAGGAGGATCACGATCTTTTGCGTCGTTACTTTTACAGTATGGAGCGAAGCCTACCCAATTCAATTTTCAAAAGTATAGAATAGACGAAGGAACTTATACCAACTTGAAAAAAAAAGCATTTAAACGAGAACGACGACAAATTCAGGAGCTTTTGTCGCTTTAATATTAATTTTTTAGATATTTTAAATATTGACATAGCCTCAAAACCACGTACGATCGCAGCGACTGCGCGACAGTGCTTGCGCAGACGTAGCACGGCCGCTATCGCCGAGCGACACTGACGCGGCGCCACTGTCGCTGCGATAGTGACGCTGCGCTCGGAAGTAAGTTCATACATTTCCATACTGCATAATACTGTCGCTCTGTCGCCGCGTCAGTGTCGCTGCGTTAGTGTCGCCGGAGCCGCTGTGCTCGGAAGTCTACCTTTACCCGTTGAAGAGCGATCAACCCTCTTTTTGCGTCGAAGGTTAATTAGTTGATGATGTGAAATAAGTTTTTGGCAAAAACTTCATTTTTGATACAAGCTTTTATCGCCGACTGTATTTTATTTTCCACAGGCAACTAATACTCATCGAGACATTTCTAAGAATCCCAAACAATTAGGTTTCGTTGTTAGAGTTAGAGTTCCTATGGCCACCTCTGGTCTCCATCATCAGATCAGCTCGATGACACCATAATATTGCATTGTCACACGACTTACATATGCAAAATTTCAGCTCAATCGGAAACCGGGAAGTGGATTAAATTTAACTTGCAGACAGACAACGGTCAGGTGAAACTAAAAAATTATAAAAGCTTGTAAAAACAGTTTATACTTCCCTTAGTGGCGTTTATTGTATGATAAACTTATAAACTTAAAACTAGAGTCTTTTAACATATCTCGTAAGATATTAGATGAACGACGCTTTTTCCTAACATATTAATAATATTTTTTCCAAAGCTGGCAGTTTGTGTCCACCCCACGTGAATGAGGTGGGAGCAGATGGGAATATGTCCGTAAAATTATTCGCTGACATATCTTAGTGAGGATTTATACAACAATTTACACGATTCGTTTTGATTATGATGATGATATTGTTTTTCTTCCAGGCCTTTGACTACGGCTACATAATCCTCCAGCAAGCCGTGGCCCCACACAACGTGCTCCTAGCGCGACACAGCGCGCTCGGTCGCATAGTACGCGTCACAGACCACGTGCTGCAATATAGACGATGGGTGCGGGATACCTTCGAGCCGTTCTTCTTCCCCCATCGGGCGCCCCCGGCTGCGGTGTCTAGCGAGCCTTCGCCTCCGCCGAGCGATAGCGAACCTGTAAGTCATATATAACGGGACAAACTTTTCTGACAAATAGTCCGACAACGGAACAAACTTTGCTGGTGCTGAAATAAAGTGCTATAATTGCTACAACTTAGGACACGCTTGTATGGCGCCTCAGGGAGCATCGTCCGCATCATAGATTACGTACTACAATATAGACGATGGGTCCGGGATACCTTCGAACCGTTCTTCTTCCCCCATCGGGCGCCGCCGGCTGCGGTGTCTAGTGAGCCTTCGCCTCCGCCGAGCGATAGCGAACCTGTAAGTCATATAACGGGACACACTTTTCTGACAAATAGTCCGACAACGGAACAAAGTTTGCTTGTGCTGAGATCAAGTGCTATAATTGCTACAACTTAGGACACGCTTGTATGGCGCCTCAGGGAGCATCGTCTGCGTCATAGATCACGTGCTACAATATAGACGATGGGTGCGGGATACCTTCGAACCGTTCTTCTTCCCCCATCGGGCGCCCCCGGCTGCGGTGTCTAGTGAGCCTTCGCCTCCCCCAAGCGATAGCGAACCTGTAAGTCATATAACGGGACAAACTTTTCTGACAAATAGTCCGACAACGGAACAAAGTTTGCTGGTGCTGATATCAAGTGCTATAATTGCTACAACTTAGGACACGCTTGTATGGCGCCTCAGGGAGCATCGTCCGCATCATAGATTACGTACTACAATATAGACGATGGGTCCGGGATACCTTCGAACCGTTCTTCTTCCCCTATCGGGCGCCGCCGGCTGCGGTGTCTAGCGAGCCTTCGCCTTCCCCGAGCGATAGCGAACCTGTAAGTCATATATGTATATATATGTATAACGGAACAAATTATTCTGACAAATAGTCCGACAACGGAACAAAGTATGCTGGATTGGATCAAGTGCTACAAATGCTGCAGTTTAAGACACGCTTGTATGGTGCCCTAGGGATCATAGTTGTCACAGACCACGTTCTACAATATAGACGAATGGTCCGATTCCTTTGTTCATCACTGTACTAGTTAATTGAATAACTTTAATTTTTAGTGTGCGTTCAAATTACGTAAACACGATAAACTGTGTAAAGGTGCCTCCAAATTTAGCAAGCGTGATATGAATTAGTCTGAGAAAGGCTCAGAAAGTAATCGCGTGCATTACGCAGTACGATGTATGTATAGTGCCTGTTTTCGAATGCCACCAAAATCGGCAAACCTGGACGCAATGTGTTTATTTGTTTTCTTCTGCTACCAGCCATTCTCAAAGTGTGTTCCGCGGAACCCTAGGCACAGAATAAATAATAGTACTAAGTACAGAAGACACACTCTCTAACAAAACGCGTCTGTTACGATCAGCACAGATATGGCCGTTAGGTGGCGACAGCGCCCCGCGCGACTTATGGCAAACCCCAAAATTGGGGCCGAATGGATGTACTTTTAGCTACCTGTAGCAAAGCGACGAAATCGCGGAGTGAGACACGCCTGCCCTAGAGTTCCGCAAAGCCTCTGTTGGGGTTCCGCGAAAATACTTGTAATAATAAGAAAAAAACCAGCACTTCTATAGGTATATCTGGTCCACAGTGACGAACGAAAATTTTTAATTTGGGGTTCCGTCAAATATTTCGCTTTACAAAAGGGTTCCGTCACCAAAAAAGTTAGAGAACCGCTGTGCTAAACCTTTTAATGTATTGTCCGCAGGAGTGGTCAGACAGCTCTGCGCGGGCGTCGCCGGTGGCGGGCGCGCGCACGTCGCCGCCGCCGCTGTCCGCGCTGCAATGTTCCTCGCCCACCCCCCGGCGGGTGTCCGCTCACCAGAGCCTGATCATACACCACATCACCAGCAATTCAGACTTCAACAACATACCCTCAGGTACAGTCGCCATCAGATATATCGGAGCGGCCAAGGTGTTCACAATATCTGAGCACGCGCTCTAACGCCCTGACAATAGAGGCGTGTTCAGATGATTGTGAGCACCTTGGCCGCTCCGATATATCTGATGGTGACTGTACTACACATACCATATTTAGGGCATTTTTCCAACTCTTCGCTGAATTTTGCGAGAGGTTTATATTATAGGCAGAGTTCGGACAATTTATCGCAAAAATAAATATAGTATGGAACATGATACAATTTTTTTTACAATTTTGAACTGCAGTTTTGAGTATAATATGGAAATTTTATAAAGATACTGTGTACATAATATGAGTTTAATAAGTCCTATCGTATTTTGAGATATAAATGATTTTTGATGGTTTTGCGATGATTTGTCCGATCACTGATTACAAAGCTGTTTTTAGTATGGGACCAACTCTATCAATATTTTTGGTTTTCCCATGGAAGACGTCGACATCTGAGCCCAAAATGTATGGAACAGTCTGATCATATATCACATTACCGGCAACTCCTTAAATAACATATCTTCAGGTGAGCAATATGCTACCTATCTTAAGACGAAACAGGAGCTGAGTTTTAAATATTTTAGGTAAATATATCCATCTCGCTAACGGAAGCGACTCCTAAAACTAGTGCGATAAGGACGAGGCGAAAAATCCCGCGTAAAAATCTCAAAATTCGAGGTTTCGTACTCGACTGTTTCTTCCTTTAAAACTTAACCAATCCCAACCAAACTTGTAAATCTAAATGATTATGAAATTATATGTGTTGGACCGTTTTGCTTTTTTGGCTAATTGATATCAGTTTTGAATACTACGCCTCTCATTGCAGCATAGTCAATTAGGCCATTTTGGCCATTTTTGAAGGGCTCTAGCGCCTTAAAAAAACAAATATCAAAAAAGTAAAACGGTCAGACATTGACAATATTAATTTGTAATGAAAAAATCATCGCTCTACATCAAAACCCACGGAGGAAACAGTCGAGTACGTTTGTATAGAGAAATGACCACTCCTGTTGGCTCTTAAGTTTGACTCTAGAGAGTCTTGAGTTGAAGCTAGGGATCCTTAGATAATAGATCTACTAAATAATCTTAAATATTTTTTTGTGTTTACCTGACGAAGCCTGCGTTGCAGATATAAAAGTTTGGTCTCTGAATAAAGTTTAAGATTAGGTTTTGATTTATGATTATAATTAATAACTTTATCTTCGTTGGTAACTTACAAATAGACTAGAACTTAATCGCATCTAAACAATTCGTATAATATTTTTCGTTTTTTTTCAATAAATCATAGACAAAATTCACAATTTTATTTTATTTTATTCCAGGAGTAATGCAACAACGCTACTCCAACGACAGCGCGCCGAAGAACCGCAACCGCTCCTTCACATCCAAACAGCGGCGCCACTCCTCCCCGCCCGCGCACCCGCGCCGCGGCGGGGGGGGAGGCGGCGGGGGGGGCGCGGGGGGAGGTGGAGGCGGGGGAGACGGGCGCGGCGGCAAGAAGCGCCGCCAGTTCGCGCCGCAGCCGCAGCGATGATATACGGCCGGCGTCTAGGTGATACGTGCGGACGTGTTTAAATTGTCACCATGTTTAAGTCTCAAGTGTACGGTGTTAGTGACGAGCGTTCGGCGGGGCGTGCAGCGTCGCGTTGATCGTGCAGTATCTTATGCGTTTATGCTAATCGCTCCGCTCGAGCGTGTACTCAATTTGCCCACTGATATCGGCGCAAGGGTCACCTAAATATGGAAGCGCTGGTGGCCTAGCGGTGAGAGCGTGCGACTTGCAATCGGGAGGTCGCGGGTTCAAACCCCGGCTCGTACCAATGAGTTTTTCGGAACTTATGTACGAAATATCATTTGATATTTACCAGTCGCTTTTCGGTGAAGGAAAACATCGTGAGGAAACCGGACTAATCCCAATAAGGCCTAGTTTACCCTCTGGGTTGGAAGGTCAGATGGCAGTCGCTTTCGTAAAAACTAGTGCCTACGTCAAATCATGGGATTAGTTGTCAAGCGGACCCCAGGTTCTCATGAGCCGTGGCGAAATGCCGGGATAACGCGCGGAAGAAGAAGGGGGGGGTCACCTAAATATGAGAGTATATTTATAAATATGCTCTTGTATATATGTGATTGTATTATAATCCTGTTCGCCCCGCCATAATCGCAGCGTACACGATCAGCGTGTAGGTTATTAACATATGAGTGGTCTATATGTGTTTGAGATGGACGTATCGGAAAAATGGACAAAGCCTAAAGCATCTTATGTCAACAGCGCTATAGAAACGGATGTCGGGACAGGACGTTAGAAAAAACATATTAAATTAACCTTAGGTCTCTTATAGGGTAATTCGCCAGTAACTATCCACCTGTTAGTAACTGGCCACCCTAAACTAAAAATGAATTTTATTCTCCTATAAACATAATTCATTTTAGTATAAAGTGGCTAGTTATTGACGGCTGGCCAGTTATTGAAACCTTATACTAAAATGAATTCTGTTTATAGGTGAATAGAATTCATTTTTAGGGTTCCGTACCCAAAGGGTAAAACGGGACCCTATTACTAAGACTTCGCTGTCCGTCCGTCCGTCCGTCTGTCCGTCCGTCCGTCCGTCCGTCTGTCACCAGGCTGTATCTCACGAACCGTGATAGCTAGACAGTTGAAATTTTCACATATGATGTATTTCTGTTGCCGCTATAACAACAAATACTAAAAACAGAATAAAATAAAGATTTAAGTGGGGCTCCCATACAGTAAACGTGATTTTTGACCAAAGTTAAGCAACGTCGGGCGTGGTCAGTACTTGGATGGGTGACCGTTTTCTTTTTGCATTTTTTCTGTTTTTTTTTGCTTTATGGTACGGAACCCTTCGTGCGCGAGTCTGACTCGCACTTGCCCGGTTTTTTACTTTAGGGTGGCCAGTTATTGGCCGGTGGCCAGTTACTGGCGAATTACCGTACAACCCAGAGTCCAGGCACAACTTCTCTCTTATTACATATTTCCTATCTAGATACAGTGTTTTGCCAGGGCAGAGCGACGAGTGGTAGACTGCACTAAGCCGAGTCGCGTTTTCTATTCACGTAAATTGTCATTTGCCGCTCGCCGCTCTCGCTGCCGCTCGATATTGGGGCCAAGCGAGTGCGTACAGATATAGTGCCTGATTATATTCAATTTTATTTTCACGGAAACGTACGAACGTGTCTTGCCATTTCAGTCAGTCTCTGTACAAAAAGTACTGACGTTGACTGAAGTAGCATGACAAATGCGAACGTTTCCGAGAAAATACGATGGAAGACAATTATGCACTACATCTGTAGCGGCGTGAATCATTCTAAATTGATACGTATGGGCGTTCCTTTAAACCATTCATGGTTTTTAGGGTTCCTTGTCAAAAGGGTACAAAAGGAACCCTTATTTTTTAAGTGCATCCAGATTAACACTTTGACTACCGAGAACCCGCCTGGTAGGCACTCGTAATGTTTGCTTAGCGGGTTGTTTTGTACGCAGATATAGACGACCGGTTTCTGGGGTAGTGCGCTGTTTTTTGCCCGGTTGCGAAAGTGTTAAAGAGGCATTTAGGCTTATACTGTGGAATTGTACCAACATAGTTCCGGTTTCAATCCAAATTCGACTTAAATCGTCCATAGTTTGAGTCGCAATCATCCACTCAATGGCGGCTTGTAGCTAAATGTACAGTGTAAATATTAAACTTTTATCAATATACACAGTAAATAGTTATCTTCTATAAATATCAGTTACTACGCATCGCTTGAGATCAAAATATAAATTAAAAAAAAATCACAAAAGTATAGTGTAACCTACTGAATTGAAAAGAACGGTACTATCTAAAAAATAAGATACAGATGTTAATTTGTTTTAAAATTCAGAAAATCTAACGTATCAGCATGAGTATTATATATCTAATTGCATTGTAATAAGATCACTTATGCCTCGGCCGCGAATCACGCTCCGAGCGGGTACGACCAACGAGCAGTACCTTTTCTCTGCAGCTGACTCGGAATTATTGCAACTTTGCACCGTGCAAAATTTACCGTTACAACTTTGCCCACTAGCAGACTTGCACTGTTCTGTAAAAATACTATTTTTTTGTGCTATTAAAGCAATATCTTTTTATTTAATATGGAGATATTTTGGCGGTCAAAGAAGGAAATGTTGCACTATTACGGCTCGGCCACGACATTGAGCGACTTGCGACGGTAGCGATAACCATAGGTTGGAGCGAGACACAGCGATCTGACCTTTCGTTCCTACCTATGGTTGTCGCTGCCGCCGTCGCCAGTCGCGTAATGTGGCCGAGCCATTACACGAACATCAGTTCTACGATATACCAATATGTAGGTAAACTGTGACGTCACTATAACAGTGAAGTCTAGTTCATTTGCTAAAACTCCTATTTGACAGTTTTTTAGTGACAAGCGAGTTTGTGGCAAGAGTTTTATACATTAATAAGGCAAAAATATTAATTGATTGTATAAGAGGTGTATTATAAGAAAAAACTGCCCGCGAGTTTGACACCTGCACAAGATGGCGCTGTAAAGCTGTGTTTTTCGAATTGTCAAATGTCAACATTTGACAACCAGACCGTAGTGCATAAATATTTTCCATCGTATTTTTACGGAAACGTACGAACCTGTCTTACTATTTAAGCCAGTCTTTGTACAAAAAGTACTGGCGTTGACTGAAGTAGCATGACAAATACTAACGTTTCCGAGAAAATACGAAAGAAAACAATTATGCACTACATCTGTATAAAGTTTCGTCGTCACCAATAGTTCGTTTTTTTTAGCATTAGAAAGAACTTCAAAGAAGGTAAGCGATCTTGATATGTCTTTTAATTGAAAAACGCTTTTTAATAATCAATAAGTACTACTTATGAAAGCAGAAGAATATAAATGATTGTATTAGATTCATATTTGTTACATATTTGCCGTAACTTATTTTTAAAATGTGTTTTTCAATTAAAAGACACGTCAAGATTGTTTACCTAATTTCTAATGCTAAAAAAAACGAGGTATAAATTAAAGATTGTCAAGCACGAATTTATCTTAAACTGCAGGTTCTAATATAATCAATTAATTTTTGATAAATAAGCAATAACATAATAGTAGAAATTTAACATATACCATATTTTTATGTCAAGTATGCGTCACAACTTTGCCCAGTTTTGAATAAATAAATAAATATTATTGGACAATTTTTACGGATCGCTCTATTCTCAAGGCAAGGAAGAAGAAGATATAGTTAGGTATATATAAATACTTATATACATAGAAAACTAACGACTTGGCTATTATTTTCCTCATACGAGTTAAATTGTTAATCTTTTGTGATTTTTATTTCTTTTAATGAACTTCATTCAAATTAAATGGTTTTTAACACTAGACAATTTTTTACATAATGTATTACATATTAATAAAATTAGAATATGTTGAATTTTAAAACTTTTATATGTTACATATTTGTAGATAACATAACAGCCTTTTATGATAAATGTGTCGTTCTTTGAAAAAAGAGGCCTATTGCAAGGGGCCCTTTAATGCGCAGTAAAATAAGCTCCATTTCTCAGACGATAAAAAATAAATAAAAATAGCAGTATCAAATTTTTCACAAAATCTGGGCAAAGTTAAGACGAAGTAGCAGTTACACATAGTGACGGATTTTTATTATTTTAATACGTATAAAAACTGAGCTCTCCATATCGCTATAGTTCGTTTTTTTTAGCATTAGAAAAATACTACGCGATGTTGACGTATCTTTTAATTTTACGCTTTTTAAAATCAGTAACTATTACTTACGAAAGCAAAAAAATGTAAATAATCGTATACGATTCATAATTGTTACATATTTGCCGTGACTTATTTTTCAAAAGTGTTTTTCAATAAAAAAACACGTCGAGATTGTCGCACCAAGAAAAGTCTGCACCGGATTTGATAGCCCACGCAGTGTACGTGTTATCTATACGTCATAATTTCATAGAAGTTTGACGTTTTTAAATTACACTTGGGACTGCGTGGGCTATCAAATCAGCTGCAGTCTTTTCACGGTCTGGGCTGTAACCGCGAAAATCGAAGTTCGCAAATTGCGGGGATTTTTCTCTGTCACTCTAATTACGGCTTAATTGGAGTAAAAGAGAAAGATCCCCGCAAATTGTGAATTTCGGTTTTCGCGGTAGCCGCTCTGACTACCTTTTTTCTAATGCTATAAAACGAACTATAGCAACACCACTATGAAATAACTTATACGCTTGGATAAAAGTGCGATTCTATATTTAAACTAATTTAATATAACATTATCCTCTAGCCGCCCATACGTCAAACCTTGCCAAGCAAAATGAAAATTTATTTTGTCAACACAAAGTTCAAATTAGAATGGAACAGGAGACCTTTTTATAGGTCTCTGGGCGGCTGGAGGTTATAGCGCTGTGACTATAGAAATAGTTTAGTATATATGTAGATATATGCCGTGCTGGGTTTATAAGGACGTATGTTTATTAAAAAGTTTAAAAACGTAACTGTATACGTTAAAACAGCGAGAGTAGGTAAAGTTAAATCAATGGGACATAACATAACTTTGCACATTTCTGTCACCTATGTTATCACCTGTCACCACGTCTGTCACGTTCTAACAAGTATGTAAGTGCGAAAGTGACAGGCGATAAAAATGGAACCATGCTGCCACCGTTGGTTTAATTATATTTTTAGTCAAATCTAATTGTGACGGTTTTATGCAAAATGTACCAGTGTCAGTTGTCGATAAAGGCGATTTAATGTCCCTGCACGAACAATGGCCTTATTGATAACAATTATGACCTTTTACTTGAAATAATTGCATTATTCAGTATCCTCAGTAAAAAAAAACTGTTTACTGTTTTCTTTGCTTGTATCGTTGCCAGGTTACATTATTTAATTAAATAATCTCTTCTTTTTCTTCTTTTTCCTCGCGTTATCCTAGCATTTTGCCACGGCTCATGGAAGCCTGGGGACCGCTTGACAACTAATCCCAAGAATTGATTTCATCAAATAATCTGTAGTTAAAAATAAAGTCTCATTGATTTAACTTCACGGTAAAGCGATCTTCACATTGGATGCGTATACGCGCGTCGCTCCGTAGTGCGAGCGGGACATCGCTATATACGTGCATAGCCCTGGCACGCTTGCACGCCGACGTGGGGATTCGCATCAGTGTGATAACCGCTTCAGCTGCAAAAAAAATGCAATTTAAAATTTTCAAACTCCAATTTAAATGTAAAAGCAATATCTCACTGGCCACTAGCCTCTTAGGTGCGAAAGAGACGGATGATGTTCGCGAATGTCACTCCTGAATCTAATAACCGTTGGCATATCATATTTTAATACTGGTGTTGTATACACCGAGAAATTGTACATTTGTACATTTTGTAACTTTGCCCATGGCAAAGTTGAAAAAAAAAACATAAGATAAGAAAAAAATACGGTTTAGCGATATTAAGGTACATGCTTTGGTTAAATTTCGGATTTGAAGGGTATGTTAGTTTTTTATGCGTGGTATTGTTTGCCATGTGGGCAAAGTTGAATATTTCACAGTATAGCTAATGTTTAAATCTGAAAGTGTATTCGATTCGACCACGGTATCCCGCTATTTTAGAAAACTATGTTGTATTTTTACCTTTAGCCTCCTGAGACCCAGAGCCAACTGTTTTGTTTTTGAAATTGGAATCCTTAGTTACACAATAAAAGTTGAAAATAGATTTTGGAATATGTACAAAAAAATGTACGCAGGGACTTTGGAGGTTAGGCTTTTTTTAGCAATACTTTTTTAAACGAACATTTTAGTCAATTGTGGTTTTTAGAGAGATTTAATTGATTATTTAGATAAATGAATGTGGATACTTTATAAACCTTCTAACTAGTTATTAGCAATGAAAACGGGTCAGTTTCTATAGAAAAACTATACAAAATAACCCGTTTCCAATGTTGAATTTATTAGTAAATATCAATATAAATGTGTGACGGTTATTAGGTTCAGCTGACGTTTTAGTATAAGCCCGAAACAAACGTAATGCCTTAAGTAGGTCCATAGGTAGGTTTTAGACGTAAGACGATAACTGTTCAGGAAAAGGTTCATGCTCATTTGTGGCTTTCCATTAGAAAAGGGTCCTTATGCTTGTGCATATTGGTATTCCTGACCAATTTCTTTGCCCAAGGTCATTCGCGTTTGCGTCTCAGTCTCTCATTAAGCAAAATGTGAGACGGAATACACATTGGACAGGTAGAATACCACCCTAAGGAACATTTCCATCAGAAAAAGTCCTTATGCACATGGAGCATAAGGAGCCTTTTTTGATCTGATTAGACACGTGAGTGGTTAGGGTCAGGCTTAAGCCTTAAAGACCTGTATATTTATAATTTTTAAAAATCCAAAAAAATGTTAACAAAAATAAGTGACTCGGTCCTACAGTCGCAACAAATATATACGAGCGGTCATGGTATTCACAAACATCTGAACAGAGCCTATTATCAAGACGTTATAGTGCATGTTCGGATCTTTATGAGCAACTTGGCCGCTCCGATATATCTGATGGCGATTGCACGACTAATAATATAAGTACATAGATCAAAAATGTACAGCAATCTGCAGAGGTAACTGACCCCCCTGCATATTAACTTAGGTTAGCAGGAAGGGGGGGTTAGTTATCTCTGCATCTCACTGTACGTAATCGGTCGATTTACCGAGTCACGTGGATTTCTATTGACTTAAAGTACAGCCTGATGTGACACTGCCTGTCTTGTGACGAGCGCGGGGTTCGATTCCCGTGCGAAACAAAACATAAATTGGTTGAAAATTACAAAAAAAAATGCATTTAGTCCATTAAGACTGCTTCATTCGGTATCATATAAAAAAATACACAAAAATACAAAGTAGTACTTAACGGTATAGTATCGTGTTGTACTAATCTAGAGTATGATACAATTGTACTCTATTAAAAAATCCCCTTTTGCATTTTGTGACAATGTACTAACTGTCATAATTAAGCTTGAAATGTACCATGCAACTTTGCCCATTGTTTTTAAAGCTTTGCCCACAATTTTTGTGCAAAAACAAATTGGTCGTTGTTTTTCTAACCGAAATTGGATGTAGAGAAAGTCATGTCTTCATGGTGTTTGTTCGCATAATCAAACATTTGAAAAATGTGATAAGTGCACGAATTGTGTATTGATACATATGAATCTGAATGCATGTAACTTTGCCCACCCCTTGGAAGTCAATTTTGTGTTCAGTTTGAGTCAATTTGTGTCAAAATCGAAAATTTGTTGAAAGTGTAACTCCTAAGCGACGGGCAATAGATTTAAAAATATCAAAAGGGGGCCTAAATACAGCGTAACATGAAATCTAACGTATACTCATAGGCCATGAAGTATTAGAATTAGTTAACTTATTTTATGAATTGTTTTTGTTTTTTCATGTGTAGTACCATTTGTGGCTTGCCAAAGTGTTTTGATAATCAAGCGACAGAGCACTGTGATGAGACTATAATGTATGCTTCTTACTATCCGAATGGGGCTGTCATACTTATGTATGAATTCACAAGTGCGACAGAGAGGCAACACGTCGAACGTGGTTCGCGGTAGGCCCCCTGAGCACACCGGCTGCGTGTGCGTGCGCGTGCACTAAAGGCTCCGTCACACAGGCGCGTTTTGCGGGCGGCGCGTTTTGCGGGCGGCGCGTAAGCGGGGCGCGCCGCTTTTACATATAAAACGCTCACGCCGCGCTTACGCCCCGCCCTGAAAACGCGCCTGTGTGACGGAACCTTAAAATGTTGGAGCCGTGCACGCACACGTCACGCAAGCGGTGTGCCGTCTCTCATAAGGATGTGTATATTACAACGTGCACGTGTACGGATCCGGTGTGCACAGGCCTTTAAGCACGCCTTACTATACTAAGATTATTTTTTTAAGACGAGTAAAGTGTAGGAATTATTGCTTCTAATTTGTCTGTAGGGTAATTCGCCAGTAACTGGCCACCCTAAACTAAAATGAATTCTATTCACCTATAAACAGAATTCATTTTAGTATGCGGTTTCAATAACTGGCCAGCCTTCACAAACTAGCCACCCTATTTATACTAAAATAAAATTCTCATAGTGCTATTTGTCCATATTAAATTGTCTTTCACCTGTTAGTATCTGATCCTTTCGCATTTTCTCAAAGGTTAGCTGGAAGAGATCCCTTTTAGGGATAAGTTCGCCTTTGTACATAACATTTTTATTTTTGTTTTGTTTTTGTCCATTTTATGTAAACCTGTTTATGTGCAATAAAGTGACATACATACATACATACATACATACTAAAATGAATTTTGCTTATAGGTGAATAGAATTCATTTTTAGTTTAGGGTGGCCAGTTACTAACAGGTGGCCAGTTACTGGCGAATTCCCCTACGTCTTAAATAATATTTAATAAAATCCGTTGCTATGATCTGTCGCTTGCAGCAAAGGCAAACATCACTAAATACCCGGTTTACACTAGAAAGTCACGCAATAATAGACGCGTGTAAACTAGGCTTAGAGCCCTTCCACACTATCCTACAGGATATCGTATACAGCAGTGTAAAAGGGCTTTTACTTTTATTTTTAATCAGAATTGCTGAGTTATGTTATATAGCTCTATTGAATTTGAAGGGTAACAAATGGCTAGAAACGCAATAAGTCTGTTACAGTCAGCAGCAGAAGTTGTTAAGCGGGCGAGGTGTTCTAAATTACCTTGACACGCTCATTCTCTTAACAATAAGGTCGCATCAAGATCATTTTGAACACCTGGCCCGCTTAGTAACTTATGCTGCTGACTGTACATACCAAGTTGCTAAAATTCACGCCTAGCTAAATTTTCCACACATTTTAGCAACTTGTATACCTTTAGGATAGGAAAAGTACGGACGCTAAGCGCGAAGAATTTCATACATTGACCTGTTCTTTTCTCTATCACACGAGCTTAATATTGCTGTTTCGCTTGCAAAGTGGCATTGATACCGCCATCATGAGCGGGACAGCAATATTATTACGCGCGTGCGACAGAGATAGGTACAGGCGGGTCAATGTACGAAATACTTCGTGCTTTGAATTCTTACTTTACATGTAGTAACGACGCAGTGTCCTGGAAATAGGACATACTTTCAGACTTCCATATAAGGCCTGATTTTGCTTGCAAAACTTGATTTCCTATTAGTTATGACTACAGTTTGTCCTAAAATTAGCCCAGTGGGTCGTATTAGGTTAACTTTAAAACTCATTGCGTTTCTATTCAAATAATATTATCCTGATTTCACTGTATTTTTAAGCCTCAATTTATGTCTGAAATCAGTAGATTTGCGTTGGTTAACTAGAATTCTAGTTTGATATCAAAGTATGAATTGTATTTAGATCTAAAATATCAGTTGGCATCATTTTGTTATAGTTATGATGGAAAAATTCAATGGTAAAAAAATTGTTTAGTCAAATTATAAAATAACTTACCAGACGGTCTTGCATGAGTTGTGTTCTCGCGCGCGACTCCATACATCAAGCGCGTCTTCAAGTATGGGCTCGCGCGCGAGAACGCAAATTATGCTAGACCGCCAGACAACAACAAAAAAAAAATCGTGAGGAAAGGCGATGTTGATAATGCTTGATTTTATAGGTTGTAATGTTTTTTTATCGGACTCTAGTCGATTTTAGTGTTCCGTACAAACCTTTGTTCACGGAACACTTTTTTCGAAAAAGACTAAATTTGAGAGGTTAACATGTTATAACATGCCTAGTGGCAAGGCGTCCAGCTTTGCAACCAGAAGTCGCAGGTTTGATACCCGGCTCGTACCAATGAGATTTTTGAAACTGATGTTTAGATACCAGTCCTGTTTAGGTCGAAAAAATGATCGTGAAGAAACCGGACTAATCCCAATAATTCTTAATTAGGTCTCTGAGTTGGAAGGTCAGTTGATTTCTTAATAAAACCGGCCAAGTGCGAGTCGGACTCGCGCAGGAAAAAACGGCAAAAAAATCACGTTTGCTGAATGGGAGCCCCACTTAAATATTTATTTTATTTTGTTTTTAGTATTTGTTGTTATAGCGGCAACAGAAATACATCATCTGTGAAAATTTCAATTCAAATTTCAACTATGACGGTTCATGAGTTACAGCCTGGTGACAGACAGACGGGCGAGCAGCCGAGATTTAGTAATAGGGTCCCGTTTTTACCCTTTGGGTACGGAACCCTAAAAACTACTGCGCAATTTCTCGGGGTTAATATTTAAGATGCGACTGAAAAAATGCAGGCTAATAAAGACCTCGCCTTCGACTTCGGACTTCAATTCACACTCGTTCGTAAATTCTTGTTTACCGCCCTTAATACACAATGTACTAATTATTGTCACACTTTCGCTACAGTCTTCAACAAAGCGTTTTAACAACAACACAACACAACAACAACACACAACAAGCGTTTTACAACTTTCCCCAAAGTACCTATTCAGCGATTATACCAAAGGTCACTGGCCCAGTTCTCACCCAGATTATATTCACAAACTCCCATATTCCAATATTACTAGACCCCTAACTTCATACTAACTATACGTCGCAAGGGGTCTTAGTTAAAAAAATATTTTAACACCAGGAATTTACCAATATTTCTTGACCCGGAATTTCATACTAACTATACAACGTGCTCACAAGGAACCCGAAACATTTTAATAGTGTATTCCTGATCATATTTAAAGACTAAAATGTCGAATAACTTTTCCGGAATTCACCTAGTTTCAGAATAACGATAATTATTTACGCCTTTTTGATGGCGATGTTCCCACTATCGGTTCTAGTCTAAATATCCTTATTGATAAAATATCAAAAAGTAACAAGTATCATTTTGCAAAAAACTAGGTTTTACTTGGTTTTACGAAAAACAAGTACCAATAATTTTATCCATCCATCCATCTATCCATCCATTTGGAGGTTGCGGGTTCGAACCCCGGCTCGTACCAATGAGGTTTTCGGAACTTATGTACGAAATATCATTTGATATTTACCAGTCGCTTTTTGGTGAAGGAAAACATCGTGAGGAAACCGGACTAATCCCTGTAAGGCCTAGTTTACCCTCTGGGTTGGAAGGTCAGATGGCAGTCGCTTTCGTAAAAACTAGTGCCTACGCCAATTCTTGGATTTAGTTGCCAAGCGGACCCCAGGCTCCGCTGAGCCGTGGCAAAATGCCGGGATAACGCGAGGAAGATGATGAAGTACTAATCATTTTATATGATAGTTTTACCAATAACAATACTTTTGTATAAACAAAGAATTAATTATTTTTGGCGAATTTGACCTAAACTCTTTCTTCAGTTAAAAATATTTCAGTTTCCTCGTGAACACCTTGTATGTATCAAGGGGTCAAGTTATACTGGTTTTTGTATGGTTTTGGCACGTTTGATAACAACAGCCATTAAGCATGATAAATGGTTTTGCTAAAACGCTTTGTTGGCCGTAATTTTGGGTACAATGGATGAAAACGATGTCGTCCGGGACCGCGTCATGGTAATCGATAGGCGTTTATTACGGAGTTTAAGAGTCGGACTATACTCTGTATCTTTATGTATTTAAAAAAAAGTAAACAAATAATTTACCTGTACATTTTCGGGTAGTTTAACATTTATTGGTTAACTGACCAAATACAAAACCGCCTGGATCTGTCCCTGAAGGACCAGACTTTAACCTACATTATTTGATCGTGTAATGTTTTAATCTACCCTCTACTGGTTTAATGAGCCATTTGAGGGTAGATTTTACTTTTACAGACCACGGCCACGACTAGTTATGACGCCTTTAGGTGTTCTTGGCTTTCAAACGGTTAATGCATTTATCAATACAGACATTAAATGATAAAATACGCCTTATACCTCGACGGGCCTTGACATTTTCATCGTTATTGCGTCAGTAAAGCGCATCAGTAAAACTGCACTTCGCTTTATATGCGCGTAAGCTTGATACGTGACGCCATTTTCTTTTATACTCTGTTTTATGTTTTTAATAGCGCGATTGTGGGGGCGTACGACGGTAAGCCAACATCTAGCCTATGGATGTAGTATATACAAGGGGATTCGCGTTGCCATGCGATACGAGAATAGGTCATAGGCATCGGCGTTTAATATCCTTTCAAAGATTTTTTTCTCGTTTGCTTTCGTCAGATTTCGATAATATTTGGTGGATAGATAGTTCCCTATTTACCATATGTCCTAAAATATCTTCCACTGAGTTACGGAAACGTGACATTTTCGTAACTAAATGGAAAATTATATAAGTATGTACATTTTTTTTCCCAAATTGGAATTTCGTATTTATTCCAAAATGAGGAGTTCTTCAAACCAGTCAAATTGTATCCAAATCAGACGGGAAAAAAATTAACAACACTAAAAATTGGGAAAAGACCATCCATCTTTAGGCTGGATCCCTTAGAGTTTTCCTTTAGAGTCAAATTGCATTGTTGCAATGTTTTTTACAGCAGGATATAAAATATTACGAGACTTTGATGCTATAATAATAATAATGATTTCCATCGTGAAACACACGATCTTGCATTATATGCTACACCGGGTAAAAGCTCGTATAAGTGTTTCAAGAGTCTTTAGCCCATGTAATATTTTTTGACTGAATGTCCTAAGAGACAGGACTACTTTGAAGAATTGGGGTAGTTCTAAAAAACTGTACCCATGATTTATGAAAATGCTAAGCATTATTAAAAATACCTAGTAATTTTAAGAAATCGGACTTGACTATGACTACATATACTTAGTAAGTTTATTAGCTGTGTACAAAAAGATGGTACATTTTTTTCAATAACAAGATGATGCCATTACAAAAAAAAAAACTAAAAATGATTAAACTAACTTATGATATTATAAAGAGTGCAACTAAAAAGTTACTTTATTATTAGATCTAAGTTAATGTAGGTATGTATAATAGTTTTTTTTTGTATATCTATGTACCGAAAGTGGTTAGACGTTGACTTATGTAAGTTATATACACGATGGTGTACATAATACAGCTAGAAAACTGTACATACAACATTGTACATACACTGTAAATACACTCGAGATATATATTTAATAATAATATAAATTTGATTCAAAGAAAAGTTTTAAAAAATAAATTGAGAAAAAAATACAAAAAAATAAAATAAAGACATACAGTGAGTATGAAGTGGAAAAAAGCAATCTTGTCTTTTATTTTGTAACCCGTTCCCTTTCAACAAGCGCAGTTAACCCTATACGAGCATGGTGACTTCTGTAGTTATTGGCCATTACATAGTAATTGGGCACTCCTAACAAATACAAGAGAAAGAAGGTAATTGGAGCCTTATTGTTAAGAGTGGCCAATTACTATGTAGTGGCTAAGCCTAATTGAAGTTAATATTCAACTCTATTGACAGCTATTAAAGTTCGATTTAAACAATTGGCTTGGAGGCATGGAATTAAGTACATACAAAGACTAGAAAAAGTAAGAAATAATTCACCCTCCCACCTTACAAGAGGGGGTGCAGTGAATACATAACATGTAAAACTAGCAAGCTTTCTGATGTCCTACTAAGCTGAATTTATCTGAACAAGCACTCTAGCGCCTTGGCAATAAAGGCCTGTTCAGATATTTGTGAGCGCCTCAGCCTCGGACTACTTATGGAGCCTAAGATTTACATAAAAAGCTGTTTTTGGTTGGATTCACTATAGGTGGGGAATTCACCAGTAACTGGCCACCTCTTAGTAACTGGCCACCCCAAACCAAAAATGAATTCTATTCACCTACAAATGGAATTCATTTTAGTAAAAGGTGGCCAGTTATTGAAGGCTGGCCAGCATGGCCAGTTATCGAAACCTTATACAAAAATGAATTCTGTTTATCGGTGAATATAATTCATTTTTAGTTTAGGGCGGCCAGTTAGGTACTGGCCAGTGGCCAGTTACTGGCGAATTACCCTACCTAAATATTCTCCTAGAAATGTAGAGTTAGACCAAGAAAAGAGACTTTGATAGCCGACGCAGTGAAAGTGTTATTTTAACAGTCAAACTTCTATGAAATTATGACGTAAAAATAACACTTGCACTGCGGGGGCTATCAAAATTGCTGCAGACTTATTGGTCTAACGTAACGTATATGTAGGTACAGATGTAGTGCATAATTATTTTCCATCGTTTTTTTAACGGAAACGTACGAACGTACAAAAAGTACTGAGGTTGACTGAAGTACCATGATACATACGAACGTTTCCGAGAAAATACGATAGAAAATAATTATGCACTATACTTGGTCAAGCAGATCTTGTCAGTAGAAAAAGGCGGCAAATTTGAAAAATGTAGGCGCGAAGGGATATCGTCTCATAGAAAATTTAAATTTCGCGCCTTTTTCTACTGACAAGATTTGCTTGACCATCTATACATCTGTATATTCTTCCTCAAGAGAATACCAGCTTGGAATATTTCCACCTACGCTCCAGGGAACATAACATTGAAACGGCGGCTTATCTGCTCTAGATAGTTGGTAGAGCACGGAATATCTTAATTACGCTTATCCAGGTATAAAGGGTATCGTATAGCCACAGTGTAAAAAGTAACAGTGGACGCCATATAGCAAATTTCATCAAATCGTTAGGTCCGTTAAGTCCGTTTCCGAGATCCCCGAGTTATGCAAATATACAATTCTTGTTGAATCGCTCTTTTAAAGGTATAAACAACAATTGTTCGTTTAACCTTTTGGACGCCAATGACCGATATATCCGCTCCGCAGGTACAACGCCAAAGACCGATTAATCGGTCACAGACCACAGAGCAACATAGACCTACGCGCATATGCGTAAAGTTCAATTTCAGTTTTGACACTTTGGTGACGTGGCGTCGGAGTGACAGCTTTTGTGTTTGACACGGCGTCGTAAAGGGTTTTAAACTCAAGGTAAACTTTAATCTACCTTTTTACATAAATACTCTACCTACCGAAAGAAAAAAAGAAAAAAAAGATAGTTGTCTCTACCTACATATTACGACCTACGTATTGCCTGTCATTCTAACCTATTTCAACCATATTCGAACAGGTTTGTGAACTTTGTGAACAATTTTGAATGTGATGTGATGTGTTTTTAAGGTTTCTTTTTTGAGTGGATTACATACAACGTAATAAGTGCTAGAAGCAGACTGAATATTGCTTCGACTGATTTGAGCCTGAAATACCTACTGCTGAAAGAATATGGGTCAAGAACCAACGTCGTTTCCGAGGTAGGTAAGTGATTTCTTTGATCCTGTGTCAGGCGTTGGACTTGGTAAAAGTGTATAATTGCCCACTCGAACAACCCCTGAATTTAGGGGGTACCGGCGCGATTCGAGAAATTAATTAGACATTCACTAGATATGAAATAGTAACGATATGTGACGTTCCACGACAAAAGGTACCTTATGGCCGCAATAATATTGGAGCGGCGTTAGTAATAGCGTAAGCGCCAACCGCCATAGGGTACCTTTTGGCGTGGAACGTCACATATCGTTACTATTTCATATCTAGTGAATGTCTAATTCATTTCCCGAATCGCGCCGTACGACTTTGAACTTAAATTACAAACGTGCGATGAACGATTCAGCGTCATATCGCTGGCCAGCGTTTCTCTGGTCAATAGTTCTCAGAGAAACGCTGGTGGGCTAGCGGTAAGAGCGTGCGACGTGGTAGAACTATACCTAAAGCCCTATTTAGATGATGCAAGAACTCGCATACGAGTTTCATTACATTGCTGTTTTTGACGGTCGGTTGAATTTGACGTAGCCAGCAGTCCGCAATGTAGCTAAAATCGCATGCGAGTTCGCGCGCCGACTAAATCAGCCCTAATGCTCTATTTGATATTTGATTCTGACTTTACAGAACCTGCAGTAATATGTTAAGCCCCCTCCAGACTATGCGCGTGAATCGCGGGCCGCGAACGCAAGTGTGGCGTCGATTTCGCAGATTGTTCACGCCTTCGCGCATTGTTCTCCGTTTTTTGTCGGTATTTCGGCCCGCGTCAAAGGAGACGCGAAGCGCGAACTTGCAAGACTCCACATTACACAATATTTTGGCTCCTCTGTGGCAAGATAAATATGAATTAAATTATGATTATATTATATGTATTAAGCAGCTATATTTTACGGTTTTACAATAAAACAAAATGGAAAAACAGCTAAATCACGTATGATGCCATAGATAACTAACAGTTAAACTCGATCAGCTGATGCTTTTCCGCCATATTGCCGCAAACCAAACTGCGAAATCGCCATGAAGTGTGCGAGTGTGGAGTCATACGTCAACTTCGCGATATGTTCGCTCCGCGACGTCGCGCCGCGATTCACGCGCATAGTCTGGAGGGGCCTTTACACAACGAAGGATATCTGACACGATCTTATGTTTAGTTAGAGCCATTTTGACGGCCTTCGAAGAGTATATTATTGTAAGTTACTGTACTACCAGATGTGGCTCACTCCGCGATTTCGTCACATTGCAACAAGTACATCCGTTCCACACCAATTTTGGTGGCTAGCCGCGAGTGGCGCTGTCGCCACCTAGCGGTCATATCTGTCCTAATCGTAACAGACGCGCTTTCTTAGACAGTGGATCTTCTGTACCTAGTACTATTATTTATTCTGTGGTACGTTGGTGTAACGAGCACATAAGCTGTCTGGTGCGTGCGTTCAAGCTTCCCTTCACACACGTGAATGGCACATAAATGCTGTATTTAATGTGTAAATAAAACAACAATATGACAGCGAGTCGTGTTTGTCTTTGGTCACAGAATAAATAGTACTAGGTACAGAAGACTCACTCTCTAACAAAACGCCACGCGCGGCTTATGGCTTTCCCCAAAATTGGGGTGGAACGGATGTACTTTTAGCTACCTGTAGCAAAGCGACGAAATCGCGGAGTGAGCCACGCCTGCTTTGGTCTAGAGCTATAGTCTGTACCTATCTTTAGGTATTTAAATAAAAGTAAACAAACAATTTGTACATTTTCGGGCAGTTATAACATTTATTGGTTAACCGACCAAAATACAAAACCGACTGGATCAGTCACTGAAGGACCTGACTTTAACCTACATTATTTGATCATGTAATGTTTCCAACTACCCTCATACCCTCAACTGGCTTAAGGAACCATTTGAGGGTAGATTTTGTAGAGCCGTAAGAGCGTGTCACATATTTTTGCGGCCTTCGAAGAGTAACATATTATTGCAGGTATCTACTGTACATCTGTACTCGCATAATACTGGGTAGAATTTTACTCAAAAGACTACTCTAGATTTTCCCAACTCTACCTGAAACTACAAATTTCAGAACTTGTAATACTTACCACTGATTGCCCGATTCGGATTTTGAAATAGACATCTATTAGATATATTTTAGTCATCACCAAGATACGATAACGATATGTTTAAGATCTAACCTGTCAAATTTGACATTTGCGCGAATCTGGAGATACTCTTGAACGTTTTCCACAGGATATGACTTGGAGATCCAATTCACATCTAATAGATACATTACTCTATCTAACGTAAAAGTGGTTGGTTGCCCGAATCGCGCTGCAAAAGAGAACTAGTTGATATCTAAGCTATAACGTATCTAGAATGGATCTAGTACGTGTCGTCTCTTGTGAATATCTTGAAGTTTGAATACGGCAGTTAGTTTAGTTACTTTACGTCGGATCCAGGTCATATATAATCGCGTTTTCCTCTTGAAAGCACAACTTGGTGTACTTAAATATTTTGCAAAGAGTGGAGCGTAATACAAACTTAAAGCAGATTTTTAAAGAGTTAAACCAGTTTAACTCTTAAGAAAAACTAGCGATGTGGCTTAGAATTAACCCTCGAGGGCAACCCATGTTTATAGTTTATAATTTATATAATACATTTTACATACTAATTAAAATTCTATCGTTCTATTTTCTTTGTATACCTAACAACTTTGACGACCGGTCTGGCCTAGTGGGTAGTGACCCTGCCTATGAAGCCGATGGTCCCGGGTTCGAATCCTGGTAAGGGCAATTTATTTGTATTATGATACAGATATTTGTTCCTGAGTCATGGTGGTTTTCTATGTATTTAAGTATTTATATATTATATATATCGTTGTCTGAGTACCCACAACACAAGCCTTTTTGAGCTTACCGTGGGGCTTAGTCAATTTGTGTAAAAATGTCCTATAATATTTATTTATTATTTATTTATTTAACTAGATATTATAAAACGAAGTCCTCCGCTGCGTCTGTCTGTTGTTGTCGGCTTTTGATTATCTAAAATACCTTACGGCCAATTTACTCAATTAACTTATGGGTCACGTGTTTTACGAAAAGGAACGACCTTCCATCAATTTTAAATAAAACCCCTTTTAAGTACCTAAGTACCGGCCAGTCAATTAAAAGTTTTCCAGAAAATGTGGATTGGGGGTTCCTGTTGTACCTAATCTTTGGAATATTGATAAGTTTAAGTGAAATTTTAAGAAGCCATTAGAAATTTTAGGGTAGGGAATATTATTTATAATGATTATGTGTCTACAATAAGAATAATTTATTGAGAAAACTTTTCTAAGTTTCTATTATCACATTGTGCGTGCATTTTTACTTATTATATACATTATTACGTGCGACTGAACTGGATCATACAATAAATAATTACATAGGTAATATAGGCATACAATATTGAGAATGCGGTTTTAACATGCGGTTTACAATCTAGGGTGTTCAATGTATACCTAGGTATATACAGTGTGGAAAGATACGTCGGGCCCTGGAGGGAAACTACCTTAAATCCTTAAGCTGGCTCATTTTACTTAAAGGAGACATTCCTTAATTTTTAAAAAGAAACAAAACTGCATTGCATTCAACGATTTTTCTTTTTTTCTTCAATTTGGCTTGTCTAAAAAAATCTTGAGTACTAAATATTAGATTGTATGGATATTTTGTACGACAGACGAGTGTATAAGGCCTAATGTTTCTTGGAGAAATGTTATCATTAACTACTATCGACTAGAAAATTGCGAGTGTTTATTTTTTAGAATTTTTAGTCGGTTCGAGTCCCGGGTGAGGCAAGCGAGTTTTAGAAAATCGTTGAATGCAGTTTTGTTTCTTTTTAAAAATAAAGGAATGTCTCCTTTGAGTAAAATGAGCCAGCTTAAGGATTTAAGGTAGTTTCCCTCCAGGGCCCGACTTATCTTTCCACACTGTATACAATAACCTTATTTCATTCGTTCTGTAACCGTAGGCACCGTTCTCGGTTCCGTGTCGGGTAAAAATAAAACGGTCGATACAATACGATTGCTTGCAATTAAACTCCGAACACTATAATTTGCTAGAATCCACACTTAGGTTTAGGTTTGTTCTAAAAAATCTTCCTCCGAGTTGCGAAAACATAATATATGCCGTATGATGAATTTGTTACTCAACAGAAAAAGTTTTAACGAAATAAATTCGACAACAAAACTAAAATCGGCTTATTATTCGTAGAATCCTCGAATCTCGAACAGCTGATTTGATACATGTTCGAGAGATCATCGGGTGCAAATTAAATATAGGTATCGTGGATTGCCTCATAGTTAGGTACTTACGAAACAAGCGCGAAACCTACGACCTATTCTTACGTTTATCGTACAACTTTTTACAGTACATAGGGCCCTTTAAATTTTCGACGTAGTTAAGTAATGTGCTTATTATAGCACAGGGTGTCTTAATGGAGCACCAGATGTACAGTCACCTGCAATAATATGTTACACAACGAAGGCCGCAAAAATATCTGACATCATCTTATTTGTTGAGCCATAAGAGCGTGTCACATATTTTTGAGGCCTTCGAAGAGTAACATATTATTGCAGGTTGTATTGTAAATATAATACTAAACACTTCAAAACGGATCTCGTAGCGCTACGGCGTAGCACGTAGCGCGCAGGAAGGACTCACAGGCCAATTCGAGCGTACATTTTGATGATATCAGAATGACATCTAACTGATGTTATTTATCGAATTTAAGCTGTTGTGAGACATATTAACATTGAATAATTTTACGGTTTAGACTCACTTGTTTTTAGTCATGTTATTCAGGCCCCTGTTTCACCAACGTGACAGGTGCGACGAATTGTAAAATCACTGTTGCTGACGTCACAGGCATCTATGGGCTACAGCTACCGCTTACCATCGGGCGGGCTGTATTCGTGTTTGCCACCATCATTGTATTATTAAAAAAAACTTTATGATATCGGAAAAAACAGATATTTCTCTTGCTAAGTTTATGACAATTGTCACAAGAAACACTACAATTGTCGCGAAATTCCGACATATAACTCATTACCTGTCAAGAATTACCTACAATTCTTCTAAATCTTTGACAATTGTCAGAAACTTCGCAGGAGAAATATCTGTTTTTTTCCGATATAATAAAGTTTTTTTAAATAATACAATGATGGTGGCAAACAGGAATACGGCCCGCCCGATGGTAAGTGGTAATCGTAGCCCATGGATGCCTGTGACGTCAGCAACAGTGATTTTACAATTCGCCGCACCTGTCACCGATGTGAAATTGGGGCCAGGTATCAATTATCATGCATTTCGCTTGTACTTGTCCGTACATGTATTGGCACAGGCGATACGTACGATAACTAAATAACATGATTAAATAATTCTAAGTTCAGTGTACCATCGCCAACACTATTAACTATCCATCGGTGGACCTTATAAAAGAATTCCATCCGTAAGGTCCAGCGTGGCTAGCCAAGGTCACAATCGTTATCGCTTCGACAACGAAAAGCATTATGTCTCTCTATCACGCTACGTCTTACGTAGGCGAACAACGCGCGAACGCGGCGCGGCGCGGCGCGGCGAAAGCGGCCGCCGCCGCGCCGCGCCGCGCCGCGCCGCCTGACATTCGCGTGCAAATCGCGCCGCACCGCGTTCGCAACGAGATCGCTTACGTAGGACACTTCTATGGGCATCAAAGGATTGATTTCGCCGCGCCGCGCCGCGCCGCGTTCGCGCGTTGTTCGCCTACGTAAGACGTAGCGTCACTCTTCCGTATTAGTGCGACAGTGACAGTCGCGTTTCGATCGGTACGGATCGTATATAAGCGATCGGCATCTTGGCTACGCGGCCTGGGCCGTCTTAAACTACGCCGGGGCCCTTGGGCACATAAGAATTTGGGGGCCGTTTTGAAAAGTAAAGAAAGCGAAATTATACTAACATTTTTCTACTATGATCTTCTATTTATTATGGGTAATTAAATATACTGTTACTGTGTGTCCTTCGGGGCCCCCTGAGAATGAGGGTCCTGGGCACGGGCCTTGTGTGCCCTTATGGTAAAGACGGTACTGAGAAGGTCCATCGAATTATTACAAGCTTTTATTTAGTTACACCTGACCGTTGTCTGTAATCAAATACATATTGCAAGTTAAATTTGATCCACTTCCCGGTTTCCGATTGAGCTGAAATTTTGCATACATACGTAAGTCGGGTGACAATGCAATATTATGGTGTCATCGAGCTGATCTGATGATGGAGATCGGAGATGGCCATAGGAACTCTGTAATAAAACAACGAAACCTAATTGTGTTTGGGGTTTTTAGAATTGTCTCGATGAGTATTAATTGCCTGTGGAAAGAAAAGTACAGTCAGCGATAAAAGCTTGTACCAAAAATGAAATTTTTGCATAAAACTTGTTTTATAACAGGGGTCGTACAAAAAGTGCGGATGACGTCAAACCACTTATAGGATGATTTCAAATAGTATTTTTGATTTTCATAAACAATTAGCACTTATCATTTATCAACCTCTTTATTAAACGATATCGCCACTTGAAATGAGTAAGTACGTTTTTGACTGACACATTGTCAATCAGATGAACAATAAATTGACTTCGTTATTGTTTAGCTATTGTATCTTCACGATTATATTTAGCTAAAATTTATATTTACTAATGTATAAGAAAACGCTCTAAAATGTCATCTTTACTCGAATATTGTGGCAATTTTCCGTTTTTGGAGGTACGTGACAAACACGTATACTGCTCTTGCTGTAATCAAGATATACCAACGAAGGTAAGCAATATTAAAATACATTTATTCGTGAAATTTATTTTATTCACTACATCACCCTACCACCTGTATTATTAATTCCATGGATTTATTTACGATTATTTTGTTACTTCATTAATACTACTTTGTTACTACATGTCACACGGAAGTTTAAATACAAACTCAAACGTCATCCTGTGTGCAAGATTACGTCATTTTTACGTCATCCGCACTTTTTGTCCGACCCCTGTTTATAATCAAAATGTAGGCCTCGGTTCTGTATTTAGGTAACGACTTCGTATTATTAGATTGCCCAATTAAAAATGAAATAATTAACAAAGAACGAAACAATACCGTTTTCGTTCCCATACAAAAAATACCGGTATCCGATCCCTGCTTCCGTATTCACAAACCTTAAGTAGTTAATCTCCTAACATAAACTGAGATTATGGATCCATCATCTAGGCTCACATCCGAAGGGCAGCCTTCCAGATGCATAATGTTGTATGCATTGAAGCTTACTTCAAAGCCCTGTTCATCCAATTAAAAGCACATTTTCTCACATCACCAATGAATTTCACGTGAACAAAGAACAAACTTGCAAATACACGTTTATTTGTCGTTAACGGTATCTTAATAAAGTTCAATTTCGTTTAAGTAGTTACTAAAGTAAACTTGGTAAAGGAACGTTTAAATCTAAACTGTGACACTTCACTTTGAATATCCATTCAAAATCCAACCTTAATACAAACAATTTAAAATTGAAACTGCATTGCGCGTATTAGTATGAAGGAGCCATTTTGTTTAGAGCGTTGTGATACGGAGGGTAGTTCGCGCAGGCGCGGTGCGGCGTAAACACCGTATTACGGGCAGTAATCCTACGCCAGTCGCCGCGGGCGGTCGTGTCGCGTTGTGTCGGATCGCGTGTGCCGTGTGCTCAAATACATTGTAAAACTGTGGATTTTTCCTGTGATTTTTAAGGTAAGATACGATTAATTATTCAATATGTGTGTCATAGTGTGCGTACATTGATATTTGTATGCGTAAATGTGTAAATAAATAATGCCTTAGATGTATTGACGGCATGGATTGGTTAGTGTTAATACATTGAGTCAAGACAATGTGTTCGGTATGGTTGAGTGAAAATAACCGAAAACCGTTTATTTATATAACGTTAAGTAACGAACCGTTGTTTAAGATAATTTGAAACGGATATAGAGCCGTATAATGATTTAATTTTAATTATTAAAATGTAAATATTTTTTACTTATTTAAATACATTGCAGTTAATGTATGTATGGATGAATAAATTCTAATCTCTTGTAGGTATTTGAAACATTTGTTGTCACTATTAAAAAAATCGTAAAACGAATCAAGATCGAATTATGAAATATCCGCAAGGTACCGCCAATGATTGAAGCAAAATAATAAGTAGGCATATCATACAGCTACAAAAGTGAATATCTACAGCAAACAACAAGGAATTCATTCTTTTTTTTTTATTATGAATGGGCTTACTCATGGCCACAGACTAGCCGAGGCGTATTCTTAAAGTGTTTTCCTTTTTTCTCGGTCGCAAGTCCATACCATAGCTAATTACTTAGTTGTGACTAGCGAGAGTAGCGAGCCGCCCCGGCTTCGCACGGGTTAACAAATTATACACCGGAACCTTAAGAATCACTCTATTGATAGGTGAAAACCGCATGAAAATACGTTAAGTAATTTTTGAGTTTATCGCGAACATACAAACTAACACAAACAGACAGACGCGGCGGGGGCCTTTGTTTTATAAGGTGTAGTGATTTAGAGTTAAACGTATCGTATTAATATACAATATATATATGTACTCGTACATATGTTCATATTAAGGTTACGTCGGTATTGCGTGCTTAGTCCCTACCTGGATAGTTACAGCTAGAACAGTTAACAGCTAGTGCATTTATACAAGTAACTAGATAATTCTATTTCTACTTGTATTTCTAGTTTTAACTTTAGTTTAAGTTATATAATATCATACACCTTATTATAAATAAAGATCGATATCATGTTAATCTAAAATAGTGACTTCTTTAAAACTTTAGCCTGACTACACGCGTGTTTTACTAAACTCTTTATTTTTACTAATACTAAACTGTCTTTTTTTTTAATAGTGGAAAGGTATGGGCTATGGCCAAGGGATATGATTTTTGTGCTACTACGTACTGCCCTGCTTACATATACACGGTGTAACATGACGAAACCGAATAATTTCAACAGCGTATTCCTGATCATATTTAGAGACAAAAATGCCCTATAAACTTTTTTGAAATTCGCCTAGTTTCAGAGTTAATACTAATAAAAAAAATATGTTTTTATTGTTACATAGTGCCAAAAGCCTTTTTGATGGCGATGTTGCTGCTATGGGATGTAGCAGAGAAATGCGTGTTTAAAATTATTCGGTTTTCTCATGTTACACCGTGAATACAGTACTTGCATAAAAAACATCGTTTTAATAAAGAACTAACATATTTTCTAAAATCTCCTATTTAATAAGATACTAAGATAGTCAGTTAAAACTAACCATGAATACTATTTACACTTAACTGAGGGTCGAGGCGTTAGTTTATATTTGAGCGTTTTATGTTAAGTGAACATTTTGTACTAAGTTATGGCCGTATACATTACCTACTTAGAATTAATTAGAAAGATTGAGGTTAAGTCACTCGTAGGGCTTATGTGATACGGAATTGTTTAACTAAGGGCACGAGAGTACCTACAGGTCAATTGCTTAACTCAGTTGGTTTCCTAGATATCTGGGGATTTTAGTGTTAGTATCTTTTTTCTTCCGAAAAACTAACAGTTCTTGGGTTATATCGACCCAGAATCGTGAGGATTAGGTATTGATTAAAAGTTAAAACAAACCAAAAAGGTCCCTAGTTTTTCATACTGGGGGCCGATTTTTGAATTTCGATCACTCGATTTCGTCACTCGTAAATCGGTGGAAAACGCCGAAATGCTAATTTTTGAAATACGAGCGATCAACATTTGGAATCTAGTGGTATTGACCACTCGATTTCAATTCTATTAGTAAAATTTAAACGCCTAGTAGTGGAGATGTCATTTAACGAATTACACGAAATCGAGTGTTCGAATTTCAAAAATCGGCCCCCTGGATTTCAGTTTTGTGATGTGATGTGATGGTCCATTCAAAATGTATGTGAAAATTCGTTACAAAATGCCAATTTTTGTTGAATTTTTTTTTAATTGATCGTTCTCGTGATTCGGAATAGAAATTGATACGCATAGTAGGTATAGATGGATCACAGTACAAAAATATGAAAATACAACAACATTATTGTGCTTTCTTCATTCTTATACTAATGATATATTAAATATATTGAAAACGGGTCACTCACGTATTTTAAGTCGAAAAAACGCTCGACATGTTTCACTCCGTACCGAGGAGTGTCATCATAGCTTGCGTTTAAGGTGACGGACCGGCGGTGAGTGACCCGTTTTCAATATATTTAATATGTCTGTGTCTCACGGAAGATTTGTACTAACGCTACCAATAAAAGATGTAAAACTTGATTATCTCACCGTCTCAGTCTAAACTCAGTAATAATTTCTCCAGCCGGCCTAGTCAAGGTTACAATCGCTATCGCTTCGACAACGAAAAGCATCATGTCTCTCTATCACTCTTCCATACAGGGTGTAATTTTTTACGTGATACAAAATATGTTTTTCTAACTCCATAAACAACTAGCAATTGAATGCTCCTACTCTCGTTGAAATCAGACAATTTTATTTTTAATTTTTTTATTTTTTTTCGTGATATTTTTTGTACTTTTAAAGGATATTATGATATTAAAACAGCTTTAAAATGTAAAGTGAACTAAATTTCTTTTCAAAGTAGCGTAAATCACAAGTCATTAAACATTTTTTGTGATTTATGCTACTTTGAAAAGTAATTTAGTTCACTTTACATTTTAAATATCTTATAAAGCTGTTTTAATATCATAATATCCTTTAAAAGTACAAAAAATATCACGAAAAAAAATAAAAAAATTAAAAATAAAATTGTCTGATTTCAACGAGAGTAGGAGCATTCAATTGCTAGTTGTTTATGGAGTTAGAAAAACATATTTTGTATCACGTAAAAAATTACACCCTGTATTAGCGCGACAGTGACAATTGCGTTTCGATCGCTACGGAGCGTAAGCGATTGGCATCTTGGCTACGCAGCCAGATCCTCCCAAATTTTCAACCCAACAGACCGTATCCACTGCCCCCAAATTGCCATTTAGAAAAATCCCTCTCTTTTTTTAGGACTCCTCAACAATACGACTAATTTTCACACTTAAAGGAGCAAAAAGACTTAAATCTAAGTATTTTTTTTACGGAATATTAGAATTTAATACGCTTGTAATTAGAATGAGAAATGCTTGTTAATAAATAAGACTTAGTTCCTTTAAGTTTCGTAAGTAGATGCGCTGTGGGTATAAGCTAAAATGAATGTCTTAAGGTGGTAAATTTGAATAGATTAAAATATTTTTAAGCAAACAATAGTAAAGTTTTATTTTAATTGCTGGCTTTAGAACTTTGAATGTTTTATTTACAAGCTTTTAAGCAAATCAGATGGAGCACAAGGATTTGTTTGAATAAGCGACATTGCTGTAATGTCTTATTCAGGAATTGTATTGTTAAAATTCCGTTTTGATCTAGCAGGAGCTCTTCAAATGTAGCAAATTATAGTTATTCATAACCAAGGCAAATGCCCGCGACATCGTCCGCGTGGAATTAGTAATTTGGGTACCTACTTTCAATATTGAGCAAATCTACTTTTTATTCCACCCTTCTTTTCACCCCCAAAGGGATGACTATTAGTCAAAAATGCCCGTAAGGGGATGAATTGTGAGATAAAAAGTATCCTACGTCCATCCCCGGGAGTCAAACTATCAGTATAGGTACCTACCAAATTTCAACTAAATTGGTTCAGCGGTTTAAGCGTGAAGAGGTAACAGACAGACAGACACACTTTCGCATTTATAATGTTAGGCCGCCTTTACACCTGTAAGTTTTACTTACGGAAGTCACTTACGTAAGCGACTTACGATATTTTTTCAAGTGTAAACAGTTATTGTAAGTGACTTATTGTAATTTCTCACAGCTTACGTAAATTGGAAAATTACAGGTCTAAACACGTTCAAGTTTGTTTACGGAAGCGACTCACAGCTTATCGAACTAAATTGATAAGTTGAGAAGAGTGACCATAAGTTTCTCAGCTGATGAAATAGCCGGTCGAAAATGTGCATCATTTTTTTTTATGATTGGTGCAACTTTTTCCAAAAGATATTCAAAAGTCGTAGAATTCATGCTTATAAAATTGAAAAATTGGTCTCGGTCTTCCAGTCTTAACTCCTTCAAAAGATTTTCAAATGCACCTCATGCCATTTTTCTTTCTAGCCATGGTTTTATCCAGCATTTTCTTTTCTTTTGCTTTCGACTATTGGATAAAATTATGTATGCAGCAGCTGCTTGATCGTGGCGACTGTGAGAAGGCATTTTATTACTGATTTGGGAAGCATAATGTAAATGGGCGTGTAATATTTTTTGCAAGTTTAAACTTACACAACTTACGTAAGCATTACTTACGTAAGCATTTATTGCAAGTGTAAATGCAACCGTAAGTAAATTATATAAATATTACGCAAGTAACTTACAGGTGTAAAGGCGGCCTTATGTATATGGCCGCCTTTACACCTGTAAGTTTTACTTACGGAAGTCACTTACGTAAGCGACTTACGATAATTTTTCAAGTGTAAACAGTTATTGTAAGTGACTTATTGTAATTTCTCACAGCTTACGTAAATTGGAAAATTACAGGTCTAAACACGTTCGAGTTTGTTTACGGAAGCGACTCACAGCTTATCGAACTAAATTGATAAGTTGAGAAGAGTGACCATAAGTTTTTCAGCTGATGAAATAGCCGGTCGAAAATGTGTATCATTTTTTTTTATGATTGGTGCAACTTTTTCCAAAAGATATTCAAAAGTCGTAGAATTCATTCTTATAAAATTGAAAAATTGGTCGCGGTCTTCCAGTCTTAACTCCTTCAAAAGATTTTCAAATGCACCTCATGCCATTCTTCTTTCTAGCCATGGTTTTATCCAGCATTTTCTTTTCTTTTGCTTTCGACTATTGGATAAAATTATGTATGCAGCAGCTGCTTGATCGTGGCGACTGTGAGAAGGCATTTTATTGCTGATTTGGGAAGCATAATGTAAATGGGCGTGTAATAATTTTTGCAAGTTTAAACTTACACAACTTACGTAAGCATTTATTGCAAGTGTAAATGCAACCGTAAGTAAATTATGTAAATATTACGCAAGTAACTTACAGGTGTAAAGGCGGCCTGGATAATATGGATTTGTTTTGGAACCATAAATCGAATGTAGCCTAACTGTTAGAAACAAAGTACTTACTTAGGTATTCATTATTTGATTTCATCTCCCCACACCATTCACTGTATGAGACCCATTTAGTAGCAATGAATATTTGAACAGATTCATATTATCTAATAATTTATTCAAAAGCCCTATTAGTGTACCCTATAATGGACGTGGAACCGGTAATGGGACAAAAAACCACAAATCCTCTAAAATAAGTATCTAAAAGTAGTTTATAAACACTGGCTATAGGTATAAATATTTATCATAAATAAGAAATAAGAGTCCTAGAGCTATTTCAGTTTGAATTTTTATTAAATTCAGTTGATTTTTAAGAAATTGGCGTCAATCCAAAAGTTGTCGTGTCACTGAAAAAAATACCACTACGAATTCTTAACAACTTCGCTAAAATTAGTGAGTTAATTTATTAAATTTTAATTAATTAATACTTGATGAAAACTAGAATGTGACATTCAACTTTTATCTACGCACATATCATTACTGCTCTAAAATGCATTCAGAAACCGTAGGAAATGACACCATTATCACAACCAATTTTACTATGAGAACTTTCTTATCTGTGGTAGTAGGTAAAATTTGTACTTTAAAGTTATAACTTTACAGATTTTTGTAAGGTTATGAGTTTTAAATTTGGAACAGCTGTCAAAACTCAAGTGGGTGTCTATTCTAGTATCCATAGATATTAAAACAATTATCGATACGAAACGTCAATTCGGTATATTTTTTTAATACAAACCGTACGACATTTGATGTCGAGTGGCATGAGAATAGGGACTTCATTCTTTTGTCTATGAATTAAAAAAAACTACGGATGCGTGACATTTGTGAAAAAAAGTTTTCATTTACCGCCATTTGACTTACAGTTTCATCTTTTAATTACTTTTAGGTTATAAAATTGATTTGATAGTTGTTTTTAAACAAACTTTAAGCAAAAGTACCGTGTAAAATGAGTGATAAAAAGATATTTAGGAGCCGCCACCTCTCAAATCTGCGAGTTAAGTCAGACAGCAACGATGGATGTCGGTTGAAATATGAGGTTAGTGAATATATAATAGAAGGTAATAATATGTGTGTAGATAAAGTAGTGTATGTAACTGTACATAATTAGGCATTAAAACACTCGTGTGATCCTTTTAAGAAACTCACTTCGTTCGTTTCTTAAACCCACACTCGTATTTTAATGCCTTTCATTATGTAGCAGTCACATAAACTACTATTAACACACTAAGCGGTCTACCATTTACATGTATTAGGGAAATATCACAAATACTCCAAATTTCCTCTTAAATGTCCCATGACTTGTGCTGTTACCATATCTACTTGTTTAAAACCAATTTGGTTTCCCATTTTGCCATTGTGTGTAGGTACAGTCGGCACAATAAGGGTTGTGCATAAATCACGCGAGGTGTTTTCGGCTACTTTTTGACCCCACCCCCCTTGGTGATATTTGGTGAGGTTTTTGGCTACCCCCTCTCCCCCACATAACCTCACGTGTATTTTTTGAAATTATTCTATCCGACCGGTCAAGGCCACGCGCTCCAAAATTTCGTGAAATAGACTCGCTATTTTGAAGTACGGAGTGAAGATTTATGTTTAACGAAACCGAAAAAAAGTATCTACTCATGTGGTAGGTAATTTTTATTTTTCTTAGTTTCGTTCACTGCAGAAAAATACACGTGAGGTCTCCTTATAACCCCCTTCCCAACGTGGTCTGTCGTTATTTTTTTGCCCCCCCCCCCCCTATCGACCTTATACCGTGTTGTGCAAACTTACGTAATGGTGACACGCTTGCAGCTGGCGGGTCGCCAAACTGGGAATGCGCTATAAACTGACTAAAGTCTGTCGTTATCCAGCTTTTTTTAGACACGGTAGGTACTTTATTATTTAATTGTCAAAATGTTATAGGTACCTAACCTACCGGGTAAGGCTGGCCCGTGTTCACGGACAATATGGATGTCTCCTGTATTTAAAATAAATTATTTCACACCATTCACGAAATGAAACAAAAGATAATTGTTGGAAAAAACATAGCAGCAGATAGCAGTTATATTTTGTCAGGATCCTAGTTAATCATACAGAATAGATTAAAGACCTTATTATTCATATAATAGAAGCTAAAATAGCGTAAACATGTAGGTAATGTTCTTGGGACATTTAAATCGCCCGTCGTCTGGAAACCATTTGGGATCGTAAATTAGCCCCCTAAGTAGCAAAAGGAGGGTTAAGGCTGGAATTAGTTTCTGGAATTACCGAGAAGTTAAACCGTAAATAACTTGAATAAGCAAATTCGTTTTATTTGCTGAATTTAATTAAATATAGGTCTACCCCTTATCTCGGGCGATCAGTAAAGAAGTTAAGCAGTTATATTTTAAAGTTTCAAAGTTTTATTTGCGAGAATCATGGTCATGTGATGGACTTAAAATAACATTGGGTTTTAATAGAAGAAAGCTGAGTTTTAGGATTAAAAATTAGTTTTAATATTTATATTTTAATTGCTTAACATCACATATAATATGAGCCTAGCTGCCGATATACATTCGGAATTAACTGGAAGAGATCCCTATTGGGATAAATTCGCCCTTGTACTATATTTATGTTCTATCTGATGTGCCTTTATTCCTCTCTTCCGTACGATAAAGTGTTACTTATTTACAATCGAAGTAACGATATTCTGAAGTATTTGACACGAAAATTAAGTAACATATAAAGTATCTACCTATGTCTTCTATTAGATTCGTTGATACAAATTGTAATACAAACAGCAATACTCCTAACTGTACATCAGTGGACCTTATTACAAAGGCATAAGGTCCACCGACGTAGGTACAGTTAACCAGTGTGAGCGATGGTACAGTCGACGTCAAAGATATGTTTACATTTTTCGCCTTGTTACAAAGGAGTAAGGTGCAAAAGCGTAAACATATCTTTGACGTCGACTGTACAAAGAAATTAAAGCCAGTATTAGTTTTAGATACAAAACTTCTGTCCGTTCTAATTTTTGTGTAAGGAAAGGAATTTAAGATACTTTAAGGCAGTGTTTTTCAAATTGTGGGTCGCCTCTGCCAGTACTGTTCCTGCTTCCATCAATACACAAGCGAAACATTTTGTTCGCACTAAGGGGGTCGCGTCATGAAAAAGTTTGTAAAACACTGCTTTAGGGTAAAAAAACAAAAAGTTAATTAAAAAGGAAACAGTTTTTGTTAGTGTCTCATATCGGAATATTTTATTACAAGTGCAAAAGGTAAATTAATATAAAATTTATGCCACTTTAACGCAGACACCGCCTACAAGAGCCTCTCCCTTCTGACACCTTCTCTGAGCACATTTCCCGTTCATCTTCTTAAAACCATCAGGGCATTCTGGTACCTCAGGCCTATCCTTCAGATTCACATAGTCCAAATACCAATAATCGTAATCTTCTGTAGTGGTTGTTGTTGGTTTTGGCCTCGGTTTCTTCTTCCTCTGATCAGCCTTACCTTCCTCTTGAGTAACTAGTCCATCTTCATTGAAATTGATGAATATGTTTACTGTATATACATTCTCGGGATCGCTGCTTCTTAAGTCTGATTTTACTTCGTCTTTAAGCTTTAGATTAGGGGCGACAGTGCTTGTGGGTACCGGCCATCCAATGTTAACCGGAGGCAAACTTATTACGTGTGGAGTAAAATCTTTGAGTCCATCTTGTGACGACATTGTGCTGCTCACAACATTGACTTGCTCAAATATCGCTCTAGGTTCATTCTCTGTTTTCTCACCAGTTTCGACGTCAGTTTTTTCTACATTGACAGTTTCAATTTTTTCTTCAATTTTCCTAGGATGGTTTCTTCTAAACGTCCGCGCAGGGGACGCGGTTACCGCCATAAGGCAGAATGACAAATATAATATGCGCATTGTGGTGTCCCTGTCCGATTATAATGGGTGTATGGTCGTGGAGAGTCTATATATACTGGGAACGGGTAGGGTGACCTTAAGATCCAGTTGGTAGCAAAAAATAGCTGGACAAGTTTGAATTATGCATGTAAGTTGGTCATTATTCTTTATAGGCTTATTATGTGAAATAAAGGAGGATGAGCACTTAAATAAGTTTAAACGACTTGGTGTACTAGGCTGCAAAAACGGAATTTTTAGTGCGATGGACTGGGGTTATTTTTAGTTGGTAGCTTTACTTGTTTGTATAATCTAACCGTTTTGCTAAGATCAAGTACACCATAGTAAATGTATGGCGAAATTGGCGAACTTGATCATAAAAATCGGACAGGCTTTAAGTGATGTTTTTTTTTAAGTGATTACACAGTTTGGTCGACACGGTGACCAGCGACTGCTTTTGGTGTGAAGATATTGGTCTTTAAGTAATGAACTGTTAAAACATTTCATATACAATCGGTGCCAGCTTTCGCGAATCTATCTAGAGATGATTGATGATAAAATTATAGTTGATGATAAAAGCTTAATTGTACGGTCACTGACTTATTGTCGATCTATTTAGGGTTCAAGCTAAATTGGTTATAATACTAAAGGTATGAAAAATGTCCAATGTAAAGTGAACCCTAATTAACTTTGACTTCGGGAGTACTGCAATGTTCTGCCGCCAGAGTGCAGCACTAATTTGTTTAGTAAACCATAGAGTAACTTGTACATACTAGGCCTTAAACAGTTTTTAGACAAGTTTTCAATATGACAATGATGCATCAAGGCGGTTTGTTTACAGGTGGCCTACCGCGAAACGCGAAAAAAGAAATTTCTTTATCTGCCTCCTTATTGATCGAATAGACAAGAGTGATAGAGAGGCAGAAACCGAACTTTTTACTGTCGTGTTTCACGGTAGGCCATGTGAGTGGCCTAGTGTCGCCCACTACTCAGTTTTGCGTATGAGTCGAAAACTGGTAGACCACTTTCTTGGCTGACTGCACCAAAAATGTTTCTTTTACAAATCTTATGCCTACTTGCAAAGTTTATGGGTATGTGTCGGAGCGGCCTATAGTTCGTTTTTTTAGCACTAGAAAGAACTTGAAAGAAGTTGAGCGATCTTGACATGTCTTTTAATTGAAAAACGCCTTTTAAAAGTCAGTAACTATTACTTATGAAAGCAGGAGAATATAAATCATCGTGTTAAATTCATAATTGTTACATATTTGCCGTAACTTAATTTTAAAATGTGTTTTCAATTAAAAGACACATCAAGATTGTTTACCAAATTTCTAATGCTAAAAAAAACGAACTATAGGTGCTCAAAAATATCTTAAATGTATATGCACTTTGACGCTATTAAAAATTGTACATAAAATGATTTCGACAAATTGAGAAACTCCGCTTTTTTGAAGTCGGTTAACTGGTTAAAAACACCGTAGTCGGGTTAAGTTTTCAAACTATTTAATCGTTCTTCCAAACCTTGACACAGTTCTGTAAACTGAAACAGTGAGAAACCCTTCCACACTAAATGTGTTCTTTCAGCCCGAAGAAAAGTTTGATGAAAAAAGTTTTTAAAAAGTTTGGCAATGACAATGACGGACCGTGTACGTGACGGTTTTAGTGACGTGTTATCAGTATCACGTCCCAAACTAGTTTGAACGTGTTTATTCGTATTTGAAAGTTTTATCTGGTATTTATTAAACGAACAATTCTTTTATATTTATTTACATAATTATATATTTCGGGGATTTATGCCTATATTCTTCAAAATTCGCTTTTTTATTAGCCCTTTTGCATGTCTCTTCTGTTATTATTTTTTTTAATGTTAAACTTAAGTACTGCTATAAAAACAGATAAAAAAAATTAAACTGTTTATTTTTTTTTAATAGAATTAACATACAATTAACTTAGAACTAATCTTACATTTTTAGGATTATCAGAACTAAGGGACATGAGCAACCCCTATCAAAAAAAATGATAACTATCAAGGTAGGTAGCCTTAATTGTTTCTTTGTTCTATAATAGTCTACAAAATAAAATCCAACACGATGTCGAATAAAAACTTTTTCTCAAAAATGGACGGCAAAGTCGACTTTGCCGTCTAAAAAATTGGTCGCGAAGCGCGTAGTTTATGGTCAGACAAAAATTAAAAAGTTAAAAACATTGCAGTCTCGATTTTGGGACTGCAATGTTGCATACAAATTCCATTATTTGTCGAGTTCCAAACTTTTTAAAAGTTGAAATTACCATATCAAATGAAGGCACAGGCCCATTAAACAGCCAAACAGATGAATAGTACCGCGACTATTTAGATGTCTCAAATAGGTTGGCGTATTTTTGGCAGAAAAATACACTCCTATTTTTTTATTAAAAAAAATAAAAAGGCGGCAAGGGTTTTTTTCTGTCAAAATATATATGTAAGAACGTTGCTTTTGTAAAATATTTCTATGATATTTATATTTCTTGCACCATTTTTGAGAAAATCACTATATATGACTCGGCTGAAAGGCTACTTGCTGGCTTCGGATTCAATTAAACGGACTCCCAAGGTCGTCCGTTTAAAACGAATCCTCAGCCTGCAAGTAGCTACTTCCGAGCCTCGACAATAATGTACTATTAACCATTATACTCGTAATGCATATAAATTAAACACATCTAAGAAATAACATTGCTCTTTGTTTATTCTCCATTTAATTTACTGTACTAAAATTAACTATTATAGTTCTTATGCCGTTGAATTTAGGTACTATTACCCACACTGTCGACTGACAGTTCTAAACCTTATTACAAAAGGCATAAGGTCCAAGTCGACAGTTAATGCTGTTTGTATATAAATTAGCAGTTTTTTATTGTTGGTCCAACTATACGTAAAAGGAGATCATTTTGCTACTGGTTTATGCAATAATAGTCTTTCCATATCATTTGTGCAAGCTATAATGCCCTAGGTCTTACTTTCTCACGGTTATAGTGCTTATTGCTAAGTGATTAAGGGCTACAACGGCGTGCATGCTTGTATGTAAAGTTATGTATGGCAGTAGGCTTCGTTTTGTCTCATCGTTTAATTGCCTGCATTTATTTATAACCGCGGTCATTGACTGGGCACTCAGTATAATAAGCACAGTGTAAGTTATACACAGTAATTTGGCTTCTCTTATGTTGGCGGCAAATGAGCACAGGATTCGTTCTACCTTTGGACTGACGATTCAGAAGTGTCACATATGCGTTGAGTTGAGTCGAGTCTGTTGTCATAAGGTGGTGGCACTGGTGCTCGACGCGGTCCCAGTACATGTCATCTTGAAACTTAAGTCATTGTCAATAGAGGTAACAGCAGGGTGTCATCTGTTGGGCATTAGCATGTCGAGCACTAGTACCACCACCTTATCCAAACTAAAATGCACAAAATTACCTTCACGAATTTGTACCCGAAGATATATTATAATCGTAGTTCTTAATAGTTCCAAAAAGTGGAGCACTAAAGTACCTAAACTTATTTGTTGAGAATATGTTAGTTTTGAAATAAAACTAAATTCTAGTTAATTGCAAAAAAATAAGTAGCGGTGGCCTTTGAAGAAACTGTGAACAAATATACTTAATCGATTTCTAAAAATGCAGTCTTGAAGATAATATAAATACCTACCTATATCTTTTGACTAGACATATCTAGACTAAAGAAATTTATTTACGATTGCAGCGAATATTTTTTTACAGCACATACCTAATAAAACAAATTAAATATATTAGTTAATAAGAAGTAGTGGCGAGCCTCAGCTAACTACCGGGTCCACAGGTGGCGGATAGTGGAATCATCCTATAGTATATAGGATAGCTGCGAATAAGGTTATTTTCAATACCAAATAAGCATCAGGATGTGGGTGGGTTGCGCAGTGGCATGCGGATCTCCAGGAAAAACTCACAATGTCCGATAACGACGCTGTGACATGGCGAGTTGGCGCCGCCATCTAAATAGGCGCCTGGCTATGGGGGGAGGGGCCCAGGACTGAGCTAACCCTGAGGATAAGGGACCTAGGTCAGTGTTGGAGTTGTGTTGTCAGGCAGGACAATGCAAAAGAGTCGGCGGCGGAGGAGACAATCACTGTCCAACGGCGGCGCTCGCAGTCCTAAGAAGGATTACTGCCTTGGCGTCAGGTGGCAACCGGCCGTAAAACTACAAAGCCACTACAAATCTCCTTATCCTAATGAAAGTGAAAGTTAAAGGAACACGTTTAACCACTAGGGCGTCCCCCTCAAGCGACGATCGAGGCTGCTATGCTAGGGCGTCCCCCGGAAGCGACGGTCGAAGTTACACAAGCGCATCTCTACGATTGGCCACATGGAATGTTGGGTCTATGACAGGCTGAAGTGCTGAACTCAGCGACGTCCTTAAAAGAAGGAAAATAGATGCATGTTGTGTTCAAGAGACCAGGTGGAAAGGGTCAAAATCAAGACAGATCGGCGAAGGGTATAAGCTTTTATATAATGGATCCATGGCGAACAGAAATGGCATAGGCATTGTCCTGTCGGAGGATTTGACCAATAGACTTATTAAAGTTGAGAGGGTCAGCGACAGATTAATGTTAGTGAAAATAGCGTTGGAGAACCAGCCTTGCTTCAATATTGTATCAGCATATGCACCACAAACGGGCTGTTCCGACACCGAAAAGGAGGCATTTTGGGAAGACCTACATAATCTTATTACTGCAATTCCACCTTGTGAAATGCTACATCTGGGAGGAGATCTGAATGGTCACGTTGGCACAAGAAGTACAGATTATGAAAGATGGCATGGTGGATTCGGATATGGTACAAGAAACAAAGATGGAGAAACCATACTGCAGTTCGCGTCCACTTACGATCTAGCCATAGTAAACACCTTCTTTAAGAAAAAAGAAACCCACTTAATTTCTTACAAAAGTGGCGGATATAGTACTCAGATCGACTACATGCTAACAAGGCGTATCAATTTGGGAAAATACAAAGACTGTAAGATCATCCCTGGTGAGCCACTGACAACCCAACATAGACTTCTGGTAGCGGTCTATAAACTGCCAAAAGCTATTAATCTGAGTAAGAAACTAATACCCAAGATCAAGTGGAGCGATATAACCAAGCCAGCAGGACAACTCTTTTTAAAGGACCTTATAGATCACCTTAATTTGAACGACTGTGAAAACCTTTCAGCGAACGAAATGTGGAGTAACTTTGAGAATACCTGCATAACGGCAGCGGAAAAACATCTCGGAAGAACAAGAAGTAGAAAAGGTCCTAACAAGGAAACAAACTGGTGGAACACAAAAATTAAAGATGCCATCTCTGCGAAGAAAGACGCATTCAAACAATGGCAATCCACACAGGAAGAAGTGGATCTTGAAACGTACCGAGCCAGTAAGAAAAACGCTAAACGACAGGTGGCAATTGCAGTGGCGGAATCAAATAGCCAATTTTATGAAAAACTTCAGTCAGCTGACACAGATATTAACATCCATAAGGTAGCGAGAATGCGTCATAACAAAACAAAAGATATTTCGTCGGTAAAATACATAAACGATAAAGCAAGCACACTTTTAACTACAGATAGTGATATCAAAGATAGGTGGACGGAATACTACAAAGAGCTTCTTAATATAACGCATCCCAGAAACCACAATTATCATCGTCCAAATGTAACTTATGGCCCGATCCCGGCAATCGAACCTCAGGAGGTTAAAAGAGCTATACAACACTCTAAAAACAACAAATCACCTGGCCCAGATGAAATACCTAGCGAAGTTTGGAAGCACCTAGGCGAAGAAGGTATTCTTTTCCTATATAGACTGTTCAACAAGTTTATTCAGGGTCAAAACATACCAAACTCGTGGAGAAATAGCTATTTAATTCCATTTTACAAGGGCAAAGGCGATGTAAGAGAATGCAGCAATTACAGAGCGATCAAACTGATGGCACATACTATGAAAATCTGGGAACGAGTTATTAACAATAGGCTAAACAACATCATAACACTAACACCTAATCAGTGTGGCTTTGTGGCTCAAAAAGGTACAGCTGACGCTATTCAGACAGTTCGAATAATGTTGGAGAAGACAAAAGCGAACCACAAAAATCTCCATATGATCTTCATAGACCTGGAGAAAGCGTTTGACCACATACCACGAGACCTGATCTGGGAAGCACTAAGACAACAACTAGTGCCAGAGTGCTATGTGAACCTAATCCAGGATATGTACACAGCGGTCACCACACAGGTGCTAAGTCCAGCTGGTATCAGTGAAAGGTTCGAACTGGAGGTCGGAGTGCATCAAGGCTCTACTCTCAGCCCTCTGCTTTTTAATACAACATTGGACTATCTTACAAGAAAATGCCAAAAGTCACTACCCTGGAATATTTTATACGCAGACGATGTTGTTTTAATGTCGGATGATGTGGACGAGCTTCAACACAACTTCAACTCCTGGGTAGAGGCACTCGAAGACAATGGGCTGAGAATAAGCAGAAAGAAGACAGAGCACATGTCATGTATATTTGACAGTATCACAACATCCGATAGCGTAAAGTTCACTATTGGGACAACTCAACTACCTACTGTAACTCAATTTAAGTACCTCGGTTCTGTAATTAGTAACGATGCAAAAATTGATGTGGATGTGACAAATAGAACCAACTCTGGCTGGCTCAAATGGCGACAACTTACAGGGGTTCTGTGTGACACCAAAATTCCAATAAAAACGAAAGGTCATGTGTATAAAACCGCTGTACGTCCCGCAATGCTGTATGGGTCCGAATGTTGGGCTACAACTAAACAGCACCTCAACAAACTACACACAACAGAGATGCGGATGCTTCGCTGGTCTGCGGGTGTCACCAGGTTAGACAAAATCCGGAATGAGTTTGTCAGGGGAAGTTTTAAGGTTCTACCTATCACAGAAAAAGTCAAAGAAAACCGCCTCCGCTGGTACGGGCATATCCAAAGACGGCCAGAGGACCATATAGTAAGGCTAGCCCAAGATTTGCCAACGACGAAACGGGGACGTGGAAGGCCACCCGCCACTTGGCTTACGACGGTCGAGAAAGACCTAAAACAATTAGGATTGGACGCCAGCACAGCTCAAGACCGAGCACAGTGGAAGAGAAGGATAAGGAGGGCCGACCCCAAGTAGATGGGAAAAGGTCGCGATAAAAGAAGAAGTTAATACAGAAGCCAAAACAGCTTCCACGCATGACTACGTAATACTAAAAATATCAATTTATGTGTTTATATATACATTTATAACTGTATGCAGCCAAAATATCTAGAATAAAATATTATTATCCATACAATACGACATCAACCAAAATTATATTAATGTAGTATTCTTTAGCACGATAAGATACTGATGTACCTATACTGTGTAAAAGTCAATATAAAAGGCTTACTAGGCAGATGTCCCACATATCGCTACCAAGACCCTTGGTACAGCACAATGCGTCGTCTAGTCATACTCACTTGCATTTTTATTTACGCAGTAGCGTCACCCACACAGAAAATTGAAGAAAAAAAAGAAATTGAAAATGTACCTGAAGAAAAATCTAGTGATCCTATAATTCTCGATATAATTGAAGAAAATGAAGAAACCGCAGAAGGAAGAGATATGTTACAAGCTGCCAAAAAGGAAGGACGTAAAACAATTCATATACATTCACCAAACACTCCAAATATTAATGTAATGCCAACTAAATATCATATTACTGCTAACATGCCTACACCTCCACCAAATGCACAAGGTTTCGGACAAGGCGCTCGAGGTGACGGATTAAAAAGCGGAAAATCAGACAGAAGCAAACCGAAGAACCAAGTGAACATCTACGTTTATTTCCCAAATAATACGGAATCAATGGAGATGGGTGAAAAAAAGAATGCATCGGGTCATAAATTTGACAAAAAGGAGTCAGGGAAAGAAACTGGGATGATGGAATCGGGTAAAGAGCCTGTCCATCAGGTGATAAGAGAAGATAAGAAACCTAATACATCTAGTGATACATCAGTGCCGAAGCCGAGTAAAAAACCGTCGTATGTAATAGCGTGTCCACCAGGGCATGTGAAGATATTAGGAGCTTGCGTTGAATATGATCAAGACTGAAAAGGAAGAACAGATAGAAAACGAATGGAAGATATGGCAAAGCAATTGGTCAATGAATGGCAGCAAATTTGAAAAAGATGCTTCAACTTAAATACACACCCACATCACAAAATTGTCATTCTATGGAACTTATTGACAATGTAAACAAAAGTCACTAGTAAATTCATCATTCAGAGACAATTTCAATATGGCGGTTTGTTTACATAGTTAGCAAGTTCCAAAGAATTACACTTTATACTAAGTTACTTAGCTGTATAGAAAAGGGTTAGGCCTCCGACTAACGTGTGAAGTGATGATGATAATTTTGATTTATTTTCTTCTGAAAAATAGACTGTATTTCATGCAGTTTTGTTTTGGTATGAAAACATTTCGTTTACTTGTTCTAGTTATGTAAATTCGAAAAAAATGTTCTAAAACAATATGTATTTGATTACAAAACCATATCGGTAAACTGTTCTGTATTTTTTTGATAATTATAGGTTTTATAAAAAATTGTGGTATTTTAACTGTTGACCTATAGTTTGGCTTGTTGTAAAAATTTCAATTATTTTTAATTTTAAGGTAGATAATTTTGAACTTATAAATAAATAAATATTATAGAAATAGAAATAGAAATAGAAAATATTTATTTGGCGTAAAATAACATACATTTGGTAGGTACAACATAAAGATTATAAAAGAAACATTGACTAAGTCCCACAGTAAGCTCAATAAGGCTTGTGTTGTAGGTATTCAGACAACGATATAATATAGTATACAAATGCATAAATACATAGAAAACTCATCACACAAGTAAATGCCGGGATTCGAACCCAGGACCATCGGCTTCATAGGCAGGGTCACTACCCACAAGGCCAGACCGGTCGTCAAACTTATTTAAGAAAATAGGCAAAGATTGAACTAACTAAGGATCTCCGAAGCTGAAATGTTGAATAAAAAAATTATAAGAAAATAGTTCATTACTTTTTGAAATAACTATTAGTTATAGACGTCAATATTCTCTTACGTCCGATCCCAAAAGATGAATAACACGCACGCTACTCTTCTTCTCTTCTGTTTTCTCTCTTTCACACTTTTATTTCGTAGGTATACATTAAATAATTCATACATAGATACAGTCACCTGCAATAATATGTTACGCAACGAAGGCCGCAAAAATATCTGACGCGATCTTATTTGTAGAACCATAAAAGCGTGTCACATATTTTTGCGGCCTTCAAAGAGTAACATATTATTGCAGGTGACTGTACATACACACATAACTTCACATATCACATAAACACTTTCACTTACTTACAACTTACTGAGACTTTTTTAACTGATCTAAGTCTTTGTACTTAGTAGTTAGATCTTATAATAAAAAATCTTATTTAATAATGTAGTAGATTTAATAATAAATATCTAGGAGACCGAGCTTTGCTCGGAAAACATATAAAAACCCAAAACTGCGCGTTTTCCCAGAGATAAGACCTCGCTAGATCGATTTATCGCCCTCGAAAACGCCCATATAGCAAGTTTCATCGAAATCGTTAGAGCCGTTTTCGAGATCCCCGAAATATATACCTAGGTATATAAATAAACAAGAATTGCTCGCTTAAAGGTATATTAGCTAGATATCTCTGAGTTCGCGGTGACAAGTTTCTGTTGCAGTCTACATATAAGAACATAACATTAAACATAACATAATTTATTCAAAAAACACATATTTCATGGTTAGAGTCTGTGCGGAAAGAGAAGAGTCGTGGGATTTGAGGGCGCGCCAGTGCTATTTTATAGTTTTTGCTATGCTGACAACACTGGTCACGTGATTATAGTACGACACTAAAGGTCATGATACTTGAATCCCTTTTGTTCCGGTTTTTTACCACGGCTTACTAAACGGAGCCTGGTGGTGGTGTCGGCTCGTCAACTCAATCCCCTGATTTAGCGCAGGCACTAGTTTTCTTTTTAAAACACACTTGTTTTTATGTCTCAGATACTAAAAAGTGACAGTGCGATTGACAAAACTGCTAAAAGTGCTAAAACTAGTTAAGAATCTGCCCAATACAACTGTAATTTTAGTACCAAACAAGATAGAGTCTCATTTATGTACTGCCTAATCTGTGCAGTCCAACAGTTATTAACCGGGTCGATCGGGTAGAAATTGGGCAATAGAACTGTAAATTTATCTGGGATATATTTCACCCATTGTAAACTTGACTTGTAATGTATGTGTACATTATTAATAATAAATATGGATATGAATAAAAATAGTGCATAAGGGATCATCCATTAATTACGTCACACGAATTTCTAGGTTTTTTGACCCCTCCCCCCCCCCCTCGTCACACTTGGTCACATTTTGCAAATTTTCATTTAAAAAACCTTGTGTGACGTCACATTTAGGCAATTTTGTTTTCAACGAAATCGGCAATTTTTTTTATAAAAAAATATTTTTTGTAAAAGAAATATTAGTAATTTTATAACGCAAAACCAATTAGGAACGAATTTACCTACCTACTTCTAAAACCTCATTATTTAAATGTACAGCGATTAAAAAAATATAAATTAATTTTCGGTTACTGATGAATATTGATGAAGTTAAAGTGACGTCACAATGTTTGTGACTCCCCCCCTCCCCTATGTCACAACATGTCACATTTTCTTGACCCCCTTCCACCCCCTAAACGTGTGACGTAATTAATGGATCGCCCCTAAGTAGGTAGGCCTTATTGGGATATGTTCGGTTCTCTCATCTCACGATATTTTACTTCACCAAAAAGTCACTGCTAAATATGAAATATAATTTCATAACTAACAGAACCTACAAATAAAGAAATATTTTATTAGAAAAAGTTTTATTCTTTGTAATCGAAGTCTGAATTAAAATATTCAATGTCACTTATGTTTGAGCTAGCTTCAGAACAACCAGGGACACTCATAGAACTATCTTCATCTGAACTGGATGTGCTTGAATCCGGCACGTAGATTACGAATTCTTGCATATCACCTACTTAGCGGTCTTTTATTCGAGATACCGTAGGTACTTTTACACAATCCTGAAAAAAAAATTACATATAAATATGCATAAAATGGCAAGTATCAAGACTATTTGTCAGTTATTTTAAAGACCATGAATGACCTGCATATTTATGAAAATTAATATATTTTGAATAAATATACTTACCGATTATGTACCGGAGACAAGTTACTTAGGGGGCTTATTAAATAGGTAATTATTTAATATTAAATACAACATCAATACCCGCGAATAGCGGAAACACGTTCCGCGACTTTTTGTAAGTCGATAGTCGGCTTTTAGCCGTTTTCTTCCCGCTGACAAAACCGAACAATGTTAAATATAATTTTCCTTGTGGTTTTATGTACGGTTTTATCGTGTTTTGAAAATATTTTATACATAAAACTTGCGGTTTTTGTTAATAAATATACAATGACAGAAGTTTGTTTACTTTTTACATGACAAGGTGGCAAAGGTTTGATTGCCATATAAAATTTAAAATGTTAGTTCCCGTTTCTGCCACGACTCTTCTCTTTCCGCACAGACTCTACAATTATAGTGCAATCAAATCATATAAAACAAAACTTAAAAATAGTGATAGTTTACATGTGCCTGAACTAGGATTCCCTGTGTACATATCTCTTTTTATTAAGTTAATAAAGTACCTTTTACATATAGTCTGACTGCCGTTTCGAACTTCAAGATATTCACAAGAAACGACACGTACTAGATCCATTCTAGATACGTTATAGTTTAGATATCAACTAGTTCTCTTTTGCAGCGCAATTCGGGTAACCAATGTCACTTTAGATAGAGTAAGATATCTATTAGATATGAATTAGATCTCTAAGTCATATCCTGTGGAAATCGTTCAAGAGTATCTCCAGAATCGCGCTAATGTCAAATTTGACAGGTTAGATCTTAAACATATCGTTATCGTATCTTGGTGATGTCTAAAAGATGTCTAATAGATATCTATTTCATAATCCGAATCGGGCCCTGATTTGCGACTTTTAATGCCGACTGTATGTCGTTATATTGCAATTTAATTTTAATTTTCATCGTTTGAATAATAGAGGTAACAATTAAGAATAAGGGCTACGAGTAAAATAACGGATTTTTTTAGCACAGTTTCAATTATAGAGGTCTTAGTTGCGATGTGGTCAATTACAGAGGCAAAATTAAGAAAACCACTAAGTATAAATCTAAATTGCAATTATAGAGTTTTCAAAATTTCAATTATAGAGGCCTTTTTTGATCTCAAGGGACCGGGACCGGACCTTTGGTTGCAATTTTGAAGTTTCCCATTCATCCAGGTGCCAATTATCCGGGTTTCATTGTATTTTGTACAATAAAGTTTAAATAAATAAAGTTACATATTTATGAGCGATGGTAGTCTAGCGGCGGGTGTGACTTTCAATCCGGAGGGCGCGGGATCAAACCCCGGCTCGTACCAATGAATTTTTCGAAACCTATGTACAGTCAGCAGCAGATATACCTGAGCGGGCAAGGTGTCCAAGAAAACATATACACTTCAATCGTCACAAAAATAAGGACATCTAAGTTGTCATTTTAGCGTAGGCTTTCAGTTCGTCACATATATCTTAACTTCTGAGTTTTTCTTTAACACATACACCCTTATTTAATCACAATGACAATAACCGTTAAAAAGTCAGTGGTACTAAGCACTCAAATTCAAGCTGCTGTCATTAATACCTACACGCACTGCCAATCACGTACGTCAGCAGCCAGGGTGCCACCAGTTGCTAAGCAGTTGTTATTTCAATGGTAACTAAGCATCAACGTTTTATCAGTTTAACTTTAAAAAAAATACTGTAGCAGCTACGAATTGACACCTCCTTTCTTAAAGAAGTATTTTATCGTCAAGTGTCAAACTTAGACAATAAATAAGTAGGTTCTGAGTATTACATATATTCTTTGGTAGGTTCTACGAGAATGATCGGTTTTTTATTTTAACTGTCATAGGCGGCCGTTCTTCCAAACCGTAGAGCATATTATATGTTAATATATTTATTTAGCCCGCTTATTGTACTAAAATATACTATAGATATAGTACTAAAATACGATGCTCCGAATCGATCAAAGAACGAAGGAGAAAACAATAGAATTGAAACGTTCACTGTCCCAATCTGACATGTAAACCTTATGGCTTTGTAATAGAGGCTAGCCGTGGCCCCACGTCAGAAGCACGGGCAGTAAAGGTGTTAAGCATATCCAACTATGACTCCTCTCTTTATTTTCTTGGAGGAATGACGAATTTTGTTTTTACAACTTAGCAGAGAGGATAGAGTATACGGAGTTATATACAGTATGTATCAGACCGAAAGGCCAAGAAAGAGACCCATCAATGCTTAGATCATACTGAGCAACTTCTACCATGGGACCAACCCCGAAACCCCTGAAAAAAAATTACTCTCCCATAGAAAATTTCAACATCAGACCAGCAAAATGTATAAAACTTCCAATTATTTTTCCGCGTTATCGGGGTTGGTCCCACAGTAAAAGCTGTCCAGCATGATCCAAACATCAATGGGTCTCCTTCCCGGCCCTTCGTCCTGATACATACTGTATGAACTTATTGTTAGTATAACCTAGCAGTAAACATCAAATGGCATTCGGCACAGGAGTAATCTAAGGAACGCCCACTGCGGGTTCAAACCTACAACGTCCTGTTAGAAAGTCGTACATACGCTACATGTGACATAATATCTTCAAAAAACATATAAACTTATGCGAAATTAATATAAAACCACAAATTAATAATAGAAATGAAACCCAAAAAAAAAGCTGTAATTTCTAGGTGCGTCCGACTGAGATTTGAACCCGCGGTCTCTGCTTTGAAAAGCAAACGCCTTAGTAACAAGACCACAACGTGTCTTGACAATTGGCTCTAAATTCGGCTTCAGTTAGCTTTCGCTATGTGTCACTCATTCGTTTTGATGATTCTATTCAATAAAAGAAATAGTTTGCAGTAAGTTGACTGACAGACCACTGTCAATGGTTGAAGGGCAAAACGTGAGATAGATGTATGTGATGACAAGACTGTACTGCTTTCGATGATTGTCAAAACGCTTTACCTGAAATTAGCATAGCTATTATTCATTCAATATACGACCATACATGTATGCTTTAAACGTCTATTTTTCCATATTGTTCAGATATATTTGACACGTTGACCGCTTAGATACCAGTGGTTTTTTGACAGCTAAGGTATCAATGATTTGTTGTAAATGTAGAAATTAATGAATAGCGACTGTTAAGATATTTGTGACATGTTGAGCGCTCACAAGTAAATGCTAACCATGACAGTCAACAACTTTTTGACAGTTTAAACGTTTACCTCTCTTTGAGCACCTGGAGTGTATAGCGACTTCTGCTGCTGACTGTACGTGTAAGTACTATGTAAGTTTCGTACTCGTGAAGGTACTATGTAAGTGTCATTTGATATTTATCAACCAGGCAATCCAAAAATGCTTAGTTCCCCTTACCTCTGAATTGAAAGGTCAGATGGCAGTCGTTTTCGTAAAAACTAGTGCCTACGTTAATTCTTCGGATTAGTTGCCAAAGCAAACCCCCGGACTCTCAATAGAATCATGAGCCGTGCCAAAAACCGGTGACAACACTAGGATGATCAATCAAGCAATCAATATCTTTATTGCTTAACTTTTACATAGGAGCATATAACTTAGGAACAAAATGCGGTGTGGTACATTGCTATACATACATATTATGATATTGATGTTAGTTACATACAAAAATGGCATACAACATTTTTAAGCTAATTTAATGTTTTATATTTATTTAATAGTGAATAGTGAAATAGGTTGAAACCCAATACATACTTTAATAAATAATACGATGTTGTCAAAATGGCAAAATAAACAAGAGATTGTAAAAAAGCCCACAGTTCTTCACATGTGCGTTGCTCTAACCTATATATAAAAGTTGGTTCTCTATTAAAAGCTGTACAAGTTTTTATAAAGTACATAACAATAAAATGCAATTTAATTAATTCCAATAGGCAGGATGACCAGTTTTATTTGCATTAATGTTTACTCATCGTAATTATGTGAGCGCTCCGGCAAAAAGCAGGTTTTGAGTTGTAACTATGGTCTGCGCATCGCCTATTAAGATTCCAGCTCCTGCAGTTTTATTTTTAACCGCTCTTACCTCTAGCCGCCGATACGTCAAACCTTGCCAAGCAAAATGAAATTTTATTTTGTCAACACAAAGTTCAAATTAGAATGGGACAGGAAACCTTTTTATAGGTCTCTGGGCGGGTAGAGGTTAAACTGGCTTTAAGCTGCGAGCTTTATAAAGGAGATACTGGACACGCCTTCCACACTAACAGCCTAGCCTGGGCTAGCCAAGCTAAACATGAAGCTAATAATACTTACTTGCCTCTTAATTTACGTAGTAGCCACGCCAGTGCAAAACGGAAGAGACGCTGATAAAATTAAAGAAGATAATGTCCAAGATGCTAAAGAGATAGCTACTAAACACGCATTAAAAGTCGCTAAGGATTATAATGAAGATGTCAAGACAGATAAGTCAATTGAAGAAACAAATGATTCAGGTATTGAAGCAAAAACTACAAATCAACAGGCTAAAAGTGAGGGAGAAACGATAGTTGAAGTCGCTATGGCAGAGGATAAAGAAGCTGAACAACGAAGCACTATTCATCTTTATCCACCTAAACCTAATATTAATTATAAGCCAACTAAATATCAAGTCACAAATGATGGCCGGCCTGTCGAACCTCTCTTAAAACCGAAGCCAAATTATCCTCCAATGCCATACGGTATATGGCCTTTTATACCTCCACAAGAACAAGCTGAAAAAATATTCTATGAGTATGATGATGATTATGACCCTATGAATGAAGTGGCTGTTCATATATTCATACCCAGCCAAGATGGCTCAAACCAGATGATGGTGAATACATACACTAACTCGTAAACTAGTTGGTGTATTTATAAAACGACCTCGGTCATTGTACTGGACAGGCTTTATAATATAAGGAATACAGGACGATTCCCGCACTATATTTACCATCGCTTTGGCAGCTGGTTCGAAAATGGAGCGTCTTCTGCTGACTTGTTTTTTAATATGCGTGGTCACTTCATCACCTAAAGGAATAAATTTAAATGTACGCATCGGAGATACGACAACTAACACAGAAGCAAAAGTCGATACAGCAATTAAAAATCTCAGTAGTCAAGAAAAAACGCAGTATACAGAAACTTTACAAGTAAGTAAAGAGAGTTTGGAAGAGTCACTAAATACTACAAGAGATGCTATAGAAGAGACAATTAAAGCTACGAAAGAAGCCGTTAAGACATCAAAAGAAGTTACAGAAGAAATAGCGAAAATAAAAGAAGAATTACAGATTGTAGATAGTAAAAAACATGTGGAAATACCAGATATAGAAGGACGGGAAAGCAATATTTATGTCCCAACAGAGCAGAAAACTAAAATTGAGTTGCCATCGAAAAATGATGTTAAAAATCATAAGATGAAGCCTATTTTGGATGATACATCGAACGATAAGCAAGAAAATAAATTAAAAGATGGTAAACACAGAGATGACGATCGCACTACTGTTGTTGACGTCTACGTGTATTTTCCTGCCTCGAAACAGGATAATTTGACAGTGGATATGTCCACAAACCAATCTTATGACTAATTTTAAACTTGTATATTTAATATCAATTATATTGCAATACCAGTGCACTGCGTTACATAATTATATGCATTTTTGAATATGGTTCTGATAAATAGTATAGAAATGTAAATTTTATCTTTATCTCTGTTACACGTGTGTAAGAAAAGTATACAATTATATGAAAAGTGGCAGTTTATTTGATATATCACCTATATAAAAGAGATAAAAATAAGATTTCAGTATTGGTCTATTTTATTTATTTTCTGGTCCTGATTACACTTGTCAAGATATTTATAATGTATTAGTTTTAATTGTAACATTATGCCTATACCTAGATAAATAATAAAAATGTGCAAAGATCTTATAATGAGCATTTTCACCAACCTTTCTCGCATTGGACTAAGTATAGTATGACTATAGTCATTTGCAGAAGTGCCGCACTCTTAATGGACGTTGTGTGAACCATCATTTAATTGATGTACACACTACACAGTACCGTCTTTACCATAAGGGCACACGGGGCCCGTGCCCAGAGCCCCCATCCTCAGGGGGCCCCGAAGGACAGACAATAACAGTATATTTGCTTACTCATAATAAATAGAAAATCGTAGTAGAAAAATGTTAGCTTAATTAGCTTTCTTTACTTTCCAAAAAGGCCCCAAATTCTTATGTGCCCCGGGGCCCCAGCATAGTTTAAGACGGCCTTGGATGTACACTTGTACAGGCCAATGATGATATAATATATGCTATGTTTTCTTTTTCATTCTTTTTTCTTGTTATGTTAGGTTTTTATAACATGAATATAAAAGTAAAATACAAAACCACTAATAAACAATAAAAAATACATATAAACACATTATGACCTAACCTAGGGTGTCGCCGGCAGCGGGGCAGGGCCCAATAAGCTATGTTATTGTTACTCACATAAAGAGGCTACCAAATAGGCTAGGAGGCCGGCAGGTAGGTTTGTATAATTTCTTTTTCTTTATCGGATACTAAAAACGTCAATCTGTCACCTTTTTGAAGAAAAAAACGACATTAAAAATAATTTTACCCCCTTTACGTATGAGCGTGCCACATATTGTTGTGTAAGATTTGTAGACTTATATATTCGAAAAACATTATCCTCTTTTCGTTTCAATCGGTTAAGTGTTAAAGTACACGTCGAAAGCTTTCAAAAGCAATATTTACTGTGCACAAATTGATTTCAGCCATTTTTGTATTGCGCCTTTTGCCGGTTTTTCATGTACCTAAATAAATTACATTTCAACACCACGCTGCGCGAGCTGCAAAAACAGTTAAGGTTGAGTCGGAGTTTTAAAGTGTGGGTTGCATTACAATAGAATAGAAATCGTTTTTTAACCACACCAGCTCAGAAAGGCTTACTTTACACTTCAAAAACTGATAGCAAAGTTGCATTTTATTCACATGTGAGACAAACTAATCAAATGCATATTTTGAGTTGTTTTCTTATGTTTGCTGGTAGAATTGACTTTTAAATGATGATTTTGGATGATAAATATTTAATAACATTCATGTCGATATGATTTTGTTTGATATTTTAAATTTAATATTTGCTTCGGGTTGGTGTGGTGAAAAAAATAGTGTTTCACTCGGGGAAACTTTGTAAAACAAATAACTAATTTGGGGTTGAATACAAGCTTAACCTATTATTAGTCAAAATCATCATTTAAAGGTCAATTCTACCAGCTAACATAATAGAAATAACTCAGAATTTGCATCGGATTAATTTGCCCCACAAGTGGATAAAATGCAACTTTGTCATCACTCATAGGTTTTTAATCAATCAAGAGAGCCTGTACCGTGGTTAGCATCGGACCTAAGAAATATATTGAGCCATTTTTTTTTATGTAGTGGCAATGCATTTATGCACGGTGTGTGGGACTCGCCGCTGCTTGTCCCTCTCTTGGCGAGAGGGGGGAGAATATAGAGGTATATTGAGCCTGATACCAGGGGACCGATTTTTGAGTTTCGACCGATCGATTTCGTGTTTTTCGTTCAATAATATCTCCGTACCCGGCATTTAAATTCTACTAATAGAATTGAAAACGTCAATACCAACGGTCAACACCACTCTAATCCCAATTTCTATCGCTCGTATTTCAAAAATTTGCATTACGCTGTTTTCCACCGATTTTCGAATGAGGAAATCGAACGCTCGAAATTCAAAAATCGGCCCTCTGACACCTGGTCCGCTTACCAACTTCTGCTGCTGACTGTACTCGTTAGTATGTGTCGCGAGGTCTCTGTTGCATAACTACTAGTTACAGTAGTTACTCTATTCTGCGGAAACAATTATCTATTCTCTCTCTCCGAAACTGTCAAGAGTTAGTTGCCCCAATTAGTCATACTGACAACTTAAATAAAGGGATTTCGTCACTCGGCCTGAGGGCCTACCGCGAACCGGGTTCGACGTGTTGCCTCCCTGTCACACTTACGTACGAATTTACAAGTGGGACAGGGAGATAACACGTCGAAAGTGGTTCGCGGTGGGTTCTGATTCGAACTTTAATATACGTCATTTTTTTTTTTTTATGGCTTTCCCCTCTTATTTTGGCAGGAGGGATTTTGCCAATGACGACGTTTTAAGACGTACCACGCACGATAAGAATGTTCGGTGAATAATTTTGATTTGGTATAGGAATGTGCTGGGAACCTAAAACAAAAACATTTATTGTTATGGACATCACAGACAACACATGACATATGTACAGTTTATTAGAAAAAAAAGAACGGGAAGGGCGATAGTTTTGACAGTTAGGAAGCATGCCAACATAAGGAGAAAAATAAGAAATGGACAATAGATGTAAGATGACAAGTATTATAGAAAAAGTAGAGCCGTTACAGTTTTATATTATTTTCTTGAATATGTTTAAGAATAATTCCAGTGATGGGAGGATGATACGTCAATTAATATATCAAGAAAGGATATGGGTTAGATGTGTCAGTGTCAAATGTGACGTTTCTTCAGACAAAAACGTCACTTTTGACACTGACACATCTGCTCCATATCGTTTCTAGATCTATTAAATGACGTATCTTAAAGCGCGAATCTGGGTGATCATAATGGTGTGTCAGGAAGTTCTGTTACGTAACTCTGAGGCCAATTCAAATCAAACTTACATTGTTACATCAAAATGATGTCAGTCGTGCGTGAATTTCGCTCGTAGTATATTGGCGCGAGCGTTGACCGTATAACTTTGATGTCACAATGTAAGTTTTAATTGATATATCTGTGTATAAATTTAACAATTAAATATTTAGTTTGAATCAGCGGTTGGCAACCTTTTAGCAGTCAAGGGCAAGGGCAACGAAGTTGACGCGGGCCGCACTCTGATAATACTTGTGACTTTATCAGACACATTACATTATAACAATAAAATTATTCTTTATTCTTATTCTTATTACATAAAAAATAGCCAGGGTGTTGGCAAGTCCAACAGAACTTTTTATTCCGTTACTATGGTAACCGTAAAAAGTCTTACTTCACATTTTTGCCTTAAACTAACTCTATGTGTTATTAATTTCCTTTTTATATTAAATATATAGTTTTGTGGCTACAAGACCGAGTTTTCTTCTTCAACCTCGACTGAACCAGCTACTCCACCTCACCGCTGAACATTGGTCCTTCGAGCCGGATATGAACTATACCTGTTACCGCTGAGTTAGATATTTGATAAGGCGTTATTATTCAAAATAGTATTTATCTTCCGACACATAATTATAAACCATCCATAAACCTTCTTTGATGCGTTCAAAAACAAGAAATTACGTCCAGCATAAAGATAACACTCTGCGTTTAGGTTTACTCATGCGATCGTTCGAGGGCTCCAACTTAACATTAATAATTATTTATTTATTATTAACATGTCAAGTGACATGTGTCAAGTTGTCAACCTCTGAGTAATTAACAATGGAGCCGCCATTAACAGGCATTCCCCTCTGTCGAAAATAGGCGGCCAATGGTCAACCACATGTCAACCATATGTATGGACTGACGTTTATCTGACATGACGTACCTAAACATTTGATGTGCCCCTCCCCCGCAAAAAACGGCAGACTATTTTGTACCGAATATTTTAGACATGGCGTCTCCATTGGTTATTTCCTCTAAGTTGTCAACTGTCAAGTTACAAATGTGATTGGTAGCGGCCCGACGAGTGTCACTGTAAAGAGCGTTTTCACCGAGCTGCTAAACATTAGCGAT